>NC_139713.1:25988158-26678158 GCF_964188405.1 Protomyctophum parallelum
AAAGTGGTACAGTCGGCTGGGGCATAAAGGCAACGACGGCCATGGCCTAAATTGATTTAAAATTAATAATTATAATAAGACAATTGCATGCAGTCCCCTGCCCACCCGAAATAGCATTTCCAAATTTCAATACTTTTAAATGTACTCCACACGCAAATATTGTACTTTTACTCCACTACAACTTTTATTTACTAGTTAGGCTACTTTGAGGCCTACACTCTCAGCTCACAATTTGAGCTTGTAGATCTGCTGTTTCCAAAAGATTTTGACAGATTTTTAAACTTGAAATGGGACCTCCTGTATAATAAGTATTTACTTTTGGTACTTTAGTTAAAGTAGCCATACATTCTGAATGATCCCAATACTTTTGTACTTTTACTCAAGTAGGCTACATTTAGAATTCTGGAATTTTACTTGCAACACTGAGTATTTACTTTCACTTAGTCTTAGAATTTACTTTTTCCACCACTGCTAAATGACCTGGTGACCTAAGCTCATAAGGTGACGAGTCATAAGGCTGTTGTCAGGTAATTACTGGGAAGTAGGAGGTTGTAGGAGAAAATGCTGATTTAAGAAAGCAGCTTTGTTGTGCACAAGGACACTTCGACACTAACCTAGGGGGAGCAAGGACACTTCGACACTAACCTAGGGGGAGCAAGGACACTTCGACACTAACCTAGGGGGAGCAAGGATACTTCGACACTAACCTAGGGAGCAAGGATCACAAGGACACTTTGACACTAACCTAAGGGGAGCAAGGATCGATCCGGGAACCTTCCGATTCCCAAGCCACCACTCTACCTCCTGAGCCACACAGATATATATAAACATGTTTTCACCATACCAAAGATTAACAACGCACCAGCCATAAACCATTGAAATGAAGATATTTATTTTGTAGTTCACCTCTCCATTACACCATCTACAGTATATACAGAATGTTTCTATAAGAGACACGTCATCATTCACCTACTGATTTATTGCTACAAAGTATAAATGTCCTTTGGGGGTTAGTTGTACTGTACAATATACCATCAAAAGCTGGTAAAAAATATCTGTTGAAATAAAGCCATCACATGTGGGTGTGACCTTATCATTAAAAGGCATAGCATGAATAAACTTGCCCTGTGTTTACAGCACAGTGTACACACACACACACACCATTTCCAGTGGTGTAAAGTAACTAAGTAGACATTACTTAAATACTGAATTATTTGTAGTTTACTTTACTTACACAGATCGAAATATTGTACTTTAATTCCACTGAATGTATTTGGAAACTTTAGTTACTTTATAGATTTGGATTAGAACTACAAAATATATACTAAACACTTCAGTACTATATATCTCGGCCATTTGCAACACATTGAGAGCTTGTAGTTCTGCTATTTTCAAAAGATTTTCATACATTTGAAAA
The DNA here is from genome assembly GCF_964188405.1 of Protomyctophum parallelum. Taxonomy (NCBI): domain Eukaryota; kingdom Metazoa; phylum Chordata; class Actinopteri; order Myctophiformes; family Myctophidae; genus Protomyctophum; species Protomyctophum parallelum. The sequence continues at coordinate 25,989,576 of NC_139713.1, forward strand.
CTTTAAATGGGACATTCTGCACAATGAGTACTTTTACTTTTGGTACTTTAAGTACATTTTGAAGTCTATACTTTTGTACTTTTACTCAAGCAAATGATGAATCCCAGACATTTACTTGTAACAGAGCATGTCTATATTGCAGTATTGATACTTTGATACTTATGTAAATTTAGTACTTCTTCCACCACTGGTCATTTCCTCCTGCACCAGCAGTTCAACAGCCACTAGAGCAGTGTAGTGGTGTTTACCTGCAGTACACACATCGCCCTCTCGCTAGATTTTGGTGTTTTCGCTGGTTGTTTGGTGGCCCCAAAAATGTAGCCAAACCTACCAAAACATACAGTGAAAATGCCCCCAAAACAGTGGTGTGTTTCTGCCGGTCAACACCACCACACTACTCCAGTCCAGTGGTTGATAATGTCTGGCGTAGAGGGAAATTATTGGTTAAAAAAAAAAGAAATGTATGTACCATGTATGGTTAGGTAAACACAGGGCAAAGTCACACATACTATGTCATTGAACAGAAACACGTCTGTATGAATAACTGCTTTATATTCTGTACATGTCTGCACATGAATAAAAGCTATATATATTCTGTACATGTCCGCACATGAATAAATGCTATATATTCTGTACATCACAGCTACCATACACGTAAAACCCACTACTCCCTCCAAGCCCTTTAAACAGTAATAAGGCCCTGATGAACTCCTTAAATCACTATGCTTTTTTTTTGCACCTTTGCAAGCAACATGACATAATTTACGATGAAGCAGGATTGCATACAGGTACATTAGGCAATGGTGGACGATTACAAAGTACATTTAACTTTCAAATAGGGATGTCCCGATACACTTTTTTCGTTCCCGATAATATATATATATATTGTTGATTATCTTGTGTTGACTCCTCACTAATATGGTGCACTTGCAGTTTTCAAAAGCAAACTCCACATGCCCCAACATGTTATTTATCTGCCATATTAGTACCTTGTCCACCACTGACGTTAAGTAACATTCAATAGCCGTTTAGCTTGAACTAAACTAAAAAAAACAGAAGCTATTCTTGTTAATGTTTGTTCAGAGGAGAATTCTAGCCTGGTATATGCATTTATATGGATATAGACATCATTCCAGAATCATGGTATTAGTTTTAATTGTCTTAAATTAAAACTGAGGTATTGTGCACACGGATGGCTTTTACAGTGACGAGGCTAGCTGCTAGCATGTGTACATGATCATTTTGATCATTTAAAACATTACCATACCTGATACACTTTTTTCCCCCACAACTTGAAAGTACATTTCCCATTACGAGAGGGAGGGGAAATGTAATGTTGGGAAAAAAGAGTGCCAAGACATAAAAAAAAAAAAAAAGATTAAGTTTTGAGTCGATAAAGAAAAAGCAATATCGTTGCTTATTAAAGAAAAGAAAACACATTCCTCTCCAAAGCGGGATCAACGTTTTTTTTCTTCTTTTACTTTCAATTGTTTTTATCCCACGATTTTGCAACCCATTTTCTTCACCCAGTGTCAATTATCTAATGTAATCCTGGGTGTTACACTTCCTCTGCCAACCTGGGGGGCAGCGGACTGACCTCATGCTTCCTTTTTCTTCTTTTAACAGTGTAGAAATGTCTACACTAATCTAGTTCAATTGACGCTCTGGGTTTTTGCCACGTAAATATATTACCAAATGATACAAATGATAAGAATAAAACTGTAAAGCGCTGGTTCTCAACCTTTAGTCTTGATCAGGGCCCAAATAGAACATCTGGAAAGTTCCCATGGCACACAGGCATTTTCAGAGCATGTCCGTTTTTTACATTATTTTATATAAGTATTATATTATCAATAAAATCATAGCGTTTTGGGGGGGGGCTCCAATTGCAATATCTTCACGGCCCATCGTGCCACGGCCAACAGGTTGAGAACCACGGCTCTGAATACAGTTTCCAAAATAAAATGACGAGCGGATGAACGGTGCCATTTATGCAGATTGATCAAAGCGGACAGACAGACATTCTGCAGCCATGGAGTTGTAAACATAATCTGAGGGGGAGGTAGGGGCTCCCCCTGGTGGTAGCCTTGAGGAACAGCCAACGCTAAATGTCCCGTTTGTTAATTTTCCCCCAGACAGACAGACACTCTCGCTAACCTCACGGAGGTTTTTCTTTTTAAGCGTTTGTTTTTTAGTGGTCGCCGTTGGTGATGGCATCCGTGGAGCCAGGCATGCGGGGCATCTTCTTAGCGGGACTGGGCATGTGCTGGAGAGGAAAGGAGAGAGAAGACATTAGCAACTCGGGCTGTCACCATTACACATTTAAGTTGTCGATTAACCATCACACAAATTAACGATTTAACTGGTGGCGTTGAACATATGAATGAAGAATTTGTTTGACTGATATATATAGATAGATAGATAGATAGATAGATAGATAGATAAAATCACAGGGCAGATATGACAGACTGAAATCTACAAAGAAATGACTGACATTCATTATTTTTACTTACAAAACATTGAGGAAATTGGAAGATCTACAAGCTTACAGCGTTGTAGATCTGCAATTTCAGCTTTTTTTAATGTATGAAAAGTTTTCAACATGGTAAACTCTGTGCCCATAGTCAAATTGTTTCTATGTATTTTTGTTTGCAAAGATGTACTTTATTATTTTCTACCAATCCACTGGTCTATGAGATTTTGCTATTTATCCTCTGAACTATATGCTACAAGAAGCCAGTGAGATGCATGTGTTGCTATGGCAACAATCAATGATTGGGAAGCCCCACCCAAGGCTCACCTAGCCTGATTGAGTGATGGGCATTGGGCAATCAGAATGTTTGGGCCACCTGGAGAGTTTGACTCAGTCCGGTGAAAAGAGTGAGACAGACAGTCTACTGAGGTCACATTCCCACCTAATACTTCGGTAGACTCATGCGTATGGGTGGAGAATTTGGGATTCTTGCATATTTAATTTGCTGCGGTTTGCCTTCACACTGTTATCCGCAGCAATTGGAAACGCAGCAGGGGGGACCTTTATCAATGTGTTCCATTCATAAACTAGCCTACACAGTGAAATCTACGGTGATAAAATTATACTCATAACGTGCATGTGTCGTGCCGTCTGGGACTGGACCCCCCCCCCCCCCCCCCTCTCTCGCTCTCTCTCTCACTATACCAGCCTCACACTGTTCTTTTGGGCATGGAGGCACAGCGCTGAGCACACTGATATAACAGAGTAAACAGACAGCAGCGCAAAATGTTTACACGTTTATTGAGATTTAAGTTCCTACTCCCCACTAGTCCCCACACAGTGACAGCACAGTGACGCACAGACAGACAGAATATTCTGTAGGCTATAATTGTGAACGCAGTGATTGCGAACGCAGTGATTGCGAACGCAATAAGCACTAACTATGAGACCCTGCAGATCATGTCTGTGTGTGTGTCTGTCCCGCTGTTACACCACCCGCCCGCCACCAGAGGGCGCAGCTGTATCACACAAAACACACACACGCACGCACGCACGCACTCACACACACACACACACACAACTTAACTTAAAAAACGTAACTTAAAAAAAAACTTTAAAAACACTTAACTTCAAAAAACTTAACTTAAAAATAAAATCTTAAAAAAACACAAAAAGAGAACTTTAAAAAGAAAACCTTAAAAAAGTATGTAATTTATTCTAATTGTTGTTATTGCCATTTACGAGCTGCGTTCGCTTCCCGCGTTTGCGCGTCTTACTTGTACTATTACACTGCACTGCAGTGTTTATGTGTTTTCTTAAGCAATTGATTAATGTACTTGTAACCCAGGTGAAAATAGCCAAGTCAATAAAATAAGGATTGCAAATGGACTTATAAATGGACTTAGGATATAAACCAGGTTAACATAAAGTAACCAAACTTCTACTGAAGAGCTTTAAATAATGAAAACTAAATAGGATTTGTCTAAAACTATTTTACTATACAGAGTACAATGTAGGGGTTTATATTTATTCTGTATTCACATTAATCTACTTGTGTAGTTTGAGAGCCCTGTAAGGTGCTCTGAACAAGCCAATGAACCAATTGACCAATCAGGTCTCTCAATTAATAGACTGCACTTTGGATAATCACCAGCCCAGGTGATGTGGCTCAGCTAATTACATGCTGCAGAGCACAGAATGTTCTGGAGAGAACAGGAGAGAGAAGCCTGTTGAGCAGACAGTTTGACAAACAGAGGAAAGACAAGATTTGATTAATGTGAACAGATTGTTTTCATTTAAAGAGAGTTTTGATTGATCCAGTCTCTTTTTGAGAGAAGAGTGCTGATCCTTTTTAGAAGTTTGATCCTGGAACCTGTTAATTGTGTGAACTTTGTGAACACTGACTTGGTGAGTTGAACTGTAGCCTACTGTGTTTGTGACTGCAGCAGCAGCAGCCATGTTACACTCTGCCTAACTTTCATGGTAACAGTTTTGATTTAATTGTATATCCAGCTAATTGTAAATGTACTGTTAGTAGTTGAACTAAGATGAAGACAATGTTTTATTTTTGTTTTCTAAACTGTGATCCTAATTTGTGATTATATGACCTGTTTTATAAACAGGTCAGGTCTTTTGCTTTGATTGGATTGATTCGAGTGATATTGGCATATCACTCTGGCGAGCTACCCAAGATTCCCCGGATCAAGATCCTCAACACAGCTGTCCCCTTAAACAGATAAGAGATTGAGTTTTTGGTAGTGTGGGGTTCTACTCGAGTCAAAATAAAAACCAACAGAGAAGGGGGGAAGTCCCGCCTCGTTGTCTGGGCAGCCAATGGCCAGCTGGGCCCAAACGGATCTAGAAAGATGGCGACTTACAGTGCAGGAATAACAGGCTTCATTTTATGTCCATGCTAGACCCCGGGAACTCTTTGTCCATATCTTTTACAGCAGGCGCGTCACGTTCCTATAACGGCGGTGGGTGCCAAAAAAATAATAATAAAAAAAAGCCCAAACTGGTACACCCGATAGGCTACTATTTAATATTTCCCTTATTTTTTATACATTTTCTTATCACGTCTATGGTATGAAAACAATGCTAAGGAGTTGCTTCAATGAAATATAATTGCTTTAAGCTGAAAACGATATGTTTAATGATGTTTTTTAGCGTTGTTACATTTATCATGCATGCCAATTAATCCGACATGCGCAGCAATTGTAACACTGGAACAGCGTCCACGTTCGGTTTAATAACTCCCGACCTGTTTTATAAAAAAAATAACTTGAAGTGGTTTATGGTAGCTGACATGTGTAGGTCCGTTGCCTGAAAATATTACATGTGTAGATAAACGGATCTCTGAGTAAAAAAATGAAACGTGCAAAGTGTTACATCGTTGGCGGCTCTCCCCTACTTTATTTACAATTTGCTAATGAACACAGTGTTTCAGTTCACAACGAACACATTAAATTGTTTCAGTATTTTGTTTCAACATTTCAGCATGATCAATGATAAACAGCTAGCAGTCGCTTTCTGGCGGTCGCTTATTGACGTACCATTTAATGTACGTGATCCAGGTAAATGTCTCTTTCCAGTAGGGTTGATATTTTCGGGCATATTTTGCGGCTTTTGCTCGGCGGCTGGCTATTAGCTGCTCTTAAAAGAGCCGTTGTGTTGGCGCTGAAGATAGTGCTGTCAGCCTCGGCAGCTACTTGTAGAGTCGGTGTTCATCATCGTAGATTCGTAGTCAAATGGAAATGCATCCTGTACTGTAATGTATGTATGCGACATACTCTCTACCTGGCAGCAGAACAAAAGCCACCTTATTAGCATTTGAATGCCCATGGGCGGCGACCCAACACCTCTCTGGCCCACGCCCGACGCTGCACAAGCTGGTATGTGACTACGTGACATTTTCATTCAGGACAGTCACTATACAGTGGGTGCATATTCTGCTATTAAAACAGAATGCCAGTGGGTGCAGCTGCGCTTCTGCACCCCCGGAGTTGACGCGGCTGTTTTACAGTCTATGGGTAGAACTCAACACCATTACCACTGCAGCACACAGTGAAACCCTCAGTGTGCTAGCCATTTGTAGTGTACTTCCACTGCATACACATTGCACACACCTACCATACCTGGATGGACATACAGTGAACTTTACAGTCACAATACACTGAACATATTTACACTCAGACGGACTCTCAGTGAACTCTTCAGAACTCTCACACATTTCTACTCATTATCACTGCCCCTCACAGTAGGAAGTGCATTGGACTATATTACCTTAAAGGAGATTTATGGCTATTATTACTTTTATGTGAATTGGAATGTGAATGTGATTATTTGATGTTGTATGTGTTCCAGTGATTAAGTGAAATTGATTATGCTTTTACTTTGAATACTTTAAAGGTGAAACAAGAAGGTAATTTGATAAATAACAAAGTATTTTGATTTCATAAAAATACATTTAATTGGTTAAAAACTAATACTTACCGTGAACCTAAAAGAGGAATAATACCTTAAAAACAACTTAACTTAGTTAATACCTTAAATAGATCTAAACCCTGAAAATAGAGACTAAAATAGCATAAAATGTATTTACCTGCTTTTTCCTGTGGTATCATAGGATTAATATAGGAGGTACTTATCTGGTCTCTCACAACTGTCTAAGTACAGTTGTTTTGTTTTGTTTATTTTGTATGAGAATTATCATTGTTGTGTATCTGCCATTCTATTTTTATTTTGTGTCAATACAAGCCATCGGGCTATTACTAAACTTTATCCATTGTCTGTGGTCTAAAGTATTCTCCTTGCTTACTGCTCTTCCGAACCTAGTAACTAGTCCTATACCCTGATAATAACTAAGGGGTTACATACTCGTCCTCATTTCGATCAGGGCTTCAGTCTCCTCATTCGACCACGTCTATCCACGGTAACGGGACATCTTTGCGCTGCGTAAAATATGCCTTCTCCAACTGTGTTCAGCTCCTCACCCGCCACATTGTTTGCTTCATTTCCTTTATTTACTGCAGATTGCATTCACACCTGCACCGAATCGTAATCAAGTGCGATTGGAAGCGAAGCGAAACCCCCATTTTTGCTCGGAGTATAATGCGGTTCTTTGATACGCATTACGATTCGAATGAGCCTTCACACCTGCCAAACGAAGTGCACTTTCTGAAAATGCGCAGCAGGATTTGTTTTAATCGCAGCAAAGCTCTCTGGTATGAATGTGACCTGAGAAGCAAGAGGATTTATCCCAAGTTATTAAATTTGGATCTTTTTGGATATCTACCTTTGGATAAGAACAACCTTATTTCCATTGTGGCGTACCTTTCCTGGATATTGGATTTCTAAAGGACCAGACTTTGCTGAGGAGTTTAAGGGAGGTCAGAGGAGACTGGCCACACTCGGTGCATACTGTACATATGCATTATAGCACTGTTGCGCCATAGACCTGTCCTAGAGGATGGTAACAATCTTAGAGAAAAACGTGTGACCGTACCTCGGTGGTCGTGTTAGAGTTGAGCAGCGCTGCTTCTTCGGGGTGTCCGTTCTCCTTGTCGTGAGAGCGCCGGGCGTACGTCCTGCGGTGCTGCTCGTCGATGCGCGTCAGGTACCATGTCCCTGGGAAGAGCTCGTCCACTGGGCTCTGTGGTACGTAGCTGGCTGCAGACAGGAGAGAACATAAAACCTTTAAAACCTGTGCTGTACCTGTCCTGCAGACAGGAGAGAACATAGAACCTTTAACTCGACAAGACCAAAGAGCTCGAAACCAAAGGTTTCGAGCTCCATCCCTATACCGTACCCAGGTGGTAGGTCACTTCTAACTAGTGGTGTGAGTATCAGAACCATACCTAAACAGGTGGTGGGTCTCCTAACTAGTGCAATGGTTCTCAGGTTTTTTAGTTTTATAGTTTTTATACTATAAAACTGGTCATACATTGGCCAAATTGTCAATAAGAAATAGGCAATAATGAGTACCTAGGACCCCCAGTTGGGGAGTACTCAGAACCCCAGTTCAAATATGATTATGTTGGGGAGTACTCAGAACCCCAGTTCAAATATGATTATGTTGGGGGGCCACGGCCTGAAAGTGCTGAGAACCACGGAACTAGTGGTGTGAGTGTGAGCGTCATGGCAACAGCACCGTACCCAGGTGATGGGTCTCCTCTCGTAACTTCATGTTCTCAGCGAACATGGCCGGAGACACCTTCCTCCGTGAGTCCAGGCGATCTTTCAGGTCGCTGAGGCTGGCCACCAGCTTGTCCAACTCAGAGCCTGCACATGAAAATACATGCAATAAGCCATCACATTTTACAGAAAGCTTTACACATTAAGACCTGAGGCCGATTTTACAAATGTCTCCTAAATCCTAACAGATTTCTGAAAAACGTTATGTAGCTATATCAAAATGATGTATTTGGCCGCAGACCTCCCATCTCAAAATATTTTGTTCCAATATTTTTGCACCCAGAAGCAAAGGTTTGAGTTAAAAATGTTAAAGAGATAGCTCAATTACAGAGCCTAAATGACCTGCTCTGTAACAGAGTTTACAAATGGAATCAAATGAGTGAGGGTCCATTTGTATACTCAAGGAGTTATGGGGGTCCTTGAAAACCACTAGTACGAGGTGGACTTGTGCCATAATAAATCAGTCATACTGTACATATTCTGAAGAAAACCTGAAGACTGACATTCAGTTATACAGTAATTGTGTCTTATGATCAAAATATGATCATAATGGTGTCTTCTAAAAACCAAATCTAAAATGAGTCCACGGAAGAGGCCAAGTCTTGCCACAGACACATATTGTCCGTGTATGGAATGGACATATTGATGACCCCTACACCGGGGTTGAGTTGGGTCGTTTTGGGTACAAGAATGTCATTTGTGGTGGTGAACTCACCAGGCGTGCAGTCCTGCGTCACGGTGACAGAGTAGAGCGTAGCGGCGAAACCAGAACCATAGGAGAACAGACCGATTCTCTGACCCGACAACTGCTGCAGGGTGTGTCTGGTGGGAACAACGCAAGACAGGATATAGTCACGCTTCAACAACTCTATTGTCTATCTATTTTTAAACTGTGTTGTTTTAAACAGAACCAATTGCAACATCGTTTTGTATCGGTGATGCAACTGTGAATGACACATTTGAACTTGAAAGGGTTCTGTAAGTGTAAGGGTCCATTTGGTTATATTTGTGTAATGTAAACAACAGAGCCTATTAATGGACAAATGGTTGTGATTTATTGTTTGCCATTTGATTGATTGATTAACATGACTTGTCTTCCCAGACATATCACAACCATTCGCCAATTTCCAAGTTAAGCCTCAGTTGTCCAACGTGCCACAAGTTAAACCTAGGTCACATTCACACCTGTAGTTCATTGTTCGGTCTGTACTGCAAGCTCAAACTCCTTACTTTAATGCGATATTTTGCAAATGTACGATGGAATCCAATCGCCTCCACTCTCTCGCTAGATACCATGTACACTGCAGTGCTTTTGGAGGTAGTAGTACCTCATCTTAAGATAACTAATGACCGAAAATAGCCGATCTACAAGCTCACAACACGATGCGCTGCAATTTTCTGTGCGCAGCATGCTTTCGCAAAAGACATTCTGGCTTCTATGGAATCCAAATGACTGAAATCAGTCTAGTACAGAGGAGGTAGTAGTACGTACTGTGCTAGTACAGAGGCGAGGCATCCGTACACAGATGGTGTGTACATGTTTCCGTTCTGATTGGAGACCAGCAGGGAGAGTTTGGTCTTCTGCTCAAACAGCTCAGCGCTGGCCTTCATGAACGCCTTCTCCACTTCACGGTCGAAGTACGTCTCCTCGGGCTTCACCTCCCTGAGGGACGAACACACACACACACACACATTATTTTTAACAGCTTACATACACTGTTCATAAGTAGTATATCATGCACAGCATACATCCTCTGCTATGCTCATGCACCTTTTAATATATCTTCTCAGGCACCATGTAAACTACATATGCTATCTGTATGCATTTTTTTGGTTAACCTGTTGGTATACTGTGTATTTTCTCCTGCTCTTATTCCACTTCCATCTTCTAACAAAAACTACAAAAAAGAGTGTATGAAAAAAAAAAATCACTTTGTTACCCCTGTAAATCTGTGATGTGACAATAAAAGCTTATTCTGATTCTGCAGTACCCTCATCTCACCACAGGGTGTCTCCTTTGTCCTATTTATGTAGTCAATGATGCATAATTGTCTCCACCAGGCCAAAGGCAAGGGAAGAGAGTATGTTTTGCACTCCGTCCGTTTGTCCGTCCGTTACCAGCTAATCTCCGGCATCGTTGGTCCGATAATAATATCTGGGACATATGCTTTTCATAACACTCAAAGACGCTTTACATGTGTGGGGGCCAGGGGGGGGGGAACAATTAAAGGATAACTTTATTAGAAAAAACAATTAAGAGTAAAACCAATAAAAAACATGGCAGGTAACAAGTTATGACTTGGTTCCATACAGAGTATCACATAGTAGTTTGTTCTGTGGCTGTCAAAATGCCAGTGAGTGTGACTAATGTTGAACGCCCATAGGACAAGCCAGGAAAGTGCTTGGCGGCTTAAAGGGCCTTTCAAACGTGAAGCGATATAACGCGCCTATAGTTGATTTCCAATGAGACCTGCGTTTTTGCGAGAAGTCGCGGTGCGACAACGCAAGCGTATTTATGCGAGCGCGGTCCCGTGAAGTTGTTGCACGCATGCTCGTTTCTTGCACACGCCCGCGACTCACCAGACCTGGATTCTGTTTATCTATCGGTTGCGTTGTCACGCCCCTCTTGAGCAGACCTGTCTTGATCCAGGCAACGTGTGCGTTCCTCGCTTCCCATTTGAAAGGCCCTAAATGCATCTTGGGCAGCGTCCGTGGCATAATGCATATCAAATGAGGAGTCGTTGACATTACAAAACTACATCGTTTGTTTTTTCTCATATTGTCAAATCATAGTGTCTGTACAAAACACATGTATTGCAAAATAAGTTTATTCTAAATGCCTATTCATACTCAATTTTTAGGTGACCACCAACATGACGTCACTCCGCGGTGGTAAGAAAGTCACCTTAAAGTCACCTTAAAATCAGATATTGTCCGTTACTCCAAGGTTATCTGTACTTACTTGTATATTACATAATGGAGAGAATACAATATGACATGGACAAATCAAGCAAGGTTTATGATATCTGGCAGCCAACTTTAGATCATCTTGCTCAAATGTAATTTGGTAGTTAGTTGTACATGCCTTACACTTTCCACATACTCTTTATCTAGCAGTGTAACTCATTGTAATGGCCATTGTTTTGACAGTGTGGGGTCCGTACGCTTTTCTGACCCGCCAATAGTCCGACATGCGGGAAACGACCGGATTAAGGTTGGCGAACATGTGCTGCTCCGTGCTTGTGGTTATGGTTTGAGCACCCAGCAGTGTAACTCATTGTAATGGCCATAATTGTTTTGAAACAATGCCCCGTTTCACGACACTATATACAGTATACTGTACAGTACCTGAAGGCCTCCAGGCCAGCGAAGGGGCCCGTCTGAGTGTCGGGGTCGGGGTGTCCCAGGAAGTCGTTGAGCATGAGGCGGGCCAGAGACTTCTGCACCAGCTTACAGTATGGAGAGTGGAACACCACGAAGCCAAAGTCCTCCAGGCTGAAGCGTCTGTCTAGGCCCTCTGAAAACAAACCAACATTAAACTCACTTTGCCAATCGATTTGCCACTCAACTTCACGCATGCGCATAACCTATACTATGCTATGTAGTGGGTGTTGTGTTTCACCTTGTTGCCACTGCGCGTGGATCTTCTTGCGGTACACAGAGTAGCAGCGGTCCAAGGCACTGAGGTAGCATTCGATGGACAGCTTTCCGTCCACCACCGGGTACTCTGACAGCATGTCTGGTTTGTAGAAGTCGTAGGCGTGCTTCATGTGTGTCGCCCGTAGGCCTGCGGAAAAAACGGGGTGCATACTTAGTTTAGACTAGTCATTGGTTAGACATGGGTTAAGGTTAGGTTTAGGTGTGCTGCCCCGGGGGAGGTTAGGTTTAGGGTGAGGGTTTGAGATAGGTTGTAGTTGTAGGACTAATGACTGGTCTAACCAATGACTAGTCTAAACTAGGGTTTAATGCCGGGATCCCGGGATTACGGGCCTCCCGGTTATAGGGCACGCAAATTCCCGACCGGAAATTTCTTCGGGACCCGTCATCCCGGAGGTTGTTGTTTTTTCTTGTTAGAAATTACACTAAAGGAGTTTTCACACAGTGCGCGTTCTTTCCCCTGATCTATGAGTGCTCAAATGTCCAATCTGAACCCTCCCATCATTTTCAAACATGTTTGATGATATTTATATATGGAATTATGGATCACATTCAACTTGGGCTGTAACGGGGGAGCCAGCAGGACCCAACGTAGGTCTAAATGTTGGCGGCACGGGCGGTATTTAAATACCTTGGGGGCGGGCACGGGCGGTCAAGATAAAATCAGCAGGACTCCGCGAATCCTGCATCCTCCCGCAATTAACCAGATACAGAGCTTACACTTTAGCAAAATATGAATGTCTGAGGAGAACGTATAATTTCCTGTCTGCGCTGGACAAGCACCGAGTCACTCTCTCCAGAACTGTGTTGGACATCATCAGGCACACTCACAAAGCTGCTGCACCTGTCAATCATTAGTAGCCTAATCAGTCTCTGTGAGAAGTGTGTTTTACCGACGGAGCGAGGAGTTTCCTTTCCCCGTGATAGACAATGTCACTTCTTAACCCCTTTTTGCTTTTGCCTGCATGTGTGCGTCACTCAGCAATAATGTGAAACGGAACACAAACAAAGATGAGTATAGGCTACAATTTGTTTTATAGTAACCACCAGCATGCAGCACGTCTCTCTCTCTCACACTCATAATAATCAGTGTGCTGTGCTGCGCACTGGCCGTGCTGGCTATTTTAACACCCAATCAGACTTTTCATAAAGTACAAAACGGGATGATCACATTCTCTGCAGCGGAGAAGGGGACCCTGCACCACTGCTCAAAGGTTGAAAGACCTATAGCTAATGTGAAAGAAAGACATGAGGTCGTTTATTTCCCCCCCCCGTGCTTCGACAGTCACATTAGTGCAAACTCCTTAAGTGTCACATTTTCTGAATAGCTACAGTAAACAACAGTAGTGTGGTCTGTGGTGCATGGACAAGGGCTGCATCTATCGCGTTCTTAGCGATAATTCAGTTACTCTAATAATCAAAACGCACATTTTTTATTATATATAAAAAACTCAAGCTTTATTTTATGCTTCGTCGCACAGCAGTGTCGTGCGACGAGTTAAGATAGATGATCTACAAGCTCAACACCATTTAGCTTTTGGCTGGGTTTCCCAAACGCATATGGTGTAAGACTTGTAGTATGTATGTATGTATATATATATATATATATATATATATATATATATATATAATCATTTTTTTTAAGAGTAAAGAGAGCCTACTGTCAGCTGTCCAAATATTAGTAAATTATATTTCAGAATGGTAGACCTGAGGCCTACCATACCAGACCTGAGGCCTACCATTGCGTGGCACATCTATGCACAAAATGTCTATGTTCACAGGCTTCTGTGTGCGGCCTATGAGGGCATCTGAGCATGTGTGACACTACAAGTCTTACACCATATGCGTTTGGGAAACCCAGCCATTGTAATTGCTATTGCTATGTTGAAAGCTTTTTGCCTATTAGATTATCAATCGATTGTTATACAATTATCAATAATATTTTGATAAATTGCTTAAATCAATTAGTTTGATTAACTTATTGAATACAATGGACCACAAGCTTTGGACTGTACTACTATCCTTGTCTGGAACAACACATCCTGAAATCAGAGTAAGGAAGCTGCATTTCCGTTCACAAAAATATTTTAAAATATCTTTATTTATTTATTTTTTCTGCTAAGCATCAAGCTATCTATATATGCTTAGATGATTTCGATTTACATTAGGATAAATTTGAGCGACTGTAAAGACAAAACGGAAGTGGCGAGGAGGGTGCACTTCCGCTTTATATTTTACTCATGATAGAGCTTCCGTTCTCCAGACTGAAAAATTGCGAGGCAACAGTCTGGCCACGCAAGACTAATAAAGTATTAAATCAATCAATTTGTTGCACCCCTAGTGTGGAGTCGTGGACTGACCTCGGTCGAAGATGAGAGGAGCGTCGGGTCCCACCAGCATGGCCACCGCTCCGGCGCCCCCTGTAGGCCGGGCGCCTCCTGTGGCGTAGACGGCGATGTCCCCTGCTACCACCAGAGCATAGCGGCCTAGACCCGCACAACATGGAGAGGACACAATATCTTTAGTTCTACCACCAGAGCATAGCGGCCTAGACCCGCACAACATAGAGAGGACACAATATCTTTAGTTCTACCACCAGAGCATAGCGGCCTAGACCCGCACAACATAGAGAGGACACAATATCTTTAGTTCTACCACCAGAGCATAGCGGCCTAGACCCGCACAACATAGAGAGGACACAATATCTTTAGTTCTACCACCAGAGCATAGCGGCCTAGACCCGCACAACATAGAGAGGACACAATATCTTTAGTTCTACCACCAGAGCATAGCGGCCTAGACCCGCACAACATAGAGAGGACACAATATCTTTCTTTTAGCATTTACATAACACCTTGCAAATTCCCTCTTTTCTCACTGACAATGTTCTGACAATTTACTGACAATCCACTGTCTTGCCAACGGCATGACGTGTGAAGTTCTCAAATGGCACATCTGTACTTTGTAAAAAAAATAGCAAGAAGCATCCGTCTTTAATTCTCACCGTCCCAGGAGCTGGACTCCACCCAGTTAACGGCGTTGAAGAGCGCGGCGGTGCCGCCATAGCAGGCGTTGGTGGTGTCGATGCCCTCCACGTCCGTGTTGCCACACTCCTCGAACAGCTGCATGAGCACCGTCTTCACTGACTTGGACTTGTCCACGATGGTCTCCGTCCCCACCTCCAGGCGGCCCACGCTGTCATACGGCAGCCGCCGGCGCTCCATCAGCCGCTGTACCGCCGTGAGGCAGAGCGAGTTGATGTCCTCGCGGTCGCCGCAGAAGCCCATGCGTGCCTGGCCAAGGCCCACCGTGTACTTTCCCGCCGAGGCGCCGTCGAACGTCTCCAGCTCCGCCTGGTCCACGTACTGCGAGGGGAAGTACAACTCCATGGCCAGGATGCCCACATCCTTGGGCCACGTGTTCGCCAGGCTGGCAGGCAGCGATCCAGGCATTCTGTCTGTAGTGCAGGGGGGAGAAAGAACAGGAATTCAAAATGTACAAAGGTATTGATATAAAAATGTACTCATTATGCAGAATGTCCCATTTCACATGTATAAAATGAATATAATAGCAGATCTACAAGCTCACAATGTGTTGTATTACGACACATTGTGAGCTTGTAGCTCGGCTATTTTCAAATGGCCAAAATGATATAGGGCTGAAATTGTTACTGTATGTTTCGTAATAATAATCAAAATCTAACCAAAAGCCGTCAAATAATTGTAGTGGAGTATAAGATGTAATATTCGCCTCTAAGATGTAAATCAAAATACCTCAAAAGTATACTCAAGTACAAGTTTACTTGAGTAATTGTACTTAGTTCACTTTACACCGCTAGTGGGGAAAAAGAAGTGGGGTTTAAATATGGCCCTGGGTCGATGAGTTCAAATCAATATCACTGAAATCAATATCTCTGCTGTAAATATTCCTAGAACCTGCATGTGCCTCTAGAACCTTGATATACATATCCCAAGTGTCACAGAGCTCAAACTACTACTAAATGTGTTAAACGCGAGGCCTCATGTATGCATTTATTTAGCCATATGTCATATGTACGTCTGATCGGGTCATCCTGACGAAGCCATGACGTATCGACCATATCCTTATCTGGAGATACGCATCATCTACACCTAAATATGGTGTATGTATGATGACCAATCTGTCTGAGTCTGTTCATCATGACGCCGTCTAGAATGCGTCGGACCGTGACGCCTGTCCCTAAGGCGTCAGCATACAAATTATACCTTTACAGTGTTTATTTAGGCATATACTGTAAGCATTGATTGAGTTGCACTTTGCACTACTAGACACTCTAGTCCTAGGAGACATTGGCTTATTGGCCTGTATTTATAATCGTCTAACTTGTAGATTTGGACAGTTTTTTTTATTGTACGTATATGTAATTGTGTTGTTTTTTTCCTATGGACCCATTTTCAAATATTCTATGTGGTAAACTAAACACTGGTTGGTCGATTAATTTGACCTTGTTTTCGTAGACCTGGCCGATTGTTTCTCTCGCGAAATCTGGCAACACTTCATCACATACACACCCTGTTAGTGTGCAGTGCACTCAGACTGAGGCAAAGCACAGTTTTGGTTGTAAGAACAACAATACAACAACATTGTAATGATTTAGACTTTTAGAGCAGTGATTGTGGTTCCCAAACCTTTCAGCTCAAGACACTTTGTTGTCTCCCCATTTGTGAGGACTCAGAGGTAGAGGAAAAATTATTTTGAATACATTTAAAACCAACACACCAATCTCTGGTCCAGCTAATGCTCTGGACCAGAGCTATATGGGGCCCCTGGCACAAATGTTCAGATAGGGGTGGTCCACGGGGGAGAGGGGGTCCTACTCACTGTGGCGTTTTAGACAGTGGGTTGGACTCAGGACAGGCCAGGGTGACACCACCATCAGAGCTAGTGAGATAACAGCTGAGCGAGTAGGTCAAAGGTCACCCTGATCCTGTGGCTCAAGGCTACGAACCTTTCACCTAGTTCCTGTTACGCGAGTCTGACAGACAGTCAGACAGACACCACACCGAGGCTTCTAATCATTAACATCCATTCAGTATCACAACAAGACATTGTCCAAAAACAGTGATTAATCAATGACATAACAAAATAACTCATGATCATCATGACACACATGCAAGTGGATTAGCTTCCACTCCAGGCTAGCGTTAGCCTGTTTGTAAACATCGCGGGTAAGTAGGCTAAACAACAAACGTTCAGATTCATTGATCAAGCCAGCGAGCCTGATCAACAACAGTATTTCAATATTGATCACCGGAACCTTTCTACTGGACCCGTTCCTGCGGTTCGATCGTCCAAATAATACGACTGTGCGGACAGTGCGACGACTCACATTATCCAAGTATAACACCGCAGGAACGGGCACCCGGCGACCTAGCGACCTGACGGCTCTAAACGGCCACATGTGGATCGGGCCCGGGGGACACAGACCTGGCCGATGAGACTCTGATCGGAACCGGTTATTGGTTAATCGATGTTATTGATGATGATCGACGCTCTCCTCCAGTCCATTCAGCAACCTTACTTCACTGACTCAGCCTGCCGGTGTCACATAAAAATGCGTCCCCCCAACAACACTAGCGAACTACTTTTGCTATTATGTAGTATGTGATATTATCTGCTTGAATTGGCTTCTACTCGAGCAAATAAAAACAGCATAATAACAGTAGTGGAGCACTAAAAGCTCACGAATGTTATATTTTATAAAAAATAAGTAATAAAATATTGTATTAAAGCATATCATAATAAAATAATATGCTGCGACAACAAGGTTTTTTTGTTATTTCTCTGACCACAAACACAACGTGGTTCCGCTCGGACAAAACACCGGCCGATCGACTAGCTTCCGCCTTGACATCCTATTCAAGTCAACACAACTTTTGAAGCATCCTCATCATCATTATTGACTCGACAAACTCTTCAGATGGTGAACTGTAACTAGAAATAAAAATAGAAAATGTATAGAAACGATCATACTCCGTAAAACGTACGAGATCATCGCTTTTTATTATTATTAATAATACTCATATTCGCTGCAGATCCCATTCGAATCAGCATGATTAACTTAAGGAATAATAGCCCAGTTTTTAAATGTTTCTATAATTATAAGCTATAACTGTACTACTGTAGCCCAAGTAAATTATTTCATCTCTGAAGGGGTACAAACGGAAGGGAACCAATGGACTCGCAAGCAATAAGGGTCCATTTGGTTCACACATTGAAGGATTTCACAAGTTGCAACTGCCTACAAATAAATAAACAGATAAATAAGTAAATAAATAACATGTAAATGAATTCACTCACCTTAAAAAGTTGAATGGTATCCTAATAATAATAAAATAAAACAAACGTGTATGTTGTGTAGTGTTGTGATGATCCAGTTAAAACCTTTTAACGGGTATAATCTGTCGCTCAGTCTAAATCTATTTATAAGGACCTTAGTGGCCCGTGGTTCGGCCCCGCCCCGTCCCGCTCCTCCGTCCAATCAGCGTATCCCGTCGCCAGTGGCGTAAAGTAACTTAGTACATTTACTCAAGTACTTAATATAGAGAAAAAAGTTTTAACTTTTATACTAGACTAACTATAAGGATTTCCACATTTCGGTACTTTTACTTCTACACAGAGACAAATATTGTACATTTACTCCACTACAATTATTTGAAAACTTTAGCTAGCCTACTTTTATTTGTAGATTTGGATTATTATTATTATAAAACATTACCCACTTCAGCCCAGCCATTTGAAATTGAAATAACTACAAGCACACAATGCTTTGTGATGAACACATTGAGCTTAATTGTATCTGCCATTTTCAAAAGACATACATCAAAGATATACATTTTGAACTTGTGAAACGGGACATACCGGCGGTATCTGCACAATGACTCAATGAGTTGGGTACTTTCTACGTTTGTAGAACATTTTGATAACACGTTTGTACTTTTAGTTAAGTACATTTTGAATTCCAGAATATTTTTAGTTTACATTGCGGTATTGATAATTTTACTTAAGTATAACATGATGTGAGTACTTTTTTCACCACTGTCCACTCGTCGCCACCTCCTTCAAGATCAAAACACCCATGACCCGCCCCCCGCCCCTTCTCTTCTCGCTCGCTCTCTCTCTTTCGTCCAATCGGCGTCGCGGACAGAAGAGGCCATGCGCCGTGGAGCGGCCCGGCCCGGCCAATGGGGAGAGGCCGACGGCATATGGTGAGAGAAGCTCCGCCAATCGGAACGCCGCTGTGATTTCCTGTCCTGGCGAGGTGTGGGCCGAGCGGCTCACAATGAGGAAGATGATGATGGACCTGAGGCGTCGCCATGGCGACCGAGGGGGGATGTGGAGGGGGCTCCTGTTGCTTCAAGGTTGCACTCAGTCTCACTGTCGACTCATACAATTACAGACTGTATGAGACATGTCAGGTTATGGTATAAGTTACTATACACATTGTGTATGCATATCTTCTTTTTGTTTTACACTAAAATAAAAGGCCTTTATATAACATTTTATTTGATTCAAAGTACATGTTTCCCGACGTAATTCTAACCGCCACCCCTCACCCTTTGTCTTTGAATTTGAACATTTGTTTGCAATCTTCAAGATTGTGTGTGTGTGTGTGTGTGTGTGTGTGTGTGTGTGTGTGTGTGTGTGTGTGTGTGTGTGTGTGTGTGTGTGTGTGTGTGTGTGTGTGTGTGTGTGTGTGTGTGTGTGTGTGTGTAGATCCGTTTACAACCTTGTTCAATTCATCATAACATGTATATATACACTTCAATATAGCGAAAAACAGGAAATCATCATCATAAAGGAGGTAAAAAGGGAAAAGAATACATACAGTGAGGGGAAAAGGGGTTGGGGTGGAAAAAGGGGTACTCTAATAGAAAATAATTAGAGTTACTAATCCAATTAACTTTGAGTTATTAAATAACATATAGGACTGAAGTGGTATGTGAAATGTTTTGTACAACTAAAGTTTTCAAATAATTGCAGTGGAGTCAGAAAGTACAATATTTGCATCCGAGGCGTGGTGGTTTAATCAAATATTCAAAAATATTCTCTTTTTTCCCTCCAAGAGTTCTGGAAAATAGCCGCCGGTGTGTATAGTGTTTAAAGTGGTTTAGCTGAAAGACTAGTAATGATGCAATCTATATGAACACATTTGGCTGGAGACCCCTGGCCAAATGTACACTTGTTCTGAGGCACTATGTATCACTAACAGCTGGTTTGCACAAACAAAACATAAAATTAACCAAACAAACCTAAACAAATAACCAAATAATAGACAAAAACAAAGAGGCAAAGAGCTCCTCCCAATAAGGACAATATTAATAAACAATACTTATTACAATTCTGGGTTTATTACAATTGATGGTGGGATTCCCACCATCAATGCCTGCAAGATTACGGAACAGTCAGATTTTGCTCAGAACTTTACATTTACCAAAATATATGAAACTGTGGATATTGCATACCGTCAATGAGTCTCTTGCACCTAAGACCCAACACACCAGGCAACCACAAGTTCCACAACAAGCCAGCCCTGCAGCTACATTACTCTGATGGCTGCGTGGCTCCCTTTTATTCAGTCAGCAGGCAGGTGTCTCAGCAGTTCTGAATATGGGTGATGGGGTGTCACATGACTATGAAAGCTAAACTCACTACACCATGCAGCTAAGTCCTGCCCCATGCAGTAGATAACTATTTCCATAGACAACGTATTGTTAACTTCGGTTCCAACAGCCAAAAACCTTCATGTTGACAGTCACTCAGTCAGCTTTCATTCAACACACAGCGGTCACTCGATCCTGTATAGTTTATACTCTATAACATTTGACAAATTAGACCCTTCCTCACCCAGGAGTCAGCTCAGCTCCTTATCCAGACATCAGTCATATCAAAACTTCTATTGTAAATCTCCTTACTGGCCTACCAGCATGCACACTTAGCCTCTCCAATTAATCAAGAATGCTGCAGCTCGCTTGGTCTTCAACCAGCCAAAATTCTCACATGTCTCCCCCCTTCCCGACTCCCTACACAGAGTACAAAACTCTGATGCTGGCCTTCAAAGCAACCAAAGGTATGACACCCCCATATCCACACCCATATATGTCTGATCGGACCCTACAAACCCTCCTGCTCGCTCACATCAGCCAACGCAGGGGAGCTGGAAGAACATTCACTAAATCGGGGGGAGGGGCAGAACACCACCAGCAATCAGTAATCAAACACAAATGTTTGGTCAAACCACATGACTCCCATTAGAAAAGCTTTGTGGTGACCTAAAGAAATTACCAAACATTTGTTTGATTGCGTTTGATACGTGTGAATGAGGCCTCAGTCATCAGTGATGGAATGACGTCCGTGAGTGGAGGCTTGACGTTCCAGTGGGTTTATATGAAAAGTGTCTGAAATGTTGAATCAGGCTATACTTAAGAACTCACACAAAAGCTTGAGCAGACGTTAAAATGACCCCAGGAATGTCATACCCCTATAAAGCTCACCCCTATAAAGCTCTACTATAATTATAATAAACAATAATAATCAATCACTGCATGCAGTGGAAAATATATGGTTCAGTATGCCTATAGTTCTAGTTGAATCAGCTTGTATCTTACGTAGAATTATTTAAGGAATTTAGTTTTCATTTCACTGTCGTTTAGCTCTACTGTAGGCCTATATTGTGGTAGTAATCAAAGAGTGTTTGTTCAGTAACAGGCAAATCTCCCAGACTCTGAAAACCGCGAAACAAGGGTATTTATTAAATATATATATTATTATGGTTATTATTCTCACTGAATCAAATATTTTATGGTCATAAATCAATTGAAATCTCTATGGGAAAGATTAATGAGGTCTGGAACGATGATGGAACCAGAAATTGGCCACCACTGTCACGCCCCATTGTTTACAGTCTATGTTCAAGACGGCGTCATCAATGGACTCAGATAGGATGTCACATGCAGCCTTATTTAGACATAGATGTTGTGTATCTCTATATAAGGATGTGATTGATTTGGTGATTGATCGCACCTAAGAACACTACAGTGGACCCAAGCCTGATTCCATTGCGTTTAATAGCCGCCAGTCAATGGAAATATCTTAACAATGTTCAGCTTCGACGGAGATTGCAGAACGA
Source organism: Protomyctophum parallelum (assembly GCF_964188405.1). Lineage (NCBI taxonomy): Eukaryota > Metazoa > Chordata > Actinopteri > Myctophiformes > Myctophidae > Protomyctophum > Protomyctophum parallelum. The sequence goes on from NC_139713.1 coordinate 26,011,568, forward strand.
GACCCTTTATATCACTTGGAGGAGTAAGTAGGGAAAAGGCGTCACTATTAAATCGAATTAAAAGTGGAGACGAAAGGAGAAGACTGAAGAATGCCATTATCATTCAGGCCTATGTACGTGGGCATCAGGACCGCAAGCGGCAGTATGCCATTCAGAGGAGTGCGTTCGACGAGCACGTCAGCCAGACACAGTCGAGGGGAGTGCAGCATGTCTTGGATGGTGGCGGTCTCGCTCCCCTAACAAGACAACTTGTATTTTTCTACAGACAGAGCGTGGACGCACATAGATTGATGTGGGTGTGTCAGAATCTGGTGAAACACAACGGTCAGTTTGTGCAACTCTTGGCTGGTCCAGAGAGGGATACCTGTGTCTTTCAGATCAAGAGGGTTCTGGGATTCTGCTGCAGACTTCTACAGAACCCTGAGGATGAGAGTAATGTGGCCATTTCCATGCTGGAGACCTTTTCTTCAGAGCGAACCTACCTTCCAGTCCTTCGAGACGCCGAGTGCGTGGCGTCGTTAATCGAGCAGGTTTTGTACTCTGTGGTGGAGAAAGATGGCTACTACATGTCACTGTACGTTCTGGTGAACCATAGGCTGCCTCCCAGTCTGGAGTACAGTGCCGCTACCTCTGTGCCCATGGCAAGCACGTTGCTGGACCACATCCTCAAACCCCTGCGCTTCACCTACTCCTCCTGCACAACAGGGGGCGCAAGGCGCTTTGTGTTTTCCTCCTTCACCAAGGAGTTCCTCTCTGCCCGGTTCACAGAGCAGATCTTTCACTTCCTCATCCCCGCACTGTCGGATGTGTGTATCTCTTTCCCAGTAGAGACATTCCTGGGCTCCCTGCAGTCCTCGGTAGTGCATAGCCAGGCCCCGTGGCTGCTTTACTTTGTTCTCTCAGCAGGGGAGAACCGCCTAGGCTCCCTGTCAGAGGAGGGGCTCCTGCTGTACCTGCGGGCCCTGTGGACCCTCCTCCCCTTGCTGCCAGTGTCAGGGAGAAGATGCACGCCTGAGGTCAGCAGCGACTCTGAGGATGAAGATGACGGCAGCTTCCATCCTCTGTCCGGGCAGGACGATGACAGTATTTCTGTCCAGCTGATCGCAAAGAAGTGCATCGAGAAGCTTTACACCAAGGAGCAGACCGACGCCCTGCTCAGCCTAGTGTGGAGGGACTCGGCCAGTGAGGATGTCTTCGCCACAATGGCGTCCATCTGTAACACCCTCATAGTGCAGCACTGCCTCACGTTGCCCAAAGTCAGACTTCTGTACAGCTTAGCCTTCAACGCTCGTTTCCTGAGGCACCTGTGGCACTCGATAACGTCCATGACGACGGAAATTAATCTTGGTCCAACGTGCAGTAGTGACCCGGTGTCACTGCTGCACGCAATCTCGAGAGGTTCTCTCATGTCCCTGGAGGACTCCGACCGCATCATTCCCACATTCTATCTCTTCAGCTCCCTGTTCAGCTACTCGCTCATCGCCGTGCACGACATTGAGTTATTCGGCCACAAAACGGAAGGCCAGAGCCAATCATCCATGATGCCCTTCACTCTATCCGAGCTCGTCACTATGTCCGGCTGTCTGAGAGACGTCTGTCTAGGCATCATCAAGATGACCTACCCTGCTCAGAAACACGTTCGGGCTGAACAAAAACGCTGGGCCTGGCTCTTCAAGGTCATTGCTAACTTTATCAAGATGGTAAAGGCTTGTGACATCAGACAACCCTTCTGCCCCTCAGGTCACTGGCTCTCTAATGAAGTCAACATCAGTGCAGATAAGGTCATCCAGCGGGATGTCTCCTCTGCTGGAGATGAATCGAGACCATGGACGATAGGAAACATTGGGCCACTTCGGTCAAAGCTTGATGTTGTTGGGTTGGAGGCCCCACAGTTGTCTGTGTCTGAGGAGAGAGACCAGGCTATCCTCACAGAGCTCCCTTTTGTGGTTGCCTTTGACGAGCGAGTCAAGATCTTCAAGAGGTTGATCGATGTGGAAAAACCAGACCATGGCGGATGGATAGGATCCAGGGACTTCATCGACGTCACCATCAGGCGAAACTACATCTATGAAGATGCCTACGACAAGCTTTCTCCAGAAAACGAGGCTGACCTGAAGAAGAAGATTCGAGTGCATCTCCTGAACGCCCACGGTCTGGAAGAGCCAGGGATTGACGGCAGCGGGTTTCGGAGGGAGTTCCTCAGTGAGCTGCTCAAGTCGGGCTTCAACCCCAACCGTGGCCTCTTCAAGACCACCAACGAGGGCCTGCTCTACCCCAACCCTGCTGCAAAGATGTTATTTGGAGACTCCTATACAAGACACTACTACTTCCTGGGCAGGATGCTGGGAAAGGCGTTGTACGAGAGCATGCTGGTGGAGCTGCCATTCGCCGGTTTCTTCCTGTCCAAACTGTCGGATGCCAGCGTTGATGTGGGCATCCACCATCTCGCCTCGTTGGACCCGGAGATGTACCGCAATCTGCTCTTCCTCAAGAGCTTCGAGGACATGGAAGAGCTGGGCCTCAACTTCACCGTGGACAACAACTACCTGGGAGAAACCCAGGTGGTGGAGTTGAAACCAGGAGGGAAGAACATCCCCGTGTCCACAGCCAACCGCATAGAATACATCCACCTGGTGGCCGACTACAGGATGAACAAGGAGATCAGGCCCCATTGTCTGGCCTTCAGACGGGGTCTGGCCAACGTGGTCAGCCTGGAGTGGCTGCGCATGTTTGACCAGCAGGAGATCCAGGTGCTAATTTCTGGAGTTAATGTGCCTATCTCCCTTTCGGACCTCAAGCAATTCACAAACTATTCAGGGGGCTACTCGGCCACTCATCCAGTCATCCGGATTTTCTGGGAGGTTGTGGAAGCCTTTACGGACGACGAGAAGCGCAAGCTGCTACGGTTCGTGACCAGCTGCTCCAGAGCTCCGCTGCTGGGCTTCAATGAGCTGTACCCGGCCTTCTGCATCCACAACGGAGGTCGGGACCCCAATCGCTTGCCCACGTCCAGCACCTGCATGAACCTGCTCAAGCTTCCAGAGTTCTGCGACCAGCAGCTGATGAGAAAAAAACTGCTGTACGCCATCGAATTCTCTTCCGGGTTTGAGCTCAGCTGAGGACACAGAGGACTCTAGCTCTGTCATCGCAACTGAGGACTCGAGGTGACAGAGTTACGATTAAGAGTTAAAGAAGAGAAGTGAATGAAAGGCCTCATTTCCCTTTCCCATTATATTTTTTACATCTTGTGATGTTTGAGGCGTGCTAGCCCCTCCTATGCACAGCTTTGTGTGTACTTAGTTTGTACCACTAAATGTGATGATTTGATTGCCTGAGCACTGGATGTGACGTATGATGATACGAGCTCCCGTCAATTTCACACGAGCGTGATTTTTGAGGGGCGCTAGCCCCTCCTATTCAGCTTTTAGTGAATATAGGAAACAAACAATAAATTCACATTGACAATGAATGGGGAATTTTAAATATAGTGTCTCAGAAAATCGGCTTTGTGTCTATTTTTGTCCAACACACATTACATTCCCATTGACAATTACTAGAGAGTTTTACGTCATAGTGTCTGAGCAAAAAGGCATAGTGTCTATTTTATGTCATGAAGACGGGTGTGATTTTTTTAAATATGTTTCACACTTTTGTGAATTCATAATCTCAGATCCACTGTCCCGCTGACCATGCACCTCCAATAAGTCTTACCTGAGTTCTATAAAACTCCACATGAGCAGACTCGGATAGATCAGAGGCCACATACCATATTTAGGGCGTACAGACGTTGTGAATCTCCATATAAGGATATGATTTATTTGTTAGTTAGGAAGGCATCTACCATCGGTGCTAAGAACACTTCAGCGGCTCTAAACCAGCTAAAGCTATACCAAGCTTGATTTGAGTAATCAATTTTTTGGGAATGATGATAATAACTATAGAAATGCACTCTGTCGAGGTGCCAACTTGCACCTTGCACACAAGTAGGCCGTACTGCTACTAACTAATGTCTATTACAACTGCAACCACACAAAACCTTTACACAGAATATTTATCTAGAAGTCGGTCGATGGGGCACGGTGGCACAGTTGGTAGTGCTGTCGCCTCACAGCTAGAAGGTCCTGGGTTTGATTCCCGCTGGGGACACTGTGGGCACTGGCGGCGTGTTCCCTCCTCCGCGTCATCAGTGCCCATACCCGAGGCGGGGGTTGGCGATAGGGCCTTTCTGTGTGGAGTTTGCATGTTCTCCCTGTGTCCCCTAGGGTAGATACCCTCACAAAAACATGCCGTAATCCTGGTCTCTAAAACTACCTCCCCCTGGCCAGCCGGGGCGCCTGATGGAGGGGAAAGGAACTGGTCAGAATAACGTGTCCCTTCCACGCGCTACGTCCGGCTGGGGAAATTCCCCTCTTTCAGGTGAAAAGAAGCAGCTTGGACTCCTCATGCATAGAAGGAGGCATGAGGTCAGTCCGCTGCCCCCCAGGTTGGCAGAGGAAGTGTAGCGCCCAGGATTACATTAGATAATTGGCACTGGGTGAAAAGAAAACTGGGTTACAAAATCGTGGGATAAAAATGTAAAGAAGGAAGAAGTCGGGCGATGACTATAGTCTGCTCTCCTACTGGAACCACACTAATAATAACAGTCCACAAGTTTAAACAAAGAAATATCACACACATGCATGTCTTTTTCATTCAAATGAATTGGGGGAGGAAATGAACAAGAAAATAATTCAAGGGCATATTCCTGGAAATGAGATATGACTATTGACTAAGGTTCTTTATTGTCGTCACAAATGAGTCCAAACATTCGTGGAACGAGTGATCAACATTTATGCTCGGAATGTATGAGATAGGCCTATTTAACCTTTAAACTGCTTAAAAATAAAATTCCTTTAGGAATGTGTTATTGTCAGGGTTGTTGTCATCATGTGAAGTGGTTAGTCATGGCACAAGTCACAAGCCCACCAAATTGTAGTCCAGTTGATCTCCACATCAATATTGACAGAGAAGTGTTTTTTCTGGGTATAGGCCTACAGTATATAGTGTTTGTAGACTACCTGCCATGCGGTCGCCAGAGAAGAAATGCCGCAGTGGTGGACAAAGTATATACAGCACCTTTCCAAAACATTAGAATATCATGGAAAAGTTGGTTTATTTCCATACTTCCATTCAAAAACTTTCATAGATTATCGATTCAGTGCACACAACATAAATTAAACAAACAATTTTGGCTTCCATGCAGCTCATAAAACCCACTAAAACTGAATTTCAAAAAATTAGAATACTGTGAATTTACTCCTCAGTTTTTGCAGAGCATGAATGTTTTAAATCTGAATGCCATATTAAGAAATTAGGATCATATCAAATCAATCAAAATATCAACAGAAATGTCACTCTCCAATACTTTGGCAATCCCTTTGCCTTCATCACTGCCTCGATACGCCGTGGCATTGAGGCAATCAGCCTGTGGCATTGCCCGGAAGTTATAGAAGCCCAGGTTGCTGCACTGAGATTCATAACTAACTCACCTTTCAGAACACATCATTGTTCGTTGTACGCTGCAGTTGGTTGGTTCTCTCTGACTTCGCGCAGGCTGCATCATTGGTATATTCTCATTTATAAAGCCATTTTTGGTGGTTTGCCCCCTTACATCTCCTCCAAATTTAATTTGGTAAAAAATGGTCTAAACCTCAGATCAAATGCCTGGCTACCGTGTGTATAGTAGCCTACCAGCCTTTAAATCTGAGGGGGGTAAAAAGTGTCTTACTTTCTTTGGCCCCTGGTCATGGAACGACCTGCAAGCCAGATTAAAATTGGCCTCGAAAGTTCTTGTACCCGGTTATTTGTTAGTGTATTATTTTGGAGTATTGTTGTACATATTCTATAGGCTTCTGGAGGTAGCCTACTGTTCATGGATTTATTATTTGGTTGTTGTAAAACTTGACATGTACAATGTAGCGTTTGAAAGTGTAATTATGTATTCTGCCGCTTGGCCAGTTCCCACTTGAAAAAGAGACACAGTCTGAATGTGTTTTTACTGGTTAAATAAAGGTTAAATACAAATAAAATAAAAAAGGTTGCTTGCTATCAGCTCTTCTTTGTTTTTGGGTCTGGTGCCCCTCATTTTCCTCTTGACAATACCCATAGATTCTCAATGGGGTTTAGGTCTGGCAAGTTGGCGGGCCAGTCAAGCACTGTGATGGCATGCCATGGGCATCAAACCAGGCTGTGGTGCTTCTGGCGGTATGGGCAGGGGCCAGGTCCTGCTGGAAGATGAAATCTGCATCTCCATACAGATCCTCAGAAGAAGAAATCAAGGTCCAAGGGTTTGGAGGAAGACGGTGAGGCACAGAATCCAAGCTGCTTGAGGTTCAGTGTGAAAATATATGTCAGTCATGATTTGGGGTGCAATGTCCAGTGCAGGTGACACCACATTAAAATAAAAAAACATATTTTGATTGTCCACAAATATAAAGTTCTTCCTTCTTTTTAAATATGTTCTTGCACATTGTTATAATGATCATTATATATATCCCCCTGCAGTCAGAGTTCATAGTTTTAATGAATGAATGTTATGCATTGTGAGCTGGCATAGATCTGCTATTTTCAAAAGTAATCTTGGAAAAAAATAATTACATTTTTGGATTAGCCGTCCTTAGTTGGGCAAATGCATTCATCTGGGGATCCTTGACATGGGAAAAAACAAATCAAACAGTGCTTTTAACTAATAACATTAGACTGCGCGGTCTGACCACCTCATAAACGCAAAAAGCACTGTTTGATTTTACACTTGAGCGGCTCTGGGAGGCTGCTGGAGTGTTGCCATGTCTGTTTATATAAGCGGCTTCTTTTTCTGTAAAGTTGCTTGTAAATATTGGTAGTTGACTAGTTGTACTAGTTGTGGTTGCTTTTCTTGTTTCTAAAGTGGTTATTTGGGCTTTTCTCCTAATGTTGTTTAAACCAGTGATCCTCACACAGCACATTCCCATGTCAAGGATCCCCAGATGAATGCATTTGCCCAACTAAGGACGGCTAATCCAATTTTTTTTTTCTTTTTTCCAAGATTACTTTTGAAAATAGCAGATCTATACCAGCTCACAATGCATCACATTCATTCATTAAAACTATGAACTCTGACTGCAGGGGGATATATATAATGATCATTATAACAATGTGCAAGAACATATTTAAAAAGAAGGAAAAACTTTATATTTGTGGACAATCAAAATATGTTTTTTTATTTTAATGTGGTGTCATTTAAATTAATCTGGATATGGCAGACTCACTATCAAGAAAATAAAAGAAAATAAAAACATGGCACTTCATTTAAAATAGGTTACAGACCCCTGTTATATGCGCTTATTTTTATAGACCTATTTACTTGTTTCTATGAGACATGGCAACAGCCTCTTTTTGCGTCTTTTTTTTGTAAAATGTTGAGATTAGAAACGGCCATAATTCTTTCATTTCTCAACCTTAAAGGTATATTCAGTGATTTCACTTAATTCAAATATCACTTATTTATTTGTTTTGTTGTGATAATCCTCTCTACTATAGAGTGTGCTGACCATATAAGGAGTTCCACCCTGTCCCCAGTTAACCCCTGGGGGTCAAAAAACCTTAGGTTTCGTTTTTGACTCTCTATCCTGATTGGACGAAAGGCTGGGTCCCACAGCCAAAAACGAAACCTAAGGTTTTTTGAGTGAAATCACTGAATATACCTTTAAAAATAAATAAAAACATCTCCATAATCCTTGGGAAGTTTGCTTTCATGCTGTATCACACCCGATTCAAGTCTTCTTCAATAAAATGCTACGAGCGAAGACCATATAGCCTACCATCGGGGCCACAGGCACAGCATTAAGCAGCAGCATTCAACTCATTCCTTCATCATGACTTGAATGAAATAAAATATAATAAACGTTATTTTACTGGTGTTTTTCAATAGAAACAAATTATTTTGAGGCATAAAGGTGACAGCATGCAGTGCAATAGGAATAATTAACCCAAATGTGATAAAGTCATGTCATGTCTTCTATGGTGCCAGCCTGAAGAAATGTAATACCACGATCCCCAAAGTGCGCATTCCATATGTGACATCAGCTGACTGGTAAAGAGAATAGTACGGACAAAAAACACACCCATGACTAATTCAAGGCCGTTTTGCGCAATCCACAGGGTGTCGAAAGCGCTTCTTAATCTTAACATGCCCAAAATTGCAATATGACATTCAACACGCCCCCAGCTCATAAAACTGTAATATATATGTCATATTATATGAATTGCTTAATGGAGCCCTAAGTGTGTGTATGTGTGTGTGTGTGTGTGTGTGTGTCACAGTGTGTGTGTGTGTGTGTGTGTGTGTGTGTGTGTGTGTGTGTGTGTGTGTGTGTGTGTGTGTGTGTGTGTGTGTGTGCGCGCGTGCGTGTGTGTGCGTGCGTGTGTGCATCAGTCCTGTGTTTTTGACAGTCTGTCTGTCTAATTCTTTCATAGACTACTAAATATAGCCATCTACAGGCGACATGGCGTAACTGCAGCGTTTATGGTGGACTAAAGTAGTATTCTTTGGTAGATTATAATACTAGTGAATGTTTTTATTTTATTTATATGGCACCTTTCAACACATGGTTTCGAAGTGCTGCACATGCTAGCACTGGTTAAAAAAAGACAACAAATCAAGTGGAGTGGGGCCTCCGGGGACTGAAAACTGACAGCTGAGTCTACCACCTTGCCTTTAACTAGAAGGTATGTGTATTATTTGCTCCAGCACCATTTAGATGAGTTTCCCCCTCAGCCCTCAACACTAAAAATCGAGGATTAGCTGAGTTGTGCTTGAATCAATCAATCAATCAATCAATCAATCAATCAATCAATCAATCAATCAATCAATCAATCAATCAATCAATCAATCAATCAATCAATCAATCAATCAACCAATCAGCTCTAATTAACAAAGGCCCAGCCTCTGCACGTGCCTTCTGGCAAGACAGATATTACTATATGTGGTCGGAGTCAATTAAATTCAATTCAAAGGAACTTCATTGGCATGAGAAAACATATGTTTACATTGCCAAAGCAAAAGTGGAACAAAAACAATCAAACAAACAATAAAATAAAGGTGTAAACAGAGCTGTTACATTAACACTTTGAGTAATATTGGAGAGTCTCTCTCCAGGACAGGTCGAGGGTGAGGTAGAGTAGTGAACCAATCATTTCTGACCTCCATATACAATGTTATGTAGGCCTACATTCAGGCTCAGCAGTTGCATGGTAACACGTACCCGTGCACCTCAAATATGGATTGTCCAAATGGACTGAGGGTGAACTCTTCAGGCTTTTCGAAAGAGAGATATGGTCCCTAGCTCTGGACTGGTCCATAGCTCTAATGCCTTCGAGCTATGGACTATGAGCTAGAATCTAGCTGCTAGTCTGTGCTAGATGGTCCCCATTCTCCCCAAATACTTTTCAATGTCGTCAGAGGAGGGACAAATTATCTACCATGGGGGTGAAATTATGACAGGCAGTTTCTGCTGTCAAAAATCACTTTGTGTTTGAAATAGACACATAATGTGTGATTTTGGGGCCCTAAGGATGAATACAAAATTAATAAACATCCTATGTCCAATCTACTGTCCAATCTTTTGATAGGGATGGGGATGAAATTATGACAGGCAGTTTCTGCTGTCAAAATAAGACTCCCCAATAAAAAAAACACAAATACAAAATCAATATCAACATCTTAACCCTATAACACTAAACATGGGTGATTTTCACCCGGACCATTATAGTACCTTCATGATGCTCAGTGACATCATAGAAGGAAGGTTTGTTTCCCTGCCCACATCCCTGGTTTTTCCTACAGGCAGGTGTTCGGGTGAATTTCACCCGTGTTTACTGTTTAGTGATAGTGTGAACTGTGGCTCTGGAACTGTGATAGAGAAAAATAAAATACACCCACAATGGACTTCTTTTCTTCACTGGACCATTCTCACATGTCTTAATGGGTGGACCAAAGGAGAAGTTCACAACTTAATTTATCCTTTTTTAAGGAATATTTAAAAAATAATATGCACGTTTTTCACCGTTTTCGCCCCCCCCATGCCATCTATTTTTTAGTACCTCAAGATGCCATGTAGTGCTGTACTGCAATATATTTTGATGAGAAATATTTGTTATGGAATATTTTATATTGGGTAAAATATACCTGTGTTTAGTGATGGTGTAACAAAATATCAACATCTTAATACTGTCCAATAGGCCTACTTAAATAGGGAGGGTGAAATTATGACAGTAACTTTGCTGCTGTCAAAAGATGACTCCCCATGGCTTCCAGATTCTCCAAAAGCCCCAATAGAGTAGGTTTTGTACCACAAGGCTCAAACCCCCTGGAACCCTGCAGAGGCCCACTGGGGGTCCCCATGACATCACAGTTAGAACCACTACACCCTGAATCTCATATGAAGCATTGTTATCTTACTTTGTAGAGTCAGATTATTATCACAAAAGCCCTATTTAAGCCTACTAAAGGATTCTGAGCTAATATATAATATATAAGATATTTGTGTCTCTGGCTTTGAGTTTGAATTTAAAATGAAAACAAATAGTGCTTTGACTTTCTATTCAAATCAGCCACCCTTTTACCAGCTGCAGGAACACATTACTAGTAATGATGACTATCCAATTAGCTTATATGATGATTACATATATTATATGATGGTACTGTCGTTGGTGTCAAAATATGTACCACCAACGCTTTTGTACTCTTAGCTAGTACTCGGTACATGGTATAAGTTGTACAACTAAGTTACAAGTCAACTCACACATTCTATAGGTATAAAATGATTAAATCACTGCATTGAACCTTTAAAGCACATCTGACGTTAATATGTAAACATCCGGTCCTTTGGGCATCCCAGGAGCCCCCCCTCTCTCTAGTCTAATGAGTCTCTTGTTCAAATTCTCTCTCTCTCTTCATCTCTCTCTCTCTCTCTCTCTCCTCCCACTCTCTCTCTCAGCCCCCCTCTCCCCTCCCACTATCTCTCTCTCTCTCTCTCTCTCTCCCTCCCAGCTCCCTCCCAGCCATAGACTGTAAGCTCCCCTCCCAGCCCATGAGCCATTGAGCCCCCTCTCTCTCCACTCTCTCGCTCTCTCCTCCCACTTTCTTCTCTCTCTCTCTCTCTCTCTCTCTCTCTCTCTCTCTCTCTCTCTCTCTCTCTCTGTTGAGCCCATGAGCCCCCTCTCTCTCCACTCTCTCGCTCTCTCCTCCCACTTTCTCTCTCTCTCTCTCTCGCTCCCCCCCATACACACATACACATAGATCTAAATGGTAGCTCTACTCCAGGACAGAAAATGGCGACGGCGAGGAGCCGCAGCTCGTTGTCGCGGAACCGGGACCGAACAACTCACCACCAACAACAAAAACAACCACAACAACAACAACCACCACCACCACAGGACCCACAATTAATAGTATCAACAACAACAGCAGCAGCAACGATCGACCCGGTTCTGGACAGTAGCAGCAGCGGTTCTTCTCAGGGATCATCGGGCCACAACTTTAACGGGAACTTTGGCGCAACAAGTTGGCCCGGCGGTGGCGGTGAACTGGACCATCCGCCGCCGGATCTGCTGCACTTCGGCGGGGCTGCTGGTCTCGGAGGAGGTGGACTCGGTACCGGAGGAGTTGTGGACCTCCAGAACAACAACAACAACAACACGCACGGATCAGGAGGACTAGGAGGAGGTGGCGGTGGTGAGCACGCGGGCCAGGAGGATCAGTTATCGGGGAGAAGTTGTGCTGTTGGTGGCTCTGATCATGATCACCACCATGGTTCTGGTTCTGGTGTCGGCGGTTCGGTGATCCCTGCGGCCGCACTGAGCGCCCCGCCGCCACAACAACACAGGTATTTATTATACATATCCATCCAACACAAAACGCTTTTAGTAAACTTTATTTCTTTTACTTAAGTTCAAAGGATATGATTCTGAACAATGTTTTGCTATTTCTTCCCCCGAAATTACGAGTCTCTGACTTCACATGATCTGAATCTGATCTGAGGAGTGCAAATGAAACCAATTTGGACTGTTGGATCCAGTTGGTTCCATCAAGGTTCCAAATGGACGCTTTTGCACACTCAGATCTGTTATAGGGTCAAATTTAAACCCTTTTGGGTCCGTTTGGGAGTATACAGGAACTTATTGTAATAAAAGCCACTTCCCCCTTTTCCAGGTGGCCATTTTTGATCATATTATCATTGTAGCAGGAAAAAAGTAAAAAAAAGTGGTGGAAAGTAATGAGGTACATTTACTCAGGTACTGTATAGTTGTCCATATTTTGTAGCCTAGGCTAAAGTATGCTGCCTACTTTAATGCATAATTATTATGCTTCTTCTGCATCTTTCAAACAGGCAAAAAGTGTTTTACTCCACTACAGTTGACAGGTTTAGTTACTTTGCAGTTAAGACTATTAATAATCACAAATATTTTGAAAATAGCACATCTCCCTACAAGCTCACAACATGGATCATCTATTTTTGAATATGTTAAATATGGGTTGAGTGGTGATAATTATAGTCCAATAACATGATGGGTCATTCTGCATGACTACTTTTACTTTTGGCACTTTTAAGTATATTTTTATGCTAATACTTTTGTAATTTGTAATACAGGACTTTTACTTAAGTTATTGATGCTTTGACTTAAGACCATTACACCACAACAGAGAAGTTTTTCATGTAAAGGACCCCCAAATTGCCACACATTAGCCTGCGGACCGGACCCCCTTTGAAAAATATATTCCAGAAACCCCTGCTAGAGAATATTCTTTTTTTACAGCTTTTCATTTTCAGTCAGTGATTCTCAACCATTTTAATATCAAGGTGAAAGACCCCTACTTTGATACTTTGATGCATTAGATCACAGACCCCCATTTGATAACATTTTGTTCTCTGTAACCCACAATCTACACTGTAGTATCATCAGAACGGGTCCATTTGGTCCCATTTGTACACTCAGTGTGTACAAATTAGTTACAGACCTGCAAGGGTCAATTTGTTTCAACTATCGATCATTTTGCCGGGGACCCCTGGAACCCCCTGAAGGATCCTTGGGAGTCCCATATCTCATTTTGAGACCCACCGAACTATGCTTTGTGCATATTTGTGTTGGGTGTTGGACCTCCATACGAGAAAATTTGTGCTTAAACACGACCAAATTATTACAAATGTTTCACATTTCTTTCAACGTTTTTCTATTTATTTTTCAAAATCACACCCGTGTGAAATGAGGGGCACTATTATATTAAAGTCTAACTCATGTTGATTAGGTGATGTAATGGTGATGTAAAACAAACAGTGCCAACACAAACATTAAACGCCATTTACAATGAAGAGACAATATGATGTAAACGACACATTATGACGTACATTTTCCCTTCATTGTCAATGCGTTTACTAAACAAACTTTGAACTAAAGACCAACATTAAACCTGTGTATAGGTAAAAATGGACAGGCTGATGCTATGTGCTGTGAGCTTGTAGATCTATGTTTTTTGAATAACCCCTATGTATAAAGCAGGGTTCGTTTGGTTAAAATGATTTTTAACCAATCTTGCTAGGGGCCCCCTTGAACCACCTCAAGGACCCCTGGATTACAATGTTGTTGAAATGTTAATGTTCAAGATGTTTGTGTTAATGTTAACAAATGTTAATGTTGTTGAAATGGTCAAGGTTGAAACCTTGACCACTTTCACTCTTATCTGAATCTCATATCTCAAGCACTCTGTTAATCAATAATTTGACAGCTTCTGCTAGTAGTTACTAGTTTGTAGAACTAGATTATCACAAAACATACATTCATTAACCACCAAAAGAAAACCACCAAGAAAAGGACCGGTTCCAGTAGGTCTAATTTGATGCCAATACCTCTGTACTCTTTACTCAACATTTTGAACACAGATAGATTTACTTAAGTATACCAATCGGAGAGTACTTCTTCCCCCACTGCCAGTAGTAACCGCCATCGAAGGACTCCGGATTTCCTACACACAACCCCCCCCCCCAGGGTAGTTCTGTTGTTTTGAAGATAGTGTTACAGGAAATGAACGCTCACACACTGAAACATCTTTGCTTTGCAAGAATGGTTCAATCACTAAATCCACATCCAGGGCTATCACAATGACGTTTTACCTGACGATTCATTGTTGTACAAATTATTAATTAATGATTGTCAGAACATTATCAGAACATACATGTGTAACATTTTTATTATGTTTTGCCTTTTAAGCTTCTTAAACAGAAATTGGACAACCAGGGCAGATATAACAAATAACATTTAATCTGAAAGCCCCCGTCTTCTATTTCCCCCCAAAACCAGGAGGTATAATTTTCCACTATCTCGCACTACTTCTTCTGATCTGTCTTTAGAAGCGTTAATATTCCCAAAACAAAATGCTTGATTAAGTCAGAAATGAGGACAGAACATTGCCGTTCTGATCAAAACCGTGGAGAGCAACATAGATTTAGAGATAATAGACCGTTTTTTCGGAAGTGAATGGCTCCGCGGAGTGTGCGCATGCACGAAACATGTCTGAGAGCATTGCACAGACCTAAAGATGTCTCCACACGTCATGGGCCTTCTACGGGTGTAATTATAAGGACGCGTTAGGACGTCTTTGGCAGAACTTGCCTATCTACAAGGTCGCAATGTGACGTGTTGGGAGTTTGTAGATCTATCTCTGCTATTATGGGAAAATGCAAAGAAAATGTAAGATTAAAAAAAAATAAAAAATGATGACAAAATAATATTAGTAATTGCGATTGGTTATTGTGTCATTATTTCCTGCCTAACTGTAACTAGGGCTGGGCAACCCATTGACTGCCATCGGCATGATTCCTAATGTCGATAAATCCTAATGTCGATTTCTGCCGTTGACGTGATTAGGTTTTTTTTTATTGATTCAGAATGGTCGCTAATATCTACAGTACAAGATGGCCCCATTTTCAACCGTGTCTTCATTACCATTGGTCATTTAATCATTATAAAATGACACCATGTGTCTACTCGCTCTGTGTTGCCATTGGTGGACAGTTCAGGAACCTACCTACCTACCAGGACCAATTACAGTATATGAAGATAGGTTGAAAATAGGTGAAGTGGTCCTTTAGCAGATATGACTTGCCCAGCCCGAGCAGGTAAAATAAATAAGTGTAGCTCAGTTTTTTGTACCACATTTTGTGCAGTCTGTCTTCTCTTGGGCGCCAGGTCTGCCTGTGGCGGCCTTCTCGATAACGATAACTATACACATTGCTTAGTTTCTTTTGGATCAGAGTCAGACAGTGCTCAGGTATTCTGCCACTGTGAATTCTCTGTTTAGGCCTAAATGGCATTCACATTTTCTGTGGTTTTGGGTTGACTTCTCATACCTCCAAAAATCCCAGACCCTCAGGCCGGGCCGACGGTGGGTTGTGGCATTCTTTCATGAGAACAGACAAGTGTGTGACTGTGTGTCTTGTGTTCTTGTGTCTGCCTGTTTTGAGTTCCACACTCCTAGCTTCACTATAGCAACAAGGCTCATCCTTATCTCACATGTATCCGCCTGGTGGTTCTGAAACTCGGGGCAGCACGCTCCCGGGGAACTGTGAGAATAATATCTAATGGGAATCACATTTAGTTCTCACGCACAACACTGGTTTGATTTGGGGAGAATAGTGCAGCTAAATGCTTGGCAGGACTTGGAACAGCAACGAATGAGCCGGCATCAACGTATTCCACTCCATGATGGAAGGGTGAACGTCCCTGATGATACTCTCAGCCATACAGTATTAGCCACACATCATCTGTATTTCCTAGAGGGAAGCTTGCAACCTCCGCGGTGGAGGGCAGGCACTTTTCCCACTGTGCCACCTGAGCGCCCAGTCTTTTTGATGTTGAGATCACGGTTATTCTCCTTG
This sequence comes from Protomyctophum parallelum, assembly GCF_964188405.1. Lineage (NCBI taxonomy): Eukaryota > Metazoa > Chordata > Actinopteri > Myctophiformes > Myctophidae > Protomyctophum > Protomyctophum parallelum. The sequence continues at coordinate 26,027,518 of NC_139713.1, forward strand.
CACCATTGTGTCATTGTTCCAACGAACCTCTGCCCTGTAGTAGGCTGTCTAGGCTGTCTCATCTATGATCTTTGTTGTTGTCGATCAGGCCCATCACCGTTGTGTCATCAGCATACTTGATGATGGTTGAAGCTGGGTGTGGCCATACAATCATGTGTAGGGGTGTAACGATACATTTTAACAGTAGGTACGCATCACGATACATGGTTGACAATATGATACATATGATATTGGTGATTCATGACGATACGATTCAATGATGTAAAATTAAACGGTAACTATTTAGCAATTCAAATTAAATCTGTGTGAAACGTGTGGATAGTGCAGGGTTTTTAAGCGATATGGATATAAATAAGTAAACACAGTGATTCTTTGGCAAATACATGGACATAGTATTTGAACACAAATATTCCTTGACATGAACAGTGAGAATACACACATATCAATAGACCAAGTGAAGCGATATTGAATGGAAAAGTAATGAAACCCCTCTTTTTTTCCCTTCTTAAAATTGCTAGATACAACGCACTTAGTATCGATACAATGGATTATTTCAATTGCAAAAATGTAGATTTTCTAAATCCAATAACGATTATTTGTTGCTGTTTTACATATCAATCAAATACTTGATTGTTGAAATTAAAATGGATGTATCGATGCAGTTACTGTATCGTTAACACCCCTAGTCGTGTGTGTGTAGTACAGGGGATAGAGGAGAGGACTCCTCTCACAGCCCTGAGGGGCTCCTGTGTTGAAGATCAGAGGGTCTGGTGGAACCACCACCTGGCAGGGAGTGGCAGGGAGGTTCACTATCCAGCTGTTCAACATGCGCAGCTGGATGTCTGTAGTACAAACAGGCGTTGTGAGCTTGTAGGTCGGCTATTTTTTGCCGAGGTTCAGTGTTGTCGTTCTTTATTGTTCCTTGTGTCAGTGGTCCCTGGCACAAAATCTCTTCAGATGGGGGTGCCATGGCCATACAATGCACGTTAATCTGGGGGTGCTTGACGACGTGAAACATTTTGAGAACCACTGGCTTCATCGTTGATCCCAAAAACAACCTTCCAGATGGAATATGACTAGTTTTGTTGTGATGGAGTTTTGGAGTGTGGGACGGACTGTGTGGTTGTAATAATAAGCTGGTCATGTGAGAGGCAGTGCAGCGATGCAGAAAGGAGATAGGATCACACAGCTCTGCTCCGGGGCAGCAGCAGTGAAACCCACTGGTTGGGTGTAGGCAGTGAGGCACTAGGGTTGGGATCCCTCTGGATTTGAACGATTAACGGCTCCTTAACGATTTCCCCTTAGCGGTCCCATTCTTTAATGGTTCCCTTGAACACAAATTCAATCATACATGCAGTATAGAGGGTATGCGTGTGACATCGTCATCATATCCGGAAGTAATGCGGAAACGCCTACTGAGTGGCTAAAAAAACTTTCTGGCCTTGACAGCCCATACATCCCAACAGAAAAGTCCTATTTGATTGCTTTAAACCAGGGGTTCTCAACCTGTGGGTTGCGACCCCTTGGGGGTCGCCAAATTATTTTGGGGGGTCCCCAAATTATTAACCCCCCCCCCTTTTTTTCTCCACCTGAATGGCTGGAAAATGGAAATGAAGAGTTTACATAGTACATGCATAAACTTGACTTAATGATTATCTGGGTTCAGTATTCATTTATGATATATTTTCTCTATTATTAAGGTTATTTTTGCAGTCCGTTTGTATTGGGGGTGGGAGGGGGGCGGGGGTCGCGAGACGTGGCCAAAGCATTTCCGGGGGTCCCCAGCCAAAAACGATGAGAACCCTTGCTTTAAATGACATTAAACAACATTAAACTCACTTTGCAATTCGATTTTCCATCCTCTTTATGCATGCGCATACGCTCTATTGCATGCATATTGTTGTATCGTTTCTCAAAGTGAGGTCTAGGGACCCTCTGGGTTATTTGAGGGGGTTCCAAATGTACCCTGTCCCTTTACAGGTCTGTAAATCTGAGAGTGTACAAATGGAACCAAATGGATTCTTAACAGGTCCATTTGTACACTCTAATGCTGCGTTCACGCAGCTACAGATGTCGGCTGTAGCTTTGTATAATAATAATAATAATATCGCTTGCTTCCATTGGAAATTAATGGTAGCCTGTATCTTTGTAGCTGCCTGTTTGAACGCAGCATTAGACTCATTGTCATCCTTGATATTAAAAGGTTTGAGAACCTCTGGTATTGTAATTGTACTAGAAGTGGGTCCTCGCGTCTAGCGCTACAAATCTGTGGGATCTGAGTGAGATACACACACACACACACACATTTCGATTTCTTTATTTGAATCCAGAAATTACAATTCATTTTACAAGGAAACAAATATAACGGGGTTGACAGTTCATGTTCACTTATGGATACACATACACACTACCTATAACAGCCGAAACAGAACAGTATTTGCCAAATACTATTTGGCAAGTTGTTTGGCTTTGCTTTTTGTCATGCCAGCTATTCTTAGGCCACTCATGGTCAGTTTATGCACATGGCCCAGGCTTCCGAATATCAGTATGGTAAATCTACAGCGATACCCCAGGTTTGTTATACTTCCAAGTAATGGTTGATACTTAGAATGTTTATCTTGGAATGCCTGGTCCATGTACAAATCAAAGACACAGCCCACCTCCAGAATCAGGACCTCCTTGTGACTGGTGTCAACAAAGGCAACATCAGGTGTATTCGGGATGTTAGCAAAGACACCGCATGCTAAACCAATCTGGTAACACTCTTGAACACACACACACACACACACACACACACACACACACACACACACACACACACACACACACACACACACACACACACACACACACACACACACTGTCACACACACACTTTGCCCACTGGGTGTGTGTTCCATGCTGGGCAGGTTGTGTTGTTGTTCTGTCTTGTTGTTGTGTCTCTGTGAATGTCGTGTGTATATTCTCGGGCCATCCCATCACGGAAAGTGAAACCACAGAGCTGGGTTGAAAAAGCACAGGTAAGGTCGGTGACGTATCGTGGCCGCGGAGTGCAGGCGGCGCTTCCGCAAGCTTGGAAGGCGTCACGGTCTATGACTTGCCGAACTGAACTGCACACGGAATGTTCACTCACACCTTGTTACCGGCTCAAATGATATACCAACAGTGTGATAAACCGGTTCCGGAAACTGTTCCAAATGTGATGCAACCGATTCCGGTTCCTCCGGATCCCGACCCTATGCACGAGATCTCTAACTGAAGGATGCCGTCTGTCAATTTGTCAATATTGAGAATTGGAGATGACCTCCAGCTCTTCAGTAAACAGAAAATTATTTCAGGTCGGGATACCAATCTCATCCAATCAGGAGACAGAGCTCATACTTGCAGAATACAGCTTAAACAAGTGAAATTGAAAGTGACGAAACAAAGAAATGAGCAGACAGTCACCAAATTGGAACTGGAAATGTTACTGTATCCATTATCCAACTATCTAGTCTACAATGCCTAATCTACCCAATGTCTATTTTGGTTGCATCAAATAACCAACTATTATTCACTAGTATTTCACTGTGTATGCTGTTCTTATTCTCTGACCTTTTGGGTGTCAAAGGGACCCTGGGGACTTGGCTTTGTGTCCCCACTGAGTAACGGGTGTGTGTGTGTGTGTGTGTGTGTGTGTGTGTGTGTGTGTGTGTGTGTGTGTGTGTGTGTGTCTGGGTTAGCACTGTGCGGGACTTCTTCCCGAGAGTCCTCCCCCCCCCCCCCCCCTCCACCACAGACACCGGCTTGCTTTAAAAGCCCCCGGGAGGGGAGGGGAGGGGAGGGGAGTGGAGGTTTAGCAGCTCGGAGGCCGTCCAGAACAAAAGCGTCCCCCGGATATTTCAGGGCCTGTTTTAGGCGTGAGCGGCCCGGCCCCTCAGCCAGCCCCCCTGTCTGTTTGGTTAGCAGGCAGGACGGGGCCGGGCGCTGAGATTACATGTGTAAAGTCAACACGCACACGCAGGGGGGCCAGATTACCTAGTCAAAACAACCTTCTCTCTCTCTCTCTCTCTCTCTCTCTCTCTCTCTCTCATTGCTGTCTTGAGCCATGACACTACGCTCACGTGAGACTTTCAAGGTGCTGCCTGCAAGTGATCTGTTTTGGGTTAAAACAACAAGTTGTGGAAGTTATGTTTTTGGCTTAAAAATACGTTGTATTGTTAAAAAGTTAAAGCTGTATATTTGTGATAAACCATTGCTATATTAATATAGAGTTGTTTGTTGAGTAACAGAGGAGGTCTCCCCATCTCTATAGTTATTGAACACATTTTCTGTTTTATTTACAATCTATGCATAATATACTACACATATGGAGATAGTAGATAGTCTCGCGTGGCCAGACTGTTGCTTCTCGCAATTTTCGAATGCTTCCGTCATAGCCTACAGTCTGGAGCACGGAAGCTCTGCTCATGAGTAAAATATAATGTGGAAGTGAAGCCTCCTCCCCACTTCCGTTTCATCTTTACAGTCACGCACATTTAGCTTAATACTAAACGAAATCATCTAAGCATATATAGTTTGCTGCTTAGCAGAAACAAAATAATTAAAAAAAAGCTCTAAAGATAATCTAAAATATTTTTTTGTGAACGGAAATGACAAACATTACTAGGTTTACTAGGTTTTCGGGAGCTGTAGTTCCAAACACTCCAACCTTCTGATCGCAACTTGAACAACTGCTGAGCATATGATGAGTGCACTTTAGTTTGTACATTATGCTCATGTCATGTTATGGCTGTTTCAACATTGGTCCCCAGGCCTAATTGATTTGATTGACAGGGCAATGAGCATCATTATGTACAGTAAGCCTGGGTAATTGATAAGGGGCATTTATTTTAACCAGTGCCAGAGCCACAGTGCTCAATCACAGTGCCAGTGATTGAGAACATGCCATGAGAGAACTGAGAATATGTTGGTATGTGCACATTTATTGGAACAGTAAATATACTAAAATGACATTCAATTCAGACAATGTGTCCTTTATGCCTGCGTACTGTACAACCTTTAACTTTCAAGGTGCATCAGCCGGTTTCATTGAATTGTTTGGAGCAGACGAAACACCACTTACATGCAGGATTTAAACATATGTGTCACAACTTGGATAGAACACATTGAAGCTGGAAAGCTTAAAACACCTGAGCTTAAAATAATCGGTCTTTTGCTGATCTGATTTGCTTACTTTATTTTTAGTCGTTTGTTTTTGACCATTCACATTCTTTTAAATAGGGACTCATATCAGATATCGCTGTAACTTGATCGTTCTCCTCAAATGACCCACATCAGGGGTGAACCAACAACAACACTAATATTTGAGGTGCGTGTGTGTGCATGTGCGTGCGTTTCAGCCCAAGCATGTTTATTATTCATTTATTATCTGCACCAGGCCGGAATGCCTGGGAGGCTGGGAGATTGTTTTCACCTGTGTCTGTTTGTCCGAACGTGAATTTATTTTCTTAAATTTATAGTAGCCAATTTTTTAACCCCCTTCTCTCCCCAATGTAGTCGTTATATGCTAATTGATTCCTCCCGGTTGCACCACAATGGATTTGAACCCACAACCTCTGTGGTGGTGGGCTGCGATTTTTAGCGCTGTGCCACCCGGCGAGCAGCGTGAACCATTCTTAAAAAAAGTTAGAGAACCACTGGCATTGTCTCCACAAGCCACAACCCACAAACGGGTCCCGTTTGTTGGTAGCTATGTTTAATCATAAGCTACTACGGTAACTAAATTCCATTCCTTTTATTTTTGGCCAGGATATCAATAATTATATATGACTACCGTAAAGCTAATATTAAGATGTCTAAGTTTGTATTTCATGGCAGTGTTGGAAATCATTTAAATAGAAAAGATGTGTTGTACTACTATTTTAGTCTACATTATTTAAATAGAAAGGCTCATCGGTAGCAGTCCAAGGTTAGCAGAACTCTGATCTCTCAAGGTAGATTCTGCTTATAAAATAAATAAATAAAGATAAATAAAATAAAACTACTACTAGATAAAGTGCCCCTCGTGGCCAGGTCAGGTTGTGGCCTCCTGGTGGCGCTATAATAAGCCAATGTGAAAAGGGTGCCATTTCTTTTTATGCATTGGATGGATGGCAATTTGAGGCATTTTGTTCCAAAAATGTGTTTTGCAAAAATCCACCTGTTGCTGGCGCTATAACAGGCCAATGTGAAAACGGTGGGATATATTCCTCAGCCTAGTAGGAAAGTCTGTGAAAGATTTCACGTAAATTGCACGCTGCGTTCATGATTTGAGGCTTTTTGTTCAAAACAGGCCAATCCTACAAACTTTGAAAGCCAATTTTAGCCAATTAGGATGGAATATGAAATATTGCATAGATCCGTCTTGAACACATACTGTGTGCGATTTGTGGGATTTTTGGACAGAATCAGAATCAAAAAATGTTGGACTCCTGGTGGCGCTATAACAGGCCGTTCTGGAAAATCGACCGGGTTAAAAAGACAAAAAAATCGACGTCGGGCCTAAATGGGTTAACAATAATGATACAATTCAAGAGTGTACATAAATTGTGTCCTATGTGGCAATGATGCGAGTCCATATTTTCTGTGGCATTTTAAAGACTTAAAGGGTAAGACCAGGTTTGAGTTGTTTTCTTACCTTATTATGGACAAACTAGTCCATTCCATGAGTTATTTCGCTCCGTTATGATGTTTATTAGCAATTTAAGAAATAAAAATAGTTGTTCATGGACTTCCATTGTAAAGGGGAAACGGTTCTCAAAGTCACTCTTTTAGCACATAAACCAACGCAACAAAAGCTGATTCTGACAGTTCATGACATCAGGAAAACTCATGCTATTTTTTTATATTTTGATATCGCAATAATTGTATTAATCACAATTATTTTGACCACAATATTTACAACGTTAAAATGTCATATCGAAATAGTGACGCTAGGCTATAGTTAGAGCACAGTTTTTAGCTGTCCGTCCATCCATAATATATTCCATGTCTGTTTAGAGTACCAACAGGTGACAAAGGGGCACTGTTGAACTTCACACTGTGCACAGGTGCATGATGGGAAGCTGGGTTTTTAGTGTAACACCAGTAGTTTTTAGTGCAACACCAGCACAGTGCAGTACAGACTACGGTGTAGCACATGCACAGGTGCATGATGAGAGGCAGTACAGTACAGACTACATAGACCGACAGCCTATAGAGCGTCGCAGTCCCTCCCCCTTTCAGAACGACGAGTGGCCCAGGAAATAAAATGCAATGCATTTCTCCCATAGGATTTTCTTTAAGTATTTATTTAAAGACGGTTACGCCGCAGAACAAAGCCAACTCGGATCGTGACAAATCATGACAATGAACACAATGTTTTGGGCTGATCAAATAATTTATAAGAAGAAAAACAAAACAAATAGTGTTGTCTCCTGCCTTTATTTTCTTCTTTCTTTCATGCCCCCTTTCATGACGACACCAGGCCCAGGAACTAATTTCCAATGCATTTTTCCCATAGACATTTCAAAACTTATTTATTTAAAGACCTTATAAGCATCGTACAACTCTTGTCGTGACAAATCATGACAACAAACACAATATTTTGGACCAAACAAATAATTACAAAGAAGAAAAACAACAAGTGTTGTAACCTGCCGTTTTTTTCTACTTTCTAAATCTTTGTTTGGCCCAAAACATTGTGTTTATTGTCATGATTTGTCACGACAAGAGTTGGCTTTGTGGCCCAGGCCGTAGCGTAACGGTCTGGGCACCGGACTGGTAATCCAGTCGCAGTGTGCCGCGGGTTCGACTCCCGGACCCGACACGGCCTTTACTGCATGTCATCCCCCCATCTCTCTCCCGTTTCCTGTCAGCCTACTGTCTGTCCCTTCAAAAAATCAATAAAAGGCGTAAGCCGCAAAAAAATATCTTAAAAAAAAAAAAAAAAGAGTTGGCTTTGTACGTGGCGTAAACGTCTTTAAAGAAATAATTTTTGAAAAGTCTGAGGAAAATGAACGGCGATTTCTTTTCCGGGTCTCTCGAGGGGGCGGAACTGCGGCGCTCTATAGTCCGACAGCCTATAGTATAGTCCAACAACCAATAGTCTGACAGCCAATAATCCGACAGCCAATAGTCCGACAGCCAATAGTCAGACAGCCAATAGTCAGACAACCAACACTCCCACTATTCCAATAGTCTGACAGCCAATAGTCAGACAACCAACACTCCCACTATTCCAATAGTCTGACAACCAATAGTCCAACACCCCAACAGCACCACTCAGTTCAGACGGACCGACGGGTCAGATTTTTTGCTAGCTCATAACTTTCACTCTCATTTGAAACACAATTATTGCCCTTTTTACTCCACTACAATTCTAGGAAGGGACTCTCTGTACCCAGACTTAAAAAACGTATTATGAACTAACCACTTTAGCCTACCTGCCTGCCTGCCTGTCTGCCTCTCCTCACAGCAAGAGGCAAGTGTGTGTGAGGGGGGGGGGGATCATATTCGACCGTAACCTAAGTCCCAGGCCTCGCCGTTTTACCCCATGGGAAAGGGTGTGGACCCCTCTGTTCCGACTTGTGTTCTGTGTGTGTGTGTGTGTGTGTGACGCAGTTTCGGCTTACGTGCAACAGGTTTTGAAATAGACTCTTCCTTGGGCCCTGCCAGGCCTCCCATAACCCACCTGTGTGCTGCTGTCGTCTCTTACACAATGTGTCCTTTGTTGCCAGCTCATAGTTGTGTGGGATCGCTGTTATTTGAGAGGCGCGGGGGCCAGTCGATTCAGGTAGAGGGAAGATGGCTCCCATTGTTGCCTTCTCGCTTGCTCGTTACCGACTCCTCGGTAGTCGGGGGGGCTGAATCAGCGACGTTGTCCCCATTGGTTCTGGCAAAACCTCTTTAATTTAATCGAATGGCAAGATCTGATTCAGGGCAATTGTCGATTGCCTTCTTGGCGATCATTTTATCGCTAGCTTTTTTAAATGCATTGAATAATCAAGAAGTGTGTTGTTCTTCCTTTTATATCAACAAATATACTGTGGAAAACCTTTGAGTATTTTTTTATAGTAAATTGATTAGTCTGATCAATCACTTCACTTAATCCCTATTTTCTACTGACAAACGGTGAAAGTAGATCTGCTGCAGTATTTTTACTATTTTGTAAAGAAAACAATAATAATGAAAAAAATCCCAAAATGTCTTACTAATCCATTAAATCGATTAGTTCAGTTAACAGTTTGCAACACTCATCTTTGCGTGCTTCTTACAGGATGGGTGCGACGAGGAGCCGTAGGAGAGAATGGATATTCATATATTCATGCACACGCACAACACGCGGCATTCCCCCGACTTTGTCACTAGTTGAAACTAGTTCAGACTAGTGACTGGTTCACGGTGACATCATCCCAAAGTGCAAAGTCTAGCTGCAAGCTCTCGTAACATCTTTATTATATACGTCACTGTCCAGTGGAAACCGAAAACTGTTACTTCTCATGAAATGGGATTCCAAAACGTCAAGAAGTAGTGGAAATGGCAGCTCACAATGCATCGCGTTGAGCGCTTGTTAATCTGCCATTTTCGTTGACTTGATTTATAGGGAAAGGGAAAGAACATCAAAAGGTTATATATGGAGGTACAAGGTTTCTGTACTGCCCCTCGACAGCACCGATATGAATGACGGGGAGATGGACAGCTGTAGGTTTGGTATATGAAAGGTAGATAGATGGACGGCTGTACGTATGGCTGCTTGTGCTACAACTACTAATACTGCTCAGAAACACGACTGCTGCTTAGGAATCGGGAGGTTTCCTGGTTCGATTCCTTCCTGGGTTAGTCTTAAAGTGTCCTTGGCTTGAGCAAGACACCATAACCCCTCCCGAGTTTGATGCCGATGGCCTTTGATGGTTTCTGTGTGTGTGTGTGTGTGTGTGTGGGTATGTGATTGGGTGAATGTAATGCACATTATTATGCACTTGTTTGGATAAAGGCACTATATGCACCATTTACTATTATTTTAACCACCACTTTTTGAAGTTTATTTTCCGGGGAAAATTTAAAGCATCCCCCCCCGCATATAGAGATAGAGACACAGGGAATGCAAAGAGATATAGTAGGCGAATAACATTCAGCTAATGGAGTCAGGGCACTGTGCCCAGGTGGTACGCACCCTAACCACTGGGCTATCAGGTTGCCCCGACCCAGGCAACCACTTAGTGCACCTTAGCAACCACCTGATGGCACCCTAGCAACCGCCTTCCAACAACCAACGGGTCTGGGGCGTCATTTCCCCCTGGTGTTCACAGTTAACCTCAAATGCACTTCTCTTATGCATATTTTCACCAACTATGAACTTTTTTTTGCAGAACAATCCTTCTACTTGTGACACATGATGGATTAGGAATGTGTTTTCTTCAGTGGTGTAAAGTAACTAGTTAATTAGATAAGTAGAATCTTGAGGTATTTGTACTTTACTAGAGTATTTCCAATTTCCAATACTTTTTCTTCTGCTCCACTACATCTCAGAGGCAAATATTGTACTTTTTCTCCACTACATTTATTTGAAAACTTTAGTTAGGCCTACTAGTTACTTTGATTATTATTACAAAACATACATTAACCACTTCAGCCCTATATACATTTCGGCAATTTGAAAATAACAGATCTACAAGCTTGCAATGCATTTTGAGCTTGTAGATCTGCTATTTTAGAAATAAATCGTGCACACTGCCTCTTCAGTCAGGTACTGTATGTGGTTGCCTCAGGATCAGTGTTTCCTGATGAAGGTCAGTGCAACCGAAACATATTTCCATTAAGTCGACAGTGTGCAGGATTGATGTTTTCCTGTCTCGTGCGTTGACTGCCTTCTCCTACGCACCTGTCCTTTTGAAGTAGGTGGACAGAAGGACCTTTTCAACTTAGCCCTCCAGGCTTAAACCATCAAGGAGTTTTCAGGCGAGGGAGAGAGAGACACGTTTTTCTTCTTTCTGTTTGTCTACACATGATATTTTCTTTTAATATGTTGGATTCATGGAATTTTGCCGATCTACAAGCCCTCAACATGTCACATTGAGCTTGTAGATCTTGCAGAGCTTGTATACAAAATGAACCAAAAATGGGACACAATGCCTCCCTGCTTGGCCCTTGGCATCAAGGGTTGGATTGGGGGGTTAGTTCCTACTTCCTCCTCCACAATTTCTGCTCGTGCTCCGCTGTGGCTCACTGCTCGAAGAGATTGAGTTTGAATCTTTATTTCGGTAATTTAAAGCAATGACCAAAATAAAGAGATGGGTAAAGAGCTGGGTCAAATGCGGAGAATGAAGGTCCGACCGACCGGAACGTTGCTTCAATAAAATCCTGTAAGTGAAGACAGTATTCTGGAACCTGAGCACGTGTATGTGTACACATCACCAGATAGCACAAACACTCGTCTTCTTCATAAATGTCCGTTTAATAAAGAATAAAAGTGTGAAACTGTAAATACAGAAAAAAGAAGCATATCAAAAACCTATCTGACAAACATGAAATGCATGAAATGTACTAATACAGCAATGCAAATACACAGATTAATTTATCTGGCAACAATAAACTGCAAACTTTTTACTCTAACAAAGGCACAATCAATAAACTTGCATTAATTGTCTCTTAAGCATGATGAAATAAACTTGCATGAAATGTGTCTTTAGAAAGTTAAACATACACAAAACACCAACATTCCAAAGTACTCACAAACAAAGCCTCTGTGAGGTCCAAACACAGTCAGTGTGAGTGTAGAATGAAGGAGAGAAGAGCAATCCCTTTTCCCTCTCTAAACAGAGGAGGAGTGGTTTACAATCCCTTGATTAACACTAAAGGTGCAGCTAATGCACTCTTGATTGACCTGACCTGAGGCCATGACATCAAAGGCAGAATTAAGGTTACTCTTGATTGACCTGAGGTCATGATGACCACTAATGATCAAAGACACAGAAAATAAAGTTACATTCCCTCGTCAGCCTGTAGAAGGCCCTACTACATGGCAAATAAAAGCATGTAACATAACACTCCCCGCCTGGGATTGAATGCAATACCACTATGAAAGACAAAACAATCACATACACAGTCTATGTAATCTTAAGGAGACAAGAGCATCACAATCTCAGTGATGGGGCGGAGGAAAGTCTTGGGCTTCCTGAACTGCTCAGGTCCCAGTTTAAGCCTAGACTGTGCTGAACCGGAGGAGGCTCTTTGTCTGCATGGCTGAATTCCTCTTCTCTATGTAGAGCAGCTCGCCTGAGGCCATAGGTCGCTACGGCCGGAGATGTGCCGTTTCCAAATGCGTGGACACGCATCCGGTATTTGACGACTTCATCCATGGGGTTGTTGTTCTTGAACCATAAGAATCGGAGGCAGTTCCTATGATCTTCCCTCACGATTAAGCTATGGAACATCTGTTCAATGTCCGCAGTAACAGCAATCTGTTCACGTCTAAAGCGCATCAGAACTCCCAGCAAACTGTTGTTCAGATCGGGTCCGGTCAGCAACACATCATTGAGAGACAGATGTTTTGCGCTGGAGTCAAACACGACTCGGATCCGACCTTGTTTGTGGGGGTGATACACTCCGAATGAAGGGAGGTGCCAGCACTCTTCTCCCTCTGCCAAGGGTGGAGCCAGCTCTGCATGTTCTAGGTCGAAGATCCGTTGCATGAAGCTGACGAAGTGTTGCTTCGTCTCAGCCTTCCTTTCAAGGGTACGACAAAGAGAGTTAAAACGACCCAGAGCTTGCTCTCTGTTATTAGGCAGACGTGGTCTTGATGTGCGGAAGGGGAGTGGGGCGACCCAGCTGTTTCCTTCATCGATGAACGTCTCCCTATCCATTAGCGCGATAAACTGCTTGTCCTTGATAGAAGGAGCAACCTTGTCCTCTGTACGTTGGAAGATATTACTTCCTAAGGAGTCATCTTCACTACATGGAGCAGGAACATGAGTGAGCTGTGAGCTTTGCAGGTCATGGGGACTGTGTGACGTCTGAGTGTTCACAGTGAGCAACTCTTTCACAGTGAGACGGTTTGTGCAGGGCGTGAAGTAGGAGTGATGTCCGTTCTCGAGAATTTGAGTACGGAACACACTTACATCCTTGGGTTTGTGAGCTGTGCCTAGACAGGCTTCTCCAATGATGACCCAGCCAAGATCCAAATGTTGGGCATATGGCGCGTTATTAGGTCCATTGCGTTGGTCTCTCACCTTGTGGACCTGTAGGACGTCACGTCCAAGCAGGAGTAAGATCTGAGCCTCTGGGTCAAGTGGTGGAATGTGCTTTGCAATGGACTGGAGGTGAGTGTGATGCTTTGCTATGTCTATAGTAGGAATCTCTGACCTGTCTTCAGGGATGTAATTGCACTCTATGAGAGTGGGGAGATTGATGCTGAGACTTCCATCCAAAGGTTGTGCGACGAAGCTCGTGGCTCTCCTTCCAGACATCTCGGTGATACCGGCACACGTCCGAAGTGTGTAGAGAGCATCTGTGCCCTTGAGGTCAAAGAGGTCAAAGAACTCCGATCTGGCGAGAGACCGGTTGCTCTGGTCGTCGAGAATAGCATAGAGTCTCACCGACCTTTCTGGTTGTCCATTGGGATGCACTGTAATGAGGCATATTTTAGAGCAAGAGCGTGGGGTGTTGTTTTCTCCACAGACTTCTGTACACTTGGAGTTAACAGTAGGAGAAGGCTCATCCTTCTCCTCCCCGCCATACTCTGACTCAGGGGTCTGGCCGTTCCATGGAGCTGGTCCAGGGTGAAGAGCTGTTATATGCTTGTCACTGCCGCACTCTTTGCATTGGACAGCGAATTTACAGTCTTTGGCGACGTGCTTGCTTGTCGAACAACATCTGAAACATATGCCAGCTTCTTTGAGAAACGCCTTGCGTTCTTCGATGGACTTGGATCTGAAGCCTCTACAGTATTTGAGGGGGTGAGGCATTTTATGGATCGGGCATTGCTTATTGACATCCGGTCTAGCACTGGGAGTCTCTGTAGTGTCGGATTCAGACGAAGAAGAGACCTCAGTCTTGTGCGAGCTGACTAGGTTTCTGGTGCTACTCATCTTCGCTGTGTTGTCTGGCTTCACAGATGTAGCAGCTGAAGAAAAGAGAGTGAAACTTGGGTCGTTACGGATGTAGGCCTCTCTGGAAACGAAGTCTGCAAAGAAGGTGAAAGGTGGAAATTGCACATGATAGTGTAGCTTGTAATCACTCCCTTTTGAGATCCATTTTTCCTGAAGGTGGAAAGGCAACTTCTCCACAATGGGATTCAAGCCTCTAGCGGTGTCCAGGTACGTCAGGCCAGGTAGGTTGTCAATGTACCCTGCTGAAGCTATCTCCTGTAGCAGGTCACCAAGCTCTCTAAGCTTCTGGGGATCCTTATTATTGATCTTTGGAAAACTCTCCACTCTGTCTAAGAAGGCCTTCTCGACCATCTCTGGTGACCCGTAACACTCATGAAGACGAGACCATGCCTTTCTCAGGCCAAGGACTGGGTCGTTGACGTGGACAGCTCGAATCCTCTTGACGTGTGCTGACGACTGTGGGCCTAACCACTTAGTTAGCAGATCGAGCTCTTCGCTGCTAGTAAGTCCTGTACCGTGAAGGGAGTTCAAGAAGCTTGACTTCCACGCCCTGTAATCTTCAGGACTGTCATCAAACTTGGTGAGGCTGGAGCTCAGCAGTTCACGTCGAGCAAGGAATTTAGCGATGTCACCAAACCCTGTATGGTCGCCAGAGTGAGTATGAGTAGCTTGTTCGTTGTGAGTGTAATAGAGTGGCGTCGCTTGCTGGCTAGGTGAGCTTTGTGGTCGAGTGCTGTTGAACCGACTGTGGGGGAAGTCTGCAGTAGCACTGTGGAACACAGGATTATATTGCTGAGTGGCACTGTCGAACACAACTGAATTGTGCTGCTGAGGGGCACTGTTCAATAGAGCGGAGCTGTGTTGCTGAGTGGCACTGTTGGATGCAGCGGAGCTGTGTTGTTGAGTGGCACTGTTGAATGCAGCGGAGCTGTGTTGTTGAGTGGCACTGTTGAATGCAGCGGAGCTGTGTTGTTGAGAGGCACTGTTGAATGCAACAGAGCTGTGTTGCTGAGGGGTGCCGCTGAACACAGCATTTTGTTGCTGAGGTGCACTGAACAAAGCAGGGTTTTGTTGCTGAGGCGGAAGATGCACATGATCACGTTTATTCTCTGAAAATACTTTATGTTGTGTGGATGCTTTAGAATGACATTCAATGTACTCACTGGTGCGTTCTTGTGCGGATTGAGAAGGAAGTGCAGAGATTATTCTGGAGCCTCTGGAGCGTCTGGAAGATCTCTCCAATTCCTCAAGAGCTTCAGCCTCCGCTTCTGCTGCTGCAATGTCTTTGTTTAGGTTCAGGCTATTAAGATCAGCATCTATCCGAGCCTTTTCCAATAAGAGTTTGTTTGCTTGCTCAACATAAGCTGTGCGGGCACGTGCGGCCAACACTTTAGCCCTTGCTTTAGCTGCTGCCACAGTGGCTGAAGATCTGCTCGAGCGTGAGCTTGACTTGCTGGCTTCTGACCTTGTAACAAGCGTCTCGTTTGCTCCAGGAGCAATGTGCTGTTCCTCTGTGCGTGGAGTAGCATCCATCTTGTAGCTTGGGTTGAGCTGGAGGCACTAATGCAGAGTAGTTATCTTGATAGCGAGGATGACTGGCGTGTAGATCCCGCTGAGATGCTGTTTTTTCACTATTCTGGAACCTGAGCACGTGTATGTGTACACATCACCAGATAGCACAAACACTCGTCTTCTTCATAAATGTCCGTTTAATAAAGAATAAAAGTGTGAAACTGTAAATACAGAAAAAAGAAGCATATCAAAAACCTATCTGACAAACATGAAATGTACTAATACAGCAATGCAAATACACAGATTAATTTATCTGGCAACAATAAACTGCAAACTTTTTACTCTAACAAAGGCACAATCAATAAACTTGCATTAATTGTCTCTTAAGCATGATGAAATAAACTTGCATGAAATGTGTCTTTAGAAAGTTAAACATACACAAAACACCAACATTCCAAAGTACTCACAAACAAAGCCTCTGTGAGGTCCAAACACAGTCAGTGTGAGTGTAGAATGAAGGAGAGAAGAGCAATCCCTTTTCCCTCTCTAAACAGAGGAGGAGTGGTTTACAATCCCTTGATTAACACTAAAGGTGCAGCTAATGCACTCTTGATTGACCTGACCTGAGGCCATGACATCAAAGGCAGAATTAAGGTTACTCTTGATTGACCTGAGGTCATGATGACCACTAATGATCAAAGACACAGAAAATAAAGTTACATTCCCTCGTCAGCCTGTAGAAGGCCCTACTACATGGCAAATAAAAGCATGTAACATAACAGACAGTGTGCGGAATTCCAGTCTTTTCCTACTCTAATGCGGGGGGAACATTTATATTTGTATGTGACAAATAGTAGGATTTTAACCTTTTAACTCTACCCCGCCCCACAGAGACAGCCTGCGGGGTCTGCAGAAGATGGAGGAGCGTCCGGAGGACCGCATGATCCGCGAGAAGTTGAAGGCCACGTGTATGCCCACCTGGAAGCACGAGTGGTTGGAGAGACGCAACCGCAGAGGGCCTGTGGTGAGTTGTAGCAGGACATTAACCATACCTGAACACATTTATACAACCGCAGAGGGCCTGTGGTGAGTTGTAGCAGGACATTAACCATACCTGAACACATTTATACAACCGCAGAGGGCCTGTGGCAAATAGTAGCAGAACATTAACCATACCTGAACACATTTATACAACCGCAGAGGGCCTGTGGCGAATAGTAGCAGGACATTAACCATACCTGAACACATTTATACAACCGCAGAGGGCCTGTGGCGAATAGTAGCAGGACATTAACCATACCTGAACACATTTATACATGAACAATGTATTGAGCACGGCATTAAATGGCCACTTCTCCCCTTTTTCAACCAGATCTTATTTTTATGATGTTTAGGACACAATTAGGACACGCAACACAATGCAACATGTTTGTTTAGATATTTAAAAATTTGGCATGAAAATGTGGTCTCACTTCCTTTCTGGACTCACCTCCGCAGCCATAGATAGACATTTAAATAAATCGACGCCTCATTGGCCGCTGTAGTTCGTTGCATCGGCCTATAAGCAAACAATGCGTTGAGGACTTGACTCATTGTGAGCTTGTAGATCGTCTATATTTGTGTACGGTGCCGTCATTCAACTGAGTTATGCATAAAAAATTGCATATTTGTGTGATTGTCTGTCATGCACCCTATAGCCTCGCACGAAACTCAGAGATTTAGGTTTTATTATTTTTTATTATTTCTGGTCCTACTTCTGCATACTGTACATGTACACATGTAAAATATCCTCAAATCATGGGTGTTAACCTGTCAAATCAGTCCACTTGTGTCAAATCAGTCCACTTGTGTTCTGAATTAGTCTCTATTGTTCAACAAGTGGTTTAATCCTGTATGCCTGAATTTCACCTTAATTTCCAACAAGAGTAATACCGGTTTTTACTTACTTGCACCACTATACTCATTGAGTAATACTCAATACGATGATATTCAGGCACCGACGGGATTAAAACGTTACTTTATTAGATAGATTCATACATGCCTTTACGTTTATTTACCGGGGGAAATCAGTCACCCAGAGGCAGCACAGCAGTAAGGTTACAGCTTGCCTTACAGGAAGTGTATGAAAATAAAAAGTACTGTTTTATACAGTACTTTTAACAAATGCAATAATAATAACACCGAGCAACGGTAAAGGAGAGTTAATCAATACAGAATATTTCAGCGTTCTGATTTGACAGGTAACATCCATGGCTTGAATATTGATATATTTGTTATTTCAAATGTGTATAGTAGAACCATTAAATATCAAGTGTCCAGTGAGTGGATATAAGGAGTGGAGTCAGTCCTGGACGAATTGGAGGTACTGCTCTTTTTGAAGCTGGAAAGTCATCAGGGAGAGTTAAGAATTTAGAATGTTAACAAAAGACACCTGTGTCTAAAGACTACATGGGCAGGAAAGGGTCAGAGACCATGCTGAAATCAGATGGGGGAGCGGCAGGTGGTTTATTAAGGTCACTCTGACCTCTGGGCTTATTTTATCATTTTGTTTGAGAGGCAGCAGGCTAAAGTGAGGCCTTCATGAAATGTCTGACCTGGTCAGAATCTATACAAAAAAAAACGAATGCTGAATCCTGTAGAAAAGTAACGTTTTCGGACATATATACTACTTGAGTATTTCATCGGACTGCAACGATATGAAAGTAATGCCTACTAAACATCAAGTTGACAAATGTCCTTTTCTAATGTGTTTAGGTTTAATGTCCTTTTCTCAGGTGTTTAAGTTAAATGTCCTTTTCTAATGTGTTTAGGTTTAATGTCCTTTTCTCAGGTGTTTAAGTTAAATGTCCTTTTCTAATGTGTTTAGGTTTAATGTCCTTTTCTCAGGTGTTAAGTTAAATGTCCCTTTCTCAGGTGGTTAAGCCCCATCAGCCAGTGGCGAGTGAAGCACCTCCCCAGGGGGGTGAAGGGGGATCGGACGCGGCACGGCCAGGCGCTGCGGCCCTAAACCGTGGCCGCCGCAGTCCCTCGCCGGGAGGACCCCCGTCTAACTCTGGCAAAGCCGGCGGGAAGCCCGAGTCGCCTGGCGTTCGCAGGAGGAGGGCGTCTCCAGTGCCGGTGAGTTTCCTTACCATTGGCTCGTCGTCATAAAAAGGAAGGTCGGAATCAATAAAATCCTAATATTTTAAGGGTCCAGTATTTCTCCTCTAAATAAAGCTTTCATGCAATCCAAATTAATGATGCATTTACCACATGAACTATAGCATCCTCACTAGCGGCGAACATTCCACAAAAATAGCCGATATAAAAGCTCACAACGTGTCGCTGTGCAATGCGTTGTGAGCTTGTAAATCTGCTATATTTAAAGGAGGTCCAGTGGCCATTTAAACCTTATGGGCACCTCAACGCTAAATTGGACCATTCCTATAGGGGGTTACAAATGGACGCTTAGAAGTCTGTAACTCTTAGAGTGTACAAATGGAACCAAATGGACCCCTCTGCCTGTCAGCATGCGGGGGCTCCCGGCCAGGTTCTAACTAGATTTTCAGGTTGTATTGTGTTGTAAAGGTAAAGCTCCTTGATGAACATGAATGACCTCTTTCTGCTATTATAGAACTTCTGGGTCACTCAGGTCTCTGTGTCTGTCCTCTGGGCTCCTAGTCCTCTGCATAAACACTGTTTCCCAAACGGTGGGTCGGGACACGTCACACGGGACCCATATGTGGGTCGGGACACGGGAGGTCGCGGACCAATTTTTATTAATCTCATCTTATCTTTTTTGTTTCTTACATTTAGTTTTTTATGAGCATTATTTCAGTGAAAAAAAGGAACAAATTGGAGACAATTTTAAATTAATTCAAATAAAATTGAAGGAATTCCATAAATTAGAAAAACAAATGCAAAAGCATTGAAAATAGCTGATCTACATGTCCGCATTGCGCCATGTTAGGAGCTTGTACATATTTGCTATCTTCACTGTTTTGGGTTCTGCCAGGGAGACATAAAATGTCTCTTTGGGGTCTCAGGCTAAAAGGTTTGGGAACCAGTGCTTTAAAAAGCTCAAAAACAAAGACCACCCACGGCCCCTCCCCCACCTCTGTTGACCCTTTAAAATGTTCTTTTCTCCTAATGTTTGCACGGTTTGTACGACACTTTGCTCTCACTGCAACAGTGAAGAATTACTCAAATTAGTTTTTTTTTACTTGAGTAAATGGAGAACTTGCCCTAGCCTCGACGACCTTGCAGCCTTATGAAAAGGCTAACATGTAATTTGAATAGCATGTTATGTAGACCGATGCCAGGCCATTGTTGACCTGGAATCCAAAGTACACAATAGGGCTTAATGTATGTTTTGTAATAATCTAAATCTGCAAAGCAACTTGCAACTAAAGTTTTAAACTAATTGTAGTGGAGTCAAGAATACAATATATTTGCCTCTGAGATGTAGTGGAGTAGAAGTATATTAAAGTATCTCACAATTGTACTCAAGTACAGTATGTACTTGGTTACTTTGCACCACTGGAATGCTCTTCATGAATAGAGTTGTCTTGACTCGTGGAGCCAGTCAATACAGTGCAGTGTGCTTTTAGTGAGACTGTAAATCACTGCATTAAATTAAAATATTTGCCTTTCCTTGAGATACCTCAAAACAATGGACCTCAAACATTTTCATGTCAATGACCCCCAATTGAATTATGTATTTGGCTTTTGGCCGCCGACCCACATCTGAAAATATTTCTGCCAGAGACTCCCTTAAAATAGCTGATGCCTATAGGGTTTAATGTGGTTACATTTAACACATTTCTGCTGGGAATTCCCTGAGAACCAGTGGTTTGAACCAGTGGTTTACAGTTATAGTTTAAGTTAGGGTTCCCACACAACCCTGTTCTGCCTCATTTCCAGGCCTGTAACAATCATCGGTTGCAATAATCAATGCGCCAAGACTGACTCGAGCAAAGGTGTCAGGTGACATAAAGAACAGATCTACCAACGTATCACGATTCAACGTGTTGTTAGCTTGTAGATCTTTTATTTAATGTACCGTATATATATTCAATCATTTTCAAAAGCATTTGATTAATTACAAACATTTTCAAGAAAATTATATGACCATGGGAACCCTCCAAGTCAGGGTATTGCAAAGCCTAGTTTTGTTTTCATTCCAGTTAATTAAGAAGTTGTCAATTCTAGTTTAGCTTATTTCGTTTAGTTTTAGTGTACTATCATAACCCTGATCGGCTGTCATTAATAATTTTTTGTTTGTTTGTTTGTTTTAGTTTCAGAGCGGGCGTGTGACGCCACCAAGGAGAGCGCCCTCTCCTGACGGCTTCTCTCCCTACAGCCCCGAGGAGACGAACCGGCGAGTGCACAAGGTGATGAGGGCCCGCCTCTACCTGCTGCAACAGATCGGTCCCAACTCCTTCCTGATTGGAGGAGACAGCCCCGACAACAAGTACCGCGTCTTCATTGGACCGCAGGTTAGTTGACCCGCCAGTTCCTAGCACGCTCTCTAGAGCACTGTTTCCCAAATGGAGGATACGAAGAACCCATGTTTGGGTCACAGACAACATTTTGATGGGTCGCAGCTTGTAGATCTGCTATTTTCACTTGTTTGGGTCCCAGGCAAACATCTGATTTCTCTTTTTGATCTTGAGCTAAAAGGTTTGGGAACCAATCAAGGACAACTTTTGAGAACCAAATGCTTAGAGTGTTCACAATGAAATAGCAGATCCCCGGCATGCCGGGTTGTCTACCCAGGAAGGCAGTCATAGCCAATCGGAATGGAATCTGCAATGTGTGACTGACACATCTCGATCACATGACTCCAGAGTTAATTAGTTTCAGAGATAATAGCTACAGAAGACTGGAGCTCTATGGGGTGCTGGAGGTGACGAAGGCGTTGCCTAGCCACCGGGTCAGTGTTGAATGTTGATTTTCAGTTTGACAGTTTCATATAGAAAGTATATTCCGATGTCTGCTTCAGTCAGTAGAAGACAACGGTTGGATTTTAAATTACAGCATATTCCGTCAGAAGCAATTAATGTGTTAACTTTTTTTGCCTGTTTGTATTAGTTGTGCAATGAGTTCCATCCTATTACAGAACCACTGCTGTAGATATTCTAGATAATAGAAGATTTGTTCTTGGTTTAAGTGTTACCAGATCACCTGAACTGGCTTGTCTAGTCATATGGCCATGTTCCGTTCATCTCTTATGAATCCTGCCTGGTCAAAGAAATACTGTTTTTTTTTCGTCAATTAAAACATTTCTGAAAAAGGTGAGCATACGTGGTGGGTGTTATCTATTCTCAGCAGTAAGCCATGATAGATTTCTGTGTGCATTTCTACAATATGTATCCGCTTGGAGCACCGGAGAGCTAATCCGGCAGCTTTTTTTTTTAGCTGTATTACATTTTTGTATGTCTTTACTCGTAGCGGATGACCAAATGATTGGGCAGTATTAAATCAAGGTGTGACGAGACTAAAGCTTGAGTTAATGCTTTCTGAGTTTTTGATGTCATAAATGGCCGTCTCTGCTCTGTGTAGACGTGTAGCTGTGGTCGGGGGGCGTTCTGTATCCATGTCCTGTTCGTCATGCTGAGGGTCTTCCAGCTGGAGCCCTCGGACCCCCTGCTGTGGAGGAAGACGCTCAAGAACTTTGAGGTAAGCGTTATGCAGGGATATAATGCTACTGGTTTCATGTGGACACACATTTCTTAAGATGAAAATTACTGTGACATTTGGGGGGTGTTGATATCATTATATTTGTATGTCTTTTCGGGGAAGTTGACCAAGTTGTGGAAACCTTTTGCTTTACATTTTCCAATGCTTTATATTTCTACACCACTCAGTCTCATCAGGCAAACAATGTGCTTTTTTAATCCACTATCTACATTATTTGAAAGTAGCCAATCTACAAGCTCACTGTGAGCTTCTATAGCCGCTATTTTCATAAAATGGAAACGACACACACACACATACGGTGCTCGAGTGGCACAGTGGTTAGTACCTACTACCTGCCCACCACCACAGAGTCTGGGGGTTCAAATTCGGGGGAGGGGAGTTGGGTGGGAGCGGTGATATTATATTTGTCACTACATGTATTCCTACGGGGTGGGAGTGGCCGCTGTCAGCAGGGAGGAGTAGGACAAAGGCCCTGCGTCCTTCCGGTGGGGACTCCTCACTGGCAGGTGAGACAACAGCAGTGACAACACAGATGCGTGTGGGACTCGGGAGGAATAAAAAATTGGCATAATAACGACAAAATTGGGGAGAAAATGGGGTGAAAAAGAAAAGGAAACATTTTTAATAGAACTTATGAAATGGGACATTTTACGTACTTTTACTGCTGTATTCACTGTATTTATTTGATGCCAGTACTTTTCTAAAAAAAATTGTAAGAACTTGAGTAAAATAAATCTGAATACCTGTTGCTCCGCTGTGCTGCTGTCCAGGTGGAGAGCTTGTTCCAGAAGTACCACAGTCGGCGGAGCTCCCGCATCAAGGCTCCGTCCCGCAACACCATCCAGAAGTTTGTGTCCCGCATGTCCAACCCACACGCTGCCGCCGGGCCCTCCAGCACGGCTGTCAACAGCAACGAGAACAGGTGTGATGCACACGCACACACTGAACATGTGTGCTACTCTTGGTCCAATATCATTTATGTGGTCGGGAATTGCCAGGTGCTTGACGATTGGAATCCGATTCAGACAGGGCTATGATTCAGTCATGAATCTGATTACCGGTGCATCGCGATGTCTCTCGCTTCCAATGCATGATTCATCTCCCCCTTTCTGTGTGACTAATGAACAAAGTGCTTTCTAATGATCCATAATTAAAACGGATACATTTCCATTACTTCCATTATATTTTATTACACTACAAACAAACAAAAACATTAAAGTATGAGATCACAACAAGCTGTCTCAAGACACTTGCATTGTAGAGACACAAAACATGTACATTTGGAATATGGAGCTGCAAGAATTTCTTCCTGACATTGGACTGTGTGTGTGTGTGTGTGTGTGTGTGTGTGTGTGTGTGTGCAGTCTGAAGGATGAGGAGGAGCAGATGTGTCCCATCTGTCTGCTGGACATGCTGGACGAGGAGAGCCTGACCGTGTGCGAGGAGGGCTGCCGCAACAAGCTGCACCACCACTGCATGTCCATCTGTGAGTAATACCACCTTAAACCACTGCATGTCCATCTGAGTAATACCACCTTAAACCACTGCATGTCCATCTGAGTAATACCACCTTAAACAAGCGGAACCCCACTGCATGTCCATCTGTGAGTAGAAATACCACCTTAAACAAGCTGCACCACCACTGCATGTCCATCTGTGTGTAGCACCCAAGACAAAAGAATAAAAAGAATCTTCGGAAGCAGTTTAGCGTCTTATTGATTACAATGTAAGAGTGAATGTGAACACTTCTGAACCATTCTTTATCTCCATGGTCACTGAACTAAATATTGGACCCGATCACCACAAGCCACACAATATTCCCAGGATTTTCATACCAAAATCGCTTTTTTCAGAGAGACAAATCAGGCGAAAATCGACTGTTGTTATTAACCTTTCTTTGTCCAATGTCCAAGCACAAAGAACACACTCTCACGTGATCTAGCATCAATAAACATTGGACGTTTGAGAGCGCACACTCACACAGCGCCCATTTTGGAGACCATTGTGAATTAACCATATTTGGTGGCACTCAAAACACTTACACCCCTGCATCCATATTGTTGTGAAAAGCTTTTGCTGAAAATAGCACACAAGGTGCTGCACCGTGGTGAATTGTGAGGTTGTCGATCTGCTATATTCAGCAAAGACACCGAATGTTTAGAGCGAAACTAAAAAAGACGCAATTCAATTTGTTGTTTTTTGGTTTGTTTCAGTAACCCCTGCTCTGATCGCAATACATTTTGCTGTATCGTTTCCATTCAAATGTTCGTCTTCTCCTGTTGCTTGTACTGTTGTACAAGCAACAGGGCTTAACACGCATTAAGCCCCCTCAGGGCTTAATGCGTGTACTATTCATGAGTTCATGAGCCTGTCTTGTGTCCTTCAGGGGCGGAGGAGTGTCGCAGGAACAACGAAGCGCTGATCTGTCCCTTGTGTCGAACTACCTGGAAGTTCCACGACCTCTACAGGTAACAGGAGGCCAATTCGTGCTCGGAGCAACATGCCATGATGCAGAAGTTTGAATGACACATGAATGGCGTTAAGAAATATCCCCCAAAATTCCAACACGCCTTTTTTTTATTTCCAGAGAATGAAACTTGATTATATATAATGTATACGTAGTTAAAATGTGAGACTTTCTGGGCCAGTATGTAATAATACATTCATAGGCTAGGAAGAGAGATCCAGGAGAGTGGTTTGCTTTTTGTTAGAAGCAAGTTCACATTACTATAAAACCACTTAGTGAAGACAGTGCACATTCCAGTCTCAATAAACATTTTGCTCTATCTAGTCTAATGTCTTCTCCGGCTGGTTGTGTCTAAAGTAAACATTTGACCACTTCTGTAAATTCTTGCTCTGAAATCTAGTTTCAGTTTAATTTCCACACCTCGTTTTAGATTGTTTAACATTGAAAACCTTGTACAGATTACTGCAGAACATGCCCCCTATACTTTTTATTCTCTGGAGAGAAGTTGAGACCCACTCCACATTTTTCAAAAATCTTCGAGATTATTAAAAATGTAGCATTATGAGCATGTAATTAGATTTAAGTATAAATTTGTCCACAAATAGTCCCACTGGTTCAGTTCTTCCCCTGTCTTGTGTGTGTTTTGTGTGTGCAGCCGTGAGTCTCTGGGCTCATCGGAAGCGTCGGCGGGCCCCCTGGTCCCGGACCCCCAGCTGCAGACCTCGCTGTCCCTGTCCCAGAGCAGGACGTCCTCTCTGAGGACGTCGTTTCAGGACGAAGACGTCACCCTGCCACAGAGCAGCACCCAGCAGCACATCCCTCACACCTACAAGGAACTGGCAGAGCCCTGGATTAACGTGAGCAGAGAGAAATAGACAATAGACATCTATACTAGAGCCCTGCATCGGAAGCGGGAGCCCGTGGGACTCGACGCAAATGTTGCGGGTGGTATTTAAATAGCTGCGGGCGGGAACAGGCGGTCAAGATGAAACCAGCAGCAATCCACCCACAATTAACCAGATACAGAGCTTATAACATTTTAGCATATATGAATATGTCTGAGGAGAACGTAATATTCCCTACTGTGCTGGACATGTCGCACATGGAGTGTCTCTCTCTCTGCATTCTCTGCATTGCGTGGGCAGCAGCAGGGTGCTTGTTCTCACACCTATAATATATGTCCCGTCGGAAAATATAAACACTTTCCCCTCTATCTGTGAGCAACTACTCACAAATAAACAACCCCTCTCTCGTGCACGCCTGCTCAATCTCAGCAACTGTTTGGGTAAATGTAATGTTTTTCCATCTCAATGGAAATATTGTGCATTTAGCGGGACTAAACGGTAAAATTGCAGGATGGTGCGGGACTAAATGGGACTTCTTTTTTTTTGTGGGCGGGAGCGGCGGTCACTGCGGGCAGTCAAAAAATGAAATCATTGCGCGAGCGGGCGGGAGTGGTCAGAAATCCAACGGGAGTGGGCGGGGGTGGCATTAATAAAACACTGCCAGGCAGGGCTCTAATCTAGACAGAGGAATTAATACACTTTGTTAAACATCTAGTTCCTCCAGAGCATGTTAAACCTAGGTCAAGAAGAGTCGTGAAGAATCTTTTCCCATTCATTTTTTTCTATGCCAACTACGAGAAATCTGAGACTTTCCCTCTACACCAGTTATATGCCAACTACAAAAAATCTCTTGGAGATGAAGTGTTTTGCTGAAAATGTACTTGGCCCGGTTGCTAGGCAACGCCTTGCATACCCCCAGCACCAGTAAACTTGCATGCACGTACCATAGAGTCCCATTTAAAATAGGATTTTCCCTGTTTTCTCTGAAACTATGAGCGCTGTCCGCAAAAGAGTTATGAATCACTTAAACGTTTTTTTTTATTTTTTTTATCCAGCCTTTCTGTCAGGTACCTTACCTGTAAAAATAAGAACTTAAAGTATATTACATTGTGTCCCATTAACACAATCGATTGACTGATCATTAAATATTACCTTTTATAGCTTTGCAGATTATTTGGGGGCCCACTTGCAACAGCCGTATTGCAAAGTGAATCACTGCGTGAAGTGCAAATGGAAGTCTATAGAGGGTATGCGTGTGACATCATCATGGTCTGACACCTACTGTGTTGCAAAAAAGTACTTTCTGGCCTTGACAGACCATACATCCAAGGCCTATCTGATTGCATTAAGTAGCGTTAAACTCACTTTCACCACTCACTTTCTGCATGCACATACCCTCTATAGAACATGACCAACTGTCACTAACTAACTAAACGTGACTGATATAATGTGCTTCTCTCTTCCCCAGGTGTTTGGCGTGGAGCTGGTGGGCTGCCTGTTCTCCAGGAACTGGACGGTCCGTGAGATGGCGCTGCGCCGTCTCTCTCACGACGTCAGCGGTGCGCTGCTCCTGGCCAACGGCGAGCACTCTGGGTGCCCCGGGATGGGGGGAGGGGCGGGGGCCGGCAGTGGCGTGGTGGCGGGGGGTGGCGGCGGTGGCAGTGCGTCGCGGTGCAATAGCGCCAGTGGAGACGTGGTGGTGGAGTCGTGCTGCAGCATTCTCTCCATGGTATGCGCCGACCCCGTCTACAAAGTCTACGTGGCCGCCTTGGTGAGTATACCCCAAGACTAGGCATGTAACGGTATACCGTATTGCGGTATTACCACAGTATAAAAAGCCATGGTATTGATACCGTGAGATTTCTGAGCTCACAGAATGTATTTATTTATTATTTGATGCGCATATGGTGCGCACAAGTCGCGAGACACTCGTGATAAAATAAAACACTTCTTGTCCGAGCTGTAGCTGATTGACCAACGTTACCATAATCCTGATTCATATCTTCTGAATTCAAGATTTCAAATGAATTTCAAGAATGATAGGAAAAAGGGAGAGAGACAGGGAGTGACACACAGCAACGGTCGTCGGGCTCGGAAATCGAACCGGCGACTCGTTGTCAGACTGCGTTAGAACCTGTATGGTAATATGCGCCTTTCCACTAGGCCATTGGCTCCCCAAACAATTGATATGTGTGTGATACTTCTTTGCACTCTATTGTGAATTTGTGACTATTATTGACCCTGTCGTTTGTTGACAAACTACTCAAATGTAAGTCACGATATTGTAGTTGGAAATAATGTACTAATGCGAGCTGCAATGCCTCACAAATAATGTGAGTGTAAATGTTGTTGTTGATGTTTGTACAGTAGACTGTAACCTAATTGTGTACATGTGGTGTTTCCATTAGAAAACGCTGCGTGCCATGCTGGTGTACACGCCGTGCCATTCGGTGTCGGAGTGTTCTCGTCTGCAGCAGCTGCTGCAGCCTGTGGTGGAAACCATCCTGGTCAAGTGTGCCGACGCCAACAGGTGAGCAGGATGACATATTGACGACGTCGAGGAATGTGCATACGCCTTGGAATCGAGAGCAATGTGTACTAGCTGAATCACATTTAACACCCACAGATTGTTAATTTAACTCTGTGTAAAAATATTGGAAGGTGAATGTTTGCCAAATGCAGTGGTTGTAGCTAAAATGTGGAGTTCTGTGAGGAATCGTGATCATATTGACAACAATTGGTGGTGAATGAGGTCTGTTTTTAATATATACTGTAATGGTATAGAGAACCGAAGTCTGACATAACTTCCAGTAGAGCGAGGTCACTATCCCCCTGGGACACTTTTTCTATTGACAAAGATTACTCTAGGCCGATTTGTTTATTTTTGGAACACACAGTTCCAATGACGCAATCTAAGATCGGATTTCCAATAGAACAACTACTCCCCTGACCTGGGGGTACTGAGAATGACGTCAGGGCTTCGGTCCATACTGTAAAATGTACAGGTATCACTGTCACCCTTTTATGTGAATAAATAATAACTACATGTGGACTACATGTGGTTTCCTGAAAAGCAACGGTTTTGGACACACAAAGTTTCCACCCTTGGCTTCAGCGATGATATAATGACAATCCAGGGGTAACGGCAGTGGATCATCTGTTTTCATAATATTTGACAATAGAGGGTATGCGCATGCATAAAGTGAGTGGCAAAGTGAGGTCAACGCCGATTAACGTTGTTTTAATGCAATAAACAATTACGTTTGGATGTACTGTATGGGCTGTCAATCTGACAGGACTTTTTTGTTTGGATATAATGGGCTGTGAAGGCCAGAAAGTATTTTTTTGCCACTCAGTCATAACTTTGGGTATGATGATGATGTCACCCGCATACCCTCTATTCTATGTCTAATCATTCTGTTCTGACGCAGGTGCATGTGATAAATCAACAAAGAACGTTGTTTTTTGTTTTTCCAGCCGTACCAGCCAGCTGTCGGTGTCCACCCTGCTGGAGCTGTGTAAGGGTCAGCTGGGAGAGCTGGCGGTGGGCAGAGAGCTCCTCAAAGCAGGTAACTAACTCCTCTATAGATCTATAGGTAGGCAGCGAGCTGCTCAAAGCAGGTAACTAACTCCTCTATAGATCTATAGGTAGGCAGCGAGCTGCTCAAAGCAGGTACTGTAACACACATACAGTATGAAAACTCCTCTAGAATCAGTGGTTCCCCAAACTTTGTAGCTCGAGACCTAACTCTGTTATTTCTCAACCGTTTTGGACACGGGGCGGCTTGCCGGAACTGTCCCGGCCCGCTGGGCGCGTTCCTTGGGGTCTGGATGTTCCGGGGACCCCCGCACGGAGTTGCACCACTTACTTCACACGGTTTTTTAAAACCATATAGCATATTTTGTCCCACAAAACTATAAAGTTACATGTTTAGGCTATAAATGTATAGACTCGCTGGACATGCTTGACGATACTCTTGGGTAATGAAGTCAAAGGCGTTGGCTGCCAGGTTGTTTGTGTCCAAAGTGGCCCATGATACCCCACACTATATAGTGCTGCTTTAATAGTGGAAATAGCCGATCTGCAAGCTCACAACGCATCGCATCAGCTATAAATGAATACATCTTGAAAAAAAAACTAAACACAAGACACACATTTGGAATTTGCAACGCAAATCTTGTATGGGGTTAACTGGCACAAAATATTTCACATGGAGGTCCGCGGCCAAATATATGACATGACAAAAGGTTTAAGAACCACAGACACAGATCATGATAGAAGTTCAAATATTGTCCTCATCATCATATCATCATCATATTTCTCTTTTGCTTCTTCTGTACTCTGTGATGAAGGAATTACAAGTAATATGATTCTATTAATTCACTCAATGTATTGCCAAACACATTTGCCATATTTTCAGAAACACATTTAAGCATTTTTGTTGTTTTATTTACGTTACAGAAGCACACAATTTGAACTTGTCTGTGTTGTGTGTAGGCTCCATAGGTCTAGGACTCTGGGTGGTGTGTTTAACTTGTCATTGTTGTGTGTGTAGGCTCCATAGGTCTAGGACTCTGGGTGGTGTGTTTAACTTGTCATTGTTGTGTGTGTAGGCTCCATAGGTCTAGGACTCTGGGTGGTGTGTTTAACTTGTCATTGTTGTGTGTGTAGGCTCCATAGGTCTAGGACTCTGGGTGGTGTGTTTAACTTGTCATTGTTGTGTGTGTGTAGGCTCCATAGTTCTAGGACTCTGGGTGGTGTGTTTAACTTGTCATTGTTGTGTGTGTAGGCTCCATAGGTCTAGGACTCTGGGTGGTGTGTTTAACTTGTCATTGTTGTGTGTGTAGGCTCCATAGGTCTAGGACTCTGGGTGGTGTGTTTAACTTGTCATTGTTGTGTGTGTGTAGGCTCCATAGTTCTAGGACTCTGGGTGGTGTGTTTAACTTGTCATTGTTGTGTGTGTAGGCTCCATAGGTCTAGGTGGTGTGGACTACGTGCTGAGCTGTGTGCTGGGTCCCCAGCCCGAGGCCACCAACTGGCAGGCTCTGCTGGGACGTCTGTGCTTCATAGACAGACTGCTGCTGGAGGTCCCGCACGAGTTCTACCCCCACATCATCTCCGGAGGCCTGGACGGATACCACAACCAAGCCCCCGTGCAGAGGTGAGACCCCGTCAAATAATTGTCTGCATGTAGGAATGTTTATACGGTCATCTTAGATCTTCTAAAAGCTGGCGTAAGTGAGTACGTTCTTTTTTGACAAACAAGTTTTGGATACTGTAGCTCTATATTCTGGCAGTATTCATTGCTATAGATAGTGTTTGTTCAGCAACTGGAGGGAGTCGCCCCCCATATCTCCCCCCCCCCCAGCTCTTTATAGAGGGTTTGTGCATGACATCATCAAACCCGGAAGTTATGGGGGAACGCACAATACTTTCTGGCCTTGACAGCCCACATTCAAACAGAAAAGTCCAATATGATTACATTAAACAACGTTAAACAATGTTAAACTCACTTTGCCACTCGATTTGCCATTCACTTTATTCACTTTAAACACAAAATACATTTCCAGGTGGGACACTGGGACAGTGTTCTGATTCCTGCTCTTTTTTGTGTTTAATCACTTCCAATGTCAAATTTCTCTCCTAATTTCTCTCCTAATTGAACGAAACTGACAAAATATTTTGTCAATATCACGAGATTTTATTTTGCTTTATTCCATGTGCAGTGTTACATGTCGTTTACTCTTTCCTATGATCTTAAACATCCGTGAGGCCATTTCTGAACTCTGTTGCGATGACTCTCTCTCCCCAGGTACCAGAAGCTGCTGCGCCTGCTCGCCTTCGCCCTCCAGTCCATCGACAACTCCCACGCCATGGTGGGCAAGCTGTCACGCCGGGTGTTCCTGGGCGCGGCGCGCATGGTGGCGCGTGTGCCCTACGTCTTCATCAAGCTGCTGGATATGCTGAGCGGGCCCAGCTCCACCCACTACGCCCGCATGCGCCGTCGCCTACTCGCCATCGCTGAGGAGATGGACATCTTGGACGCCATCAGCCTGGGCGTGGAGCAAGGTTATTGTTTTGGTCTAATTGTCTTGACATGATATGTCTCAGTTTCAGTTTAGTTTTAATTAGTTGTTAAAGTGTGTTTGCCACTTTAGTGTAGTTCATTATTTTGTGAAAAGGCTTGGTTTAGTTTCAGTGTTAGTTTGAGGTCATTTTTGTATATGGAATAGTCAGGGGCAAGACTCCAGCTGATCTACAAGCCTTTGCAACGCGGTGTGTTGTGAGCATGTATTGTAAATCTGCTATTTTTGCTAGATTTTAAGACATTTTCTTTATGCCTTTAGTTGGTTTTAGTTTGTTTTGTAAACCCACAATACAGTCTCGGTCAGTTATTTATTGTTCTCATTTGTTTTGCTTAGTTTTTTTTCCAGTTAACTAAAATGCTTTTCCAATTCAACATTTTCGTTATTCCGTTTTAACTTTTTAGTCAACTATAACGGCCCTGGCACGGAAAGCGGCGAGGAACCCGCTCGTGGAGGCGGAGCCTACCCGGACCTATCGCCCGTCCTCGCCAAAAACAGCGCACCGGGCCGCAAGATGCCGCTGACCACGACCAAGAGCCAGCGTCTCAGCGGGAAGGGCGGTGGTGGAGGGGCGTGTCCGGAGGAGCTGATGGAGCAGCTGGCCGCCATAGCGGTCAGCGGAAATCACAACGTGGCCGGAGCTCCCTCTGGTGGCGACGGCTTCAAACCGCCTGTTCAGGTCAGTGGTGTACTGTTGATTTTTTCGGCAAATTTTGATTTTGTTTGTCATTTGAATAAAAATGTATTTTGTTTGAGTCACATTTTACTCATCTGAATTTTTTTTAGTCTACTTTTGTCGTTAAAAAAAATTGTCAGGCCTTGATGGTGTCGTAATGGCTGCGCTGGTTGCACTATGAAAATAGCATTGTGAGCTTGTAGATGGGCTTTTTCCCGTGTGCAACCAAACGTAATGACTTGAGAGTGAGTTTTTTCTCTTGTGACATGATGTAAAGATACAATTATTTCGGCTATCCAGCCTTTGTCAGAGTAGAGAGAAACTCACTCTCTCCACTGTGTGCGACCCAGTACCTTTATGAATGATGTGGATCTAAGAGGATAGTACACCAGAAAAGTCAGAGCTTGGTGGTAACAAGAAAAGTTACTTTTACTCTCTGTAATCTCTGTGCTTTTTCCCTGTTTCAGGTCCATAACCGTCATATGGATCAATCGCCCACTCTTCCCTCGCCCTCCAGTTTGTACCCGCCCGCGTTGTTCCCTGGCCTGGAGGGCCACGGGGCCATGGCTTCGAGCCAGGCCTTTATGTCCGGTAAGGCGGTGGCCCAAAACTGCCCCTCCAACCACTCCTGGGCGTCCTCCTCTCCCAGCATGCAGTGCGGCGCTCCACAGCAGAGGTCCAAGGACCACCTGGACACGCACAGCCAGGGCCGGCCTCTCCCCTCCATCCACAGACCAAAACCCTCCCACCCTGGCCCTCCCGCTCAAAAAGCCCCCTGCATCCCCGGTAAGGCCTGACACAGCTGTTACATAATTGCGTGATTGCATAGCTGTAGTCCAAAAGGTTTGTAGAAGAAGAAGGTGGCATACATACCCCTTTCCTGTCCAGATTCAGCGTTCCTTAGCTTACTTTGATTGGGTCAACAGTAGCGTTGTCAGAATTAAAACAATATTTTTAGAACTTTTAGAAACCTTGTGGACCAGTTATGCACAGAGACTATTATTGTTTCATTCTTGTGTGTGTGTGAATTCTGTTGACAAATGTTAGAAAATAGAGGAAATAGCAGATCTACTAGCTCACAGCACGCTCTGCTATTTATTTGTCATCTGTCCAGTGCAATTTTTGTATTTACAAATTAATGTAACTTTAATTCATGTTCCAATGTTAAAATCCAAAAAACTCAATCGAATCATGATTCACAATTATGTGTATGACAATGAGTGGTCAACTAACGCATTCCATGGTGGTGACAGGCCTAACTCCCGCCACGGCCTTCTTCAAAGGAGCATTGAAGCTGGACCTGCGAGGCGCGCTGCCCGCCGACGCTTCGGTGGAGCTCGACTCCGTCGAGGACCTGCTGGAGGCCTCCGTCATGCCGGTGGCGGGCGACCAACCTGTCACCTTCAAGGTCATTATTATTGTTTTGCATGAGAGGGTGAAGAGGAGAGTGCAGGCAGGGTGGAACGGATGGAGGGAAGTGTCACTCAGGGGTGATTTGTGACGGAAGGGAACCAGCCAGCAAGAGTTCGAGGGAAGATGTATAGGAAGGTAGTGAGACCAGCCATGCTGTACGACCTGGAAACACTGACAAAAAGACTGGAGCTGGAAGTGGCAGAATTGAGATTGCTATGATTCTTATTAGGAGTGATAAGGATTGACAGGATCAGAAATGTAGTAATTTCTGATCTCGTTCCTCTTTGTCACTCCTAATGAGAATCGCTGTGAGCTTAGAGAGGATCGGCCCAGGTTAGAAGGTTTGGGGGTAAACAAGAGAGTCGAGGTTGACATGATGTGCATAGGAGGGATGAGAGGTGCATTAGAACTGCCAGGCAAGAGGACAAGAGTTAAGCCAAATAGGAGGTTTATGTATGTCGTGAGAGTGACCGAGGAAGACGCAGAAAACCCAAAATATTGGAAGATTTCATGTTGACAATGACAAAAACTAAGGACATGTCCTCTAAGATTCTAGAAAGTTTAAGTTTTTTAAACACCCTATACAGTTTCAGTTATCATTTGTTTGTAAAGCTTAGCGCTAAAGCTAGCCCCTCCTATATACAGGTTTAATGTTTGTTTTTAGTTCAATGTTTGTTTTAAAAATGCCATTGACAATGATTGGTTAGTTTCAATGAACTCTAATCGTCCATATCTCCTTGCAGTCGGAGGTAGCGGTGCTGTGCCCGGAGCGGGCAGACGCGCCTGGCGGCGGGGACTCGTACAGCGAGGACGTGTCGACCAATCAGAAGTGCCTGGAGAAGATCCAGGCGGAGGAGGAGGAGGCCCTGGCTGCCGTCATGGCCATGTCAGAGTCCCAGGACGCATTACCTATAATCCCACAGCTGCAGGTGGAGAAGGACCAGGACATCATCATCCTGCAGGCCGACGTGAGTACCGCACCATAAGACCATGAACATGAACTCTTTGGCCCCTTTTCCCGCCTAATGTCGAACCAGAGTGTTTCCACTGGAAATGAATTGGTTCAGAACCCTAAAAGTTGGTTCGCAGCTGGAACAAAAAAAAATCTGCTGTTTCCGTGAAACCACCAATGTTCTAGATAGTTCTTTTGGTGGAAAAGGGGCCTTTGTGTCTCCATAGGAAACTGCTGTCGGTCATCACATTATTAGCTTAGGAATGCAACAAAAACTAAACTATCCATGAATTCAAGTCTCCATGGGGTGAGTAATTGATAGAAAATAAGTAATTTTTGGGGTGAACTATCCCTTTAAAGACCAATTACTGTACAGCTGGGTTCCCCCAATAGGCAGCCATAACAAAAAACATATATGTTTTTAATGGCTAATGAAAGTTACAGGTATGGTGTGTGCGATATGAAGTGTGAGAATACCATAATGACAGTAATCCTTAAATATATTCAAGCGCTTTTGGCACTCAGAGTGTACAAATGGAGTGTACAAATGGAGTGTACAAATGGAACCAAATGGACCATAACAGGTCCATAAATAAATAAAAGTTATAATAAATTGAGGTCCCAGATATAAATGGCATTAATTGGTGTTCAGTAGCCTATGCATGTCAAACTGGGCATCCTTCAAATTAAAATTATGAGAATCAGAGCCCTGCCATATCTTTTCAAATGGGGTCTTGCCCTGAAAATGAATTCATTTTACACTCAAGAGTTAAGGATCCATATTCCATAAGGGTCCATTTGGTTACCAACTCTCCATCATTTAGCTGGGGACCACCTGGAACCCCCTCAAGGACCACTGGTGGTCCCCGGACCACTGGTTGAGAACCACTGTTCTACATCTATCTAAGCTTAATTAATGAGAAAAATAAAAAACCCGCACAGACTCGGCCCCCATCCTGGTACCCTAGTCAAAATGACTAAATTGACTGAGGAAAATGAATTGGGGACCCTGCTGTACAGTATATGAAGACAGTTTGAAAATGGCTCCTATAATAAATGTGTCAAAAACTAAGTTACTCATACATAGTTGCAGACAGTCTACATATATGTCCATGAGAGAGCACTGTAACGACCCAAACGTGGGTCAGTCTAATGATCTAATGCTATGAATGTATTGATGTGAACGGTTGCAGACTCCAGAGACCCTGCCGGGCCACACGGCAGCCAAGCAGCCCTACAAGGAGGGTGCAGAGTGGCTGAAGGGTCAGCAGATCGGCCTGGGGGCTTTCTCCTCATGCTACCAGGCCCAGGATGTGGGAACCGGCACGCTCATGGCTGTCAAACAGGTCAGTTTATGGTCAGAAATAGTTTCAGATTTTAACCCATTCTGACCTGAGATCAGATTAAAAAAATGTCTTCTACATCCTGACAGTTTTCTGAAAAAGCTATGTTGCTATGTCAGTCGTTCTTCGATTTAAAAAAAAGCTTGTAGCGCAACACTCGGTGGCGTGCTATGAGCTTGTAGATCTGCTATTTTTCAATAGCTAAAGCACAACATAATGCTAACACCAAAAGGGTTAAAGTGATTGTAAACACTCTGAGAATAACGTAATAATATTTGGTAAAAAAAATGAATAATACTATATTCATTATTTTTCATTCACTTATTTTAATGAATAACATGTTATTTTAACCAATGTTTATTGTAGATGATAGTAAAACATGTTTATTTTCGTGGCGTCGTCTACCAGGTGACGTACGTTCGGAACACGTCGTCGGAGCAGGAGGAGGTGGTGGAGGCACTGAGGGAGGAGATCCGCATGATGAGTCACCTCTACCACGCCAACGTCATCCGCATGCTAGGAGCCACCTGCGAGAAGAACAACTACAACCTGTTTGTGGAGTGGATGGCCGGTGAGACCCGAGGACCACGTTTGAACCACTTTAACCGTTATTTTGAACTTTAGCTGTTGAAAAATAGCAGATCTAGTGTTGCCGATCGAGTGTTGCCGATTGAAAACGGCATGCCTTGCTGAAAAACACTGCGGAAAAGTAACACTGGAGATGAATCCATTTCCGTGAAAAATGTGGTTCATGTGTCTCATGTTCTGAACAAGTATGTTGCTTTCTAACCGCAGGCGGCAGTGTGTCTCATCTTCTGAACAAGTATGGGGCCTTCAAAGAGAACGTGATTGTCAACTACTCTGAGCAGCTACTGCGCGGCCTGGCCTACCTGCACGAGAACCAGGTCATCCACCGAGACATCAAAGGTACGGAATTATGTCCAGGAACATGCTTTACTGTACGTACAGTACGCTGAATTATGTCCAGGAACATGCTTTACTGTACGTACAGTACGCTGAATTATGTCCAGGAACATGATTTACTGTACGTACAGTACGCTGAATTATGTCCAGGAACATGCTTTACTGTACGTACAGTACGCTGAATTATGTCCAGGAACATGATTTACTGTACGTACAGTACGCTGAATTATGTCCAGGAACATGATTTACTGTACGTACAGTACGCTGAATTATGTCCAGGAACATGATTTACTGTACGTACAGTACGCTGAATTATGTCCAGGAACATGCTTTACTGTACGTACAGTACACTGAATTATGACCAGGAACATGCTTTACTGTACGTACAGTACGCTGAATTATGTCCAGGAACATGATTTACTGTATGTACAGTACGCTGAATTATGTCCAGGAACATGATTTACTGTACGTACAGTACGCTGAATTATGTCCAGGAACATGCTTTACTGTTGAACCTGGAATAAATTAATGTTTCAAAGACTCTGACCTCTAATGGCATTCCTAAGTAGGGGTGGAGCTTATTAATGTTTTATTGATAATGAGCAACCATATTGATCCTGCTTATACCGGGCTTGTAGAAAAACGTGAGACGACACATTTTGAACAGAACTGGTACTTTTTTTTATTGGTCAGATCTGTGAGTCTAAAATCTCAAATTAAATGAAGATTTTTGCATATCATTAAAACAACCATTCATTAATGTGCAATAAGTGTCAAATGGCTTCATATTATGAATAATACTGTAATAATTTCAATAAAATCTCTTCTGCTCTTTATAAACAAAAATCACACCCATGTGAAGTGAGGGGTGCTCTTATCCTCGTACATCATCATCATTTGCTCAGACACATTATGACGTAATTCTCCATTCATTGTCAATGGGAATTTAATGTAAGACGAAAATCTACACTAATAGCTGA
This sequence comes from Protomyctophum parallelum, assembly GCF_964188405.1. Lineage (NCBI taxonomy): Eukaryota > Metazoa > Chordata > Actinopteri > Myctophiformes > Myctophidae > Protomyctophum > Protomyctophum parallelum. Next base: position 26,065,506 of record NC_139713.1, read on the forward strand.
ATATAGGAGGGGCTCTCTCACATCACCCTTGTGTGAAGTGAGAGGCACTCTTATCATCATACATCATCATACATTCCGTGCTCATCCAATCAAATCATCACAAATGTCATTCGGCCAATCACTTTTGGCGTCTTCACTTCCTATGTCCAGCTTTTAGTGGTGTATGTTCACAAACTTTGTCCTACACAAACATTAAACTCCCATTGACAATGAATGGACAATTTTACGTGATGTATGATGATAAGAGCGTCCCTCACGTCACACAGGTGTGATTTCTATCCTCAATATGTACTTTGCTCAGCCAATCAAATCATCGCTATGGGGTGATCAACCAATAACATCATCGTGTTTGTGTTCACACACATAGACAAAACAAAGCTGTGCATAGGAGGGGCTAGCGCTCCTCAAAAATGCATATTTATCCAAAAAATATCCTTACATTTGTGTACATTTTAACTCATCCAGTGCCACAGGTGGATACCAGTTTTGGCCCTCGTTGCCACCGAAGTCCATTATAAATAAAAGAGAGAATTTGTAATAAAATTGTGCATGTAATGTGAATATCATCAGAACACCAGATTAGAGGAATTTTCGAAATTTGGATAAAGTAAAAACATGCGACATCAACGGGACTTGACTAACACTCCTCCACCCTCTTCCTAGGTGCCAACCTGCTCATCGACAGCACAGGCCAGAGGCTCAGAATCGCTGACTTTGGAGCGGCATCGAGGCTGGCATCCAAAGGCACGGGGGCGGGCGAGTTTCAAGGCCAGCTGCTGGGAACCATCGCCTTCATGGCTCCTGAGGTACGACAGTGAAAGATCTTTTTGAACCTGGCCGGCAGTCTTTGTGCACTTCCCATTTAAAAAAATACTTTACCACCTTTATCACCTTGACGAAACATTTCTGGCTTTGTCTGTCTGTGTGTGTGTGTGTGTGTAGGTTCTGAGGGGACAGCAGTATGGTCGCAGCTGTGACGTGTGGAGCGTGGGCTGTGCCATCATCGAGATGTCCTGTGCCAAGCCGCCCTGGAACGCAGAGAAGCACTCCAACCACCTGGCCCTCATATTCAAGGTAAAACGTCCATCACACACTCCTCCACGTACGGACCCTCAGTCTGATATGTGTTAGAGACCACAGACCCATATTTGATAACGTTTTTATTTGGGGGACACCAATCTACACTGTAAGATCCTCAGGTTTAATTTAAAGCAACTTACCGTGCCTTGACATTGGTGAGATATTTCCAATGGTTGCTATGCTGATAAGAAATGGATAGAAAATAATTGTCTCCTCATTGACTTACATTGCACAATAAAGGTTTGAGGCGGGGCCACAAACCTTTATTATTTTATTTGTTTTTACTGAGGATAAGGTTCGAAATAAGTTTAGATTCTGGCGTCGTTTTACTGAGACTAAAACTAGGCATAGTTCAGTGAGGTTAGATTTAACCGTTTAGGCGCAGTTTACTGAGGTTACGTTTAGGAATACCAGGCAGAGACCGAGCGTTCTACCGTTCCGCTGGCCGTATGGCCCGAGGCGACTGTGTTTTTGAGGCGAGCGTTCTGGTATTCTAGCCTGCAGCACGTGTGTCATCACACGTTAACTCGGAGAACAAGCACTTTGGTCTGTAACCGTAAGAGTCAATTTGGTTCCGAACTATCAGTCATTTGCTGTAACTAAAGACCCCCTGGGTCTTTGAGAAGCGGTGCTTTAGAGAGAGTTAAGAGTGGCTTCTAAAAAAAACATTTTTTTATCCTTGCAGATTGCGAGCGCCACGGCGGCGCCCTCCATCCCCCCCCAGCTGTCTCCGGGTCTGAAAGACGTGACTCTGCGCTGTCTGGAGCTGCAGCCGGCCGACCGGCCCACCTCCCGGGACCTGCTCAAACACCCCGCCTTCAGGCTGGGGCGGTAACCCCGCACTGACCTCCACATAGCCGCGCTTCTCCACCTTTTCAATTTCAAGCTTTCCAACCCCCAGTTTAATATGCAATACGCCACGGAACCCCCCCCCCCCCCCCCCCCCCATTTGATACCACGTTTTTATGTCTGGGACCCCAATCTACACTGTAACGATGCTTTTTCACTCAGCGTAAATTAAACCAAATGGAGCCTTACCGTAAGGGTCCATTTGGTTCCATTTGTGCAATCTCAGAGTCACCAACACATAACTCCTCAAGGACCCCTGGGTGTCCCTGGACCCCACTTACTTTGTGAACCACTGCATCTGTCCGACATCATTTCCTCAAAATACTACTGTCTTCCTTCTTCGCTCTTGCCCCAGGACGGACCTCCGCCTTCGTCCCACCTCGAGGGTCCGTATTGGGTCAAGAAACGCCAAACCCCCTTCCCTCTCGAAGTTTAAAGATATTGCAAGTGATTTTTCTTTTTTTTATATAAGTGTTAAATGGCTCTATACTATGATAGTAAGAGAGGTCTCCCCGTCTCTCCAGCTCTGTAAAACACAAAATGCATTTTCAGATCGGGCATACCAATTCCATCAGGAGAGAGAAAACCCATTTCGTTTTTGTCGAATCACTTCCAAATTTATGAGTTCTCTCCGGATTGGATGAAATTGGTATCCTGTATGTATTTTTCTGTTTACTAAAGAACTGGAGAGATGGGGGAGACACTAGCAATGATTACTATTACGATATAGGCATATAAATTAACACTTATATCAATTAAAATATATCACTTTCACCTTTAGTGTGGAAAGTCCAAAACGGTGCCTTCTTAACGGTCAACACGTCGATAATCTGTGTTGCTTTTCACTGCGTCTTTGCAAGCAGGAGAAAAAGCTGTGAAACGTGGGGACCCATTTCAAGCCGATGTTAGAAATAGGTGCGTGTTATCTCTTATGTTCTCAGTATGTCATTTTTTTGTTTTATGTTTTGTTTTTGTGTACAAAATGTAATCAAACTGTCGTTTTTATCGGTCAAGCTTTCAATTTGTTTTGTCGTGCAAATTTCGTTTTCCACGAGAGGTGCATTCTTATGATGTGACTGTGCATTTTACTGTCAGGGCCATAAACACATTTTTGGTCGATGAATCATTTGAAATCATTTAAAAGTATTTCAGGGAATTGCGATTATATCTAACAAAAAAAACGGTTGATCGTTGCTAGTTCAGCTAGCAAGTAACACTGAATGTGAATGCTTACGATGCTGTTATTTTTTCAGATGTTTATTATTGCTTCTTACTTTTTTTTAGAAAAGAGATGAATTTGTGTATTAACTTATGATTTTATATGATTCTATCTATCTATCTATATCTCCATTTGTCGTCTTTCTAAGCTACCCTTAGACTGACGTGGTTATGGAAATTATTTCATCTACAAAAAGTGATATTGCAACAACTGTAGGTCTATTAGCATTGCTGTTAAAGGACCACAATTTACCACAGAACTGCCTTTTTAAGGGGAGGATCGTGTGTGTGTGTGTGTGTGTGTGTGTGTGTGTGTGTGTGTGTGCCTACACACTCATATAGACCAACAATGGATAATGTGCATACACTGTACACGTTTAGTTCTCAAACTGTCTGTAAGTTCACAAAACTGTCGTTCACATTTCTCAATCGTTATGAAGCTTTTCAAACAAAATGAAAATCATCTATTTTTCTGTATGACAAAATCTAACGATTTACAGTGTTTTTTTATTTGGTGGAGGGATTGTTTATTTTGAACTCGCAGGAGGTGATCGATATTTGTAATGGACTCATCTCTTGTTAAATTGAATTATAAGTTATGTTACATGTACGAAATATAACTCCTTAACTGTTTGCTCTTAAATCTCTAAAATATAGCAGCACGGTAGAGATGCCAAATATAGATTTGCAATTTAATCATTTTTAAAGTGGGGAAATATTGTTTTGGAAGTTTTAATTGAAACACTGTTCGCCCAATCACGCGAAAACAATTAAATAATTTCAAAATGAGCTAGATTAAGGTTTGATAATAAGATGTAAATATATGTTACGTTTGGTAGCTACCGTAATATTATTGTACTTCAGCATATTTTTATACTCTAAGTTTTTTTTTTCTCTCTCTCTCCATAAAGTACCTTTTGTGTTTATTTTTTTGTTATATTTTTGGGTTATCTTTTCTAATCTTAATTTCTTCTCAATGTCTTTTTAAGAGCTTTAAAATTATGCACTCTTGTTTGTTTTTTTATATACTGGAAGAAATCTATAAAATCATGGAAGCTAATCAGTATTATTGTCTTGTATATGTCTATAATCATTAACCATTCTCATTTTTATATACACATCTTGCACAGTAAAATCCTCTATTTTAATTTCAGAGTGTGCAAACTCACATTCATACACTCTTGAGTTAAATTATCACAGTGGATTTTACTGTATACCCATCAAATTCCTGGGCGATACTTTAAAGGAAGATTTAGTCTACCTGGGATTTTGTGAGCATCAGACAGTTTTTAAGTTGTTTGATTCGATATTTAGAGATTTGATATTCATGTTATAAGATACTAACCCTCTCCTGTCCGATATAACCCATTATAACTTCAAACTCCGTTCTAACGATGTTGGATTCATTGAATTCACGTATGTCCCTGCTTCTAATTCAATTACTTTTTTACATTTATTTTTATTTTGTTTAATTTTCAAAAAATATATATAAAAAATAATTTATATAATTAATAAAACATGCCCCTCACACATTGTAAAGACATTATTCACCAGAAGCAGGGTGTGTTTTCAATGAGTAACATAATGGAAGTTGAAGTTACAATAATATATAAGATAGTAGAGGGTCTGATCATGAATTATGAATATATTACACATTTTTAATCGAGCAACATAAACTGTCTGTGGTGCAAACAAGCCTGAGTAGATGAGAGTTAAAATGGCCCAGAAAGTGTTTTAAAAGTGAAACACTCCCTTCTAAATCATCGCCCATGGGTTTCCTTGTCGTAGATCACCCTTTTTGTTTTTATTTTATGCTATAAATGTGATGCTAATGGTCATTGTTTTGTGTTTGATCTCAGCTGTAGGCTACTGAAAGGAAAGTCGTGCGGAAACTGTTTCTTGTGTAACTTTTTTTAGTGGTACATATTTTGTATTCATCGTCAACGTCTACTGCTGTTATTGCTGTCTGTACTACCTCACATGTCTTATACTGTACTGTCTTTTACCAAAGTGTCTCTCTCTATAGCCAAATTCCAATACCCCCCAAAACATATCGGCCACTCACTCAATCACACTCGCTCACTCCAGCATGGCGGTGATATGTGACCTTTTTGTAGACTTCACATAATTTACAGCTGGTTCAGTTTGCACCTCTGAGTTCACCATCTCTCTGGGGACGTGATAAGCATTGTGTGTAGGCCGGTTTTGGTATAGTATGCACTATGCTCCCTCCAGGAACTTGGGGGTGGAGAGGGGGGGGGGACATGCTGTCCAAGGTTTGGAGCGCCAGCAGTAGTATTAGGTTTAGGATGAGATTGAGAAACTGCCGTATCCATATCAGACTTAATTGGCTGCTGCAATTCATTTGGGCGACCTGTACCACATGGAAGCACAGATAGCAAATTATTTTCCTCTTCAGTGCAGGTATTTAAATAAGTGACCTACCGGTAAATGCCACTAGGTTGAACTTTGTACATAAACAAACCACAATGATTTGCGATTAAATACGTGGCCTAAATACCGCTAGGTTGAACTCTGCAAATAAACAAACCGCAATGATTAGGGTGACCTCTACACATTATTGACACATTATTTCGGACGGAGTGACCGAGTGTGAGAGAGCAAGTGGCTGAGATTTTGGGGTATTGGAATTCAGCTTCTCTCTCTCTCTCTGTGTGGTGGACATCAAAGTGCACTTACTTGAGTGCTGTGAATGAAGTACATCTTTTAACCTGGAAAACATACAAAAACAACATTGTCCTCAGCAGATTTGGTCTTTGCCTCGCTCTGTTGCGATTGGATTTTCCTGCCCCCGAAGTTGTGGGGCACCAATCAGGGTCCGGTATGGGGCGGGTTTGTCACTAGAGGCATTTTTTGAATACGCCCCCTTTGGAAATGCAGGTTCCACACAGATTCCAGATATATATATATAATATCTATGCAGTGATATTCGTCTTGCCATGTAAGGTTACATATTTTTGACCACCTGTACTTTACTTGAGCACATTTCAAAGACAAACATTGTACTTTTGACTCCACTACATTTATAGGAAGGGATATTTTTCTTTTTTTTTAATTTACATCATGAATTAACCACTTAAGCCCCATTTCAGATATAGTGAAAATAGCAAATCTACAAGCTCACAACGCGTCGTATCACAGCATGTTGTTGAGCTTGGGGATCTGCTTTCACTGAACGTTCCTGGAAAATCTGACAACTTTATTTGACCAGGAGTAGCGATACTTTGACTCAAGTACTGGGGTTGAATACTTTGTCCACCCCCTCTCTCTCTCTCGCACTCTATCCATTAAGTGCTTATTAAAAATATAAAAATATAAAAAAATCCAGGGCTCAAGGGCGCCTCCTGTTGGCAACCTTGCAAAAATAAACTCATGAAAATCTCAACACGAATGGAAACTGCCTGATGCTGTATACTGTAAACGTGAAATACTTTCTTAATATACTCTATTCAAAGCCTTTTATGACATGGAAATTTTATATGGTGTTTGTCTTTATAGTAAATAAACAAAAATATTGGGACAATCTCTTTGCGTTTCATATTATTGTCCATGTGCTAATGTTGAACTGCTTCCTTTTCAGGTCGAATACTTCTGAATATTAATAAGTGAATCGGTAAATGTTGGATCTTTAAATGTTGTTCTTTAACTTAACATTTGGCACATGTCTCCAAATGTCAAGTAAATATAACATAGTTATAACAATGTTTTATTTATGTATTTATTACTATAGTAATTACCCTCATTGTGTGCCTGCCTGCCCGTCTGTCTGTCTGTCTGCCTGCCTGTCTGCCTGCCTGCCTGCCTGCCTCATAGAGTATATATATATACTCTAAGGCCTGCCTGCCTGTCTGTCTGTCTGTCTGTCTGTCTGCCTGCCTGCCTGCCTGCCTCATAGAGTATTATATACTCTAAGGCCTGTCTGTCTGTCTGTCTGTCTGTCTGTCTGTCTGCATATGGTTCACATATAAGTGAGACTTTCTCTTGTGATTTGTGTGCAGTGCAGGTCTTTGCCCTGTCAGGCCCTGGCCAATGGAATTTGAACATTTGCATTTTCTTGACTTAAATCAATACATCGATGCACTGTCATTGCGTAGTAAAAAATAAAAAAAGAAGCACAAACATCTTCGGTCAGACGGTCACAGTCAGGCAACAACATGTTTTGGGTGAGGGTGCCAGCAGGTGTGGAAAGCTGCAATTTGTTTTGTACAGGTGTGGGAAAGTACTCAAATGTTTTACTTAAGTAAAAGTATAGTAATACCTGTAGAAATACTGTTACATTACATGGCCTATCTGCAAGCACTGTAGATATGCTATATTTTGACCTGCAGATCCCCGGACCCCACCTTGAGAACCATTGTTTTATAGTTTAATTATAATTAAACAGATTTTCTGGAGGTTGACCCCAAGGTTAAAAGTACATTTAAAGTTACTGAATACTTATACAGTTGTAATTATAATGTACACTTGTATTGTATTTTATGTATTTGTATTTATGTGCTGCTAAAAAAAAAAAAAAAAAAAAAAGTTTTAGTGGTGGAGTAAAACGTACAATATTTTGGTGGAAAATGCAAATACAGACACATTTGAATACAGAAGACTTTGTTAAATACAGACAACTTTTACACATAAAGTAAAAAAACAAAAAATACGTCTTCAAATGTCCTTTACTTGAGTAAAATGAAAGTGCTTGGCCATGGCTACTTTCCAAAGTGGGCGGTACCGTGCTACTGTCTGGGTTACTGTACACACGACCAAGAGGGGAGGGAGGTGGCGGGGACTTACGGGAAAACAGTCGCTGGCGGCCGCCTTGATTGGACGGGCGGTCTCTCGAGTGACAGCCGCTCGGAGCCAATCACCGTGGCGACATGGCGGATGCGTGTCCGCCCGAGCAGATCTACAAAACAAGTGCTGTCTGGGGACGCCGGTCTGTCGTCCCATCCTCGTGATATATAGATCGGCTGTTGATTTTTTCCAACGTTGACCGGAACACGGCGCGAGCGGACTGGAAGAAGGAGGAGACTTGTTTTTTTTAGAATAGAGGCTGCGTTTCACGTCAGAATGTGAACATTATGTTATTATAAACACTGTTTATAAGCACTTTATAGCACATGGACGCCTAATAGTCCGAACGATATTCAACAAGGAACTCGTCAATTCGAGGACACGGATCTATCGGTCGATCGGGTAACGTTAAAAGTGTGACTTATCGATTAGTTTGACGTGATGATCACTACTGTGTGTGTGAGTGAGCCTTAGAGGTGTGAGCTAATTCAGCTAAAGGATGCTAACACTACCAGCTAACATGGATGTTCTTTGGGCCCCTGCATTATTTATTTACTTTTGTTTATGAATTTATTTATGAATTAATTAATGTACTACTGTTAGTAGTTGTCTAAAATCAGTTTTTGTTTGATTTGTATTCATTTATGAACACATCTCAAGTTAGTTTACCGGATAGTTTGATTGACATACAGATGTGTGTATGTTTAGGAGACATCATCATGGGTCCAGGTGGTTTCATTCAGGTTGTGGTCTGGTCGTGTCTGCTGCTCTGCTCCAGTGTTCTCTCCAATAGTAAGTGTGTGTGTGTGTGTGTGTGTGTGTGTGTGTGTGTGTGTGTGTGTGTGTGTGTGTGTGTGTGTGTGCTTTTTGCTTTGGCAATGTAAACAATGTCAATGTATGTTTTCTCATGCCAATAAAGCCAATTGAAGTGTGTTTGCGTTTATGTGTGTCTGTATGAGGTGTGTTGGTGTCACAGGATGTAGTGTCACCCTGCTTATGAAATGGTCACGAGTACTACACTGTCAGGACACACATTTATTCAACAACAGTCAGGAAGTTGTAGAACATTCCATTCCATGGGCCACCAAATAAAGTCTGTTCTTGGTAACGGGAGGGCTGTAGTTCAATTCACTGATGGATGGAAACTGTTCAAAAATGAAAAGAATCACACCCGTGTGAACTGAGTGGTGCAACTCCCCCCACCTCTCTCTCTCTCTCTCTCTCTCTCTCTCTCTCTCTCTCATTAGCAGGCAACAGTGCAGCACTATCCCTCTCTCTGTTTCTGGCACAACAGCGCCCCTACTGGTACTCATAGTCATATACTGGTGCTCAATAACGAACACATGAACACATAGGTGAACACGGACATTGCTGTTCCTTGGAGCGGTTGCACCACTCAAAAAACACTAACCTGTGTTCCAATGAATCCAATGCTGTTATTACCTACCGGTATTTTAGACATGTATCTAGACTAAGATTACCCTATATATCTGTTTGTCTAAGACCTATTTCTTCACTTTAGTTTTTAGTTTAATTTTAAATAATTCCCTGTGTTGTTATTCTTCATGCTTGTTCATAATATATTCTTAATATATTTGTCTTTCTTTTTAACCTGTGCCCCTCCTTATTGTATGCCTGTATGAGCTGTGGGACCATCTGAATTTCGCCTCGGGGATCAATAAAGTATCTATCTATGTCCTCACTGTTTTGCCCGATTCACTGCCTTTTTGCTATCATTTTAATGTTTTATGCTTTTCCTTTTTTTCTTTATTGCTCTGTAAAGCCCTAACCACACCAGAGGGTCGCCATGCAACACCTTGCAACATGCAACTACTTGCAAGTTGCAACCATTATTCCCAATGGCAGTTGCAAGGAGTTGCATTGGTGTGGTTTGGGCCTAAAGCACATTGAGCTGCATTTCATGTCATGAAAGGTGCTATTCAAAATAATAAAGTTTATTATTATTATGATCCACAAAAAGCTGACAATCAACTTACTTATAATAGTACTTAATGTCCTTCTCTCTACCACTCCTCCGCTCAGCCAATCAGAAGGTGATCATCGCACCCCAGTCCCCGAAGGTGGAGATCGGGAGGAACTTCACGGCCACTTGCGTGCTCACGGGCACCGGTGACGCCAGTGCGGATGACCTGTACTGGGAGTTCAACAAGACGACCCCGCTGCCCCGCCAGATGTACACCAGGGTCAACGACTCGGCTGTCAGCGTCACGTTCACAGTAGGCGCAGACACTCCCGCCTGGCTGTTCTGCAAGTGCAACGTCAAGACGCAGATCAACAAGCTGATGCACGGCATCACCCTGACCAAGGGCTGTAAGTTCTGTTGTTCCCTTTGATGCACGGCATCACCCTGACCAAGGGCTGTAAGTTCTGTTGTTCCCTTTGATGCATGGCATCACCCCGGCCTGACCAAGGGCTGTAAGTTCTGTTGTTCCCTTTGATGCATGGCATCACCCTGACCAAGGGCTGTAAGTTCTGTTGTTCCCTTTGATGCATGGCATCACCCCGGCCTGACCAAGGGCTATAAGTTGTTCCCTTTCACACGAACGAAAATGTCTTTAAGCTGTGGGAGGTAGAAGTACAGTAACTAGAAATGTCGAAACCAATGTTTTAGAGCCAATAACAACTTGTAACGGAATAATCACAGAGCAAGGTTTTTTTAGATGTATTTTCAAATCCACTTGCTTTGTTTTTTTAACAATCAAATTGATCAAATCAAGGATGATTGGTGAAGTGAAACATCTAACATGTAGCCTACTTGTACTTTTTGTGGTAAAAGCGCTCAAACTTTCTTCTGTCCTGCCTTGTTCTCCTCTTTTCTTTCCTTTCTGTGTTTTCTTGGAAAAATGACACAATGGGAACTATGCACAAAAACAAATTTCACCCACTTTTATTTCTTGTAAAACTGTGATGTGACAATAAAGCTGACAATAAATTCTGATTCTAACATACTGTGTTTTTCCCCGTCATCCATCCAGATCCTCCAGAGACTCCGTCAGGTCTGTCCTGCATTGCCTCTCAGGACGGCGACCTGATCTCCCCCATCGTTTTCTGTACATGGGAGCCTGGAAAACGTGGCACCGGAGAACTGCCCACCTACTACACACTATTCGCTGCCCTTGGAACGTTGTGAGTTTAAACCCTTTCAGTCCCCCACTGCTGTTCATCCAGAAGCGCGGCGGCGAAAAAAACAACAACTTGCGATTGTAATTGGCCCTGTCAAATGTTTTATCCGCGCTATGTGCCTGTGTTCTTCACATAATAATAAGAAAAGAAGAAGACTTATTTGATCCTGTGGGGGAAGTGGCTCTATGCACAGCAGCCATATTGGAAAGAAACTGGGCCTCCTTTTGCATGTCTTTATCAGTGGAAGTAATCTAATGAATGTTTGTTCCTCACAGTGATAGTAATGTAATGACTGTTCCTCACAGTGATAGTAATGTAATGACTGTTCCTCACAGTGATAGTAATGTAATGACTGCTCCTCACAGTGATAGTAATGTAATGACTGTTCCTCACAGTGATAGTAATGTAATGACTGTTCCTCACAGTGATAGTAATGTAATGACTGTTCCTCACAGTGATAGTAATGTAATGACTGTTCCTCACAGTGATAGCAGTGATGTTTTTGGCAGGCATTTTTTAGATTTAGTCAGTCTTAGTCTTTTGGAAAAATGCTTAATTAGTCTTAGTCAGTCTTAGTCATTTGGAAAAATGCTTAATTAGTCTTAGTCAGTCTTAGTCATTTCTATCCTTGATAGTTTTAGTCGACGGAAACTCCAAAGGGTTTTAGTCAGTTTTAGTCATTTTAGTAAAAGGTTTTAGTCCAGTTTGTCAAAATATTAAATAAAATGTCTATAGCGTACAGGTATTAATTAGAGCTGGGACTCGATTAAAACAATTAATCTAATGAATCAGAGGCTTTGTAGTTGATCTCGATTAATCACATTTTAATCGCATATCATTATTTGACCCAAGAACTGTGAGAGAGCCATTTTTTTAATGGATTTTGGTATACTAGTGAATCAATGAATAGTGAATACATAAGTTTAAGCAATAAAACATTGTTTTTGTAGTAATAATATCTCAAAATTAATAATTTATATACAGCTTTTCTGAGTACCCAAAAATGCTTTACAAGGGGGACATGAATCAAAAACAACTTTATTAAAGGAAAAACACTAAGTAAATAAAAATAAATAGCTGGGGAAAGTAATATTGAAGGTTTGGATGGTGGGGGCATGTCTCTGAGAGTTTTGGGGAATGCATCCTACAGGGTTTGGGGGGGGGGCTTCAATTGGTGCAGCAAATATGTGACATGACCATAAGAAAACACCTCTGTGTTTCTTCCGTGGACATACAGTAACAGCCATAGCAGATTTTACATTTTATTTGGCCATAACCGTTTAGTTAGAAACCATGTCATCTGGTCGGTACTTGAACTGCTACTGGGAGTTGGAATAACATTAGCTCTGATCCATAGTGTTAGAAGGAGGAAAGTAGGCTTTCACATCTTTTTTATGTAAAAAACGAGGGGCTGCACAGCTTCCGCGGGTGTGAGTGAGGGGAAAGGATCAAACTAAGTACCATAGAACTCCTGAGTCCTAACTACACTATCGACCAGAGCTACTGTTGTTGATTGACGTTAGCTTCCAGGCTAGGCTCGGAGCAACATGTTTCACATTGAGCCGACACTGGAGGCTTGACGAGGTGCGGTGATATGTGAATTCTTTATTAATAATTGCACACAACTGTGCTGTAATCCACGCTATCATCGGATAGCCTCTTAAATCCTATTTCCAATCCACGGGGACAAGCAAAGTGATCTCAGCGGTGCCGGCTTCGCCCAGTCTGGTGGTGGTCTGAAGAGGAGCACACGGAGTCGAAATGGGACTGTGTGTGTGTGTGTGTGTGTGTGTGTGTGTGTGTGTGTGTGTGTGTGTGTGTGTGTGTGCATGCATGCAGATGGGCGTGACCAACTAGGAAAGGAGACTGGAGAGGAGGATAGCGGCGAGAGCAGTGACATTATTGGCGGAACATTTTCATGCATTTAAAACTTTGTTCGTCAATCCACTAACATTTTCGTGTAGCCTCGTCTTGTCAACAATAACACACACACGTCTCGTCATCGTCATCAAACAGAGCTACGGTATTTAGCTCGTCAGCGTCAGTCTTGTCCCGAAATATTTTAGGGTCGTTCGTTTTAGTCCGTCTTAGTCCTGGAAAAAGGGGCGTTGACGTCGTCATTTACGTTATCGTCAGTCCTGACGAAAACAACACTGAGTGATAGTAATGTAATGACTGTTCCTCACAGTGATAGTAATGTAATGACTGTTCCTCACAGTGATAGTAATGTAATGACTGTTCCTCACAGTGATAGTAATGTAATGACTGTTCCTCACAGTGATAGTAATGTAATGACTGCTCCTCACAGTGATAGTAATGTAATGACTGTTCCTCACAGTGATAGTAATGTAATGACTGTTCCTCACAGTGATAGTAATGTAATGACTGTTCCTCACAGTGATAGTAATGTAATGACTGTTCCTCACAGTGATAGTAATGTAATGACTGTTCCTCACAGTGATAGTAATGTAATGACTGTTCCTCACAGTGATAGTAATGTAATGATTGTTTGTTCCTCGGCAGTGATGGAGCCGAGGCCAGTCTTGCCCGGCCGAACAGCGGTCAGATCTCCTTTGAGTTGTTCCCTCATTTCACCGGGGTGGACATCTGGGTGGAGGCCACCAACGCTCTGGGGAAAGCCGTCTCGGAACACCTGGCTGTGGAGGATGCCAATCGCTTCGGTGAGTCGACCGTACAGTATGTCTCATCCAGCTTCTGTCCCCTCGCACCCCAAAAAAACGGAAATGCTAAATGATCTGAGAGTGTACAAATGGATTCAAATGGACCCTTACGGGTCTGTAACTCTGAGGCCAGGGTCCACCTAAAGAACATTGTCTGGTTCTAGAACTGTTTCCGTTCTAGATTATTGGAACTGCTTTCACAGAACCGGTGGCCATTTTTTGGTTCCAGTTCCGAACCAACATTTAGGGTTCTGAATCAATTCATTTTCAGTGGAATCACTCTGACCTTGTTCAATATTAGGCAGGGGAAAAAGAATGGAACTGGTTCAACCCAGGTGGAAAAGGGGCCTCAGAGTGTACAAATTGAACCAAACGGACCCTTACTGGTCTGTAACCGGAGTGTACCAATAGATTCAAATTAATTTCTACACTCTCAGAGTTAAAGTATATTATGACACTTTGTTAGATATTTGGGTGCAGTTACCATGGCGAGGCAGGGGAGACGCTCCTATACGAGCAGTGTCATATCATACGGGTCTTTCGGATGGGGTCTATTATACCTGGCTTTATTTAGAATCTGATCCTATTTTAATCGGCGCCGTTTCGGAACGGGTTCAATTTGATGGACCTGTGCTACCTTCTGAGTTGTAGTGTGAACTCTGCCATCTACTGATTCTGGCTCCTTGTTTATGCCGGATACTATCACTTTCTTTCTGAGGCCAAGTTTACAATAATAATTGAATACATTAAATATAAATAAATACGTCATACAAGGACTTTAGTCCTCTTCGCACCGTGACGGGTACGAAAGGGTTTCGGACTTTAACTTGACGACGGGGTTGATTCATTCAGTCTGTCTCTCTCTTAACACGCACCTGTTTTCTTGTAGTGAAAACGAATCCTCCGTCACACGTGATGCTGATCTCGGAGAAGGTTTTCCCCCAGTCTCTTCTGATGACCTGGACAACACCGATCAAAAAGCAATATGTGGAGCTGACGCATCAGATCCGATACCGCCCCGCGGGCTCCGCTCACTGGACTGAGGTGAGTGCGGCATCACACACGCTTATGAAAGTAAGTTAAAGGTTGAGAACCACTGGTCTAGAGGTCATGTCATGGTGGAGTGAGTGTGGAAATATAGTGGGCCTCTCCATTGTCAAAGTTGCCCACCCCTGATCTTCAGGTTCCTCTGGAAGAGACGGCCACCAAGGACAAACAGTCGTTCAGGCTGCAGAACCTCAGACCCGCCACCAGCTACGTGTGTCAGGTCAGATGTAAACACCACTTGGAGGGCTACGGATACTGGAGCGACTGGAGCGCCAATAGTACCTCCACAACACCAGAGGACAGTGAGTAGCATTTGGGTATTCATGGTTGGTATTGTTGCAGTGATTTTAAAATAGTTTAAGGTTTTTTTAAAGCCGATTTGAAAGCTCCCAAGAGTCCCAATGTATTGCATTGCAACGTGAGCTTGTAGATCTGCAATGTTTGAAGATGTTGTATGAAGCCTAAAACTAAGGACAGGTTTTTCTAAAACGCAAATACAGTTTCAGTTACCGATTGTTTTTCGAAAAGCCTTGGTTTTTTAATGTTTATTTTAGTTAACAAAAACAATGGTTAATTCAAATGTTTTTTTTTCCGCCTGTCCAGAACCTAGAAGCCCACCAGATGTATGGAGGGTCATTTCTCCTGGGGATTCTGCAAACAAAAGGAGAGTTCAAGTCATTTCTAAGGTAAATCAATCAGTCTAGCTAATAAGTGGGACATATGTTTATGCCTGTTTTTCCACACACTTCTTATTTAAAATACTTCCTATATTTATCCTGTTAGCCGTCGTTAAAGGATAATTACGGTTCCGATTATATCCAATAAAATTACATAACTCCATTCAGAGTGCACTGCTGCTCCAACTGGGTCATACGCTAAATCGCTAATTTTGATCAATCTAAAAAAATAAAAGTTCCCTACACATCTATCTTTCATAATGACCAGATACGATGCATGGTGTTTTGTCCCAAAGGAGCTTCTGTAAAAAGGCGAACGAGCGAGCATGCTCTGAGCTACGGTTCGTTCTAGATGGATTTTTCCCCCCAGCCTCTAGCACTGATTGTTGGATATAATTACATCAGATTGCGGTAAGAAAAAGCGCTGGTCTGGAAGTCTCCTTTAATCTGACCCGTGCACTCGCCTGGCGCCCTGGGCCTCGTTCCTTCCCGTTGGTTTAATTCCATGCATATTATCTTTTGTCTTGGGTTAGGATCCTGTGTTGTCCAACGGGAAAATCAGAAGCTTTGACGTAAGGGTCCACGGCGTGGAGTGGGAGAGCGTGGCGGTCAACCGCACAGATTGGGACCGCGGCTCCGCTCGGAGGGAAATCACCGTCCTCGAGAACCTGGAGCTGCTCGACAGTCAGTCGGCTTACATCGAAGTGATCGCCCGCAACGGCGCGGGGAAGTCTCCCAAAGCAACCATGCTAATCACCAGACAGGCACAGAGTAGGTGTTCTCGTGTGTCAAAATTACTGTGACAGTTACTGTAGATCATTGTTTCTCAAACGTTTTCATGTCAAGGTCCCCAAATTGACATTTATCAGCCTGCGGACCCCCATTTGTACACCTCTAGCAATGTTTTTCAACCGTTTTTATTTCAAGGACCCCCAGTTTGACATGCATTAGGCTACGGACGCCCATTTAACGGCATTTCTATCTCTGGGACCCAGAGATAAAAACCTATGTTAATTTAACTCTGAGAGTCTACAAACAAATGGGTTCAGAAATATGAATAACCCCTAGTTTGACATGTCACATACTACTTAAAGGATAATTCAAATTGTTGCATTATATAGATTTTCAATGGTACCCCAACGTTAAACCCCTGAATTGACCATGATCCAAAATTTATAATAATCAATTTTGAATATGTTATTTGGATGACCCTATAAGGATCATAAAAAACCTTGAACGATTACTATTGCAATTTATTTTGGGTCACGCCCCTTTTTAGATTAGATTGACTGGCCCTGTAAGCCCCATAACCTCATATCAGTTTTAACCGGCCACGTAAATCAGTTTCCCTATGCCAGGGGTACTCAACTGGCGGACCGTGGTCCGGACCATCTCTTTGCGGACCACCAAAAAAACAAACAAAAAAAAACGTTTTTTTTTTTTTTAAGTTAATAATATAAATAACATCAGATGGTACATTTCTCATGTGAAATTGCTGCAAAGGCCCCCAAAATGTCCCCCATGCGCGCGCGCAGTGTGGCCTGCCAGGGCGTATAACTCCCGGCCTGATTTGGAGTTCCACTCCGGGCCTGCACTCTGCACCCCATTATTGGTTGGGTGGAAGGGGATCTGATTTGTATAAGCTTGGCTTGACCATACTAAACGGGCATAGAGCCCCGCTCTCCGATGGACGCCGTGCATGGGACCGGACCTTGGTCTTATTCAAAAAATAATTGTGGACCTTCATCATTTCTAGTTGAGGACCCCTGCCCTATGCTTTCACTTTGGTGGCAGTAATTTCACTTCCGTGTTTCCTAATCGCAGCCAGTAGGTTCTAGGCGAGCCTGCTCGCGATTATCGGTTGATAACATTTGAAGCGGGTGAATTAACAGTGGTTTGTGTGTGTGTTTACAGAGCTGCCTGCGGTGGGCGCGCTGACGTGTCGGGGTAACGGTGGCACCCTGCGGGTGGAGTGGCAAACCCCCACCCTGCCCCCGGACCCTCCCCGCTACGATGTAACCCACTACTTGGTAGAGTGGGTGGCGGTCAGCGGAGGACAGCTGGACTGGCAGAGAGAGCTGGGGAACGCCACCGGAACCAACATCAGAGGTGATAATAATGTATATCATTATGGTGGCAAAACTTTGACTCAAATTCAAATATAGCATCTCTCCAATCTCACGACGTGTCCGTGTCGCATTGACATGTTTTGAGCTTGCAGATCTGCTATTTTTGCTATTTGTCTTGACGAATAGGTAGTGCATCTTGTATTCAAATTGGCTCAAGGGAGGAACGGCTGGCAGACCACATCATCACGCTCATCTCATGCTAACCTTAATGTGTCGTCAATGTCATGGTATACACTGATTAAATCATCAATCTCCATATGGGATATATGGGATATATAAACATTACAAGTTACAACAGTATGTACATACAGTTTAGACATACTGTAACGTGCATAAGGTTAGACATAAGGTCACGTCGGTAGGTCCACAAAGCGGCTTATGTACATGAGATAAAGTGCAAACAGAGTGTCAACATAGTCAGGTTCAACCACATACCTTTTTATGTATTGTTTTTTAGGTAGGGTAAGTGATTTTCTTTGGTTAAAATAAGTGTTAGAAAGCTCTATATTGTGATAGTACTACAGAGTGTTTGTTCAGTAACAGGAGTCTCGATGTCTCCAGCTTTTTATGAAACAGAAAATGCATTTTTAGGTCGGGATACCGATTTTATCCAATCAGTCAGGATATAGATTAAACAAGTGGAATTGTAAGTGATGACACAAAGAAATGAGCAGACACAATTGGAACTTGAACACTGATAAATGGCTACTCTGGCTACTGGAATTTTGTCACCTACCAGAAAAGGTATTTTCTGTTTATTAAAGAGCTGGAGAGACAAGGAGACCCCTGTTAACACTATAGCATTGATTACGATCAGAATGGTGATTTAACTATAACGTTTAACAAAAAAATATCACTAACCCTACTTTAAAATCAGCCCTGCTGAAATGGTTAACATGGCAGTAACCTTGTTCTTCATGTGTCCATCAGGTGAAGATCTGGAGAAGTTCAAGCGCTACAACATTTCCGTGTATCCTCTGTACAACTCTGGACGGGTGGGAGCGGCCAGGACGGAGGCTGCCTATCTGGAGCAAGGAGGTGACTGAGGACTGTTCATTAGGCTCAGAACTGGTTTGATTTAGTCAGCAAAGTTCGATTTCGTCATAGTCTTTTGGAAAAAAATAAATAAAAAATTAGTGTTTCTCATTTTAGTTGACTAAATATCATACGACTTTAGTCAACAAAATTACAGTTGATTTAGTAGACAAAACAATATTTTGATGGTCCTTGATGGTGTCGTAATGGCTGATTTTACCCTTTTTTGCATGCTGAGAATAGCAGATCTACAAGCTCACAATGCTCACAAAGATTTTAGATGTGCTATTTTCTGCTATATGCTGGGTGCGTGTTCTCTCCTCCGCCTTGTGTGGAGTTTACATGCAGAACATGTATTTTAGATTTCTTTGCCTTTTATTTGCCATTGTTCTCTGAGCCAGAACTGTGTGATTGCGAAGGCATTGGCATGGCATGTGACATGGCACACAGCTTGAAGGTGTACACAAAAGCGAATACGATAGAGATAGGAAGTATTATGTACAGGAAGTAATTTGGTAATGCAGGTGCGAGGGGGCTTAATTTTATTGATAAATTGGTGCGATTAGATTTTGTGTTGACATTGCATTGCCATTGGAGAGTTCAATGTGTGTTTACATGTTTCATTGCAGTGCCATTGGAGGGTTCAATGTGTGTTTACATGTTTCATTGCAGTGCCATTGGAGAGTTCAATGTGTGTTTACATGTTTCATTGCAGTGCCATTGGAGGGTTCAATGTGTGTTTACATGTTTCATTGCAGTGCCATTGGAGGGTTCAATGTGTGTTTACATGTTTCATTGCAGTGCCATTGGAGGGTTCAATGTGTGTTTACATGTTTCATTGCAGTGCCATTGGAGGGTTCAATGTGTGTTTACATGTTTCATTGCAGTGCCATTGGAGGGATCCTCGGTGAGGCTAAAGGGAAAGCCCGGGAGCACGGAGGCCGTGCTAGAGTGGAAGGCCATCCCTCAAGACAAATGCCGTGGTTTCATCACCAACTACACCGTCTTCTACTCCACTGGACACGGGGACGAGAAAGGTTTGTTTATAATCAAGATCAGTGACCCTGAACCTTTTGAATTTTAAGGACTCCCAGTTTGATATGCATTGAAAATAAAACTGAGCTCAACTTAGCTTGATTTAATTTTGTTGCACGATAGGCCACTACGCGCAGCTAATTAAATCATGGCCTTAACAGAACTGATCTATCCCACGGTTAATCATGACAGCAGTGACATCAACTCTTTAAAATGTGTACTTAACATATTAGTGTTCGCACCGCTGGCCCAACTTCAACCAGTGTTTAAATATTTTGTTTTCAGTTGGTAGGGCATTCTGAGTAAGATGACTGACCCAAAGTTGTGCTGCTACCTAGTGCTATAGCATGGGCACATTTCCTAATAATGATGACTCAAGACGGGGCACTTTCCCTTCTTGACATTCTAACTCCCTTTTCTGTGGAAGTTCCTGACCTCCCAGTAACACAGACGAGTCATCACTCGTCACAGCGCACCATCATTTAGTGCACTGTTTCACAACTAGTCTTCACTTTACTACATTACTAAATGCATAGTTCCAGGGAGTCTACAGTAAAATGTGTTGATATAAAGTAGCGTCACTGTGACGCACTGTGAGCTTGTACATCTGATATTTTTGAAAATATTGGGGACAATATTTTTGTAATTTCTTAAAACAAATCATCTCTTTTGGCCGTCCCTGGCACATTGTATTGTAATGTACCCTGTGTGTGTGTGTGTGTGTGTGTGTGTGTGTGTGTGTGTGTGTGTGTGTGTGTGTGTGTGTGTGTGTGTGTGTGTGTGTGTGTGTGTGTGTGTGTGTGTGTGTGTGTGTGTGTGTGTGTGTGTGTGTGTGTGTGTGTGTGTGTGTTCGTGCGTGCATGCGCAGAGCAAATGGTGTCGGCAGACACGTACACGTACAAGCTGACCTCGCTGTCGGGCAACACCAAATACATGGCGTGGATCATGGCCTCCACGGAGCGGGGCTCAATCAATGGCACCGAGCACTCCTTCAGCACTGTGAAATACGGTAAGTGGTTCAAAGCCGGTCTGAGGCTGGGACCTTAACCCCAAATATAATGAAACTTATACGAGGCTGGCACCTTAACCCCAAATATAATGAAACTTATACAAGGCTGGGACCTTAACCCCAAATATAATGAAACTTATACGAGGCTGGGACCTTAACCCCAAATATAATGAAACTTATACAAGGCTGGCACCTTAACCCCAAATATAATGAAACTTATACAAGGCTGGCACCTTAACCCCAAATATAATGAAACTTGTACGAGCCTCGGACCTTAACCCCAAATATAATGAAACTTATACGAGGCTGGGACCTTAACCCCAAATATAATGAAACTTATACGGTGAGTGGTTCTGAGCCGGTTCGAGGCTGGGACATTAACCCCAAATATAATGAAACTATTAGAAGTATTTTAGAATAAAAATTGAATTATAATAGATTTGGTTTCATAATCAACTAAACTGACGATTAGTCCATTAAGACCAGAGGCCGATTCTACAAATGCCTTCTAAATCTATCCACACTTTTCCTGGGCTGTGTGTGCTCCACTTCCTGTCGATTTCATTGGATTGGTCATCTGACCAGTTTCATTGGATTTCATTGGATAAAATCGACAGGAAGTGGAGCACACACAGCCCAGGAAAAGTGTGGATAGTTCTCACAATTTCAAGAATTTTCCATACAGTATATGTTCAAAAATAGCAGATGTACAAGCTCACAGCATGGCACAAAGTGATGTGCTGTGAGCTTGTAGGCTACATCTGCTATTTTTTTATAGCCAACGCAAAAATAGAAAATGACACAGATGCTTGACACTGGTATTTGGCAATAGTTGGGCGGCAGCCAGGGACTATTCTTAATTCTTGCCATGTCAAAGTTTATGAAGCGCTGATTTAGCTGACTGAGGCGTTTAATCACAACCTCCCCAGTTCAGTTCCGACTGGAGACATGTGTTGCATTTCCTCCCCTGTCTGCTCTCAGTTTCCTGCCATTGTTCAGTCTAACAGAACACAGAAGGACCTTAAACTCTTCCTAACATAGGAACTATGTGCACAACTAAAGTAGTGCACATGTTGTTTTTCTGTCAAAGTCGTTCTCAACCTGTGGTCTGTGAGGACAAGTGAGCCCCCAAATAATTGTCAAAACACTAAGATTTCAATGATAACTAGAAAGTGAGAGAAGGAGAAAAACACAATTTTCGTTAGGTTAGTTCAATTGATCCAAGCAGGAACATAATGGATTGATTGATGGATCATAAACGTGTTCCTTTCAGCTCCGGGGCAGATCGAAGGCATCGTGGTTGGAGTTTGTCTTGGCTTCCTGTTCTTCGTGGTTCTGACCATGCTGCTGTGCATCTACAAGAAGGAGACGTAAGTTTCATTATCACCTTTTTACACGTCTTTTGCGCTGGCTCTTGTGTTCTCTATGATGTGACATGACTCTTGTGTGCTCTATGAAGTGACATGACTCTTGTGTTCTCTATGATGTGACATGACTCTTGTGTGCTCTCCGTGAGGTGACATGACTCTAGTGTGCTCTCCGTGAGGTGACATGACTCTTGTGTTCTCTATGATGTGACATGACTCTTGTGTGCTCTATGATGTGACATGACTCTTGTGTTCTCTATGATGTGACATGACTCTTGTGTGCTCTCCGTGAGGTGACATGACTCTTGTGTTCTCTCCGTGAGGTGACATGACTCTTGTGTTCTCTATGATGTGACATGACTCTTGTGTTCTCTCCGTGAGGTGACATGACTCTTGTGTTCTCTCCGTGAGGTGACATGACTCTTGTGTGCTCTCCGTGAGGTGACATGACTCTTGTGTTCTCTCCGTGAGGTGACATGACTCTTGTGTTCTCTATGATGTGACATGACTCTTGTGTTCTCTCCGTGAGGTGACATGACTCTTGTGTTCTCTATGATGTGACATGACTCTTGTGTTCTCTATGATGTGACATGACTCTTGTGTTCTCTCTGTGAGGTGACATGACTCTTGTGTTCTCTCTGTAGTGTGACATGACTCTTGTGTTCTCTATGATGTGACATGACTCTTGTGTTCTCTCCGTGAGGTGACATGACTCTTGTGTTCTCTCCGTGAGGTAACATGACTCTTGTGTTCTCTCTGTGAGGTGACATGACTCTTGTGTTCTCTCTGTAGTGTGACATGACTCTTGTGTGTTCTCCACAGAATCAAAAAGAACTTCTGGCCTCAGATCCCCAACCCAGGAAGCAGCAGTATCGGCACTTGGTCTCCTGACTTCCCTTCCAAAGTAAGAGCTCCATCTTGTTGTATATTGCATCACCCACACCCATAGTCTCATGGCCAGACTGTTGCCTCTCGCAATTCAAATGCTTCCGTCATACAGTCTGGAAAACGGAAGCTCTTTCCATGAGTAAGTGATAAAGCGGATGTGACACATGCCCTCACTTGGTACAGCGGCAAAAACAAATCCTACTCAAAGCAAAACAGCGTGTCGAATGTTGAAGCTAAAATTGATAGTTTGTTTGCTTTGGTTTATTTCTTCTTTCATTAGTTTTATCCGTTTTAATTGATAATTTTCTGTGTTCATCTATCCGTGCACAAATAACATGAATCTCCCGCTCTATGCTCCTGTCCCGGTTGTGTTTCTAATGGCACTACAGTTCCGTGAGCACTGTGTCGTGACTCGTGATTATTCGAATATCTTTCCACTTCCAGTCTGAGCAGCAGAGGAGATTGTGAAATAGTTGTCTGGCTACACAAGACTACATCACCCAGAACACATTAAAGTTCTCAAGACTACATCACCCAGAACACATTAAAGTTCTCAAGACTACATCACCCAGAACACTCAAGTCGCCACGACTGATTTCACTCATTTGGATTCCATAGAAGCCAGCAGCATGTCTTCTATGGACGCATGTGGCGCAAATGTGCAATTAAAAATAAGAGCATTTGAAGTGGTCAAACTAGCAATATGTGCAGAAGCATCTTCCATAAAATCCTAATGGTCTGAGATATTTCACAAAAGCAAATGTTTAAGCCTCAATCGGGCAGTATGGACGGCAGCAGAAATATTACTAAATCACCATGTTGTTACATAATAGTGCTCATTGTTCAGGAAACGGCAAGTGTTTCACAAATCACACATTTCTGTTAGTGTTGGTCACAATTTTTCAGTTATGAGATTTTATTTAGCTTCACTACATTTATATTAACCACTTTTACCATAGCCTGATGGCCTTCCAACATTTTTTTTTTTTTAACTTTTTCCAAAATAGCAGATTCAGTATTTGATATTGGAAATAGAGTATTTGTTAAGTAACAGGGGTCTCCCTGAGATAGAAGTGAGAACTCGTGGCAGGATAGAAGATAAACGAAATTGGCAACCCACCTGAAAATGCTGTTTATAGTAAAGAGCTGGAGAGACCCCTGTTACTGAACACTACAGCAATGATCATAATATAGAGATTGTACTTAGAACATTGTTTCAACCATACAATATCACTTATGCTAAGTGGTTAATGGTTAGTGTAAAGGTACATTGAAATTGAAGTGATTATAAGACTACATCTAAAATCACATATTATGAGGAAGAGCGTGAAGTCGATCGGATCGGCGGTTCTCCAGAACCGGCCCCTCCTCCGTGCGGTTGTCCGACGCGGCAGTTCTTTTGAAACCCAGTCATTAATTTGACCGCTGACCCTCCCCAAACCCCGCAGGCCGACACGCCCAACGAGGACGCCCTGACAGACGTCAGCGTGGTCAAGGTGGACATGTGCGGTGACGGCCATTCGCCGTTTTTCGACGACGACAAGAACTGCCTGCCGCTGAAGAAGGACAAGTACCTGTCGGAGGAGCACAGCAGCGGCATCGGAGGCGACTCCTCCTGCACGTCCTCGCCGCGCCAGAGCGTGTCGGACAGTGACGAGGGCGTGGGCGAGTCTGCCGAGACCACAGCGAGCACGGTGCAGTACTCATCTGTGGTAGCCGCCTCCTCCGCCTCGTCCGCCACCACCAACGCTAGCTGCAACGGCTACAAGGGCCAGCACCCCAGCACCGCCTTTGCACGCTCCGAGTCCACGCAGCCCCTGCTGGACTCGGAGGAGAACCCCGACACGCCGGAGGCCACTTCCGGCGGACAGACGCAGCGGTTCCCGCCGCCGCGCAACCCGTGTTTCCTGCTGCGCGGCACTGACGGCGCGCATGGGGGGGGGGAGGACGAGGAGGAGGAGGAGCGAGGTGGGTCGCTATTGCTCAAGTTCTGCCCGCTGGAGGAGGCGTCGCCGCAGGCCACGCCCACGGAGGGCGTCGCCAGGGAGTTGGCGGAGACGCGGCAGGCGGCCTCCAGTTACACGCCGCAGCTGGGCGGTTACCGGCCGCAGTGACGGAACCAAGCTCTGTTCGTGATCGGTTGTTGTCACGCCGGTGCCATGCACCGGAATGAACCGATCTGTAAGCTCACAACGCGCCTTTCAGTGCCGCGTTATAGGTCGGCTGGTTCCGGTTCCAAGGCGCCACGGCACAGCGACGTATATAAAGCCCTTAAGGACGTCACGTTTTGCTTGTTAAATGGTCTGTGCCTCGAAAACGGTTTATTTCAGAGTTTCGGAAAAAATGGTGACGGAACCACCTTGTAGACATTTTCATCAGTGTTTTTGCAGAAAACTAAAGTCCGAAGTGCAGAACTAGACCCCCGAGGGTCTGTTTTTGTACTGTCTGACAGGACTGAACTAGGTGTTAAATGTGTAAAATGCTTTGATATTACATTATACTCTGAATATGACCCGAGTCATATACCATATTTGCCCAAATAGTAGCCGGGGCGTATATTTCAAAAATCAGACTTGGTTGGGACCACAGGCATTTAAAAGTACCAGGCAGTATTTGCTGCAGGCTTTTCGTTTCTTTTCGCACCGACCTGCACCAGACATTTAGTTTTTAGTGCAAAAAGTACCGCATACGGTAAACATAGGCATAGATCAACATGTATTAGTGCAACAATAATGTCTAATACCGTACTAAAAATACATCTAAGCTATAGTACCTTTTTCAATAAAGCAGCACAAAATAAAAGTGTTGCTCATAGGTGGAGTTTCACATTTGCCCTGGGGGGGGAGCGGGGACAAAACAAAAGTTTAACACAGTCCAACTTCTGCGCGTCTTATTAATACTGACAAACGCAAAGGGAATAGAAAAGACACAACAGTCACGTCACTACATCATGCCACAGGGCTGGACCGCTGGCCTAGTGGTTCGGGCACCTAGGCCCAATGTAGCCTGGCAGCTTGTCGCTGGTTTGAGTCCCAAGCCAGACGTTCTTTCCTGCGTGTCTGTCTCCTAATACCATTCAATATAGGCAGAAAAAAGCCCCACAAATATCTTTAAAAGTGTAGTCCCCCCCATGAACTCCGCCCATGGATATGCTATTTCCAGCGCGTGGCACCGTCATGCAACAAAGAATAAATTGGGCTTAAGAAAATGCTAATAATCGCCCCAGCGTTTTCTCGGACCAGCGTTTAATACGCTAAATGGGGTCAAACCATCAGCGGCTATTAGGTTCCCGGTCGCAATTTGCTGCTGGGCTACTATTTGGATAAATAAAATAATATATATATATATATATATATATATATATATATATAATTGTGTTTGTGGACATCACAGTAATAGCAAAAACATTGTTTGTTTTCGTCATTCTCAGTACGTTTATGTATATTATATTGCACTCGAATGTAATCCAATATAGATCTAGAAGCAGCACTTCTTGCCAACAACATTTCACTGCCACTGCGTTTGGTTTTTCAAGATCAAATGCATCAGGCTGGATTATTGTTATTTTTTTAAGTACATTAACCAATGCTAAGATCAGTTGGGAAGCGAAAAATTGTCTCAGATGGTTATAAGAATTATTTCAAGACATGATTTTGTTTGAATCATATGAATGGCGGGTCCATGATGCTACTATAGAGCACCGAAGTCTGACGTCAATATTGGTAGAGGGTGCTACAGATTCATGTACTTTTGTCATTGTAATCCCCATCCCCTCATATAAGAACTGTGTTTGAAAAATAAACAAATCATCCCGGCCGTTTCACTCGTATGCATATGAAGAATCAATCAATCAACACTAATGTTACTGCTGCCGAATTGGATACATTTTCTCTAGAATATGTCAGTCAGTCAAATATGACTGACTGTCGTAAACAATACAGAGACACCTCCCCGACAATATCGCCGAGACAGTTCCTTTATTTTTGGACCACACTAGTTCTTATATGAGACTATTTTAAGATGACCCCATGTTATTCTCCATAGAGAAAAAGGTCCATGAATCAGGGGATGAGCGAGTGACGTCAGGACTTTGGCGCTCGTCTATAGACTATGCACAACAGACATTGGCTAGCAATTTGGCCTCGACCTTACTTCCTTCACGGGTGTTACCGATGCTAATGAAGGCTCTGTTCCATTCTGGTGTTGCTATTGTGCATGTTGGCTCACTGGAAATGGCCGCTTGCGGGTCTGTAACTCTTATTATTTTAAGTTTTTAACTGTTCTTAATTTCTTATACTGTCATGTAAAACATATTGATATTACGTAATGTGATTTATTTCTGTGTGGACCGCAGGAAGAGTGGCTGCCGCTAAGGGAGTAGCTAATGGGGAGGTGACTGCTCATAAGGCAGACATCCCGTTAGTCAGACCTGCGTGGCCGGTTAAGACTCACCTTAAAAAACACCCGTAGGCAGGTCACTGGGTTACAACAAATCCGTGCTGCGGGTGGTCCTTGAGGCGGTTCCAGGTGGTCCCCAGCTAAATGATGGAGAGTTGAGAACAAAATGGTCCCTTATTAGATCTTTAACTCTTTGAGAGTAAATTGAAACCAAAATGATGGTGAAAGAAACCCTTTGGGTCTATTCGGTTTGGGGTCTGAGAGGCTAAATGTCATCAAATGGTGGTCCGTGGCTCAAATGCCAAATGAATACTGGGCCTTGAATTAAACCCATGAATTAAACAAACGATAAACAAACTCCTGAGAGTGTACACATGGAACCAAATACAGTTTTATTACTTGTACACACTCAGACTTAAGCTATAGGGGTCGTTGATATAATTAACACAGGTTAACACCTGTGAAGGAAGTAAGGAAGACGCCCTATTGGGACAGTAAAGACATCTGGGCGTGCTGAGGTGACCTCTGACAGTTCAGATACCGCTCGTCACAACTTCTCATTGACATCATTTTGGAGTTATAATAACGTACCCTTTCCGAACTAGTTTGGACGTCGGACAGGAGGAAGCTTGTCTATTCTGTTACATATATTACACGTTATGTGTAATTGCTGCTTGCGTGACTTTTTGTTTTGTTTCTGTTTGTAAAGAATTGTCCAGTTGTGAAGGCTGTTATCTTGGACGTGTGTCCGAGACGAGTGTGAGGTTTGTGATAGACGGATGGCAAATGGAGATTTTAACCACTTGAAACCTATCGTGACCTTATTCATGGGGCAAACAATTCTGCAAATAGCAGATCAAGATGCAAGTTCGAGCTTGTCGATCTGCTATTTTTTACTGAAGAGATTTGGCATAGAGGGAAAAATGGTCTGGGACTCCAGGCAGTGAAGTATAAGTGGTTGTGATGCATTGTGAACTTCTATGAGATTTGGTATAGACTCTATAGTCTATACCACATCTCATCTATACTAGAGGGAGAAAAACTATACAGCTTTTACGTTTTTTGTTTTTTGTAAGGGTCCTTCAATAAGACTGCATTTATCGGGCCTATGTAATGTTACATGACTGTAAAATGCAAACACATTACTGTATATGGCTTGTATCATTCTGTTACTGAAATTTTATCTATGAGCATATATTATCACATAGGAAACGGTATATTTTCACTTTGTGTTTCTTTTTTTATTATTATTATTTTGAAAGTTTCTGAACCTGTATTTGAGCATGGATGTAATTCACATTGTAAATAATTGTGCAATATTAGATTTAGACCAGTGGTTCTCAAACTTTTCAGGCCACAACCCCCCAAATTAATCACATTTCAACTGGGGTTCTTCTCAAGTTCTCACATAGGATCATGTGTTTCTATCTGGGGTTCTTCTCACATAGGATCATGTGTTTATCTGGGGTTCTTCTCACATAGGATCATGTGTTTCTATCTGCCTCTGTTTTCTGCATCTTCTTCTGTCACTCCAGCCACCTGCACGTCCTCTCATTAGGCATGTAACCATTCAGTCAACTTGCGATACGATTCCAATCACCATTTGTTTAAACATTTATTTTCCGGACAAATATATGACTAAAATATATTATTCTTTTAATTATTTCTCTTACACAAATCAACAATCAAAAAATCTTTCTCTTTTAATTTTCTACCTTTTCAATACAGTAGCAAGGAAATTACTGATACTGATACTTACTGTGATACTTTGCTACATTCCTATAACTCTCACCACGTCCATAAACCTGTTTGGTTTAACTTTTCTCACCTGTCAGCTCCATCTTCAGCATCCTCACCTCTCCTCTGCACATGCCCATGTGAGCGTGTAGATCGGCTATTTTCATAACGTTTCACCATTTCATTTTTTTTATAGTTTGTGTATTGTTACTTTTGACGCAGTAATGGTCTTTTTTATATTTATTTCATTTTAGAGGTATTAAAAAGGGCTTAAAAGTCCTTAAATTGGGGACCTCCCCCAAAACCATTTGGTCCCGACCCATAGTTTGAGAACCACTGCAATAGAGGTTGAGTTCTGGTAATGTGATAATGTATTGTTTCTAAATCGTTTTCATGAAACCAGATTGCTGGAGATATCCATTGTGCTCTCATGCAATCTATTCACACAACACTACCTTACGTTTAGGACGGGGGAACCTACTGTATGCCACATTGCCATCAGAAATTAAGTGCCCTTTTTCCCCATGCAAAATGTTTAACATCCGCCATGTTTAACATGAAATAAAGGCTTTACAATGTTTCTCAAGGCTCGCAAGCTTCTCTGATATCCGTTATAACTACAATCTGATTGATTTTGACAGCAAATTATTAGCAAATATTTTAGTGACTTGAAATGTTTTACTTTGAGTCGAGTTTTAGATGGCTAAATATAAGATTTTAGTAGACATCAGTTGATTTTGTCATCAAAATGTATTTTGGCAACTTGGTTGCATGCTGAGAATAGCTGATCTAAGCTCACAAAGTTGTGAGCTTGTAGATTTGCTATTATCAGAGTGCAACACCCGAGCTCAGCCAAACAAAATTACTTTTCTTTTAGGTCTACTGGATCTTTTCCCTAACATTTTAGTCTAGTTTTTTTTGTTGTCAGTAAATGTAGTCTTAGTTTTAGTGGTCATAGATTATTTAGTTTTCGTCAATTAAAAAAGGTAGTCAAGGAAAAACATTCGACATGGTATGACTACAGTATCTCTGACTTCCATAATTATCTTTCATCTCCATAATTAACTCTCATTCTGGTAGTGATCATTATATTGTGTAAAACACTGACCCAGTTTTGTATTGGGCTGGAATATACTTCATGTAAGAAAAGCATCCGAAATAACTTTACTTAAGGACGACTTCAGCCATTATCGACCTAGCTATTATCTTCATATAATTGGTCCTCACTAATGCTCGTAACATGGTACCATTTCTGTCTACTCGCTATCTGCTAGTTCTGACATTTTCCAAAAAATGGAACATATGGTCATATTTATCTACATATATGAAGATATAGCCTATGTATGGACCTGAATGTGGCATATATATGACACTATATAAGAGCCATATATGTTATAGATACTTATCTACATATATGCACACATATAACCTGAATATGACATTTGTTGCATATTATGTTCCATATATCTGCCATATACAGTATGAACATAGTATGTTCCTATTAGTCCTTTCCGTATACCCACTGTGGAGCTTTTTTTTCACACTACGTGTCTCGCAGACGCGTCACTGATCCAGGCAAGAACTCCTGCGTCCCTCGCTCCCCATCTGAAACGGCCTTAAGTCTTTCGAATAACACACCATTAATTTTAGTCTAGTGAATCTAGGTAGTCAACTAAAATATTTTGATATTTAGTCAACAGACTAGTCACTAGACTTTTAGTCATAGTCTTAGTCTTAGTCAACCAAATTAACACTGGGTCACATACATACGGGAAACAAGAGGCGACAGAATGGCAGACAATGACAGCAATACAAGATCCAGACATACAGACTGTAGACACTAGACAGACACACTTTTGAATAGCCTGCTCTATACAAACAGAAACGACTCCAAATCACTGCAAATCTTGTCAAACTTTTTAATTAACAAAACAAAAACAAAGTAAAAAAAACTAAAAACTGAACAATAATTAACACAATTGATAAACATTCATGTTTTTCCCCCAGCGTTTTGACAAGTTTTATACCCCTAAATGGCAAACCTGTTTCTACGACAATCACTTCAACGCTTTTAAGAGAAAAAAAACATAAACCTTCCGAAAGAATACATTTTACATCCCTTATCTTTGCTACATGAAAATATAAAACATAATAATGGTGTAAATCAGATTCCAATAAAAGAAAACTGTTTTTCTTTACATTGTCAATATATCTTTTCACAAATGTCCTATCACATAATAGAACTGGATTAATTAGGCCTTGATATTCGCTAACTTTGGCTAATCTATACTTCGGTCAAACGACACAGAAAAAAACTCACTCAAGTTGCGCCAAAAAATAGCCAATCCACAAGCCTTCACTGCATCATCACGTAACACATTGTAAGTTTGTATATCGGCTTCTTTCTTTTTTTTGCGCACAACAGTGTCATAAGAAGTATAAATGTGCCTTTAGGCTCTATGCGCATACGCCTTTTTGGAAATAGCTCTTCCTACTTCCGATGTTCCATGTTTCCATGTTATCGATGACGCGAATGAAGGCTCTGTTCCATTCAGGTCAAACATAGTCAGGCTGCCACTATTCAAGGACACTCAAAGTGTCCTTGATAGGGTTCCAAATGGCCCTGAAATTAAAATGTTTCAGAACCGCTGTACACTAAATGGAACATAATATCATCAGTAACACCTGTGAAGGAGGTTGGAAGAGGCCCGGAAGTAAGAAGAGTTATTTCCAAAATGGCGTATGTGCATAGAGCCTATTGGCTTAATTGCTTTCTAATTTCCGCGTGGGCTTGCCTATAGAGAACCATTTTTCATTCTCATAATGAACATGCAACCATTCCATGTGTTGCAGTTCCAAAGCTTTCTACTAACTAGACAGTGCAAACCACACTGAACACTGAATGGAATGACACTATTTATTTTCTAGTTTATTTTTTCCTTTTTTCCCCTCCTTTTTTGTAACAGTTACGCGTTACCAGTGGTGGACAGTCACGCTACATTACAAATTCAAACGCTATTTTGAAAATAGTGAAATATTAAAATAGCCGATCTATAACCTCATGATATGGCGAGATGTGACACGTTGTGAGCTTACAGATCTGCTCATTTCACTACCTTTGAAAAAAAAGGCTTAATTTTTTTGGGGGGGATAGCAAAATTGCAATAAAGCAATGCATTGATTTGAAGGAATTAGTATTAGTATTTTCTAAAGCATGTCTTTTTGAATACTTAAGTACTAGGTTTGTGTACTTTTGTCCACCACTGGTTTACGTGTTAACAATTTATGACTGGAAAATAACCCCCATGTATGACCACAATTGCAGCAAGACATCAATGAAGTTTATTTTTTTGAATATATATATATATATAATTTTATTTCTACTGTTTTAATTTCCCCCAGCATGCATTGAGCCCAGGTCCATAACTATAAGCACCTTCATAATGTTATAATAATAGCACCATTTTTTGTTGACATTTCGATAATATCGGGACCCTGCCACTCTAAACTGTTGGCATGCATGGACTCCAGATAAAAACCGTTTTCTTTTCTCGATAGGTGTCGTGTAACTTGTATGCCGTCGTATAACCTTTACAAACATTAACAAGGCAATTCATGAATACCGAGTATAAGTACAATACATGTAGAACATGAACTGATACAGTAGTAAACACACAATAATAAAGAAAGTGCTATAGGACACCAAAGCATTGCTTCGTCATTTGGGAGTCTCGTAATATTATATTAAAGACTACAGGAAAACACACCACGTGTTTACGTTACACACCTATATCTACACTTAAAACATGTTCCGTTTTGTTAGTTTTTCTGCTTTTTAAAAACTTTTTTTTATACAATCGAACAGTTTCCATGTAAAACAACGAGGCAAAGGAAAAGTAACAATAAAGCTTTTGTTGTAATATCCATAATGTTTATATGTTCATAATTGTTATTATTATGACTATACCGTACCTACACAACTATAGATGCAGCGAAACTCACTTCTATTTTTATTTAATGTCAGAGTTATTGTACTATACGTTAGCAGTTACTGATATTACCGCTCGTTCCAAATCCTTTCACTGTCAAATCCAGAGGGTTGACGTGACAACAAGTGCGTACAAATGTAAGGGACCTGTAATAAGGATCCATTTGGTTACATTAAAGGATAAATCAACACTGAGGATTTGAAATATTAACGCATGCTTAAACCATTCCATGTCGTAGAAAAAGGCTCATGGAAATCTTTCTTCAAATTTCCATTAGGTTTTTTGTTTTTCATTTTTCCTGGGGACAGTTTGACACTAAACCTTGTATTTTGCAACTTGTTTCATCTAAACAAAGGAAATAAAAATACATTTTTGAATTTGCAACAAAATTTAAAAATTCTACGATTTTCTTTTAAGGCTTACAGGTGGAAATGTTAGATCTAAGCAATAACAGTCCGTAACCCATTCATTCAAGCTGTTAATAAACTATCAATTTAGCGCCCTCTGTTGCCCTCACTTTGTACAGGACCGATCCACCTCTTTATAAAATGCTAAATATGTTATATATCGTGATTATTTTATAGTCTTGGATTTGGGGATGGGGGTGGGGCTGTAAAGTATCACTAATATCTAAAGCCGCATTTTTACGATATCGTTAAGGAACTAATGTCACTACTTTTTTTGGAAGCAATCATGCTGGCACTCCAATCAATACATATTAACTAATACCATAGCAACTCTACACAACTTTCACCATTATAGTTATACACTTCTCTAAAAATCAACGCTAAAATTATTTATTATAATTATTCGCTTATTCACTCATACATATAGGGAAGAATAAGGGGATGGGGGAGTTTAACAACTCATGTGCACATAATTATAAAGTGCTTTGATCGTTTTAAGAATGGCGTTTCATCGTTTCCTTAAAGGGAAACTTCACCCTTTTTGCAAAAACATATATGTTAATGACGTTTAGAAGATTTAGAACACTTTCCTGGGGGTCTTTATTTGTGTAATATGTGGTTTTAGATATTTTAGATTTTAGCAGTGAGCCCAGTGTCTCTGATGTCATCGACACTGGGCTCACTTACTGTACTTCCTGGACTACATGCTCTCTCAGTAAGGCCACTACTATCCAGTAGGAGGAGCAGTGCACCAAAGCATTATGGGAATTGTAGTCCAGGAAGGAAGTGAGCCCAGTGTCGATGACATCAGAGACACTGGGCTCACTGCTAAAATCTAAAATATCTGACTAAAACCACATATTACACACGAAGATCTCGAGGAAAGTGTTCTAAAAGGGTGAAGTGTCCCTTTAATTCTAAACTATTTTATTGTATTATTCTTTGTGCTCAAGGGTAAAATTACATGGTCCACTTCTATAAGCACTTTGCATTTTGCACAGTAAGACGAGTGTTAATTTATAAATGTGTAACCCTGAGAGAAAAATGTAACATTTTGTACACTAAGGGTTAGATTAACACTGAGAACTTTACTGTGTATTCACAAGTCTTATGTGACAGTACAGTAGCTCTAGTGAGCAGGAATGGAAATGCACATTACCCGCTACTTAAAGGGATAGTTCTGTTTATTTCTCTTTGCCAAGCTGATTTCCAGTTTGAGTAACCACTAAAGGTGGTCTGACTAGAACCTTGGGATGTGTGACATCAAATCCAAATATAAAAACAGAACTATTCCTTTAAACGGGAACTTCGCTCAAAGCTCATTTCCAGACTGCTCCTCTAATTGAAGAGGATATGCTTTGTAGTAGCAGGATTATCTGATCATTATCATCTCAAAGGAATCACAGTGGTAAATACATGTGCAACAACACCTAGCTTGAACAGCCATAGAACTATCTATCTATACCTTCTTATCCAAGTTCTGAATCGCCTTTACCATCTTAACTCAAGTTGGAGAATCACCTCTACCTTCCGAACCAAGTTCTAAACCATCTCTACCTTGGAATATTTTAATAAAGTGAATTGGATGCCCTATTGGGAGGTTTAATTTCATGGCTAGAATCTTCATTTGATTGTCATCATAAACAAAACAGAATGGGTCTTAAGGCTAATTTTCACTTCATCACGTGTCGAGTCGACACGTTTTGTTTTTGTTTTTTTGTCAAAAAATATGTATTTTGTGATGAGGTGATGAGGTATAATTTAACCCTCAGTGGTCCTTCAACATCAGAAGCAGCAGTTTATGTTTTTAAAGTGCTTGTTTGGGAGGGATACCGCTGTATGTATCTCTGTGTAATATTAGTTGAGGCAAGAGTTCAAGTTAAATTCCAAGGTTCATTTGTCATTAAGGCCTGTATCTAAAGCCAAATCCAATGGCCCTACACAGTAAACACTGTATACACAGTATCATCTATTTAATTTGAGTGTATAAATGGAACCAAATGGACCGGCAACACTCCAACTGTTGCTGTGCAACAGAGCATAAACTCTGATATGCTAATAGACAAACAAATCTAACATTTTGTATCAGGGTCAGTTCAGATAAAACATAATGATCACTATAAATGGCAAAACAAACACTTTTTTTCACCTATTGTTGAAATACTGATTGTTTTTGTTGGAATTGGAAATGAAATTACTCTCTAATTCACATCCATTCCAAAGAACATACCGCACCGGTAACCACAATGTATACATTGTTACACACCCACTAATCTTTAAGCTCAACCATGCATATGTTTTCTGGAGACAACGAGAAACTGGACAGTCAACACTAGAACTATTTGTAAACTAACGTTGTTTTTGTCTCCCCCAAACCATCAACCTATACCCTTGATATTATAATACAATAGCTCCGTCCTGACAAGGACATTTGTCTTTGAGAAATCTGCGCAGCAATCATTTGGTGTGTGTGTGTGCTTGTGTGTTTGGGCGTGTGTGTGCGTGTATGGGTGGTGTGTGTCAGTTATTACATTAACCACTTAAACCCTATATACATGGTTAACCCTATATGTCCCCCGGGCATCTGCAGACTGTTCACCCTAGTACACGGATGCTATGGTTCATCAATTGGACATTAAACGAGAGAACACTATAACGCTGTAGCATCCCTACTGTATTAATAGTCATTAATAGTCATTAGCCACATTTAGCGAAAAGGAGCAAACTGTTGCCGTGAAATCGCAGCTCTACAAGCGTTGCGATGGGTTGTGATCTTGTTGGTTGGTCATTTCCGCAATCGCACATACAAGGAAGTACAAAGGGTTTAAGTGAATTTAAGACTTGGACAACATTAAGTTTATAGCGCCCGTTGATGAAAAGAAGAAAAAAAAAGATTAAAAATGGAAACACATGGTATGTCCAACAAATACAGCACATTGGTAAATAGCACGAGGAACTATTTTAAAAGCCCTGTTTTAAGCACGATGTTGAGCCCTTTTCGACCTATAACATTTAATACCCTTCATCTGTTCCTGTGATGACAGAGGCCTTCGGAGCAACACAGGCGATAACGCCTACAATTGACCTTTGTCACAGCAGCCATTTTGTTATGAAAGAGTTGGTGGTGACATGCTGTGTGTTACTGTACTGACACATTATACGTTGCTCATCATTATATCCACTGTAAATTGATTGTGCATATTTATCCATATTAGGAAAATGCCTTGGTGAAAATGCCTAAATAACTTTGTCAAAAAATAGAACAGAAAATAGATCAGGTCAGATCAGGTCAGTCCGTAGCTCTCCCCAGGTTGGCAGAGGTAATGTAGCACCCAGGATTACATTAGTCAATTCATACTGGGTGAAAAAAATAGGTTACAAAAAATCGTGGGATAAAAATGTAGAAAAAAAAAAAAAAGATGGCAAACAGGTGATGGCTTGGACGGATTTAACCATGAGTCAAACGTTTTGGACATGTCGGGGGACCGGGGTACCCACAAAGCATGCTGACTTGGCGTGGGGGGGGGGGGTTGTGTCGTTTGACACAACGGGTGTGAGAATGTTTTGGATTAGTAGCATTGGTAACACCCTAACCTACCTTAAAGACTATTCCATGTCAAAAGGGCTGTAGTGAAATAGGTCTAAAGGCCTGCTCGCACTAGACTGTTTTAGCCTCTGTGGGCAACTTTTTGTAACAGATATCAATGTGAATGAAAGCATTTTGTTTGCTGCTCTTGTATCACAGGTCGCCTTGTATTTTATGCACTCAAAGCAGTAAAAGCACTGCATATTATAGCTGTTTTTCCCCTCTCTGTCCAATTGGCAGTGGTGGAAAAACATTTACTTAAGTACAATTTTGAGTTATTTGTAATTTCCAATTCTGCTGTAGGCCTACTACATCTCAGAGGAAAATACTGTACTTTTACTGCACTGCATTTTTCTTCTTTAGTTACTAGTTACTTTGTTATTACACATTACCCACTTCAGCCATACATTTCGACCATTTGAAAATAGCCGATCTACAAACTCACAATGCATTGTGAGCTTGTAGATCTGCAATTTCAAAATATTTGTATACATTTGAAAACTTGTGAATTGATGGAACCTGCATAATGAGTACTTTCTACTTTAAGCACATTTTAATACCAAAACTTTTGTACTTTTACGCAAGTACATTTTTAATTCTGGACTTTTACTTATTCATTGCAGTATTGATACTTTTACTTAAGTAAATAAAAAGTGAGTACTTTTCCCACCACTGCCAATTGGATGAATTAAGAGGCGGTGAAAAGACAAAGAGATTGCTCTAAAAGAAAGACAGCTCATGTCCTGTGTGATCAAAACAGAAAGAATCTGCAAGCTGCTCTGCTTCCAGGGCTTTTAGGCCAGTCAATCTAAGATAAAAAGGGGCATGACCCAAAAGAAATTGCAATAGTAATCGTTCAAGGTTTTTTTTTATGATCCTTAGGGTCATTCAAATAACATTTAAAATTGATTATTATATACATTTTGGATCATGGTAAATTCAGGGGTTGAACTTTGCGTACCATTGAAAACCTAAGGCAAAAATGTCACATTTGAATTATGCTTCAAGTATCATGTGACATATCAAACTAGGGGTTATTCATGATTCTGAATCCATTCTAAGCATTTGTTTTGCACGAAAAAACAATCCTTGGGCTAAATTCAATTGTGCCCAAATGTGATGACCTCATCACATTTGTGAAAACGGCTATGGCCGTTTCTAGCCCAAGGAGTGTTTTTCGTGCAAAACTAATGCTTGGAATGGATTCAGAATCATGCATAACACCTAATTTGACATGTCACATGCTACTTAAAGGATAATTCAAATTTGAAATTATTGCCTTATATAGGTTTTCACAACCCCAACGTTCAACCCCTGAATTTATAATTTTTGAATATGTTATTTGGATGACCCTATAAGGATCATAAAAAATCTTGAACGACTACTATTGCAATTTATTTTGGGTCAAATCTTAGATTGACTGGCCTATTTGACTGCATGAGAAAAGGTGTTGCGCACGGCGGCCTGCAAACAGTGTCCGATGTGATCGGCCCGTAGTTCAGTTGCTGAGGCTACACTGATGACTTACTTCTGTAAAACTGTGTTCCGCTGACCTACTGTACCTGCGAGTTACAATGCCACCTGCCCTACTGTACCTGCGAGTTACAATGCCACCTGCCATTGTCAAATGCAACAAAGGGATCGGTGACCAGATGCAAAATGATATGGCTTTTAAAGAACTTCAGCTAATTTGCGAACGTTTCTCTTTTCTTTTCTTTTTTAAACACAGACATTGTCCTATAGCACCACACGATTTAAAAAAAGATGCTAATAAGAACGAATGAAGTAGAATAAAGTGGAGTACTATGCTATCAAAACAGGGACTATACCACGCGGTACAGAGTGCATTGGAGACAAATGGAATTCCATTTGTCATGGAGGTATCAGCGCAGCCACTGTCTGTCTCAGTCTTTATAGGGACATTTTTAGAAATAGCTGCAATACGGTGGAGATCTCTGCGTTTCAAGTAAAGGTATCGTGTATCCTTTAAGACCAGCTGTTGTTAAGGCCATACTTAAGATAGCATTTCACATTAAAATACCTCTCCTGCGGCATTGAACATTACATGTGTTAATTTTTCAGATAATAACTACTTATAATGATGCATTTACAAGTTAGGGCCTACATCTTTACAGTTATATTTAGCCCGGTTTTAACAACGCTTCCTCATGAGGGGCAAATCCATACACGTGATTAACACTCAATTAATGATCATTAATCATTCATCATTAATTTCTGTCAATGAATGGTGAAGTCGTTGTCGAATGACTTAAGTTATTAATATCAATAATTAAGGGCCACACGTGGTGGGTTTGTTGATGAAGAGTTAATCATTAATTAAGCGTTAACTAAGCATTGATTTTGTGTAGGAAGTTTCCCCTCATGAGGAAGTGTTTCGGCTTGATTTATACTTAGTTGCGTATTGTGTTGCCCACTGAAAAACATAAGCTTGGAACACATTGGATCGGGTACTTTCAGTGTGCAACATCGGCGACGTGTGCAACTAAGTATAAATGAGCCGTTAGTCGCATGACGTGTAGCACACCGAAAATAGCTACTACAGAAGAGACTTCCGACGAGCAACACACGTCATACAACGGAGTCTAAATTCAGCATTACTTTGATTCACATATTTAATAGAATCGTGGCTAATACCAAATTAAGTGTAGAGTAACTTAAATAATGAAATATCGCTTGTCTTTTTCTTTATGGTAACAATAATGATTGGATTTACTGTCTTGGTAACCATTTGTATGATCACACACGTGTATGTGCTGTAGATAAAAAAGCATCCTCATACTCGTTCCTTCCCGTTTTGCCGCGCTTGCGCACACACAGCCTTGTTTGAGGATTCCTTTGGATTCCTCTTTAATCTTTTGACTTTCAAATGTTGGAAAGAGGAATCGTATCCCCAAACATACACATATTCATACCACTATCCCATAATAAGCATGATAATGTCATTGTGCAATATCAATACCAGTAGACACCAATTCATTGGTAGATTTCAGGCGTATTCCAAAACTTTAGAATGTTGTGGAAAAGTTTCATCTCTTTTTTCCGTAATGTAATTCAAAAACTAAATTATCTGTATAATCCATGTAAAATTCAAATATTTTGATACTGTCACAATCGTCAATATAAAAGTATTTCACGTTGTCTGTGATGAATGTATACTATATGAAAGTTTCACTTTTTGTATTACATTACGGGAAAAAATAACTTTGCCACGATATTCAATTTTTGTGGGTGGAATGTACCAGCATTAATGAATTAGGTTTCTAGTGGGAAAGTGCATGTTGACAATAGTCGTATACAGTACAGTCAATCAAACGTATTGATCACATCAGAACCAAGTGGACATGTCCCTCTCCCACGCTCCCAACCTTACCGCCGCTTAGCTTGGCACGTCTCAAACCCCGGCGGCTACATCAATCCTCGTGGTCCTCGCTGTCCCCGCCGCACAGGGCCACGTCTGTCCTCTTGTCCCCCTTGTGGCAGGAGGCGAAGATGCGGCGCATCTCTTCCTCGTAGCGCAGGAAGTTCTCGCCGAAGCGTGCCCAGGCCTTGAGCGGCACGGTGATGGTGTTGCGGTACGGCTGCCGCACCTCGCTGACCTTCAGGAAGACGCCGTAGCGGTTCGAGCCCACGTCGAAGTAGAAGCGCTTGTTGTCCACACGGAAGGACGCGGCGTCCGGCAGCTCCGGCTGCTGCTCGTCCTCCCCCTTTATGCCGACGACGCCGCGCTGGTCATCGTCGTCGTCGCCGTAGTCGTCGATGAGCTGCGACAGCGCGTCGCGGAACTCGATGAGGCCCTGCGCCGGCAGCACGATGGTCTGCTCGATGCCCTGCTGGCCGTAGTAGCCGATGGTCCCGTGGGCCTTGCTCACCGTCTGCCGGATGCGCAGGAAGCGCCCCCGCTGGTTCTCCTTGAGGTCCAGGTAGTACTTGCGGTTGTCGCGCTCGATCAGCTCGCTCTTCAGCACACGGTGAGGCGTGGTGCCGCCGGCCTGCGGCTGTTCCAGCTCGGATGCCACCGAACCGCTGGGCGATGCCGAGGACGTGGCACGGCGCTCGGCCTGCCGCCGCCGCCGGGGGTCGTCGCTGTTGTCGTCGTGTGGGGGTAGGGCGGACCCGCGGACCCCCGTCTGCTGACCGTTGCTCTGCACCGTGTCCGGCCGGTGGGTGGAGCTGTCACCATCAGGACATTTTGAGTTGACATGCAAATAATTGTGATTGATGATTTGATTGTGTTGTTGGCACTAAACAATGGAACATCTAAATAAGCTTTGTAAACTAAACAAATTGCACAGGGCAGACATGACAAATAACTTACGGTAAAGGACATCACTGACAATGACCAATGATCAAAACAGGCCATATAGGCCTATTTAATAGTTTTTAGACTTTAGCTATAGCTAAAATTGTTCATCTACAAAGCGACAACAACACATCACATTGCCATATACATTGTGAGCTTGTAGATCTGCGATTTGTCAACCGATTACTTCATACAAAGGTATGGAAACCATTCCGACAATTAAAACAAAATTATCTCAAAGATATGGAGGCGATTCTGTAAGTTATAATCGTTCAGGCCTTACCGGTGCTGCGTGGCTGTGGCGTTGCCTCCCCCGCGCAGTCCGATGCGGGCGTAGTAATCGATGAAGTCGCCCAGCGCGTAGCGCAGGTCGGGCGCCGTGCTCATAGACAGTGTCAGCTTGCTCTTGCGGACGTTGTCGTGCCTCCCGCGGCCGATCCACACCTCTGCGATCTTCAGGAAGCGTCCGCGCGCACTCTGCTTCACGTCCAGGTAGAAGCGCTTCTTCTGGACGTCCACGCGCTTGGAGGCTAGCTCCTGGATGTCTACGGCGCCACCACTGGCCAGGCCTGGCACGGCACGGTCAGGGGATTGAACTTAGGCGGTTAATGATGTCACATCGCAATCATTTCGCAATCATTTCGATTTAACTGTTTTTTTAACACTCGAAAAATCACATTTGTGACATTTTATGCTTCTTAAACAAAAAGTACACAGGACAAATTATAATTGCCTATGACAATTATTGACAAATATTATTTGCTTTATATATTTCAATAACATCATACTTTAAAAAAATATATATAGTGGAAATAGCCAAACAAATACGAATAGTGTTTTTTGAATTGAATATAAGAAAATCACATTACTTCATGAAATCAAATTACACAGGGCAAATATGTCAGTCAAACAACTCATGCTTTCAACATTTAAGAAAAATAGTGCAAATGAGCTTGCAGATCTACTATCTCCACCATTCTTTCGAACATGTTTGCACCTTGATCATCACCATGAGCATCAAAAAAATTATAATAATCCATTTATCTGAAATGATTGCGTTATGTAAGAATTGTGACAGGCCTTCCTTACCTCCACCACTCTGCTGCTGCTGCTGCAGCTGCGATGTGGCCGCTGTCTGGACGTAATGCTGGGGATACACCGCCGACCTGTGCGCCGCTGCACCGTCCGGGGCTGGCTGGAGCATCCTGCCCGGTCTGCCTCCTACTCCACCACCTCCTCCTCCACCTCCTCCACGCTCCATCCCTCGGGAACACGCATCAGACATCATGATGTCAATAAGAATAATAATTCCACCGCCGACGCTCCCCGCATGTCGTTTTTTGTAATTTCCACGCAAGAGGAGATGATGCGTGGAAGAACAAGACGAAGGAGAGAGAGAGAGAGAGAGAGAGAGACGGAGACGGAGAGAGAGAGAGAAGGCTGTTACCGCTGATAATATGGTCTCGGCCGGTGTGTGTCTACTCCACGAGCTCTCTACCTCGAATGACCCGAAATCGGCGCGTTCCAAAAATGAAAGGGGGGTGTGTGGGGGGAGGGTAGCAGCCGTGTCCAGTCCTGGTGGTGATTATCAGGTCAGACGCGACGCTTTTTCGGACGTCTTTTTGCATCTGCAAATTTAAAAAAGCGCGATGTCCTGTTTTCTTCTCTCTCTCTTTTTTTTACCCCGTCTTCATACTGATACTTCTGCGTCCTCCTGCTGTCTGTGCGTGTGCGTGCGTGCGTGTGCGTGTGTGTGTAAAGAGAGTCGTCCAATCCAGGCAAGGCAAGGGCGCCTGCTTCAGATAACTAGAGTGAACCCGTTGAACCCATTCTCCCCATCCATCCTCCCCCTTCCATCCCGTTTAAAGAGCCAACGCGCACGCAACGCGCGCGCACACACACACACCAACACACAGACAGACAGACAATTCAGCTGATTCTGAGCCTCATGGTTTCATTTCAAGGACCCATATGAAATACACCACGGACCCCCCATTTAATACCATTTTAGGACCCCAAAATATACAACATAAAATCCCCAGTGCCTAATTATCTCTGAGAGTGTACATATATACATACATACTGTACGCACGCAGGCACGCATGCACGCGCAAACTGGACAGTTCAGGCGTCTGAACTGTCCACAGCGGAGACAGAGTGAGTAGACAGGTTTCTGAACTGTCCACAGCCCTCCTATGAGACAGAGTGAGTAGACAGAAATGGTCCTGGCATCTTAAATGAGAGAGAAAC
Source organism: Protomyctophum parallelum (assembly GCF_964188405.1). Classification (NCBI taxonomy): domain Eukaryota; kingdom Metazoa; phylum Chordata; class Actinopteri; order Myctophiformes; family Myctophidae; genus Protomyctophum; species Protomyctophum parallelum. The sequence goes on from NC_139713.1 coordinate 26,109,156, forward strand.
GGTTACAATGGGTGAAGTGGTCCTTTATGTCTATTGGCTCTGTGCATAACTGCAAATCCCAAATGTACAGAAGGTGGCCTACCAGTTTCTTGTTCTGTTTCATCATCCCATAGCTTTGTTTCATTGGCTAGGCAGTAGGCCCACTGCAGTGGTTCTCAAAGTGGGGTTCAGGGACCGCCATGGGGTCATTCAGAGGGGTGCCTCACAAATGCACTGGACAAGGTCCAAATCTGGTTAAGTGCCATGCAATATCCTTCTGTTAAATGTAAAAAAAAAACAGTCTGCATGCTGTTCAGTAAGAGACCAGTGAAGATCGAACGGTCAAATGTGTTCTCAAAGGGAATAGAATTGGAACTATAGTTTCTCACTTCAAGTACGGTATCTCAGAGTCATTTTGGACGCAAACCTGCATGACTTTTAAGAAACACATACAAAAGTAACAATTTGTAACAACAAGTACAATTAACTTCAATTTGAAAAACAATTCGACCATATTTAACAACAGAAACTGCAAAGACATACCTGATCTTATGGAAACTGGCCATTTGCTGGGACAACAGTCATCAAACCTATAGAACAACTTTTCAAAAGAGCCATTAAGGTATTTGACAAAAAACCCAACTCATATCATCACTGTGCCATTTTGGGAAAATATTATCTTTTGAATTTTGAAAACTTTAGAAAGTTCAAGAGTGCCTGACTGCCTGTTTTATATGTAAATGTCTAAATGATTTAGCTCCTCCTCTGAAGGAATTGATACATACAAAGAGAGACAGTGGGTATGACACCAGGGGTGACTGTGAGGTCCATGGCAGAGACAGTGGGTATGACACCAGGGGTGACTGTGAGGTCCATGGCAGAAAGTCTACCTTCAGTCAAAATGTACTGTCCATAAAAGGTTGTCAATACTGGAATGAGCTCCCTCTCACACTGAGGGAGATCCCCACTTTCACAGCTTTTAAAGGACAATTGAAACAATGGTTAAAAGATAACATCATGTATCATGCATGACGCTTAGTCCAAAATAGTAATAGTAAATAGTAAACCTACCCTAATAATAGTTTAATCTTTTCTTATTTTTTATTCTTACTAGTCTTGTTACGTTTGAAATGTACTAGGTATTCGTATGCTATGTCCTGTATGTCAGTCCTGTTTGTATTGTTTGTTGTTTGATGTCTGGGGACTGCAGATGGAAATTAGCATGTTTTGAATCTGGTATATTTACACTGCATTTTGAATGTAATGTTCAATATACACTGTCCCGACTAAATAAACAAATAAATTAAAGTAAAGTTCCAGCGGGTCCCAGTTAAAATGAGTTAACTTAGCATCAAAATCTGTTTAACCACTTTCACACTATGTAATAAGTATCCCAACATATCGCTATGTGACGTGTTGTGAGCATGTAGATCTGCTATTTTCGAAATGTTGAAATTAAATATCTTGAAAAATGAATAATGCAAATCTTCTCTAATAGGGTTTCTGTAAAACCTTTCCAGATATCTGTGGCCAAATGCACATCAATATGGGTCCTTGACATGACGACCTGAGGGCCAAACACGGCTCCTGGAACATCTCAATCCAATGATTGGAAACCATGAGCTATTAAACCAAACTGTGTGGTTGGTGTCATGTATTTTAATAATGAGTGGGTATCGCCCTAATTCTAATTGTTTGCCCTAATTGTTTGTTGTTTTTTGTTGGGTGCTGAGAATGGATTTGCAGAGTTCTGCATGCAGAATCTCTGTTTGGTGTTTATCCTATATATATATTTTTTTTGTTTTGTTTTATTTTTCATACATTTCAATGAATTTACATAAAATAGCAGTTCTTCATCACACAATGTAAATATTATTATGTAATGAACATGTAAATATCTGTATTTTATTTCCCCCAGTTATAGCTATTTTTCACTCGCATGCATTCAACAAACTTGCATGCACGCGCGCGCGCACACACACACACACACACACAGGCCTGTGTGACAGTCCTCTTTTACTCCAACCATTATTGAATGACATTTGCACTTTTATTAAGTTGTACAGTCAGTTAATATATTTGTAGTTTACTTTAGTTTAGTTTATTAAGGATCCCAATTCCCCATTAGTCTACACCGTAGTGGGGACTATTCTTCCTGGGTTCCAGGCAGAATAGTCAGTGTAGTGTGAAGTTCTGTGAACTGTGAAGGTTGATTGTTGAGTGCAGTTTCAAAGTTTGATTGTGTGTTTCAGTAGATTAGGGCGGGCTGGACCATAGTCATTAGTCAGGATGTCAGAGGGTGGTTGTGATGTGCTTTTGCGATTATTAATATTTTATGTGATTGTAGTGTAGTGTGAAAAAGGATAAAGAATCACTATTGTTGTAGTTCTCAAGAGTTCTGTAATTTGTATGTGGATTAACATAGGTACAGCTAGCTCATTAGCTGCAGCTTGTGTCTTTTCGTCTGTGGTGCTGACTACTGAGTAGGCTACTGAAAACAGTACCTTTAATTGTAAAGGTAATGAAATTGCTGTTTACAAGAAGCCACGTAATGAAAACACCTGAATTAAATCAAGCATTAATGATTATAGACTAGCTAATCAGAAGGTTTCCGAGCAGTGTTTTAGGTTTTTGCTAAAAGTCCTGCTGGCTGACTGACTGACTGACTTTAACATTCTGTCTGCCATTTCCTGATTATGACATGATATCTTGACTTTATAATTATAAACAATCTATCTGTAGCAAGAAATATTTATGAATGGCGCTGACTTGTAGTAAGTGACCGGTAGTCACCACATGGTGTCACCAAATCACCAAACTGAAGTATCAACATAGTACAAAAGTAATGCAAAGTTGGGCATTCGTTCCCATCATATCGTTATTCATAGAAGTAAGAAAGGGAAGAAAAAAGGGGGGTGGGGGGGGGCTGTCAAACGCTACAGTCCTGTCCTACACAGTCAAATATAAAGTAATAATAAATAGGAAGCTTTGCCCAGTCAGACATTGACTTAGTGATAGCTGTAAGTGGGCTGAATACATTATGGGAGTAGATGTTGTGATCCTGCTGTATAATGGTAAGGTGGTAAATTGTATGTGATGGAGGAGTGCACCACTGAATGCAGTATTTGGTTGTAGTTCCAATAGGCAACATGTCTCATAAGATCTAAGTAGGCGGCACCTATTGTTTGTTTTTGTGCAAATTCTCCACATATAACCCTAGTTAGAGAAAAATAATTGTGTAATTTGTTAATTATGAGTCTTAATTTGAAATGTGAAATGAAAATAAACCGCTTTCAGACTTGCATTCCCTACCTAATCTTTAATCCCCGCTATACAGTATAGCCTATTAGTGATGTAAGCATTTATATTTCAGCTTGTTTGTTGGACGAGCTCCATACTAGTAATTTCAACTTATTTGACTTCCCATGCACGCAGTACTGCCTCATTACAGAATTGAGCTTCAAGTGTATTCTGTTCAGTGCATGCATAATGTCTGACAATATTCTGTCCCATCCTACAGTCAGGTCTAGCAAAGGGAGACGTCAGACATATGGCTGACATGATCGATACGGATTCAAATACGGATGTTTCCGCTGAGGACGGAACCAGGGTGGGTACCGCTGGTTCAGGCTTTGTATTTTGTGGAGACCGGGCACCCCAATGTGGTCTTGGAGGGCCTCAACAGACTGCGGTTTGTGATGTGTTTCTCTGCTGCGGGGCAGCGGGGTACAGCAGTTCCCCTGTCATCGCATTGTAGCTTCCTTTAGCTCTTACTTTCAGGTGAACAAACTTTTACTTTCCATGTTAACCGATCTTAACCTTAATGTTGACCTGGTGAAAAGCATTACATTCTGCCTTGACTTTGAACAGAATCATGCTACTGCCCAATGAATACATTGTTGACACGATGTAGGCTACATAAGAAAGGCGTGACATGAACATTCAAAATGTTGAAGCCAAAAGTCACCTTTTGTCCTTTACAACCTGCACAGGCAATGTTTGCATCTGACTTGGATGGAGTCCAGACAGCATAGGGTGGACATCAATGGAGTGGAACCTGCAAAGGTGGTCATCTCCACCACAAATGTTCAGGTGATGTAATATCATACCTTATTCATTGTATCCATGTAGTTCGTGTGGAATTTCTTACATAAATTGCTCACAACATTAATTTATGCCGTTTGTGTGTGTATAGTGACATGCTCAAAATAGGGCTGCCAGGCTGAAAGTCTGTCTGTGAATTTATTTATATTTAACCAATGAAAGATATTAACAATCACTTGTGACTACTTCAGTGGATCCATTGGAACACAGGACATACCTCCATACCAGTGGGTATATATGTTTGGTTTCTTAGGCCCTGCTAGCAGCAGCAAACTTGCTGGATGTCGTTGCTGTCAGAGAGGCGTGCTGTCATTACATGGAGCGTTGTGTGGATGAAAGCAACTGCATAGGGATCCACTGCTTTGCTGAGGCCCACTACTGCAAAACGTTGGCAAAACGCAGCAAGGATTACATTCTTGACCACTTATGCTTCATCTACCAACAGGGCAGAGATTGATGGATGTGCACACATTTTTTGTTGTTGGCATTTTCTCAGATACTGTATATTGTACGAATATACAGTCAGACTCATACTGGGTGAAAACATTTGATTACAAAACCGTGGGATAAAAAAACTTGAACTTCTGATCTCTGGAAATTCAAGACCTCCTGGAAGAAGGTTGAGCCCAAGAGAGAAGGCCTGTCTAAGGACTTTAGGATTTGCTGTTGCATCGTGGGGGATGTAATCATGTAACTGCAACACCAATGACCTGTCCGTCTTAGACTTAGTCCTAGTCTGAAGACGTTATGCAAACTGGCAGTTATTCAGTATGGTCTAGAGACTCTAGATAAGTCTGAACACCCACAGGACATCGGGTGGGAACTGCCTCTCTCTCTCTCGCTGTCTCTCTCTCTTGTTGTGTTCACACAGGCAGACACAAATACGCAAAGATCACAGCATATTTGAGCTACATGCATCTTTGCATCGTCATGTCGCTGGCTTCCATTGACATTGAATGGTAGACTGTATCTTTGCTTCTGCCCGTGTGAACGCAGAATCTCTCTCTCTCCTCCCTCCGTCTGTCTGTCTGTCTGTCTGTCTGTCTGTCTGTCTGTCTGTCTGTCTGTCTGTCTGTCTGTCTGTCTGTCTGTCTGTCTGTCTGTCTGTCTGTCTGTCTGTCTGTCTGTCTGTCTGTGTTTTAAACTCTCTCTCCCTCCCCTCCCCTTTTGTGTTGTGTACAATGGATGAGTAGCCATTCAAGCCAGGCAGGCAGCGGTGGAAGCAGATGGGAAGAGAGAGAGTGAGAGAGAGAGAGAGAGAGAGAGAGGAGACCAGAGGAGGATGGCAGTCAGCGTGGCGCAGAGCGGTCGGCAGCCTTTCACATAGATCTTCTTGGTGTGTTGTTGCATGTTGGGATGGAGCTCAGTGCCTCGTCTGTGTTCGACCACCACAAAGGTAAGACCCTTAAAAAACAATGTGTGCGCGCACGCACGCACACACACACACACACACACACACACACACACACACACACACACACACACACACACACAGCATTGTATGCATATGGCAGGGGGGGTGGATGATGGAGTTGCCTCCTGTTGCCATAGAAACCATCTGTACTTTAGCCTCTGGTAGCTACCTGGCATGTTGAGCTGAGACGCTCATTTTAGATTTTCCCGATCTTAACCCTGTGAAGCTGTGATTATAGTTCATTGAGCATTGAGTCCCCCAGGGCTGTGTATTAGGCCCCTCCTTTCTTTCCTTTTCCCTCTACACCAGTGGTTTTCAACCAGTGGTCCCCAGCTAAATGATAGGAACTTGGTAACCAAATGGACCCATATAAATCTGATCATTCCTTTGAAGTGCATACCGATTAAAAATTCCAGTTATTTCTAAACGATCTGGCAGTGATCAATGATGTAATCTCCTCAATTGATTTAACAGATTAAAGGCAAAATCAGTGATCTAATTGTAAACAAATGGGTTCACCCCACGACCAGCAGTAGCAGTGGAGATATATGGTTTTAACTAACGTCTAGGTGGCTTCTTTGCTTTAGTTCATTTACAAAATGTTATCATTGTATTTTATATTTTTATTAAAAAAAAATGTTTTGCCCTAATAAATGATTATGCTAGAATGTTAGAAAGAAGTTTTGCAGAACAAGACCCAACAACATTTTTCTGTCTGTACTTGGTTTTGTCACTAAGGTGTTTCTCTGTGTTTAGATTGTGTTGAGGAGATGAGGAGATATTTGTGGTGTTTCTCTGTGTTTAGATTGTGTTGAGGAGATGGACCTGAATGTGGTGTTTCTCTGTGTTTAGATTGTCTTGAGGAGATGGATCTGAATGTGGTGTTTCTCTGTGTTTAGATTGTGTTGAGGAGATGGACCTGAATGTGGTGTTTCTCTGTGTTTAGATTGTGTTGAGGAGATGGACCTGAATGTGGTGTTTCTCTGTGTTTAGATTGTGTTGAGGAGATGGACCTGAATGTGGTGTTTCTCTGTGTTTAGATTGTGTTGAGGAGATGGACCTGAATCTGGTGTTTCTCTGTGTTTAGATTGTGTTGAGGAGATGGACCTGAATGTGGTGTTTCTCTGTGTTTAGATTGTGTTGAGGAGATGGACCTGAATGTGGTGTTTCTCTGTGTTTAGATTGTGTTGAGGAGATGGACCTGAATGTGGTGTTTCTCTGTGTTTAGATTGTGTTGAGGAGATGGACCTGAATGTGGTGTTTCTCTGTGTTTAGATTGTGTTGAGGAGATGGACCTGAATGTGTTGTTTCTCTGTGTTTAGATTGTGTTGAGGAGATGGACCTGAATGTGGTGTTTCTCTGTGTTTAGATTGTGTTGAGGAGATGGACCTGAATGTGGTGTTTCTCTGTGTTTAGATTGTGTTGAGGAGATGGACCTGAATGTGGTGTTTCTCTGTGTTTAGATTGTGTTGAGGAGATGGACCTGAATGTGGTGTTTCTCTGTGTTTAGATTGTGTTGAGGAGATGGACCTGAACGTCGTGTTTCAAGTAGCAGCCAGCGGGGACGTCAACACGCTCACATCAATCATACGAGAGGATCCCTCAATTCTGGAGTGCTGTGACGGTGAAGGTGAAGTAACCGAACTACAAATGGCAGAGGCCACTGTTTTTCGTTTCTTTTTTGCCGATGGGTTCCCAGATTGAGTAACGACAAAGCAACTAATTACCAGTAACTATTTATGTAGGTAATGAGAAGGCAACAACAGTACTATCAGAAATCATATTTATTAACTGTAAAAGACACAAATACATTTCTGGTACATTTCCGGTGCCTGCATCATTGTGGCGCGAGTGTTGGGGGGCAGTGACTTAAATAGTGTTTAGTAGTGTTTAGATTAAATTGGTATTTGGATTGGAATGGCTATTGTGAAAAATATACCAGTGAAAAATTATATCAAAAATAGCTTTTGCACGGGGCACGGTGGCACAGTTGGTAGTGCTGTCGCCTCACAGCTAGAAGGTCCTGGGTTCGATTCCCGCTCGGGACACTGTGGGTGCTAGCGGCGTGTTTCCTCCTCCGTGTTATCAGTGCCCATACCCGAAGGCGGGGTTGGCGAAAGGGCCTTTCTGTGTGGAATTTGCATGTTCTCCTAAAAAATAATAGCTTTTGCACCTGTAAAAGCAACATACAATAAGCAAGGTAATCATAAACAGAATTCAAAGAGACTTATAGATAATTGAAGCTATAGGATACCAGGTAAACACAGAACCTATGATCTGGAAGTGGCATGCTCAGAGAGTTACAAACGGATAAGTGACCACGAGGAGTTTCAGCGTTGGGACTTATCCACGTCCCCTCCTCCATGCAGGCTCCACCCCTCTGATGCACGCGGTGTCAGGCAGACAGGTGGACACGGTCAAACTGCTGCTCAAGATGGGAGCGTCCATCAACACCCAGGATGCCTGCGGGCGCACCGCCCTGTCCCTGGCCACCTATTTGGTGAGTAACACCCCATCCGCGCTGCCAGCGATGCGAGCGATGAAATCTCATGGAATACATGTTTTTCAACAAGACTGTCCTGACGTACTCGTAGAGTCTTGCGGAGTCTCTATTTCGGCCCTAAACATTTTTGTTGATTGAGTTACAGCTTTTTTTCCCCTTTTTTTACTTCGGCTTGGCTAAATATCGTATAACGGCATAACACACCACTAATGTACACATGTTTACAGAAATATTACACAAAATTACACCGATATCTTTTCTGCTTGATAATCAGGCAGAATCACAGTAGCTTACTGCTATTTCCAAAATATATTAGAAACCTTGAAAAGTTTGTGTTATAATGATTATTACTTTAACTTTTGGTACCTCAATTATATTTTGAGATATTTTACTACTTACTACTAAAAACATCAGTTTCACATCCGAGTACGTATTCCACCCCTACTCATTTCTGATGTAGTATGTGTTTGCTGTGTGTTTTTGCTCATTAACATAGTGTTTGTGTATGATGTATGTTTTCTGTGTGTTTGTCCACGCAGGGCTGGCTGGAAGGCTGTGTGTGTCTGCTGCGTAACGGAGCCAAACAAAGCATTCCCGATAAGAACGGCCGTCTGCCTCTCCACGCTGCCACCGCCGAGACAGACCTCAAGTAAACACTCACACTGCCACATTTGGCATTTGAGCCACGGACCACCATTCAATGAGATTTAGCCTCGCAGACCTCAAAACGAAACTCGATTTTGTCCACCAACATCAATACAATCCTGTATTGATGTTGGTACCATTAGGAGAGATAACAGGCAAACGTTGATCAAAATAACAATTGTGTAGACTTATTGTAAATTAAGTAATGCAGATGTGTAACAATAATTTAACTCTTGAGAGCGTAAAATGAAACCAATTATTTCGTCGCATCTTCGTACCAAAACACGGTAAGGACAGTTGACTGGCCTCAAGTAGCCTACGCGCTGCTATATTATTATATCACAACATAATGTTATATCATTGACCTAAATAGCATTATATCAACAAGTAATAGCCTATGCCTGTCTTTTTCAGAAATGACTTTTGACATGTGGAAAACTTTAGTTAAACTTGCAGAGGGACTATTACCTGGGTTACATCATCTATTACCTGGGTTACATCATCTATTACCTGGGTTACATCATCTATTACCTGGGTTACATCATCTATTACCTGGGTTACATCATCTATTACCTGGGTTACATCATCTATTACCTGGGTTACATCATCTATTACCTGGGTTACATCATCTATTACCTGGGTTACATCATCTATTACCTGGGTTACATCATCTATTACCTGGGTTACATCATCTATTACCTGGGTTACATCATCTATTACCTGGGTTACATCATCTATTACCTGGGTTACATCATCTATTACCTGGGTTACATCATCTATTACCTGGGTTACATCATCTATTACCTGGGTTACATCATCTATTACCTGGGTTACATCATCTGCTGATACTTGAATGTTTTGACATGACATTATAATCCTTAACTGTACTGTCTAGTGTTTTGTTTCATTATCACGACAAAATAGGCTACAGCTTGCTGTTGTTATACAGCAAGCTATTTAACATTTGACAGTGATGTCACTGTTATGCTACAGTATGTATCACGGATGTAACACGGACTCAAAGCTGTTTATAAACCATGCACAGTTAGTGACGTGTTGATGACGAATCCTTGGTATCTTCATTCGACCGAGTCAACTTTTCACCGCTGTTTGGAAAATCCTGGTGACGCACGGTTATAGAGTCATGCACAGGAAATAATTTCCTAGTGGTATGTGCCGGTCCGCGGGACATGTTCAGTACCACCACTGGTGGTTGGGAACCTCTGCTATAGTGTCTGTTCAGTAACATAGTCTGCTTGATGAACAGAAATTTTAATTTCAGGTGGGTGACAAAATGTCAGCCAATCAGGAGAGAGTACCCATTATTTAACCTTCATTTTTATAGTGTTCCAGTTCCAATTGTGTCTGTTCCTTTCTTTGGGTCATCACTTCCAATTGCACTTGTTGTTCTGTATTCTGACTGAGTTTTGTATCCTGGTTGAATATAATTTGTATCCCGACCTGAAAATACATTTTATGTTTATAAAGAGCTGGAGAGACATGGAGGCTCCTGTTACTGAACAAACACTCTGTAGCAATGAGTACTATCACAATATAGAGCTTTTTAACACTTATTTTAACCAAAGAAAATCACTTACCCTACCTTTTAAGCAAATTCATATTTGACAATGTTACATATAAAATGCTAATTAAATACAATTGCCACCTACCTTTGCCAATGTCTATAATAAATCTCCCCAGTTTCCTCAAACAAAAGGCCTGATGGTGGCACTAGAGGAAAGGACATGACATCGCCAAAACAAATGAGCTTCTTCCACTTGGGAGCATGAAGGGGCAATCAGTCAGTCCAGACAGAGACGTGGTGCATATGTAATGAGATACGGACTGATTCCATTGTGTAGTAATTTCCTACCAACGTATCCAGCCAGAGGTGCTGTCCGTGGTGCTGATGTCTCTCAGGCTCCTTTTCCACCAAAACAACTTAGAACTGGTTCCGTTCTAGATTCTTGGAACGGAACCATTTTTTGGTTCCAGTTCCGAACCAACATTTAGCGTTCTGAACCAATTCATTTTCAGTGGAAACACTCTGAACTGGTTCAATATGATGCTGGGGGAAAATAACCGAACCGGTTCAGCCCCGGTGAAAAAGGGGCCTCAGTGTGACGTCTACTACTGCAGTGGTTCTTCAAATGTTTCGATACCATGGACCCCCAAATTAATGTTTTTAATGGCCACCGACCCCCTGTAAATACTTTGTGCAAAGGACCTCCCCACACAAGATTTGTGTTGTTAAAATGTTTTTAGTTTTTTTTGCTGAAAATCGCAGTTCTGCAAGCTCTCGACATGGTGTGAGCTTCTAGATCAGCCCTAAAATTATGACCGTGGGAATTATTTTGAGTGCTTCTGATTCCGGCTTGTGGTTTCCTGTTTGATGACTACAAATCATTGACTACAACATGGCGTAAATTACCATCCGCTCCCAACCGGATCATAAACCCAAAAAGGAATGATGCCCAGGCTAGATTCCCAGTGATATTAGTATTGCTACGTGAGGCGCCGCTAGACACTAACGGCATGGCACTGTCCATGGTGCTGAGTTGTCTCAGTACTGACACTAACGGCATAGCACTGTCCATGGTGCTGACTTGTCTCAGTACTGACACTAACAGCATGGCACTGTCCATGGTGCTGAGTTGTCTCAGTACTGACACTAACGGCATGGCACTGTCCATGGTGCTGACTTGTCTCAGTACTGACACTAACAGCATAGCACTGTCCATGGTGCTGACTTGTCTCAGTACTGACACTAACAGCATAGCACTGTCCATGGTGCTGACTTGTCTCAGTACTGACACTAACAGCATGGCACTCTCCGTCTCTAACTAAAACGAATGGCACATTCCCCAGATTGATGTCGGTGCTGTTGCAGCAGTCCATGGCGTGTGAGATCAACCACCAGGACAACGAGGTAGGAACGTTCACAACACACTCCACACATACTCCAAAACAGGATTGAGGAGTGAGTGACCTATGAGCGTTCACGACATACTCCAAAACATCCTGACTCACTTTATGAGGGAATGAATGAGAGACGCTGGCTGGCATTGTGTTGTGGACAGAGTAATGAGTGAGTGTGTTGATTGATGGCAGGGTCTATGGCAGCTTGGTGTTGTCTAGGCCAGGCAGTGGTTCCCACACTTTTAGCTCCAGTCGCGAGACATGGCCAAAGCATTTCCGGGGATCCCACAACAGTGATGTGGGGGACATTGTATTGGGGACAGGGGATGATATGGTGTGGGAGACATTGTGTTGAGGACAGGGCATGACATGGTGTGGGGGATATTGTGTTGAGGACAGGGGATTACATTGTACTGGGGACATTGTGTTTTGGGGACATTGTGTTTTGGGGACAAGAGATGGCATTGTGTTTTGGGGACATGGGATGACATGGTGTTGGGGACAGGGGGACAAAGGGATGGACCAGTGATGTGGGGGACATTGTGTTTTGGGGACAGGGGATGACAGCTCTACACTGGGCGTCCTTCCATAATCGCCCCGAACACGTGCAAGCGCTCCTGCAGAAGGGGGCGGATCCCACGCTGGTGGACAAAGACTTCAAGAGCGCCCTCCACTGGGCAGTGCAGGTACTGTGTTGCTGTTACCGACTGGGGGGTATGGCAAGTGAAGGTAGAACATTGTTAAAGCCTTATTTTATGCTTGGTTGTACGACAACCGTGTCGCGTGAAAAGAGATAATCTACCACTACAAGATGTATTCATTGTTCATTTTTTTGTAACGAACGTTTATTAATCATTGTAGTAGAATAAAAGGAACAATACTGGCCTCTGAAATATGACAGATTTACTGATTATAATTGCAAAGTATTGAAAAATGGAGCAAAGCACCTCATGTCACTTTCCACCACGGTGTGTTTGAGCAGAGCGGCAGCAGGACCATGTGTGCGCTGATCCTGGAGCAGCCGCTGGGCGCCTCCGTCATCAACTACGACGACGAGAACGGCAAGACGTGCGTCCACATCGCCGCCGCGGCCGGCTACAGCGACATCCTGTTTGAACTGGCCAGGTTCAGCGAGACCAACCTGCAAGCTCTGGACGTGGACGAGAGGTGAGCGCTCACTTTATTTCTTCTTTTTCATGTCATAATTATGTTACTCGTCTGGAAGAACCCACCTAACTCCAAAACATCGAGCTCAAGTGGAGTTAGGAGGGGGGTTTTTGTCTAAGTGCTTTTTAATACTTTTCATTGGTTTAATATATTTTTGAAGCAACACAGACGTAAATGGTGTTCAATAGCATTGATTCATGAAAAAGAAAAAAAAGCCAGACAGCAACAATAAGCTATATTATGATCTTGTATACTATTATATTTCACAATAACCATCACACATAGGCACATAACACATGTCAAGGTCAAGTTTATTCATATGTCCCAAACTGGGCACTTCATTTTACAGCAGATAATAAAAGCATTAAAAAGAATGTGGTGTGTGTGTGTGTGTGTGTGTGTGTGTGTGTGTGTGTGTGTGTGTGTGTGGGGGGGGGGGGGGGGGGGGGGGGGGGGGGGGGTCATTGTCTGAGGTCAGTCCGTTGCTCTCCCCAGGTTGGCTGAGGGATTGTAGCACCCGGGATTACATTAGAGACAGAGCTATGTGTGTGTGGGTGGCTGGGTGCGTCTGAGCACGAAAACAGCATGGTTGTTTTTCACCACATGTGCGCAACCTAACACACACGCACGTAATAACTGTATATATGGTGATTTCGGGTGTGCCAGTACAGTACAGTGACAGTACAGTAAGGTACAGTAGAGGGTACAGTAGAGGGACCCCCACACGGTAACTCTGTCATTTCTCGGCCGGCACCATGGGTACGTTCCTGTGGGTCTGGAACTCCCCCCCCCCCCCCCCCCCCACGGACCCCCACATGGTAACTCTGTCATTTATCTACCGTTTCGGACGCGGGGTGGCTCGTCGGTACCGGGCCGCCACCATGGGTGCGTTCCTGTGGTTCTGGAACCCCCCCCCCCCCCGGGGACCCCCACACGGAGTTGCACCACTCACTTCACACAGGTGTGATTTTTTTAAGTAAATGGGAGATATAGAAGCTGTGAATGGTTCTTTTCTAGTTCTAATGTATTCTAATTGCTTTAGGAGTGGCTGTAATGTGAATGGTAAACTGGCTTATTGAGCGTTTGCAATTGCCCTGCCACACTTTCATTTTGTATCCATGCCAGTTCCATTTTGATATTAATTATATTCAAATTGACCGCACTCTGACTGCAGTGTGTCGGAGAAAGGCAGTAGTCATCTTGAAACATGATTGTCCGCTATGCGCACATTTCCAATGTCCTTGCAGCACAACAAGGCAGAGGTTCTGTAGTCTTCAAAGATAACCAGCACTTAGAGGTGCTCCAATTGATCGGCCGATTTTCACTCCAAATGACTCATTCCGTGATCTGCAATTTACCCAAACTGGAAAAAAACGATCATTTATACCATTTAACCCATTTTGCCACCGAGTGGCGCGCTACGAGCTTGTAGGTCTGCTATTTTTGAAAAATCGAAGAACGACTGACATAGAAACATAGCTTTTTCAGAAAACTGTCAGGACATTTTTAGAATCTGATCTCAGGTCAAAATGGGTTAAGTGGTATAAAAGTCAATCAGCATCTTTGTGACAGGCCTAGACATTCTACCCTTTTCCTCCCTAGCCTGATTATCAGACTCTGAGCTTACAGTGGGCTGGAAACCACGCGACTTCCTCCCAGGACCCATGCACACAGGAACAGTTTTGACATAATAATTTTGGAAATATTCAAAGTTTCCCCTTACTGATCAGTATTGGTATCGGTATCGGACGATCGTGAGAAAAACAATCTGTGATCGGGATCGGAGCACCTCTACTGTACCTACACTATACTTTGTCGTGCAGATTATGTTGTACCCGGCCGTCTGTCGGTCTGTGCACCCCTTTTATCACCATGGACCTCTCTGTATCTGTCTGTCCATGGCTGTGTCTCAGGGCCTCGTCAGTGTGGCTGCTGTAGCAACTAGCAACACACTATTGTTCTAGGTCCGCCAACTAAAGTATAAACCTGTTCTTTGTGGTTGGTTCATCATAGCATCATGTCAGGATTCAAATTCAAGTAGCCATTTTTGGGTGAAGTTGGGTAAAGGGGGTACTGAAGCCAAAAAGGTTTGAGAATCACTGCTATAGATCAAGCAAAACTCCCTGAATACATTAGCATGTGTACCTGCTCCATGGTTGCTATAGGACTCCTCTCCACTGGGCGGCAGCAGCGGGCAAACAGGAGTGTGTTCAGGCTCTCCTGCAGCTGGGAGTGGAAACGACACCCAGAGACATCAACGAGAACACTCCGCTCACATATGCAATGTACTGTGGCCACACCCCCTGCATCAAGCTGCTCTCTGACGTCAACAGGTACACACACAAACAGAATGATTCATAATTAAGATAATTAAGAATTATTTAGAATTATTCACAAATAATAGAATTTCCAATACTTTTACTTCTACTCCACTGCATATTGGATGCAAATGTTGTACTTTTACTCCACTATACATTTATTTGAAAACTTTGCTTACTATTACTTTGTAGATTTAGATTATTATTACAAAACATACATTAACCACATGTACATTTTAACCAGTTAGCCGATCTACAAGCAGTGAGATTGTAGATCTGCTATATTCAAAAGATTTTTATACATTTGAAAACTGGAAATGGGACGTACTTTTACAAAGTACAGTACATTTTGAATTCCGGACATGTATTTCTATATTGCAGTATTGATATACTTTCGCTCAAGTAAAACCATTTGAGTGCTTTTTCCACCCCTGGCAGACTGGACCCCGCCCCCCGGCGTCAGACGCCCTCGCAGGGGAGCGAGCATCAGGGCCAGAAGAGCGAGGGAAAGTTTCGCTCCCTCAACCAGATCTTCTGCAAGAGGAAGAAGGACGGCACGGACGGCCGCAAGAGAGAGCAGAGCTGTGACGGCAGCTGTGCGGACGATACCAACGAGGTGGACGACATCATCGCCATGTTCGACGGCATCATGTAAGGCTGCACAGTATATCGTTATCGTATCGTTATCGAGGTATGAACATGCGCAATATCAGTATCGCATCAGTAATGTCGTTAGATATATCGTTGATATATATCGTGAGTGATATTAACTTGTTATTATGCAGTTTTTTTTATGTTTAGTTTTCAATGTTGCAACACGTAAAATATAGAATATGTAACGGTAATATCGTATATCGTATCGATATCGCAATATTTGGCATAAATACCGAGATATGAAATCTTGTCCATATCGTGCAGCCCTAGTGTCATGGACGCCTCCGCCGCCACCAAAGAACGGGGAGAGGAGGAGGGGCTTAAGGATGACCTTAAGGACCGCCTTAAAGACGGCCTCAAGGCCAACACGCAACAGAGCGACTTGCGGAATCAACTCGCCAAGCGCAAGGGGCTGCCGCCCATCCGGACGCAAAGCCTTCCGCCCATAACTCTGGGGAACGCCTTGCTGGCCTGTTCCCAGAATGCTGCGCTGCTGCAGCAGCAGTGTCACAAAGTGGGCGGCGCCCAGCAACAGTCGACGAGGAGCAAGAGTCAGCACGATCTGTTTGACGGACAGCTGGAGGGGCGGGCCTTGGCGAGCGACGGCTGGCAGACTCGCTCTAATGCGTCGGTTTCGAGTCATGTGGTGCCGTGGGTTCCACATGCCACGCCCCCTGACGCCTCCAGCCCCGCCCACACTCTGTATGACCAGAAGAACGACGCAGGTGAGCAACACTTCCACACATGTGACATAATTAACTTGTGGGAAACAGTGGGTCGGGAACCATTTGTGGGTCGTGGACACATTTTTATTGGGTCTCCTTTATATTTTGTTTTGAATTATTATTATTATTCAAAACCTTTTCAATAAACGTTCCCAAAATAGCTAAAGTTTTCCATAATTAAAAATCTTTCAGTAATTTCATGAAGAAATAAATGAAGAATCAAAGAAATTCTGTAAACTACAGTATGTGACTGCGTCACACAAAAGCATCAAAAGTAGTAGATCGGCCCAGGCCGTAGCGTAACGGTCTGGGCACCGGACTGGTAATCCAGTCGCAGTGTGCCGCGGGTTCGACTCCCGGACCCGACACGGCCTTTACTGCATGTCATCCCCCCATCTCTCTCCCGTTTCCTGTCAGCCTACTGTCTGTCCCTTCAAAAATCAATAAAAGGCGTAAGCCGCAAAAAAAAAAAAAAAAAAAAAAAAAAGTAGTAGATCTACAAGCTCGAAACGCGGTGCGAACACGTGGATCTGCTACTCTTGCTACATGTATGTTCCTGAGTAACAGTCTTGTACACAGAGGTGGACAGAGTACTTGAGTAAGAGTACAAATACGACCTGGTCACTTTACTCAAGTAAGAGTAGAAAAAACGTACTTGCTTTTAAATGTACTTAAGTATTCAAGAGTACATGCTTTTAAAAATACTTAGTAAAGTAAAGGTTGAAGTACATTTCTTATTTTTCATGCACTTGTAACTTCTTTCAGAGAAGTAACTCAGCCACATACGCGGCAAGTGTGAGAGCAAAAGTGGGGAAGGAAAAATAAAACAGCCAAGCTAAAAGTACTCAGTACTTCCCTCTCAAGTAAAGTACAGATCCTCATATCTGTACTGAAGTACAGTAGTCAAGTACATTTACTCTCAGTAATTGCTTGGAAATTGGACATAGATGATTAGTAGAAATGGCGTCATGGGTCACCCCTATATGGGTCTTAATGGGTTAAGATAATTTCAACATACACCATAGTCCATAGAACACTTTCACACTGATTAAAGCAGTTATGTGTGGTATGACTTGCATTTCTGGCGCCATTTTGTTTGGTATACACATCAGTGGTTTTCTCAACCTGGATTGGAATTTCACAGACCCCCAGTTTGATATACATTAGATTTAATACATTTTATTTTGTCTCTGGGACCCTAATCTACACTGTAAAATCACTCTCTCTCATTGTACTCTCTCTCACACATTCAACCAAATGGACCCAAATGATCTACACTACACAGTTACAGGCGTGAAACGTTCCATTTAATTGTACACTCGCGAGACATGGCCAAAGCATTTCCGGGGCCTCCCAGCCAAAAACGTTGAGAACCCCTGATCTAGCCAACAGTATTTGCTGTTGGCTAGACTTGGCCATGAAGTGCCATTAAGTTGCATTGCAGTTTGTGCGTCTCTTGCACCTCCAGTCATTTCAGCTCTTTGTGAATTCCAGCCCCGAACACACAGCTGCTCCCGTTAGAGAGGATAAAGACCAGAGAGAGCTCGTTAACAAGGAACTGCCTGGCTCCCATAAGAGACCACTGCACACACCGATGTAAGTGTTCCACGCATACACGCAAGTGATCATATCAGAAAACATCAAAGTGTCTTGTGTCTCATATATTGCCTACGGCTCTGCACCGATGTAATAAGCATAGTGATGAGAGCCGACATGAGCCATATACCACACATTTTTCAGATTCCCCCGTGTTGCCCCATTTACATGGAGACGTGAGGCAGAGCGTTTTATTTTTAAAGATTTTTACTCTGGAAGGGGTTCACTTTGTTGCGTTTTCAACCACCCAATAACGTTGTTGCCGTCTAAAACAGACTGATATTTAATTTTGTCGTTTTCTCTAGAGACTATCTGTTGCCATGTAAACGTGGCCCAGGACACTGCGACGGCTTTGCAACAGGAATGTTCCATTATGTTTTGTCTCTCCATCTCGTCCCAGTCTCTTTGCCGCCGGACCAAGTCTCCAAAGGAGTGAAGAAGTCCAAATCCCTTCGTCTGCATTCCCTTGGCCCGAGTTTAGGAGCGCTCCCGCCACCTGTGAACTCCAAGTCCCAGAGGTCGAGTTTGTCCCAACAAGGTCAGTCGGGGGGGTGCTACTTCCTGGAGCCGTTGAGAAGTGTCCAGGTGCTGCCCGCCATCCCGTCCCAGAGGAGACACAGTGCCACCGCCACCAAACCCGTTGCACGTGTCCCCGGCGGCTCCGATGGCACCACCTGATCAGGGTTGGGAATGCTGGTTTATCACACTGTCAGAGCTGGTACAGTATGTGGACTTCACGTCTGCTATCCAATTACAATAACTCAAACTTTAATTCCAAGGAGCACGATAACTCTGACAATGTACAAATGGACCTTTGGTTCTATGTGTACAATCTCAGAGTTACACACCTGTAAGGGTTCATTTGGAACCCCCCTATAGGAATTGTTAAAGGGAACCTGTTAAGGAATCAGACCATTAAGAGGAGATTGTTAAGGAACTGCACCAAAAGATATATCGCACAACTCCAGCAGTACCAAAAGATATATCACACAAAACTCTAACGGTACCACCTGATGCAGGAGAAGTGTGTTGTTGTGACTGTTCTGCAGCTGCTTGCACTTCAAATGTCATTTGACACAGTGATTCTTTTCAATCCAATTGAATTTGATGACATTTTTGTATCTCCGGGAAATCCCAATCTACACTGCTGTACACTCTCAGAGTAGCAGAATGGTGATTTAAGGGACCAAAGTGGCATGTGGCATGTTTAGCCCACTGGAGAGGATTTATACTTTTCTTTCCATTTCCACCAACCATTCCCAAAGCATATACCCCACAGACCCCATAGCCTGGTGGGATCCTCGGTTGGCCTAACAACCAACTAGCCAATCACAGAGCAATTATCCCACCAGGCTATGGGATATAGTCTATCCTTGGTTGGCCTGGCAACAAACACAATCATAGAACATGTAGTCTATCCTAAACAACCATCCGGAAAATAAAGCTCATGCTAAAAGAACCAATGGCGGCTTGTCTAGACAATGATCTGTATCAACCGTGTTGTCCAACCAAAACAATTTCTGTTCACATCTCATAGGGAATAAATACCTTGCCATGGAGTTCCTCAATCGTAATTTATTTCAGTTCTACAGCAACAGCTAGTATAAATGGTTGTTAATATTCATAGCGTACCAAAATTAATGTAATGCAATGATTTCCTGGTAAAGATGCTTTGTGAAATGGTGATGACATCAGCGTTAACATGAGTCATTATCGATGGATTTCATGTGACAGAACAGCTGTTTATAATTACATTTCCTCAGGTCAGGTGTAAATGGTCAGAATACATTGTTATTGGGCAAGACCCACACTGAACTGATAACTACAGTATGATGGAGATCTCCGTCCATGACAGTCAATGTGTTAACCATGTCTAACTACAGTATGTGTGTCTAAAATGCATTATTGTCGTCGTCGGGTGGAAACCATGTATGTATTGTCTAGGGCTGTCACGATTACACATTTAAGTTGACGATTAATTGTCACACAAATAATTGCAATTAACGATTTAATTGTGTTTTTTGCATTGCACTTTAGAACGTTACAATTTGTATTTCTGTTTGGCTTTTAGGCTCACAAATTGCACAGGGCAGATATAACAAATAACTTAAAAATACTTTTTTTTCTTTTTTTTTCAAAAAACATGGAAACGATTGACGATTATGCAAAAAATTATTGCAATTATGTCAAATAAATTATGATTAGGCTATTATGTAATAATTGTGACAGGCCTATGCGTGTCTAATGTAACTTTTCAGGAAAGCTGTTAACCTTCGTTCTAATGTCAAAAATCCCTTGTTGAAACTCATATACGCAGTTAACTTTAAAAACATTTCACAAATAGGAAAAACAGCAGATTCGTATAAGATCTGCTAATCTGCTCATTTTGACGCTATTTTACTATTGTGAAACAGGGAATTAATTTATGAATAAATGTAAAATATTAGGGGTGTAACGATACATTTTTAACAGCGATACGATACGTATCACGATATATGGTTGATGATACGACACATGGACGAAATTGGTTCATTCATGATGAGACGATATGATTCCGTAGACCAAATTTACCGATATTGAATGGAAAAGTAATGAAATCCCTCTTTTTATTTTTTCTTCTTAAAATTGCTAAATACAACACACATATCGATATATATTCTTTCGATCCAGTTACTATGTAGTGACACCCCTATAAAAAAGTGTCATTATGAACGAACACACAAGGTGTCCTTCTGACAGCAACCATATGTCAGACACTTGTATCATGTTTGGCTGATGATCATATCATTATTTTTAAACCCTTTGAAAATGTCCATCCTATTTTTTCATATTTTTACATAATGCTGGATAAATCCACAACTTAGCATGCACCGTGTACTGTTGAAATCTATATGCACTTTTCAATATATTTAGGTTGTGATGTCATGTATCCGTAGAGAAAAGAAAATCTAATGGAAGAAATATAATTGTACCTTTTTATCACATTGGGGGTGGTGTGTGTGTGTGTGTGTGTGTGTGTGTGTGTGTGTGTGTGTGTGTGTGTGTGTGTGTGTGTGTGTGTGTGTGTGTGTGTGTGTGTGTGTGTGTGTGTGTGTGTGTGTGTGTGTGTGTGTGTGTGTGTGTGTGTGTGTGTGTGTGTGTGCGCGTGTGTGTGTGTGTGCGTGCATGCTCGCTCGCGTGCGTGCGTGCGCACGCTTGAGTGCATAGTTAGTGTAAGAAGGTGTATTACATCATGCAGTGTAAACATGAATTCCCTCTTGCAACTGACAATGACAATGTTTTGATCACGTAACATTATTATGTAAAAAGTAAACAGGATTTTGATACAGACATGTCAGTATCATGCTGATTGATACTGACAATGATACTGACAATGATACTGACATGATGCTGACATGATGCTGACCATGATACTGACATGATGCTGACCATGATACTGACAATGATACTGACATGATGCTGAACATGATACTGCCATGATACTGACATGATGCTGACCATGATACTGACATGATGCTGAACATGATACTGCCATGATACTGACATGATGCTGACCATGATACTTACATGATGCTGTCCATGATACTGACAATGATACTGACATGATGCTGAACATGATACTGACATGATACTGACATGATGCTGACCATGATACTGACATGATGCTGAACATGATACTGCCATGATACTGGTCATGATACTGACATGATGCTGACCATGATATACTGCCATGATACTGCCATGATGCTGACCATGATACTGACATGATACTGCCATGATGCTGACCATGATACTGACATGATACTGACATGATGCTGACCATGATACTGACATGATATTGACCATGATATACTGCCATCCATGATACTGACCATGATATACTGCCATGATACTGATCATGATACTGCCATGATGCTGACCATGATACTGACATGATACTGACAATGATACTGACATGATGCTGACATGATGCTGACATGATACTGACATGATATTGACATGATGCTGACCATGATATACTGCCATGATGCTGACCATGATACTGTCATGATACTGACATGATACTGACAATGATACTGACATGATGCTGACCATGATACTGACATGATACTGACAATGATACTGACAATGATACTGACATGATACTGCCTTGATGGGGGGGCGGGGGGGTTAAGGGAGCAGGGACCTGGATATTGGATAGGGGGCTATTAACACAATTGGCCCATTGTTTGGGGGAGAAAAGGAGAGTGATATTTGTCACTGCACAGTGCACATACATACTCTTACGGGCTGGAAAAAAACCTATTATTTTCCCTTTCAAACCTTGTCCCTTTGTGATACCGGTAATAAATAGCGTCTCATATTGCACTACGTTGAGTTCCATCGATCCATGCCGGAAAACAATGGATTGATTGATCATTAAAATAAACATGCTCTAAAAATGCACGCTATACCCTATCTGACCACTTAACGCCTACTCTGGTCTCCCTCATGGGAAGGTAGTAAGTACCCTTCCATCACAGAGTGTTCACACTCCAGCCAGTGCTCATCCACCGGCTATAATCCGGCTCAGGGCAGTGCTGCTGGGAGCTAAGTAGGTTTTTGAATCAAGTATTGTACTTCCGTAAAATATTTAAGTTTTTTGCCAGGTGCTTGAAAAGCGCCTGGACTACATTTGCTACTACCTCTAGTAGTGACCGTAGTGGAGACATTTTCTGCCTCGTCTCTAGGCCGCCTTTAAGCCAATGGGATACTTACCCATAAAACCCATAGTCTGAACGGCATATAGCCCATACTCTGAACTCCGCAACGTGAAGCCGTATTGGCTGCATGCTCTGAATGCCGCAACGTGAAGCCATGAGCTGAGGCAGAGGCTGTGGCACACAAACTGATTATACTGTTGTTCATAAACTAGAGCTTTCTGCAAATGTATGTGTTGTGCACATACATTTAGAGGTGCTCAAGTGAAAAGCTTTTTATCAATAATTGATCAATGTCCCCATGGTCCACACACTGTACAAACAAAAAACTAAACAAAACTTTTATTTTCTTTCACAAGGGCACATTGCCAAAAGGGCAGGGGGTGCTCTAGCACCCCCTAGGTAAGCCAAGTCATGTCACTGTCATTCTTGTTTTTATATATACTTTATACGTCTACTCTACTCCAATACATCTCAGAGGCAAACGTGCAAACTACTATATGTTAGCTTCAATTACAAGTTACATTGTAGATTTAGATAGTTTTACAAAACATACATTAACCACTTAAGCACAATTTATTGTTGAATATATTTAAAAAATATAGCCAATCTACATGCTCACAATCCGTCAAGATTTTTGATACATTTAGAATATTATGCATAAAGACTACTTTTATTTGTGATACTTAAATTATATTTTGATACCTTTTGAAAACTATTTTGAAGGAAGGAACAGGCTACTAAAGCAACAACAAATCATACTACATCCCTGTTTAACACAGACCACTGCCATCTCCCTGATGGCAGCATAGCTGGCGAACACGTGCACAAGCTTCAAAAAGGGGCCGTTGCATTTGTCTAAAAGCCCTGTGGTGTTTTTTCAGAGTGTCAGCAGAGACGGAGCCATTATTGAATTCAGACCTCACTGCCCTCTGAAGTTATGCTGGCCTGTTTTGTTGGCAATAAGGTGTCTCATTTTCTAATGCACCAATAACCTTCTGCCTGCCAATACGGCCTGCCTGCCACCACGAAATGGCTGCGGATTCTATCCCAGGGAGTTTATTTTTTTATTTTTTTCTAGGTCAGGACTCTCTGTCTCTTCCTCTCTGCCATAAATAATGTATCGAGCTGCCAGGAAAACTACAGAGGAAATGAATGTATTCCCATTTAGCTATCAGAATAATTACCACACAGGCCAGGGCTTTCCGTTTCGTGGGAGACTCGCCGGGCACGTGACCTGTTCTTCCCACCAATGAAAGTGTCGTGAGGCGGCAGCTATAGAGCTGCCAACTCTCACACTGAGTCACGCACATATGCACACGCTGTCACGCACACACGCTGTCACGCACACACGCTCAAAAGCTCCCACCACGACTCTCTCACACTTGCATGCTCACACGCTCTCACGCTCTCTCTCACACACACACACACACACACACCTCATAAATTTCACGCTGTCACCTTGAAAGAACCTACCGACCTTTTAATAATGAATGTCTAGTCACTATCGGGCAAAAAGCTTGTATGTCCATTTTTATTCTTAAGTGAATATACCTTTCATTTAAGCAACTAGACCGGTGCCCGGCTGTAGAGTCGGTAACAATGGAAGTTGGAGGTGCATGCCGCACACACTTGCAATACCCATTGTACCCGTGTCAGAGTACCCGTTCCTCCCATCTGTCTGTGTCCCTTTTATGCCCATATATGGAGTTTTCTGTATCTGTCCCTCTGTGTCCCTTTATTCCTATATATGGAGTTCTGTGTCAGGCATGCCCAAATATGGAGTGTTGTGATGTCAGGCCAGCTCCTATATGGAGCAGACGTACACACGTACATATTGAGTTCTGTGTCAGGCATGCCCAAATATGGAGTGTTGTGATGTCAGAACAGGCCAGCTCCATATATGGAGCCTGGGCAGGGGCCCTGTCAAGAGCCCGGGCAGAAGTCCATTAATGGCGTCAAAGTCAAAGTCGTACGATTTGTCACACACATTACCGCAGTGAAATTTGTTCTCCGCATTTGACCCATCTCTTGGAGCGGTGAGCTGCAGCCATGCCACGCTCGGGGAATCATTTGATTAGTTGATTTGACCCCAATCCAACCCATTGATGCTGAGTGCCAAGCAGGGAGGCATTTTTAAAAACCCTCTCGTGGCCTGGGCCATGGCTCAGTGGTCCAGGCACCTTGGCTGGTAACCCAGTCTGGCAGTGTGCCGCGGGTTCGACTTCCGATCGCGACGGCCTTTACTGCATGTCAGACGAAATGAAAGCCTGGGTATCGAGACTACTGCATGTCTTCCCCCATCTCTCTCCCCATTTCCTGTCAGCCTGTCTGTCCCTCCATAAAAAATAAAGGCGAAAGCCACACAAAAAACATTAAAAAACCCTCTCGTGTAATATTGTAATTATACAACAGTTATCCTTAGAGGTCCGCTGACACGCCCCTCTGGAGCTAAGAACTGCTATCAAACAATTTCAAACTGTTTTCAGTCAGACCACGTGATGTGCTGTACCACCCATATTAATTTCGGGGCGTGTCAGCGGACCTTTAAAATATAAAACACGTCAACTCAATTTCATCATAACTAAGATATTCGCTACTGTTCTCTGGGAGAACAGTGCAGCTGATTTTTATGTTTTGATTAGGTGTGCCATCATGCTCGTTTGAAGCATGTCTAGATAGCTATTTCAACCAGATTGCTTCCTCGAAATGACCTGTTGTATAATGTACAAGAGAAGAGTGGCATGTTAAAGTAGCAAACATCGTCTGTGTTTTGTATAAATAATTACTACATTGGATCCATTGGAACACATCAGTGGTGTAAAACGCATTCACATTCATTACTTAGGTAATCAATAATGCAATGTAAAACTACTCAATTTCAAGTAATGTCCGTAATTCCTTTTTTTTTTACTTGAGTAAAAGTACAAAATATAGTACCAAAATATACTAAAGTACAAAATTAAAGTAGGCCTACTCGTTTCGACCAGGGCCGTGCACTAATGGGGCAGGTGCCAAACCCCGCAGAAAAGGGAGCTGATTAGGTAGGTCTTTTTTACATAAATGTTTTACGTAAATGTACTTAGCTACTTTCCACCAGGGCTGTGCAGAGAGCGCTGATCTTTTTTGTAGGTGGTCCCTTGTGCCATTTCACTTCAGAAATGTAGTCCTACATTGGTCATTGGATGTCTTATTCTAATGCAGCAACTTAGCAAGATGTTCCACAATAACTTGGTCATGAGACAGTAAAATAAGCAATAGGCCTACGTTCTCATCTTAATTTTTTTTTTTGGGGGGGGGGGCACTTTGAGACAGCTAGGCATATGCACAAGTACTGTGCGTAGGGCAAAACACCGATAGGGGCAACAAAATGTGGCAAAAGTGCCAAGCTGATCCCCCTCTGCACGTGCCTGCTTTCCACCACTGGAACACAGGGTTCTTTTCTTCCCCATTTCCTGAAAAGTAACCCGACAGCGGCGACGTACACCTAGTACCTCTGGAAGCTGGCTATAGTCCTGGAAGGAAGCCGTGCCAGACAGAACACAACCTACTGGTGGAAAACAGTGTGCATCTTCAGATGAAAAAACGATGTCCTTCAAAGGCCCGTCAGCAATTTGTGCCCGCTGGTGCCAAATCCTGATTAGAATGCTGGAGATTATAATCGGCCCTGTGACGCACCATACCGCCTGTTTCACACCTCTTAACAAGTATGTACAATGAACAACATTATTCTTGGAAAATGATTTATATGGCTGCAGTTTTGTTCTGTTTTGTCATGAGAGCAAGCCCTTAACAATATGGCCAGTGTAGGACACGGTTATAGGCAACTAATTTGTCCTGGTCCAATATCTGTCCAGTACTCCGGACTGTGTGGTGTTGCGAAAGGTGTTTGACCTTTTTTAAAGTCAGTTTAGAGTTTAAATTGAAGTAAAAAAAAAGGCCAAATTAAATGAACATAAGACTGTTTTCATCCCCAGTGGCACAGGGCTAGAGTGGCTGGTAGAATGGCCAGATGGGAACTACGAGAACTACGAGGTTCCCAGTTCGAACCCGGGCTCTCCAGAGTTGGTGTCGAAGTGTCCTTAAGCAAGACTCTGAGTCTGAACCCCTAATTGCTCCTGATGTGCAGGTTGGTGCTTTGCATGGTTTCCTCCACTGTCGGTGTGTGAATGTTTGTGTGAATGGGTGAATGTTATGCACAATCTATGTAAAGTGCTTTGGATATGCAGTGCACTATTTACCATTATGCCTTCTGCTCTCCTTGCACTGTCACTAATAAAGTTTCTTTAGGTGTGGATAGTTTCTCTATTTGGACATAATAGCATATATGTGAGTCGTTGGTCTCATGGGTATGCCCATGCATAAACTGACTGACAAATCGAGTGGCAAAGTGAGTTTAACGTAATTTAACGTCAATTAATGCAATCAAATAGGACTTTTCTGTTTGGATGTATGGTCTTTCAAGGCCAGAAAGGCAGTTTTGGCCTGCATGCCGCCTGTTGCCTACCACTGATGTAGGAGAAGATCTTGATAGAAGAGTGCCCCTACTGGTGGTGACCCAGGGGAATAGCAGCTGGTTTACTTTAATTAAGCACCAGGCTGCATGCAGGCAAAATGCCAGAAAGAGAAAAGGTTTTTAATTGCAGGAAGTATGAATAGACAAAAATGCCACTTTTTGGTTTATCTGCTGATTCATACATGGTTTTGTTTGATTCCCTCTTTTGGTTTTGATAGTCAATCATTATTAACACACGCACGTACGCACTTTTCAGAAAATATCAATAAAATAGTGAAAATAGCAGCTCTACAAGCTAAAATGTAGTGTATCCAAAAAGAAAAGTACTGTAAAAAGAAAAAAGTAAATGTAGCCTACTTTGTTACTGTCCACCACTGCTGAAAATACAGCTCTGGATATTAGTAACTCTATAATGAGCAGTGGTGGAAAAAATACTCCAATGTTCTACTTAAGTAAAAGTATCAATACGCATTATAGAAATACTCTTTTACAAGTAAAAGTCTGGAATTAAAATTTGACTTGAGTAAAAGTACTAAAGTATTGTTATCAAAATGTACTTAAAAGTTAAAGAATGTCCCATTTCACACATTTTCAAATGTATACAAATCTTTTGAAATTAGCAGATCTACAAGCTCACAATGCAATGTATTGTATGTTTTGTAATAATAATCAAAATCTACAAAATAACTAGTAACAATAATAATCATAATACAAATAATTGTAGTTGAGTAAAAGTAAAAGTATTGGAAATTGTTAATACTCAAGTAAAGTAAACCTCAAAATTGTATCCACCACTGATAATGAGAAACTATCGCTAGCTATATGTTAAGCTAGTGATACCAGCCCAGGCCGTAGCGTAACGGTCTGGGCACCGGACTGGTAATCCAGTCACAGTGTGCCGCGGGTTCGACTCCCGGACCCGACACGGCCTTTACTGCATGTCATCCCCCCATCTCTCTCCCGTTTCCTGTCAGCCTACTGTCTGTCCCTTCAAAAATCAATAAAAGGCGTAAGCCGCAAAAAAGATATCTTAAAAAAAAAAAAAAAAAAAAAAAAAAAAGCTAGTGATACCAGGAGTCATAGTCAAATGCATTTCCGTGGCCAGAGTGGATTTAATCAAATCAAACTGCTGTCTAAAAGTAAACATAATCGTTATGATAGAATTATTTATTCATGCCGGTGGAAATGACTCACTCGGGTCACAAAGATTAATGTGGAATCGACGTGTGCATACTTTAGTTATGCAAAGAGACTGTCAGTTGTCTCTGCATGGTCGCCAGCCAAATATGATTAATGACGTGATGTCTTCCTTCACCGCTGGTGTCCAGATAATAATGTGGGCTTCATTTATCATCGGCAGACATTTTTAAGCATTATGTTATTACTTTACCTATTGAAAAATAGATAGATCTACTTTAGATCTGCTATTTTAGTTTTTTTTAATTGTGAAAATGTGGCGCACATCTTTGAATATATTCTTTCAGAGCGATTTTTTTTTTACTCAAATCTTTGCTTTTGGGGGGTGCCTGGAACAACATTATGTTCAGATGGGGATCTGCGGCCAAATATAGATAATGCTGGGGGTCCTTGACATGGAAAAGGTTGAGCACCACTGATATAGAAACATAGGATTGCCAGAAAACTGTTAATCTAGGCTAAAAACCTTTTTTTCCCCTTACACTATGGCTCCCCATTGTTATGACCACCTTGTCTAGTGGTTTTTACCCGTAATAAGACTTGAGGCCGGTTCTAAACAAATGTCTCTTCTATGTCAGTGGTTCAAACCTTTTCATGTCAAAGACCCCCACAATTATCTGTATTTGGCCGCCGACCCGCATCTCAACATATTTTGTTCCAGGGACCCCCCCCCCCCCCCCCCCCAGAAGCAAAGATTTGAGTTACAGATTTTTGAGTGGTGCAACCACTCCATTGAACAGCAATGTGTGTCCCTTTGTATGCGTGCGTGTATGTCTGTTTAGAGTACCAACAGGTGACAAAGTGGCGCTGTTGAACTTCACACAGTGCACAGGTGCATGATGGGAAGCTGAGGTTTTAGCGGGGACAAGGTTGGCGGAGGGTGTGTAGGATTTTTTTGTTTTATTTGTTTTCATTTTGTTCAAATACTGTACAACAGTACAAATATGTATTCATGTATTTAATAATGCATTATGGAATATGAATAGGAGGGACTGTAATGTCAGTTATTTTCAATGTACTTTGAAATGTGTCATATAATTGTATTCCTACAATTCCCAGCATGCATTTAACAGTGCAAGCACCGGCCTCCTGACACGCCCACACAGACTATGGCCACCTTTACATCAACCTGATTCACATTGACTGGAGTCACCATGAACACAGAGGAGGATATTGGGCGACATCACGATCCTCCACTGAGGGTGGCGTCTACAAGGAAGTAAGATTTGACACCACCGGGGTCAACTTTTCAGTGCATTTAGAGACACAGAAGACTGTTCAGAGTTATGGTGACTGTTTAAAGGGGATATGTAAGTGATGTTTTGCTAAAATGTACAATTTGTACTGACAGACACTCTTATTCCTCTTACAAGTTAAATAACTAAATATTCCCAAAAATAATCATTGCTAGTATAGACTATAGACTAGAGTCTAGTATAGCCTACTCTCCTACTAGCTCCAGTAAGTAAGAAAAATACCTAAAATATTAAGTATAGGCCTACAGTACTACTTTACTTTCCACCACATATTGACATACTGCACAGTATACTGCATGAACTGAAGCCTTTCGTTGTTGGTGTGTGTGTGTGTGTGTGTGTGTGTGTGTGTGTGTGTGTGTGTGTGTGTGTGTGTGTGTGTGTGTGTGTGTGTGTGTGTGTGTGTGTGTGTGTGTGTGTGTGTGTGTGTGTGTGTGTGTGTGTGTGTGTGTGTGTCAAACTGGAAACACACTTTGTTTGTCATTGTCCATTTTGCACATGAACTTGAGGGAGGGTCACGCGAATAGCAGAGGAAATGTGATATGTGTTGTTGACGAGGCATTTCACTGCAGGATTCACTGATGTTAACACCTTTCGCAAGGGTCAGTTTTTGCATAGAATCATGGAAAATCTCTAAAGGCTTTGCTCAGTAGCCTATACTTCTATGGACAAAATCTCCAAGCTTTATTTGTGGCTAAAACTGTGTGGAAAGGAAACAATGGGGCTGCCCGTTAGTTAGACGGCCCATTATGCTAGACTAGGCTATTTTACTGTGCACAGTAGCTAAACTTATATCATTAATCATACATAATTGTGCCCCATAGTTGAAAATTACTTCAATCGGATTTTCCCTCCGACGGAAGAGCAGAAGACATGCCAAACGTCTTTGTGCACCCACAATTACAACATAATGTTTATAGGTTCAACATATGTCAAGAAATAAAAAAATACAAAATAAATTATAAATCATTTAATGGTTTAGGGCGAAAATACATGTCTGATCCTGTGCGATATCACAAACCATGCAGGCCTCTCGAGGTCATCTGGGGAAGGTCTGTTTTATGTCCCTAGATGGAAAACTACTGCAGGGAGCCGCTCGCATGTCTATTAGAACAAACTACTGCAGGGAGCCGCTCGCATGTCTATTAGAAACAAACTACTGCAGGGAGCCGCTCGCATGTCTTTTAGAACAAACTACTGCAGGGAGCCGCTCGTATGTCTATTAGAAACAAACTACTGCAGGGAGCCGCTCGCATGTCTTTTAGAACAAACTACTGCAGGGAGCCGCTCGCATGTCTATTAGAAACAAACTACTGCAGGGAGCCGCTCGCATGTCTTTTAGAACAAACTACTGCAGGGAGCCGCTCGCATGTCTATTAGAACAAACTACTGCAGGGAGCCGCTCGCATGTCTATTAGAAACAAACTACTGCAGGGAGCCGCTCACATGTCTATTAGAACAAACTACTGCAGGGAGCCGCTCGCATGTCTATTAGAAACAAACTACTGCAGGGAGCCGCTCGCATGTCTTTTAGAACAAACTACTGCAGGGAGCCGCTCGCATGTCTATTAGAACAAACTACTGCAGGGAGCCGCTCGCATGTCTATTAGAAACAAACTACTGCAGGGAGCCGCTCACATGTCTATTAGAACAAACTACTGCAGGGAGCCGCTCGCATGTCTTTTAGAACAAACTACTGCAGGGAGTCGCTCGCATGTCTATTAGAACAGACTATTGCAGGGAGCCGCTCACATCATGTCTATTAGAAACAAACTACTGCAGGGAGCCACTCACATGTCTTTTAGAACAAACTA
Organism: Protomyctophum parallelum; assembly: GCF_964188405.1. NCBI lineage: Eukaryota > Metazoa > Chordata > Actinopteri > Myctophiformes > Myctophidae > Protomyctophum > Protomyctophum parallelum. The sequence continues at coordinate 26,140,663 of NC_139713.1, forward strand.
CTGCAGGGAGCCGCTCACATGTCTATTAGAACAGACTATTGCAGGGAGCCGCTCGCATGTCTATTAGAAACAAACTACTGCAGGGAGCCGCTCACATGTCTATTAGAAACAAACTACTGCAGGGAGCCGCTCACATGTCTATTAGAAACAAACTACTGCAGGGAGCCGCTCACATGTCTTTTAGAACAAACTACTGCAGGGAGCCGCTCGCATGTCTATTAGAACAAACTACTGCAGGGAGCCGCTCACATGTCTATTAGAAACAAACTACTGCAAGGAGCCGCTCGCATGTCTATTAGAACAAACTACTGCAGGGAGCCGCTCACATGTCTTTTAGAACAAACTACTGCAGGGAGCCGCTCACATGTCTTTTAGAACAAACTACTGCAGGGAGCCGCTCGCATGTCTATTAGAAACAAACTACTGCAGGGAGCCGCTCACATGTCTATTAGAACAAACTACTGCAGGGAGCCGCTCGCATGTCTATTAGAACTAGCCTCGGTACCAGGCTTTCATTTTTGTTGGTGCAAAAATTTAAAGCCTGGAGGAACGCATTGGCCGGTCTGGTCTAAAAGTGGGAGTCAACCCTTCCGGGTGGGCGTCGCTCCAAATCATGTGACGTAGCGCTGCACTAGGGGGGAGAGGAGGGGCCGGGGGTGACGGACAGATCGATGAGATCCAATCAGGGCGTGCGCAAATCTCAGCTGCGACCCGCCCCTCTAGACCAGAAACCTAACACGTTAGCTCAGGCTAATTAGAACAGACTACTGCAGGGAGCCACTCGCATGTCTTTTAGAAACAAACTACTGCAGGGAGCCGCTTGCATGTATTTTAGAACAAACTACTGCAGGGAGCCACTCGCATGTCTTTTAGAAACAAACTACTGCAGGGAGCCGCTTGCATGTCTTTTAGAACAAACTACTGCAGGGAGCCACTCGCATGTATTTTAGAACAAACTACTGCAGGGAGCCACTCGCATGTATTTTAGAACAAACTACTGCAGGGAGCCACTCGCATGTCTTTTAGAACAAACTACTGCAGGGAGCCGCTCGCATGTCTATTAGAACAAACTACTGCAGGGAGCCGCTCGCATGTCTTTTAAAACAAACTACTGCAGGGAGCCACTCGCATGTATTTTAGAACAAACTACTGCAGGGAGCCACTCGCATGTATTTTAGAACAAACTACTGCAGGGAGCCACTCGCATGTCTTTTAGAACAAACTACTGCAGGGAGCCGCTCGCATGTCTTTTAGAACAAACTACTGCAGGAGCTGACAAACTACTGCAGGGAGCCGCTCGCATGTCTTTTAGAACAAACTACTGCAGGAGCTGACAAACTACTGCAGGGAGCCGCTCCCTTTTAAATCACAGCTACAAGTCTGTTTGTTGCTGCCTCTTATTGAGAGCTTTTCAACCCTTTTCATGTCATGGTCCATTATTTATTCAGCATTTAAGCCACAGACCACCATTTGATGACTAATTTGCCCTTTTTTACTATTTTAGAAAACCTGTCTTTATGTAAATCGGCTAGTTAAACTATTTTAAAATATTTTTCAAAATAGTAAAAAATGGCAAATAAGTTTAGGCATAAGGGATAAGGGTGGCGCAAGATGGAGCCCTAGATGCCTGTTGGAACCTCTACAGAGGTGGCCGTTGCGCTGGCCTACTTGGAACGATGCAAGTTGGAAATGCATGCCCCACCGAGATATTATGTGGGTTTCATGTTATGCTCTCAAGAGTTAAAGATCTATAGGGTCCATTTGGTTACCAACTCTGTCATTTAGGTTTAACTGGGGACTACCTGGAACCCCCTCAAGGACCACTGGTTGAAAACCTTAAAATAATTGTGAGCGCACGCACAACACTCCATCTCTGCCAGTGTCCATCAGACAGTGTTATTGTCCATATGATTCCATAAGTCTCAGTGTCAGTCAGACACCAACACTGATTTAATTTTAGGCCATGAACCTGGAACATGGACCTGGTTGCACGCTAGCTTTCTAGCTGTAAATATCAATTATATTTTTATGCTGCACTAAAAATGTTCGCTATTAATTGCTCTTGCCTCCGTTTTCGTTGCAGATTTATATTCCTGTTATTAATGTAGACACTGCATAATTGTAGCCTACTTCATGAGGTGTAAGTATAGTAGATTGTGATGATGAGGCTGATAGTTCATCCCCAAAATTACTTTTTGTCTATCGATTACTCACCCCATGGATACGTGTAAGTGTTGTAGTACTCAAGCCCTTGACTCATCTAGAGTCCTGTCTCGAGTACACATTTTCATTTTCTCTGTCTCGTCTCGGTCTCGCCCTTAATTCGTCTTTACTCAGTTTCAGGCCAAGGGACTCAGGGCTCCTCAACCACCGAGTCAATACAATGCAATGAAATAATTTGATTATATTCATAATTTATGAGGAGTCCATTCAAATTAAAATGATAAGAGAGTTGTCTGGTGCTTATAGACAGCTATCTTAAGTTAAGTAACAGAGCGCTGCCAACTTGCGCATTGCACACAAGTAGGCCGTGTAGTATGGCCTACTTGCGTGGAAGCAATCACCACTGCTGGTACGACTGCTGCTATAAGTCCTAAAGCTCTCTGCTGCTGTCTAGGTTTGAAATACAGCAGTGGTCAGTGGTCCCTCATTGCCCGGTGGAGTCACCGACACACACACACACACACACACACATACCCAGTGGTCAGTGGTCCCTCATTGCCCGGTGGAGTACACCGACACACACACATACCCAGTGGTCAGTGGTCCCTCATTGCCCGGTGGAGTACACCGACACACATACCCAGCCGATACATACCCGGTAATGACCTTATACCAATTTTGAAACGTACTTTAGTTACGTCATCGAGAACAGTGGTTTCTCATTGGCTGGTGGAATGTACCGACATACATACCCAGGCGGTCGCTGTTCTTGGTCCCTGATTGGCTGAGCGATGCCACCGACATACGCAGCCAATTACAGTACTTGCGCAAGTAATTCAGTCTCTCTCTTAGAGTGAATTTAGAATATATATTTATTGAGCATAATTGAGCATAGATATATGAAGCATGGCGTCAGGGCTCTGTCCCTATTCATTCCCTGTAACATTAACATTTTAGTTACATTTTAAGCCAAGTAAAATTACAGGGAATGAATAAGACCCCAGGGGATCTAGAAACAAAGCCTGTATACAGGTGGATGCTGGGGAGGCGGTGGGATTTGCAAAAACTTCATGAGCAGCAGGTTAGCAGAGAGTGAGGCAGGGAGACAGCAGCGGCGCACGACCTCACAGCGGGAGAGAAGCCAGGAAAGAGCAGGTAGGCAGATAAGTTTAAATAGCCGCTCTGAGACTAGTCACCTGATCAGGTAGGCGCTCACGAGTTGCCTGCCTGAACTAGCTCATTAATTGCGATGAAAACTATTTACTATGAAAACTTGCATTTCCCGTCGGTACGTCAGTCGGTCCGTCAGCCCACTTTATATGGTCGAGCATCGTGACATCATGTCTAGTCACCCACGTCTCCATATATGGTCACGCATCGTGACATCCTGTGAACCCAATGAACCCTGGCCATACTTGTTTTTGCATTCTTCGGTCCAAGTTGATCCCATGCCAAAGGGACAGCACTCTGCCGTCACTCAAGTGGATGCGTGCACACGCCGATCTGCCCCAGCAGTGCGACCTCCACGCTCTCACGGAGGAGACTGCCGATGAGCGGCGCCGCCGTCTGGCCAGGGAATGCCAGCGGTGGGTCACGGAGGATGCAGTTATCCATGATATTGGTTAATGTTTAATATTAGTATGTTGTGAAATAACTACTTCTAACTTGTAGCTTGTCCTCAACTCAAACTGCCCACATTCCAGCAGTTGCTGGAGTCAAACAGATAAGAGAGTGGAATATGACACCATGCAGGGGTAACAAAGACTGCTCCACTGCCTGCAAGAACCAGGCAGGCCATGTCATGAACACCACAAGATATGGGCTTCCTCTGCCTTGTGTATACGTGACTAAAAACCCACGGAATACTAGAAAGATGGACAATGCCGTGGCGAGTCTGCGCAGGCTGAGCAGAGAGCAGTATTGGCGCCACCGCCAGAGTCTCACGGAGGACACCGTCGTCCCGGAGACGCCGTTGATACAAACATCATGTCAGTATCATACTGATTGATACTGACATGATACTGACATGATACTGACCATGATACTGACATGATACTGACATGATACTGACATGATACTGACATGATACTGACATGATACTGACAATGATACTGACATGATACTGACATGATACTGACATGATACTGACAATGATACTGACATGATACTGACATGATACTGACATGATACTGACAATGATACTGACAATGATACTGACATGATACTGACATGATACTGACATGATACTGACCATGATACTGACATGATACTGACAATGATACTGACAATGATACTGACATGATACTGACATGATACTGACATGATACTGACCATGATACTGACATGATACTGACCATGATACTGACCATGATACTGACCATGATACTGACATGATACTGACCATGATACTGACATGATACTGACCATGATACTGACCATGATACTGACAATGATACTGACATGATGCAGGTGTGTGTGTGTGTGTGTGTGTGTGTGTGTGTGTGTGTGTGTGTGTGTGTGTGTGTGTGTGTGTGTGTGTGTGTGTGTGTGTGTGTGTGTGTGTGCGCGCGTGTGCGTGTGCGTGTGCGTGTGCGTGTGCGCGATATTGAGTTTCATGTGTCTTTGATGCGTTTTAAGTTCCATGCACTGATCCTGATAATTGTGTCCTATAGAACCCTGGTTTCCTATCCTTCCTGGATCAGGGCCCTTGTGATATTTGGGAAGCATCCAGGACACCACCCATGGGCCGCCTGTATTGATTGTGCCAGTTCCACGTCGGATCAATGTGTACGTGGTGTACCCTTATTTATTGCTACCACTTTTTAATATTAATGCTGTATTATGATTATGATTAACGATTTCCGCCGGAACCACTGCTATATAATATGGTATGTGTTCACATCATCATCATCATCATGGTCAACATCCGCGCAGCACACGGGGGGGGTATGCATCTGAGACAATGGCTGCGGGCCCCCAGGGACGGATCGTATGTCTGCCTTCCTAGCTGTCCTCCCCTGACAAAAAAAACACACACACCCTTTTCAGCATGATCAATGGAGAGAGAGAGAGAGAGAGAACAAGCGGGGGAAGGGTGGGGGGGGCACAGGCAGCCTGCTCGCCGGTGATTGGCTTGCCATTCCACTCTAATTGGATCAAGTGGGGACTTGCTTAGCTTTGTGCTTTGTGTCGAGAGTCGAGACCGGAGAGCAAGCCAGACAGATACAGACTGCATGCGGACAGAGAGAGAGATAGAGAGAGAGAGAGAGAGAGAGAGAGCATGAGTCATGAATAAGCGAGGGTAAGACAGATTGAGAGAGGAAGCAAATGATCGTCCTTAGGAGGGGTGTGTGCGTGAGAGAGAGAGAGAGTGAGTGTGTGGTGAGTGTGTGTGAGCGAGAGAGAGGTGAAGTGCAACGGTAGTATCCGCCTCACTTTGTCCTTCAGCGCAGCTGGAAATGTCCCTTCGGTGAAGGGTAGGTGCCTGCTGTGCGCGTCGGAAGGAAGAGGAGAGGAGAGAGGCAGCCGCATGCCGCATCCCGTCCAGCATGTGGCTGCTGCATGCTGCCACTGCAGTGCAGCGCTCGATGCTCTGCCAGCCAGCGCTGCTGCCTCCACGCTGAGTCCACCATGCCGCTGACGACCTGAAAGATGGAGACCGCATGCAGCGCCACTAGTAACAGTAGTACGTGACGCCCTGCGAGCAGCAGCCAGCCGGACCCCGGGACGATTCGTTGCGATGCCTTAAATTAAAGTACTCGGAAACACTTCTATAGATCCGCCTCCCCCCTTACCCTCACCCCAAACCCCCCCCTCCACCTTCCTCCGACCCCCCTTCCCTCCTCCCCAACCGTCCCCCCCTTCCTCCTCCTCTGACGAGAAACCAGAAGGATGACTCAGGGACTAGAGGACTCCTCTGCAGTGTCGACGCCCCCCTCGTCGCCGCCGTCCCCCTACCCCGGCCTGGGCCTCGACTTCGACTACGGACGCTCCCCCGAGGAAGAGACGGAAGCGCCGAAGCCGCCTCCGCCCTCCTCGGAGGAGGAGGGAGACGCAGAGTCCTTCTACGGCAGCGAGAGCCCCGAGGAGAAGCGGCATGCCCCCCCAGGGGGGACAGACGGCGTCGGACTCGCAGAGGAAGAGGACTGCGGAGACGATGACGACGATGAGGCCGATAGAGCGCCGGCGGGGCCGCTGGGCTTGGCGTGCTGCTGGGCCGGGGCGGCCGCCGCCACAACGTGCTGTGTGTGTGTGGAGATGGCACCGGGGAGCGGCTGCCTGCGCTCGGAGAAGCTGTGCATCCTGCCCATTGTGGCCTGCCTGCTCAGCCTGGCGCTCTGCACCGCCGGCCTCAAGTGGGTGTTCGTGGACAAGATCTTCGAGTACGACCCGCCCACCCACTCGGACCCCAAGCGCATGGGACAGGACCCCATTGTCATCCTAGCCGACCCCACGCACGGGCTCGGCGGCGCCGTGGCTTTTCACAACACCTCTGCTTCCCCCGCCGGCGGTGGTGCTGGTGGTGGTCCGTTAATCGATGCCACAGAGGTCATGACCCCGTCCCCCGTGCTGACTAACCCGGCCACGCAGTCTGGGAAGGTCGCCCCTCCCCCTAAGCGGACCCCCTACTACCCCCAGACTACTGAGGAAACTAATGACATAGTCGTCAATACAATATGTAAGTACTCAACCATTTCAATTAACCACTTAAAGCCTTCAGACACCGGACTGTTACTTGGAGCACCTTTTCTTCCCCATCTACAGTACACCAAATCTCTTTGACAAAAATAGCCCATTTTTGGCTAATGTTCTCCACATAATATGGGTGCCGGGGCTTAAGTGGGAAAGATGAGCTTTGTGGGGGAACTCTGCCAGTGAAATAGTTCTGAGGTGAAGGCTGTGTTGAGCTTACAGGTATTGTTTAAAAAAGGTGGTTGTGCGGATGTGCTTAGACTGTAAACGCTGAGGGAGATATAACACAACACACATGTTGTGACTTGTAAAGTATTTCACACAACGCCTCTATGACTAAGCCTCCGGAGAATTTTTACTTAAAGGGGCACTGTAATGTTTTTTCCAATATGACCTCTTGGTATACTTGTTTTACTAGGGTTCATGTTCCATTAACCACTTGAACCCCAGCATCCATATTCTGTGGGGGTACGTTAGCCCAGTCCCATGCACAAAACATAGCAGATCTACAAGCTCACTGTGTCACAGCACAACACATTGTGAGCTTGTTAAGATCAGCTAGTTGGTGTAGAGATAACAAAAAGTGAAGTTGCAACTCAGGACCATCTTGACTAAGAATGGAGGATTTAAGTCAGGTGTTTTCAACCATGGTCCAGGGGACCACCAGTGGTCCTTGAAGGGATTCCAGGTGGTCCCGAGCTAAATGATGGAGAGTTGGTAACCAAATTACCGTAGATCTTTAACTACGTGTAAAATGAAACCAAATGGTCCAAATTTTGGTTTCATATTACGCTTTAAAGAGTAAAATTATTGTTAAACATCCATATGCATTAGTTCATTTACAATAAGAAGAATTGTCTCTGAAATGCTGCTGCAGTTGCACTGAAAGGTTGACCGGACCCCAGTGTCACTGAGGTCAAACCCTACAACTCCCTACTTCCTGCATGGTTTGTAGCCTAAATGCCACCCTTGGGTGTTGGTCGTGACATTGCCCTTCATGTCCGTAGACCGCCAGCCAGGCTCCATGTGTCTGGACCGCAACGTGTCTCATAGGAAATGTATGAAAAGTGGCCCGGAATAGACCGGATGCCCTCTGTTACAGGTTTCTAGATCGTTCTATAGATCAGCAGTGTTGGACGTTCCCCTTTAAGCCGGCCAAGAAACCGCAACATCATTTCAAAGTCACCCCCGGCGACACCATGGGTGGCACCACCATGGCATGGAGTCATTTACATGAGTCATTTCTGGCAAAACTGATAATTATGAATAATTCAAGCCACCGTATCAAAGAGCCAAAGGAACAGAACAATTTAGAGCACCTTATCGGAGAGACTGCGCTGTCTTTAATAATAGTTGAACTAAATGTATCTTTTGTTTTATCGGCGTGTCAGTGAGAGGAAGGCAGCTAAAACAGGAGCAGAAGCGAGGCCTCCTCCAACATGCCGTCTTCCAGAATATGATATCAAAATCAATACGTGATGCATGGCTTTACTAAAAGTGAAAGCTGCGGTTGCACTGGTGGACTTCCTCTCTAGCCCAGGCTCCATTTCAAGGTCAGTCTGCAGCTGAAAGCTAATTGATCCCCCCCCCCCCCCCCACGCACACAAACACACACACACACACATCGCTGACTGCATGGGCCCACAGAGAAAGACAATCCCACTCAGCCAGTCTGTCTGTCTGTCTGTGGTCCACCTTTCCAATTAATGACATACTGTGGTTATACAAGAGCCCCGTCCATGGGCAGTGATTCTGAACCATTTATTTCAAGGACCCCCACTTTGATCATTTGGCTTTTTCAGCTCCGGGACAGCCGATCCTTGTTAATGTAACTCTGCACGTGTACAAATGTGCTTGTTTGGAGTTACAGAGGGTTCATTTGGTTCCAAAATATCAGTCATTTCGCTGCATGGGGACCTCCAGGAACCCCCTCGAGGATCCCTGCGGGTCTCCGAATGCCAAGTTGAGAACCTCTGCTCCATTGTATCCGCTTGGGTTAACGTTCCATCTTCCAGCCTATATTGCCCTTGAAGAGGTGATGATCAGATTATCAACCTTTTTCATTTCAAGCGCCCCCAGTTTGATATGCATAGAGAGACCCGCATTTCATACCATTTTGATTTATCTCTGGGTCCCCTCTACTAAAATCCTCAATGTTAAGTTTGACTGTGTAGGCCCAGGCCGTAGCGTAACGGTCTGGGCACCGGACTGGTAATCCAGTCGCAGTGTGCCGCGGGTTCGACTCCCGGACCCGACACGGCCTTTACTGCATGTCATCCCCCCATCTCTCTCCCGTTTCCTGTCAGCCTACTGTCTGTCCCTTCAAAAAAATCTATAAAAGGCGTAAGCCGCAAAAAAATATCTTAAAAAAAAAAAAAAAAGTTTGACCGTGTACAAATGGAACCATTTCAATTTTTGGTGATCCCCGACCTGACATTGAGAACCATTGCTCTAAATGTGAACGGGGTCTGCTGTAATAAGGCTTTTCAATTTGGTTGATCATGTCTAAAATGGATTAACCTGATGTGTTTTCCAGGGCATAATGAAAGGCCAGTAGACAGGGGTCATCAACATGTACGTTCACGGACAAATGTGTCTGTGGCAAAGTCTTGTCTGTGGCAAATTTTAAATGTCAGTCTCCAGATTTTCATAATAATAATATGACACGTATTTACTATGACACAGTGACATATTAGAAGTCCTAGTACTAGTGGTTCTCAAATGTCATATTTGCAAGGACCCCTAAAACTGTGAGAGTGTACAAATTGAACCAAATGGACCCTTATGGGTCCATTTGGTTCCATTTGAACACTCTCTCAGTTACAGACCTGTTATGGTCATTCAGGGCTAGCTCTTTATGTATTTCTGGTAATATTATTGTCCACTCATTTTGTATGTCTGTCGAAGAAACATAGCCAGCATGGAAATGACCCCGGCCTGCAGGTTAAATTGCCAAGGTCATGTTAAACACTAAATGAAGGTAATAGCAGATGAGGGACGTTTGCAATGTCATTGCAAACTCTTAATGGTAAATGGTAAATGGTGCATTTATATAGCGCCTTTATCCAAGGCGCTTTACAGAGATTGTGCATTACATTCACCCATTCACACACACATTCATACACCGATGGCAGCGGAAACCATGCAAGGCACTAACTAGCACGGGAGCAATTAGGGGTTCAGTGTCTTGCTCAAGGACACTTCGACAGTAACTCTGGGGGAGCCTGGGTTCGAACTGGCAACCTTACGGTTACCATCCAGGCACTCTACCCCTGAGCCACCGCCACCGCTGCCCCTTAATCCCAGACGTATCTTTAATATTATGTGCTGAAGCATCATTGCTATTTTGAGCCTCACCTATTGACAATCTTTAAGCATCATTGCTATTTTGAGCCTCACCTAATGACAATCTTTATTTAATTAAAAACATTGCGTAAATGCATTAAAAGGTCAATTACAGAATACAGACTGTACCACAACATATGATAAAGGTAACATGCTAAAATGCAGGAAGACCACATCAGCCTGTACATTGATAATCATCTCACTTGAATGGAGATATTATAACTGATGTCAGAGAGAGAGAGAGAGAGAGAGAGATTGGTGGCTGTCAGGGTGGCCCTGTATTCTCATCCAAGGGAACAGTATTGGGCTATTGTTACGAAGGAACGTAGTGCCTCTCTGACATCACAACCAGGACGTTCGGAGTGACATCACTATAAATATAAACTATAAATATATGCCTACCGCAGGCCCTAACTGGAAGAGACCATTACAGCAACAGCAACAGACTTAGACGCACCATACCTGACTCTGCCAATACTGCGGCTCAAGGAAGACAAGTAAACCAGCCTAGCCTTGTCTCCTCGGCATCTCTCTCCCAGAATCTAGATCATACCAGATCTCGGTCACAATAGTGGTCCCTAAACGCCGACTCAGAGACGCCAGGAGGTAAAGGGAAATCCCCATTATCGACCTGACGGCTCGCCGTCAGCGAAAACCTAAGGATACGGCTATCATACAGTCGTCTATATACAGTCCCACCCACCCACCCACCGGGAAATTTCAACCATGAGTGAGGCAGAAAATGCCCTACGTACCCTCAGGGAGGCTACCGAACGAATGGCAGCCCAAGACGGACGCCCACGACCGCTACAACGGCCGCGCCCAGGACAATAGCCCCGTTCCCCGTCCCGAGGACGCCCACGACCGCTACAACGGCCGCGCCCAGGACAATAGCCCCGTTCCCCGTCCCGAGGACGCCCACGACCGCTACAACGGCCGCGCCCAGGACCGGACGAGCACTTGCACTACCAACGGTCAAGGACCCGACAACGGGTACCGACACCCGCGCCCTTCTAACCCCCCACCACAACAGCACCAGCCACCCCGCGATCATGGTCAGTCGTCTCAGCGACATGACAGGGGGAGGGACGATCGTGGTGGATGGGGGAGGAAGGACGATCGAGGTAGCAGGGGGAGGGACCGCGGCCAGCCGCGAGCGCCCGACAAACCCGCGACCGCGACCATCACTCACCTCAGCACGGCCAAAGGCAACAACAGGTTCTGTCCGATCTGCGACACTGACCAACACTACACCGCCAAATGCCATGTCCTCTGGAATATGACCAAGGTGGAAAAAGAAGAGTGGCTACAGACGAACAGAGGCTGCTACAAGTGCGGCAGGAGCCACCAGGAGAACGATTGCAGCCTCACCTCTGACTCCAAACCCTGCAGCGCGTGTCCCGGCGACCACCTTACGCCCTTCCACGAACTCCACAAGGATGCCAGATACCGAGAGTGACTGGCAGGACGCTACGGTCGACGGGGGGAGAAAGATCGACCACGGCGTCCGGCCACCCCGTCAACAACGAGTCCCCACAGTTCAAGGGAAGGCCAGAGCCGCCTCCCACTCCACCAAGCCAGCCTCACTGATGTCATCAACCATGAGCCACGCCAAGCGGGCAGCCAAGTGTCGAGGACGTTCGGCTTTACGACCCGAACGCCAAGACGGCAACCGCCTCTGCCTCATGCCTCCCTAGCAAGATCAGGACTTCGTCCGGAATCATGCATGCTAGCAAGCCAAATCTGTCCGACGTTCGGCTTTACGACCCGAACGCCAGGTCCGCTCGTCGTCCGGATTTACAACCCGAACGCCAAACGGTCGAACGGTCCCCCAGGTCCGCCTGCCCTCAGGTCTGCCTGCCCTCAGGCCCACCTGCCCTCAGGTCTGCCTGCCACCATACAGGTCCGCCTGACCTCAGGTCCGCCTGCCCTCAGGTCTGCCTGCCACCATACAGGTCCGCCTGACCTCAGGTCCGCCTGCCCTCAGGTCTGCCTGCCACCATACAGGTCCGCCTGCCCTCAGGTCTGCCTGCCACCATACAGGTCCGCCTGCCCTCAGGTCTGCCTGCCACCATACAGGTCCGCCTGACCTCAGGTCCGCCTGCCCTCAGGTCTGCCTGCCACCATACAGGTCCGCCTGACCAACAGGCCCGCCTGCCCTTAGGTCCGCCTGACCAACAGGCCCGCCCTTAGGCCCGCCTGACCAACAGGTCCCGCTGACTGCAAGTCAGCAGCGAAGTCGGCGTTCCGCAGCCTAGTACCGTCCGACACCCCAGCCCCGCCCCGCAAAGGACGCACCAAGGCCACTGCGTTGAAATAACGCAGGGGGGGAGAGGAACAAATGGAACAAACAACAGCGGCAGCGCACGCCGACAAGATGAATACGCTACAACGGTCCAAGCATCGTTGTGCAGCTCACCTCCAGCACTGATGCATCGCCACCACTCAGTCTGGACGACAAGCCCGAAGAACAGGTCAACACTCGAGCAGAGTCTGCGAGAGCACCCCAACACACCTCCGAAGGAAGCCTCACCGCACACGAGGCCGAGGCCCGGAGCGGCGACGGCCGCCACGGGTGTGAGGGGGGGAGCTCGAGGGAGGATTCCCCATCCGCACCACAGCCGCAGTGCCAAGGCCCCAAAGCAGAGTTGCACCCAATAAGCAATACCAGCGACGCAAGCCGCCCCAGAGGAAGTGGCGAGTTCGGCGCCGATCAGAAGGAGCCATCCTGGACTCCAGGCTTGTGAGCCACGCCTGATTCGGACACCGGATCGCCCTCCCCATGGGCCAACCCGATCCCACCAGTCACCTACATCCCCGGTCCCACATCGACCAGGCGCCCCTCGTGAAGAAGCCCCAGACGCAGTCATACAGCTGCATCTACCCACGGCACACGACGCGGCTAACCCAGCTCCCAGAGCTACCGGACACAGCCACAATGATCAGAGAGAACGGATAGTGAAGCCCACGGCCTCACTAAGGGGGAGTGTTACGAAGGAACGTAGTGCCTCTCTGACATCACAACCAGGACGTTCGGAGTGACATCACTATAAATATAAACTATAAATATATGCCTACCGCAGGCCCTAACTGGAAGAGACCATTACAGCAACAGCAACAGACTTAGACGCACCATACCTGACTCTGCCAATACTGCGGCTCAAGGAAGACAAGTAAACCAGCCTAGCCTTGTCTCCTCGGCATCTCTCTCCCAGAATCTAGATCATACCAGATCTCGGTCACAGCTATACTTATTTTAGGACAGGAGATTTCTATTTGGAGTGATAGCCTGTCTTTGTCTGGAGTGGGATTTAAGCTGTTTATTTGGCCGTGGTGCCAAGTCCAAGCACAAGTGATTCATATAAAGTGCGATTAGACGCAGTCGTCTTTCATACCCTGACCCTGTTTACAATGGCCATTTTGACATCGGTTAATGCACCTGAAGGTAATTACGTTAATTATGGTTGTGTTTCTGTGGGCTTGCATGAAGCTGCTGACCATGGTGCTGTCCGTAGTGCTGACTGTGGTGTAGACCAGGGGTGGGCAACTTTTATGATTTCCACACTCACTCCAGAGGGCCACCATCTTTTCCACACTCACTCCAGAGGGCCACCATCTATTCCACACTCACTCCAGAGGGCCACCATCTATTCCACACTCACTACAGAGGGCCACCATCTATTCCACACTCACTCCAGAGGGCCACCATCTTTTCCACACTCACTCCAGAGGGCCACCATCTTTTCCACACTCACTCCAGAGGGCCACCATCTTTTCCACACTCACTCCAGAGGGCCACCATCTATTCCACACTCACTACAGAGGGCCACCATCTATTCCACACTCACTACAGAGGGCCACCATCTTTTCCACACTCACTCCAGAGGGCCACCATCTTTTCAACACTCACTACAGAGGGCCACCATCTATTCCACACTCACTCCAGAGGGCCACCATCTATTCCACACTCACTCCAGAGGGCCACCATCTTTTCCACACTCACTCCAGAGGGCCACCATCTATTCCACACTCACTCCAGAGGGCCACCATCTTTTCCACACTCACTCCAGAGGGCCACCATCTTTTCCACACTTACTCCAGAGGGCCACATTGCATTGCATTGCACTACTTCGTCATTCTATGTCACAAAAAAGTAGCAAAAATAGTAGTTCTACAAACTCTAAATGTGTCGCAGTGGGGCGCGTTTTGATCTTGTGGAACTTTGCTATATTTGAATTGTAGTCCTGGATTTTTCTTTTTGCTATTTTATTTTATTTCAAATGCTTTTAATTATACTTATGTTAACTTTATGATCTGAATAATATATCGGTATTTGTACAGTATATTGCTGCTAGCTGGTAGCATAAATGTAGTTAACCTTTGTACTTCCACTTTAAGAGTATCGGTTTCCTCTCCGCTGTAGCCCCATGCACACACTCACTCAACTATTTGCTATCATTAGCATTAGCGCACACTGTTTACCTGTTGCCAGAAACGTTTACATGTCGGGAGCGATTACGAGACAAAGTAAAAAATGTCATCTGGACTTTGGATGGCTGACGATCACCGGTCAGCACTCGTAGATTCTGAGTTATGGAGGTTTGAAAATCCTGCTTTGAACCGAGGTAAATGGAGAGGAGTTGTAACGTCCCATAGCTGGTGGTGACGGAGGCGTTGCATAGCAACCGGATCAACGTTAACACCCCGAATGCCCAGGGTATTTAGGACCATTAAATCAGGACGCCCAACGATTTGCGATGGGCCGTCAAAAACATAATCAACATAGTTATAATTGGAACCATTGATTTAGATCAAGAGTTATTCACGTTTTAAGATTTTTGATCTCATCCACTAAAATGGAGGGGGACCTCTTTGGATGACGTCCCCATGGTGTAGACCATGGTGCTGTCCGTGGTGTAGACCATGGTTCTGTCCGTGGTGCTGACCATGGTGTAGACCATGGTGCTGTCCGTGGTGCTGACCATGGTGTAGAGTAGACTATGGTGCTGTCCGTGGTGTAGACCATGGTTCTGTCCGTGGTGCT
Source organism: Protomyctophum parallelum (assembly GCF_964188405.1). Classification (NCBI taxonomy): domain Eukaryota; kingdom Metazoa; phylum Chordata; class Actinopteri; order Myctophiformes; family Myctophidae; genus Protomyctophum; species Protomyctophum parallelum. The sequence goes on from NC_139713.1 coordinate 26,155,907, forward strand.
GACCATGGTGTAGACCATGGTGCTGTCCGTGGTGCTGACCATGGTGTAGAGTAGACTATGGTGCTGTCCGTGGTGCTGACCATGGTGTAGAGTACACTATGGTGCTGTCCGTGGTGCTAACCATGTAATCCATGGTGCTGTCCGTGGTACTAACCATGTAATCCATGGCGCTGTCCATCGTGCTAACCATGTAATCCATGGCGCTGTCCATCGTGCTAACCATGTAATCCATGGTGCTGTCCGTGGTGCTAACCATGTAATCCATGGTGCTGTCCGTGGTACTAACCATGTAATCCATGGCGCTGTCCATCGTGCTAACCATGTAATCCATGGTGCTGTCCGTGGTACTAACCATGTAATCCATGGCGCTGTCCATCGTGCTAACCATGTAATCCATGGTGCTGTCCGTGGTGCTAACCATGTAATCCATGGTGCTGTCCGTGGTGCTAACCATGTGTAGAGTAGACCATGGCGCTGTCCGTGGTGCTGACCATGTAATCCATGGCGCTGTCCGTGGTGCTAACCATGTAATCCATGGTGCTGTCCGTGGTGCTAACCATGTAATCCATGGTGCTGTCCGTGGTGCTAACCATGTAATCCATGGTGCTGTCCGTGGTGCTAACCATGTGTAGAGTAGACCATGGCGCTGTCCGTGGTGCTAACCATGTAATCCATGGTGCTGTCCGTGGTGATAACCATGTAATCCATCATGGTGCTGTCCGTGGTGATAAACATGGTGTGTAGAGTCTGTAGACTACGGTTTGATTGAATACTGGCGTTGCTGTCCGTGGTGCCTTACGGAGCTATGTGTGTGGGTGGGTGGCTAGGTGGCTGGGTGGGTGGCTGGGTGGATGCGTCTGAGCACGAAAACACCATCGTTGTTTTTCACCACCTGTGCGCAACCTAACACACACACAAACACACACGCACATATTAACTGTATATATGGTGATTTCAGGTGTGCCGGTACAGTGACAGTACATCACAGTACAGTAGAGGGACCCCCACATGGTAACTCTGTCATTTCTCAACCGTTTCGGACGTGGGGCGGCTGGCCGGAATCGCGCCGGCACCCTGGGTGCGTTCCTGTGGGTCTGGAACACCCCCACACGGAGTTGCACCACTCACTTCACACGATTTTGTAACCCATTCTTCACCCCTGTGTCAATTATCTAATGTGATCCTGGGCTCTACACACCCTCCACCAACCTGGGGAGAGCAACGGACTTGAACTCATGCTTCCTTCATGCATGAGTGTCCAAGTCGCTCCTTTACACCTGACAGGGGGAGTTTCCCTGGTTGGACGTAGCGCGTGGAAGGAACACGTTATTCCAACCATTTTTCACACTTTTAGAGCAATAGATGCCATGACTATATATGTATGTATTATATTTTTCGTTTTTTGCATAAAAAGTCCATTAAATCCATTAAAACATGCTGCGTGATCACATAGATCGACTTTCTTTAATATAAATCTTGATTTCATTCATCGTTTGATTCCCACAGCTGCACGTTCATTCAAACACACCTGATTTTAATGTTTTTAATCTCATTCAAGATCACATCCAGACAGTGTAATGCTAATTTTGAAAGTAATCAGCACGCTAAAATATATATCTGAAAACATTATGGGTTAGAAATAAGCTACGTAGTAGCAAACATGCTTAGCTGGCCGTCTCTCTCTCACTTGTAAACAAACAGAATCTCAATCACTGCACCCTTGTGCGTCAGAGCTACTAATGTCCTGTAGCCTGAAGGGATGGGGCGCTTTGATTGGTTCAGAAACATACAGGCTTCCATTTCAGACTGAATCGTGACCAAAAACAGTCCGACTTTAAGGCTACATTTCGAAATGTTTATTTAGTTTTGGTTGTCGCTGTTGTTTTGAGGTCTGAGCCTTTAATTTAAATTAAATATCAAGTATTTCCAAAATTTGCCATTATCAATGGCCTTTAATGTTTGTGTTAGGACAATGCTTGTGTTTACACACACCCTCAAAGCTGGACATAGGAGGGGCTAACACCCTTCAAAAATAAAACCTTTCAAGGGTATAGGGCTTTAGAGGTCAGCTCCCAGGTGATATGATGGTTTGTTAGCAATTTTGTAATAACGGTAAAAGCTTTTAATGTTGCAACATGAAGACCAGATTCTGTGGACTGTACCTTCATCCATTGATCAAAACAGAGCACTGGATCAGGTTATATATAATGTTTGTTTGCTTTTCAAGGTTGAACCTCTTGTCTGTACATAATGGTACTATAGGTTTTTTGTAGACTAGCCTACACTGCAAAGTCCTGCATTATTTGAACTCTGAGATTGTATAAATGTATACAGTATATGTGTGTATGCATATTCTAAAAATATATTATAATTTTTGCATACAGAAAAGTGAAGACGGAAAAGTGAGGATGCAAATTGTGATTGGCCAGAATGAGATGATGTTTATGTATGAACGCCCCTCACTTGTGTGTGTTGGGTGTGATGTTCTTGATAAATCCTCCACAGTGATGGGGAAAGGGCTGTTTTTGAGGGGCGCTATGTCCAGCTTTGAGGGTTTGTGTAAACACAAACATTGTCCTAACACAAACATGGAAAGCCATTGAGAACGAATGGCCAGTGTTGTGTAAACACAAACATTTTGTAAACACAAACATTTTGTAAACACAAACGTTGAAGACAAAGGTGAGGATGCAAATTGTGATTGGCCGGAATGAGATGATGTATGGTGATAAGAGCGCCCCTCACTTCACATGGGTGTGATTTAGATTGATTGATTGAATCATTGATTGATTGATTGATTGATTGATTCAATGATTAATTTGTTCAAAACAAAGGAAAGATAGAATAGAGCCATCTATGCCCTACATATAAACGCTGTTTGCCTTTCTAGCATCTTCCCCCCCATTTGCTGATTGATTGATTGTCATGTCATCTATACAAATGTAAGACTACATGTTTTTGCAATCAGGATATCAACTGATTTGCATTTGTTAATATTCCATTTCCACCCGACTATACAATATCATATTGACCTTGGCATTTGACCTTTTTAACACAAAACATATTCATGCCTTCTCAATTATTACCGTGACCTTGATTGCGACCTTAATTGTTTTTAATTGTTTATACATTTTAAGATTCTTTCATTGTTTTTATAATTAAGTTTCAATGCACCCAACACATTGTCCCTCTCAAGTCCCGAAATGTGTTAATTTTGACAGCAAATTCTGCTTTAGTCTTATAGTCTTTTGATTAACAGTCCATTTGGTATTTTGGTTTTAGTCCTATTTTCAGTAAATAAATCTACTGATGCACAAACTTGGACACATCATCACTCAGTGTTGTAATCTGGAATCAGTGGGTGTTTCGGGTGTTGCAACAAAAAGTATCCACCAGGTGAACAGAACCAGAGCCTGTGTCCAAGTGGCATGCTATATACAGCCCTCACTGCCCCACTGTCTCTGCCCGATTCTCCATATTACACCCAAAGTTTTCAGCATTGGTCCATTTTAAACAAAATGCCTCAAATCATGAACTCATACAGTCCCACTACTCGCCTGTTATAGAGTCACGGGCCGACCTAGCGGTCCGAGCACCTAGGCTTCTGGGAAGGCTTCTAACCCAGTCTGACAGCGTGTCGCAGGTTCGACTCCCGATCTCAACGGCCTTTGCTGCGTGTCATCTCTCTCCCCCAATTTCCTGTCATCTTATTGTACTCTAACCAGTAAGACACCTGAGGGAGAGAAGCATGCGCTGGCCATATATGGAGCATGTCTTGAGTGTACATGGTTTGATGAGGTCAGATCAACATATGGAATGTCAGGTCAGCTCCATATATGGAGATCTAAGGGTGGCAGCGGGGCAAGTGTCTTGAGTGTACAGGGTTTTATTAGGGCCCAGGTAGGGCCAGGCCTTAATTTTGCACAAATAACTTTGGGGCAAGCCCGTCTAGAGTTTAATTAAATGGACAGGTAGACAGTCAAAAGGGAGATATCGAATAGGAAGATGGGGAAGGATCAACATGTGGAACATGTCAGAACAAGTTCTGACATATATCCATATACTAATATTGATGACATCAGGGATCTCCATATATGGGCTTAATTGCAGGTCGCGTTTACTATGACATCAGGGATCTCCATCCATGATGATGTCACCTGATGTCACGAGACCTGGGCACCATTATGGGGGCTTTCCCCATGTATGGGGATTTTGAGTGACACTGACGGGAAATGCACAATTCCATAGTTAACTGCGACCTTCTGTCGCAATAAAGGCAGAAAAAGCCCCAAAAATATCTTTCAAAAATGCCATGAGTCTGAAAGGCCTAAGAAGAAATGGCACCCTTTTCACGTTGGCCTATTATAGCACCATTCCATGAATCCACAATAACCTACCTGACCTGGTGGAGACCTGTACTCTTTTTCTACATTATAGACTACTGTAACTTTTCTTACATTTGATGGGTCTTTGATCAGGTATCTTTGATACATTTAACAAAGTTTCAAAATCATTTCATGAACCTTTTAACCACTTGAACCCCAGCATGCCTATCTGAGGGGAACATTCGGCAAAAATAGCTGCTACATGTTGTGAATATAGATCTGACACGTTATGAGCTTGTAGATCAGACATTTTTGGCATAGTGTAGTGTAGACGGGGGAAAAAGGCGATCCAAGAACTGTTGTAACTCATGTCAGTTTCAGTAAGACCAGAGGGTTTAAGGTTAAAACATTTTCCCCGTCAACCCCCTTGATGTTGGTCTTTGTTGGTCTTTGGCCCCCTTTACTCTTACATGTAGTCATTGTGCCAAATGATTCCTGCCCACACACATTTGTGTGTTGTCACTGCTGTTGTATCCTATATGACTCACCTGCCAGTGAGAGCCCCCAGCGGTAGGACTATAGAGCCTTCGTCCTCGGGATCAAGCCTTTTGTAATTAGGCCTATTTTTTTTTTTTTAAGTGCTAGTGCTGGACACAAAGTGACAATTACGAAAAGATAAATGTCAGGATGGCTTTGCTCCTCAGCGTTTTTAATTTTAATAACACTATTGTTTTGTTAATTCAAAATGTACTTGAGTAAAACATAGACCCACGCATCTGTCAGAAGTATCAACATTAGGTATATGCACCGATTCGCCCAATAATGAATTTCTTTATTGACTGTGTTGACTTCCACTGGTGTATCAGCCAATAAGATGACCCTGTGCCACTGGCCAATGCCTATCTAGCCTCGGCCCCAGCCTTACTCATCTGCGAAGAGAAATGCCTGGTCACAACAATTGTTTAATTCACAGAGAATGTTAACAGATTTGTAAAGTGTTCATGTAATTTGCTTGAGCGGTAATTCCGCCAAAATCCCACTACTTCCGCGACATAAAAAGTAAATACAATAACACAAACAGACAAACAGACTTCAGCTTTCGGTCAATTTGTCATTTTAAACGTGCCATGTGGTACCTGGTACGGTAGCAGTCGGAGGGGTATTTACAGAAATGCTATTAGAGAGAATTAAATACAGAACTATAAAATAAGTGATCTCTTTGGAGTGCAGGTCTTCACCAGGCTGGGTTGGCCGATCCGGTGCTTCCCAATAAGGTGCTTACTGGGATAAAAACACAGGAAGTGAATGTTTGCTTCACTTCCTTCACACTTCCTATATTCAGTTGTCACAGCCAGTGTTGCCTTGTCTGCTTATTATAAGCGATTTTTGGCTTAATTGTTTTTTTCTGTAAATCCGCTTGTATATTGGTATTTTGGGCTTGTTTCGGAAGAATAGTTGCTTATTTGGGCTTGTTTCTAAAGTGTACAGTAGTTGCTTATTTGGGCTTGCTTCCTAATGTTTAAACCAGTGGTTCCTACATGTTTTCACAGCAAACACGCCCACATTATAGGTTCTTAGTTTACTGTGTGTTGTTCTTGCCTACTGTAAATCGTTCTGGATTAATAGTGTCTGCATCTGTCTTCCCCGTCCAAATTTGGAGCTTGACCTTGATGTTAGTTTACTTTTTATCTTTATTTTTGTCTTCATTTGTCTTTGTTTTAGAATAGATTTTTAAGATTCCTGTGAAGATTCTTGCCAGCAGAGCCCGTATAGATCCTCTGTCTCTGACCTGTTCCAAAGACTGTTAATAAAAGACACAGAGTAGCAGCTTTTAGCCTTTGGAACAGCCTGTTTCTGAAAGGGCTGCCCATTAGTCCTATGCACAGCCCATTATGCCAACATCCCTTTGGGATGCAGGGCGCATATAGTAAATATCATAAGATTTTAGTCGTCTAAATCTACAATTGATTTATCTGTATTTTGGTTCCAGTGCCGTCAAAGGAGTTGCCAGGTCGTTGCCGTATATGGGCTCGCCTTTGGGACTCCGGCTCCTTCTTTCCTCGGGGCTGACTCCCGAAGCCTCTCCCATGGGTGGGTTGTAGCCACAGGCTAGCCCAGGTTAACGAGCCCCATCTGCCTGGGTTGCTCTTTAATCCATAACTACTGCTTGCCCAAGGCGGACTCCCAGTATTTCACATCCCAATAATCAGACAATGTTAGGGTAGGGTGAGAGACTGTTGGAGCAATAGCAGTGGGCAGGGCTGTCGGACTAGTGCCATTGGCACCATTTCTGAATCCATGAAATGAAATCTTAATGTTTGGAAATTTGACCCGTTTTTTCTATGGCTTGATCCCATTTGATCTGTGTGAGCACCTTTTATAGTCACCTTTTTATCTCCTGTGAGTAGCTGGTTACTCCTGTTTCTTTCTGACCTTGGTGTGTGTTGAAATAGTTGTCCAATCTAATCTAATTACAAAAGTTGTTCCCTACACTCCTTAAAAACCTTAGCATGCCTCTTATCCAGTTGAATACTACTGGTAGCCTACTAATGGTACATGTAGTACACTGTTTGTCTGTGCTCCACCTCAGCATCCATCTCCCAGGGGTCTAGCGGCATTGTAATGGGCACAGACGCCCACGTGTTACCGGCTGTTGGCTGATATGGACAATAAGTCACTCCCGACACTACTTATTAGATTTATTTTGATCCTCATCAACAGTATCACAAAACATTACCCACTGTAATCCAAGATTTCTTTCTGGTTGATGGAAAAGGCCTAGGCTGAAGCTCAAAGCTTATTCATGTCTATCCTTACATATACAAGCCGGTTTAACTTAATATCAGTTACAAAGTTCATAGTGAATGAACACCCAAAAATATCACGTATTTGAATCGTAATGAACGAACACTCAGAAATATTCCATATTTCATTCAAGATGCAAATCCTAACTATGCATCATTTAGCTAGGGACCCCCTGGAACATTCTCAAGGACCCCGGGGGGACCCTGGAAGACTAGAACCCATCTTTAATTTAGTTTTACAGAATATCAGGTGAATACCGCTGGATTGGTCTCGGGGCGACTGTGTCAGCAAGTACAGTATGTATGGTCCAGTATGTACATACAGTAAGCCGTAAGGTGGTGATGACTGTATAGTAACCTTGCTCCCACACTGTCTTCCTACAGTATGTACCAGTATGTACAGTATGCTAGACATAAGGTGCAAGGTGGTGATGACACTATAGTAACCTTGCCCCCACACTGTGTCTTCCTACAGTATGTACCAGTATGTACATTATGTACAGTATGCTAGACATAAGGTGCAAGGTGGTGATGACACTATAGTAACCTTGCCCCCACACTGTGTCTCCATGCAGCTGCCTGCTACCAGCACCACCCGCGCACCCAAGACCTCCAGTCATGTGACCCTATGGTCAGTGGTGGAAAGTAACTAAGTACATTTAGGCAACTTAAGTACAATTTGAGGTATCAGAGTCAAAAATGTAACTTTTACTCCACTACAATAATGTGAAAACTTTAGTTACTTGTTATTTTAGAGATTTAAATTTTGATTTGATTTGATTACATTAACCACTTCAGCTCTATATACATTACGGCTCACAATGCGCCGCGGTGAGACGCATTGTGAGCTTGTAGATCGCCTATATTTTTTAAAGATTTTGTACACCTTGTAACCTCTGAAATGGGACAATCTGCAATATGAGTACTTTTACTTTTAGTCCTACATTTTGACGCCGATATGTTGTACTTTTACTTGAGTATATTTTGAATACAGGACTTTTTGTAATATTTTGTAATGGAGTCCATCTACAAGGGAGCAGTATTGATACTTTTACTTAAGTAAAACATTTTAGTACTTTTTTCCACCACTGCCTATGGTGACGATGACACTATGGTGATGACTCTATAATGACCTCACCCCCCCCTTCTTCCGTCTTTATGCAGCTGCTACCAGCACCACCCCCGCAGCCAAGACCTCCAGTCACGTGACGCGCTGCAGCGACAGCAAGAAGAACTTCTGCGTGAACGGCGGCGAGTGCTTTACGCTCGAAGTCACGCCCGGAAGCACCAAGTTCCTCTGCAGGTATAGGTTTTTAAATAAGCATAATATCACATCTGGATCCCGACCGTCCGTCCGGGTCGGCTGTCATTATTTGGCACTTTTGATGACATCAGTATATTGGCGGTTATGCAGCAGATATGTCTTCAGGCCTCAGATCTACCATTCGGAAATTTAATTTAATAATATTTGGACTGCTGGACAGCTGACAGTAGGCTCTCTTTACTCTTACATTTATATATATATATATATATATATATATATATATAAAAGAAAACACACATGTACACACATGTATACATATATACATGCATGCATGTATATGTATATTTATGTCACTCATTCTTGAGATGAGGGACAAAAGTGGAAAAAACATGTCCCACACATAAGAGCCTTATTATTGTTAAAAATAAATTAATTTAATAAAAATAAAAGCACTTGCAAAGTTAAATGTAATACAGTTGTGTATTATTATGCCATTAATTTCATTATAATTGTTTTCATATGCCATCTGAATTAGTTAAAAGCAGGCACTGTACCCCAAAACGCCTGTATTTAGCCTGTCCCCAGCAAGTGGTCATAATTTCAAACTGCTAAAAAAGTGTCTAATACTGTCACAATCACATAAATATACATACTAAATTAAAGTAGATTGTCAACAACATAGCAAACAATATACACAATAATTTTAATTTATATTTTCCATTAGATATCTCATATCAAATGTGTGTCCCACGTCTCCCGTCAACTCCGTCAGGTTTTTTAAAAGTCTTAAATTAATCAGAAAATATTGTCGACAGATTTAGCCTGAAGACTCCTTTTCCAAGTCCCGTTTGTATTTGTTGCAACTGTGGAGCACCTGGTCTGAAAAGCATTCAATTGTTTGATATTTTAAACAAACAATGTTGATATCAGGGTGGTCACAGCTTTTACATGTCAACTCCGTCAGGACATTATTATGATCTTTGTTAAGAATTCCAAAATAATGTTTATTATAAAAGTTTAGGGTTAGGTTTAGCTAACAAATGAAGCAAAAACAAAATGGCTACATTGTACTACAGAGGGTTAAGATGAAAACAAATGACATTTTGTCAACTCCGTCAGACGTCAACTCCGTCAGGTTTTGTGTCTGACGGAGTTGACATGTATCTGACGGAGTTGACAAAAGTGTTCCTAAAACAATAAAATTATAGTTTTTGAATAATGGGACGTATTCTAATTTGGCATACAGTTAGAGCATGCCTTAAGGAACATTTTTGGCTATAGGGCCATCACAGATTTGTCTCGTGGTGACCATGGCAGCCATTTTCCAAAATTGCCGCCACCTGATGTTATTTTACAATAACTCAAGTTCTACACCACCTAGGATCTTGATTCTGGTGACTAAGACTACATTTTCAAGGATGAGGGATACATTGGTACTATTTAGATTTGTCCTGTGACCATGGCAGCCATTGTTTTTCAAAATGGCCGCCACCTGCTGTTATTTTACAATAACTCAAGTTTTAGACCACATAGGATCTTGATTCTGCCGACTAATAATACATTTTAAAAGATGAGGAATACAGTGGTACTATTTAGATTTGTCCTGTGACCATGGCAGCCATTGTTTTTCAAAGTGACCACCAACCTGCTGTTATTTTACCAATAACTCAAGTTTTAGACCACCAAGGATCTTGATTCTGGCGACTAATCGTTACATTTTCAAGGATGAACTTTCTCTGGGAGGGGTCAGGGCTTATTTCAGGTGCAGGTTGAGTTGCTACTGACAGGACATTAAAAGGAGGTGGGCTTTCTGGCCTTTGACTTGTCTCTTTCAGGTACAGACGCACAGTTTGACTTCACTGGCCACTGCAGTGTGGCGTTGTATCTTGGTGGCCTCCTGCCAGTGTTTCTCCATCCTTCTCATGAGCTCTGTGTTCTGGGGCTCTGTTATAGTCAACTTACATTGTCTTGGCTGGAGATTGCTTTCCTGCAGGGTCCAGCCCAGTCTTGTGCAGATGGCTACTGGCCCACCTGGAGGCCCCAACCTCACTTGTTTGGTTGGTGTGATTAGGTGGGGTGGTCTTCCCCAATCAGGATGAAGGGTTTGACCCTTTCAAACGGCAGTCTGGCCAAGTGTCTGTATTTAGTTGTGAGGCTAGATACAGGATACGATTGCTCACCCAGCCCCAGGTGACTTGAGGTGAAGGCTCCTTTGATTTGGTAACATTGCTTTGGTTGACATGCTGGGGACACAGAACGACACTGATGCCTTCAGTGTCTGCACATCCTGCCTGATAGTCCTGAAGGCAGATCTTCTGTCTTCAGTCTTTCGCTCACTGTTCACTGCTCACTGTTCACCTCAAGCAGGTCTTCAAGGTGTTTGCCTTTGCACAGGCTATATGGCTAGGACTCATGCTTCAACCACTCAGAGAACTCCAACAGGGTGTTGGTTGCTCCTGGGCCGCAGAGCATTGTGCGGCAGAATTCAGCTCTCATCCCTGGTGGCAGCTTGTTGAGGAGTCGTGCAACATGTGAGCCGCATCTAAGTTCTGTGTCTCCCTCTGGGCCTAGGGTAGACACTTGCTATTTTCCGTAACACTAATTGGTGGGGCTGTCCAAACTTGTTGTTTAGGTGTCAATCGGGTCTCTGTTTGTGAAGTCGGGTCTAGGTGGTCTAGAAGATGAGTTATTTAGTCAGGGGATATTAATACAATCTGGTAATAAATTCCTTATCAAGAATTTTCTTCACCAATGTGTTTGGAAGGTTGTCTACTAACATATCCCACATTGCTTTATATTCAACCACCCTAGGGGACCTTTTGACAGCTGCTGAAAGTTGGGGTACCATCAACAACCTATATAAGGCAAAATGTTCATCATGCTTTAAGTAGCATGTGACATGTCAAACTAGGGAGTTTTCATGATTCTGAATGCATTCCAAGCATTAGCTATGCACGAAGAACACTCCTTGGGCTGAAAACGGCCATAGCCATCATCACAAAATGAGGTCAGCACATTTGGGCAAGTGGATATATGGCCGAATTTAGCCCAAGGGGTTTGACCCTTAGTTTGGCCATAGACTCCCTAGTTTTGCCATAGCCACTTGGTATGGTACCCAACTTTCAGCAGCTGTCAAAAATGCCTCTAGGGTGGTTCAATAGAAACCAATGTGGGATATGTTAGTAGACACCTTTACAAACACATTGGTGAAAAAATTCTTGGTAAGAAATGTATTCACAGATTTGACATTATTCTGATAATAGGCCTATTCCCTGACTAAATTGGTAAAATAATAGCAGGTCCACCATTTTTTTAAATGGCTGCCATTGTCACGGGATAAATCTAAATAGATAAAACTGTATTCCTCCTCATTGAAAATGTAGGATTAGTCATCAGAATCAAGATCCTAGGTGGTGTAGAACTTGAGTTATTGTAAGATAACAGCAGGTGGCTGCCATTTTGAAAATGGCTGCCATGGTCACAGGGCCAATATAAATAGTACCACTGTATTCCTCATCCTTGAAAATGTGGGATTAGTCACCAGAATCAAGATCCTAGGTGATCTAGAACCTAAATCAGTTAAACTTGTCAACTCCGTCAGATGTTCGTCAACTCCGTCAGATGTTCGTCCCGTGATGTTTTTGTTAATTTCCAAAGAAATAGAAAATGTGATGTTAAATATTTTGTGCATATGTATTGAAACACCAACTGAAATGATACGTAATGATGATTTTTCTTTTTTTTTACATGGTTTTCATGTTATAATATTGAAAATAGAGGTTGAAATGACGGATTTGAGAAATTGGATATTTCATAATAGTGTGATATTGGAAAAAAACAATATTAAAATAATTGTATTACTTAACTTGATTACTGAAAGCCATTATAAGAGAACTGAGGACTTTATATTATTGTTGAAATTATCAAATTCAATTAAAAGGTATTTTAGTGTGTCTGACGGAGTTGACATGAATCGGGTATTAAGTGCATAAATGTCCCATTTTAGAAAGAAATGTTATGCGAAAAACCTGTTCCTTCTCAATATTGGTAGTTGAGACCTGTGTCTACAAATACATCCATTTGATTTGATTGTATCTTAAAAAAAAAAAAAATCCAGTTTGAAAAAAGTTTTGTCCCTTATCTCAAGAATGGGTGATGTATATATACATATATAGTTAGGCCTGGGACGTGGCTCAGCGGTCCAGGCACCTTGGCGGGTAGTCCGAGTCTGGCAGTGTGCCGCGGGTATAAAATATATATATACAGTATATGAAATAAAGGCGAAAGCCGCAAAAAAAAGAAAATAAATGCTAGTTAAATGTTCTCAAATAGAATAGAATTGTTATAGAATAAAGAGATAATTAGGGTAGTATGGTTTTCCCGACCTTATTTTCCTTTCATGTGTCTGAAGTATACGGACTGTAGCATATTCGGCCTATTCGACATCCATCGGAAAATATTGTGTGCAAAATTGTTTTTCATTTTTTTTAATTTTATTTCTGATCTTTAATTTTCCCCCCGAAATTGTCGATCTACAAGCTCAGAACACATCACAACGTGAGGCACTATCTTTTCAGATAGCTGCAGTATAAAATAAGCTTACAGTAGACAGTGGTTGAACAGATTTTGATGGTATATTAAGTAATTTAGCTCGGGACCCCTTGGAACCCTCGCAAGGACTCCTGCGGGTCCCCATGTTGAGAACCACCATCCTTCCTAGTAGTTAGAACTCTGCATTCTGCATCAGTCCAAGTCTCCCTAAGTCACTTCATAGAGCTATTAAGACACTGCCCTAAAGCGTGTCAGGGAATATGGCTTGGGAGGATGGTGAGAGAGAGGAGAGACCGGTAAATGGTGTAATATAGCGCTTTTATCCAAAGCGCTTTACATAGATTGTCCATTACATGCATTCACACACACATTCATACACCGATGGTGGAGGAAACCATGCAAGGCACCAACCTGCAAATTAGGGTTTCAGAGTCTTGCTCAAGGACACTTCGACACTAACTCGGGATCGAACTGGGAACCTCACGGTTCCCATCCAGGCCGCACTGCCCGACGCACGGATGGTGAGAGAGAGGGGAGACCGATGTGGGGAAGGATGCATTTTGTTCTGCAGAGATGCTCGAACATTACATCTACTTATGTTTCACCTTGTGTAGAAAAGTCATTTTTCACCGTAACCTTAGTAACGCACTCTCTCACGTGCCTCACGTGCACAGTGCACAAGGAGAGGGAGACACACTTGTGTGTGTGGTTGTTGCCAGCAGAGCCTCTCTGTGTCCTCTGACTGTCAGATTACTGGAGCCTGAACACACCCAGGCTGGGAATGCAGCAGTGTTGATTCCGTCGACTATGACGAAAACATTTCATCAACTGACTTTTTTCACTGATGAAAAGGAAATTAAAAGGAAATTTAAAACGAATCTTTATGGTAATTTAGCAATTAGGTAATATAGCAAGAACATTTTTTACCAATTTAACCTCTATACAACCATAATTATGATGATAATAGTTGGTCTAAAAGCTCAAATCGTGTCTTGATGCGATGTGTTGTGAGCTTGTATCTGCTTGAATATTGAACAATTTGGAATATTTACACATTATGTTGGGCGTTCTTGACATGAAAGATTTGGAGAGGAATAGAGCAGTGGTTTTCAACCCTTTTCATATCAAGGTCCATTATGTATTCGGCATGTGAGCCATGGACCACTATTTGATGATATTTAGCCTCCAATCTAAAATGAACGAATATTTTGTTATCGTTGGATAAGATTTTGACCACAATTCCATGCTGTATGTGATATGGTACGATTAGGAGAAATAACAGGCAAATTCTCTAATTGTGTAGACTCCTTGTAAATTTAGTAATGCAGATGTTTGACAAAATGTAACTCTTGAGAGTGTAAAATACAGGTCTCATTGGTTTCATTTTACACTCTCAAGAGATCTGTAAGGGTTCCTTTGGTTACCAACTCTTCAATGATTTAGATGGGGACCACCTGGAACCCCCTCAAGGACCACTGTTTGAACTTGAGAACCACTGGAATAGAGTGTAGAAAATAATCTGATGACATGGTAAACACAACCAGCATTCATTTGATACAGTCAGCTATCAATCTTCCGGTAGAACTGGCGGATATTGTTTGCGTCCAGAGTGTTGTATTACCTGTGTGTTGAATAATTTAGACATTTGCTGTGTGGTTAACGTATATGGCAAAAATAACAGGAAGTCCCTAAAACCTCAGAAGAACAGCACGTTCTCTAATAAGTAACAGATTCTCTCGGTGGGAGTGATCCGTAGGCTGTCCCGAAGAGATGCCAGTTATGTTTCGGGAGGTCAAGGTTTAAATAATGGTCAAGGTCAACATAGAGAAGAGGTGGACATAATTGCATGACACTTGGTGGTAATGATCAGTATGCATGCAGCCATGAAGAGATGATTAACATCAAGATCACTGTCACGATCACTATTGAGATTAGGGATGTCCCGATACTTCCGATCCAATCCCGATACCTCAATTTCTGTGTTAGCTGATACCGATACCCAATACCGATACCAGTGTCGTAATCTCATGTTGTGTTTATAGCTATCTAGCTTTATATCTCGTGTTGTGTTTATAGCAGACTCCTCACTCAAATGTGCACTTGCAGTTTGGGCAACTCCAAGCAAACTCCACATGCCTCAACATTTTATTTACCTGCCATAGTGTCAACTCCTTACGCCTGTGTACATTTTTGGCCAATGCTCCCCCATAAAATGGACACTGAATAGTGTTAAGTGGAACTAATAACCTGACAATGGCAGAGTAGAAGAGTATGTACATTTGTATGTGTCGCATCATGCATGCCTTATCCTATGTATCTGTCACACTTTCCACCCCAGGTGCTTGATGGCAGCTGAGAATCGATTTTCCAAAACCGTACCTAAGAGAGTCATGAACCCCAACTGTAGAGAGTGCTGCGTTTGCACCCTCCCACCTTGTGTCATCAATAGTGTCCCGTAGCCAGGCGGCCAGAGATCTCCGCCTACTGATGTGTCTGGGGAAATCTAAAGACGACGAATGAATGTTGTGGCTAACAAACCTACACCCACTGCTTTGAAAATTATATTGAAACCTCCTAACCATGTTTCAACTTTGTATGTATTTTTCTCTGCCATAACTGAATGTGCTGCGTCGTCATACTAAAGTAGCAAAAATAGCCAATCTGCCAGGTCTGTGGGTTAAATAAATTGTGAACCAATGAAAAGTATTAACAAGAATCTATAGTGACTAAATAATAGCTGCATAGTATCCATTGGAACATACTGTAGGTTATTTATTTTTTATTTCCTCTTGACAGTTTTGGAAATACAAAGTTTCTCCCTGACAGTGACGATATGAAGGATCACCTTTTCATTGGTTCTGTGAAGTTATTTTTTAAATTTCCAAATAGTTTTCACACAATTTTAGCCCATACTGAATTTTGATGTCACCAGACGAATCAGAGATCTCTCACCGACTGGTAACATGAGACTATGTCATCAAACAGTGCTCCATCCCCCTTTGACAAACATACCACCATGCCCGCCCCATCCATCAATCACAATGATTTTCCTTGTTTTATGGCTGGGTGGTGTGTGGTGGAGAGATGGCTTCCGACTGCTCGCCTTTGTTGGCTTGCTTGGCTGAGATTTGAAATTCCTTCTTCTTGTTATTTTAAACATCTTCTGATCTATTAGATTTTCTGAAGTGGGAACGAATCAATACCATTTGTTGATCTCTGGTGTTAGCAATCATTCAGACGTGTTTGTTTACTTTACCCCATCTATAGTCTCACAGTCGTAGTAACCGTGCCTAACAATTACCAAACTAACGGTGTCTAACCTTAACTGAAATTGATTAAGCCTTATTGGAGTAGTTCATCCATTTTCAACCTTATCTTCATATAACTGGTCCTCATGTTCCTCACAAGATACCATACCATTTCTGTCCACTCACTCTGTGTGAAGATTTAAATTCTTCTATTTCAGCAGTCCATGAATATAAAGGCTGTAGTTTCTATTAGCTTGGAATCAGCCATCAATGATGTCACTGGTAGAGGACCTCCCTAGGGAGACGCTCGAGAGGTATCCTAACAGGATGCCCGAACCACCTAAGCTGGTGAAGAAGCAACGACTCTACTCTGAGTCTCTCACGCGTGACTGAACTTCTCATCCTATCTCTAAGGGAGATGCCAGTCACCCGTCGTAGAAAACACATTTTGTATTAAACTTGTATTTGCAACCTTATTCTTTTGGTCATGACCCACCACACTTCATGAACATAGGTGAGAGCAGGAACGAAGATTGCTCGGTAACAGTGACTGCAATACCGCCCCTGCCGCTCCCATTCGCCAGCTGATTACCTTCTCCGTCCTCCCCTCTCTCGTGAACAAGACCCAGAGATTATTTTCTTTTGTTAAAAAAGGGGTTCCCCCACCCCACAGGTTGATCAGCGAAACAGATAAATTACAATACATCCAAATAATAATAATAATAATAATAATAGTAATAAATAAAGCAAGACAGGTACTTTACCATTGGAAAAAGAAAAGAAGAAAAGAAAATAACAGTCATCAGAGATGTTGACATGATTTAAGTTTTTCTAATGCTGTGGATAAGATGTCAAGTGTGTTTTCTTGTGCCCCATTGGATCGAGCTATAGAGTTTTCCAGAGAGATCATGTCCATTAATGAGAGGATCCATTGTGAGACCTCAAGTTTATGGGGAGGTTTCCATCTTAGGACGAGCAGTTTTTTTTGCAGCTGTCAGCCCTAAGAGCAGGAGTCTTCTATGTGGCATTGTCAATGTCAACCCAATCGCTGAATCATCATTCAACAAGAAAATATTAGGCAAGAGGGGAATTCTAGTTCCCATTACCTCAGATAGTACTTCTGAAACTAGACCGAAAACGATTGACATGTGGACATTCCCACATCATGTGCATGTACGTCCCCAGTTTGTTATTGTTGCATAGGGTGCAAAGACCCAGAGATTCTTAAACTCCTTCACCTATGGGGTAATGTCTCATTCCCTACTTGCACTGCACAATCCATCGGTTTCCTGCTGAGATTTGGAGATGCTGATTCTCATCCCAGCCGGCGTACACTCGACTTTCGTAATATTATACAAAGTGTAGTTTATATTAAGTTTATTACTGGCAATGCATCATGGGTGTTTGAGTACTTTTGTTGACCATCTTTTTTTCCATCTCTCCACTCTTCTCTCAGGTGCCCGAATGAATTTACTGGAGACCGCTGCCAAAACTACGTAATGACCAGCTTTTACAGTACGTGTGTCTTGTGGTCTCAGTGCTGGGATTGGTGCATGCTACAAATCACCTCCCGTTCCCCTCTCGTTACGTCGGTGTCTTTCTCTGTACTGAGTAAAATCCCTGGTGTTAATTTAGTGTACGAATGTAACAAACGGTTACATTTCACATTAAAGGTGCTGTAAGTGATATGTCATGGTTAAAAAGGTTATATATATAGTGTGATATAGACAGTGTTCGTTATATAGACAGTTCCGTAACAGTGAGCTCCCTGTCTCTCCAGCTCTTTAATGAACGCAACATTTGGGTTGGGTCACCAGTTCATGTTCCAATTGTCAGTTCATTTCTTTGTGTCATCACTCTTTAGAATTGGTATCCCAATCTGGAAATGTATTTTCTCTTTAATAATGATTACTATGAGAATATAGAGCTATTTAACACACAAAAGATTACAGCACCTGCAGACAGACAGTCTCCTAACCCACTAACCATCAAATTAGCACAGTGACAAAAATGTATAGTCTAATTATTGACATAAACATAGCCTATAGTTATTATAAATATTATGAAATATGGATACCACAATTACTATGAGAATATAGAGCTATTTAACAAAGAATAAATTACAGCATCTTTAAGCCAAATTTTTGCTCTGTTGCATGAGGGTGTCACCTGCAAGTAGACCTACAAGCTACACAACAGCTTGTAGGTTGGATATATGTACGGCACACACTGTCATGTGATGAAACATAAATCGGGCTTTGAAATATTAACACAGAGGATTTTACTGTGTAGATTGTAGCCAAACGAAGGTACAGTATTCATTGTTTTATATGTTTTTTCCCCATACCTTGCATGCTTTCTTTGTTTTGTTCTTTGGAAGTTAGGGGCACAACGGGATGTAATGCGTTGTGATACGGAATAATGTTCATATTATGGAAGGGCTCAACGTACACTTGAGACATGTATGCCATGTATAGTTTTTGGTTTAAAAAACCAGGAAGCATCGTGTTTAGGGACTGCGAGAGTAAAGGTCATGTAAGTGATATTTTTGGATGAAAACAAAAGTTTTTTGTAAAAAGGTTCAAGCTCTACAGTAAATTGTGATAGTAATCATTGTTATAGAGTGTTTGTTCAGTAACGGGGGTATGTATCCCTGTCTCTCCAAATGTTTGTTGATTTTCTAGTTATTAAAAAGCTGGAGAGACAGAGAGACCTCTGTTCCTGAACAAACACTCTATAGCAGTGATTACTACCACAATAGGCTATAGAGCTAACACTTATTTTAACAATACTAGCTATATCACTTACTCCATCTTTAAATGACAAAAAAAACAATTAAAAAAGAAAAACATGACAAAAAAAGTTTGGAGATGAGGTTGCCTGACAGCGCGACGATGTGTAGGAATACATTTGCCAGCTGTGAATAACACATTCTCATGAAAACATGCTCTCTTCTCTCCTTTGTTTGTTTATCAATCTTCTGCATTGGCAGAAAACCTTGGGATTGAATTTATGGGTATGGACTGTTCAATTCCTTCTAGTTTGCAGCTGTAGGATTTAGACGCTTGAGCCTGCCCCTCTCCTCCCCCCACACCCCCCATATCCCTGCTAGTTCCCCTTAGCCAATGAAGGGACATATACAGCGTCATCAAATCGCGTTCAGCACTAATGTTCAAGGCAATGCAGAACTCATGAGGAAAGTTTGGACATTTTTGGAAAAAAGTAATAATTTCAGAGCTCTGTGGACCATAGCCTATAGCCCTAGAACCAAGACTGACATTGATGTTTTACTCAATGCTGACATTTGTGCTCTAAATAAGAAAAAGAGGTTGCACATCAACAGTGTGTATTCTCAGTGGAGTACTAGACTCAAATTCCAGTATCAAAAAGTAGGAATAAAAAAGAAAAATCTCCAACAGGTAGCACATCCAAACATTTCAAACCAGTAGACTGCATATCACTAGAGGATATGCAAAAATACTCAGATTTCCACGAAACACGCGTTTCGATCATGTGCCTTGCTACTTTTAGATTTGTGTATCTTTGTCTCAGATGCCAAACCCAAATATCCACTGGAATTCCTTGTTGAATGCCATAGTGCTCTTTAAATACACGAATTAAAACTATGAATTGCTTACCCTAAAGCCACAGATGTTACACGTTCATACGAACCCGTTGTGTTCCACATTGTTGCGTTTTGTTTCGATAAAGAAGTGTTTTAATCCTGTGTCCGTGCCTGAACGCCATTGTATCGCCTCGTTTCCATCAGGTGTAATACCGGCTTTCAACTACTGCAACAGCCCCACGTTCACTCATTGAGGAATACAGGGAACTTCCAGCACAGCCGGGATTACAAGTTTTAAATTAAAACACTTCTTTATCGGACTCGTGAAGGCGATGAGTTCCGACTTGTCTTGAACATTATACTGTTGTGAATCACATGAAAATATGGCCGGATGTTAAGACGACATTTCATAATGAATCTTACATTATACACATTTCTAAACAACACTGATTGGCTATCTTCAGCATGTGGATTGGTTTTCGCTGTATATTCCGATCCCTTCAGCTCTGAATTTGCTTTATTCCCCACTGCATCTGTTTTATATTCAGATGTTAAAGCATGTAATGGTAGAATAGCCTCATTTACCTCTCATCGCATTCCCACCTTTATCATCTATCATCATTCTAACCGTGTCTTCTCTTTTGTCTGTTTTATCAATGTGTTGCTCTTTGTTTCTTGTTCCGTTGTTATCAAACGGCGTCAAATATTCTTAGAACGAAGGTGATCTCATATGGTGATAAAATGAGTCTGAAATCTTTGGGATGTACATTGGATGGTTCAAATGTATTATTGTTACAAGATGATATGCAAGATATATGCTGCAGTGTAAGGCTGACCTTGAACTAACATCTACTGTATGGTTGATTTATTACTTGCGCAAGCAGAGCGCTCAAGTAATAATTTCGCCCGGTCTTCGTTCACCGTGACAGCCAACCCGCCATTTGATGTGTATGCAAAAAAAAACAGCAAATCTGTGCCTGGTTTGCTGGGACCAGATCACATAAATGACCATATGTCTTACGTCATCATTTAGAGCTAGTCATATACGTATACTATATACATAATCAGTCAAATAAAATAGAAAATTGTGCCTGATCTGCTGGGACCAGAGTACGTGGTGTTTATATGTATGACTATCTCTCAATGATGACGTAAGAAATATGGTCATTTGTGTAATCTGGTCCCAGCAAACCAGGCACAAATCTGCTGTTTTATTTGCATACGCATCAAATGGCGGGTTGGCTGTCACGGTTTTTGGCGCAAAGTAACCACAGTATACCGCTAATCAACTTACAACTACATACTCTATATAGTATATGTATATGTATACGTATGTCTTACGTCATCATTTAGAGCTAGTCATACGTATACTATATACATAATCAGTAAAATAAAATAGCAAATTGTGCCGGATCTGCTGGGACCAGAGTATGTGGTGTTTATATGTATGACTAGCTCTCAATGATGACGTAAGAAATATGGTCATTTATGTAATCTGGTCCAAGCAAACCAGGCACAAATCTGCTGTTTTATTTGCATACGCATCAAATGGCGGGTTGGCTGTCACGTTTTTTTGGCGCAAAGTAACCACAGTATACCGCTAATCAACTTACAACTACATACTCTATATAGTATATGTATATGTATACGTATGTCTTACGTCATCATTTAGAGCTAGTCATACGTATACTATATACATAATCAGTAAAATAAAATAGAAAATTGTGCCTGATCTGCTGGGACCAGAGTACGTGGTGTTTATATGTATGACTAGCTCTCAATGATGACGTAAGAAATATGGTCATTTATGTAATCTGGTCCCAGCAAACCAGGCACAAATCTGCTGTTTTATTTTCATACGCATCAAATGGCGGGTTGGCTGTCACAGATTTTGGCGCAAAGTAACCACAGTATACCGCTAATTATTATAATTATACATTTCAAACGTTCCTTCACAGAGATACTGAGATTTGACAGTTTACAGCGGTCGAAAGTACTTGCGCGCTCTGCTTGCGCACTAGTTGGCCATTTATGGCCTACTAGTGTGCAACAAGCAAGTATGCACTCGATAGAGTGCAGTTCTAGTTGATTATATTATGTCAGAAAAAGACACAGTAACATGAGTTTTCACAGTAACATGAGTTATGACTAATACACAGGATATGTAAATATTTATACCATGGCCACAGAGGATAACCGATTCTGATTGGCCGGAGCTTGTGCATTATTTTACGATAACCACAAGGCCTGTCGCTGTTCTAAATTAACCAAAAATAAATAGTGTAGGCTATTCTACATACCTCGGTCGATTTGCCTGTCTGCTTCCTGATTGGTTAGTCATTGTGACCGGGTTTTTTTCGACAAATGACAAAGCTTCTAGGAACATCTTTGAATGCAGATTGCGGCCCCTAGATGTGTCACAGAGACAAAATTGCTGGCTGTCTGACTACAAAAAAATAACAATAGGTCAAAAAAAAAAAAGACCTATTATTGCTTATGGCAGCTTTAACATAATTAGCTACAAGCTAAAAACTTCATGGATTTCAATAGTTTCAACCAAACGTATCTGTTGATATTGTGGTGGAACTGCAAGTAAAAAATAAATAAAATAACACTATGTATAAACTTTGCGTACTTATTTTAATATTGGTAGGTGGCCATGGTATAATCAATGGCAAGACAAACATCTCAGAGCCATGCACGTGCAGTGGTGGAAAGTCCTGTGCTTAAGTGAAATATTTGAGTAATTTATTAACTCTTCATGTCAGGTTACACACACAGGCCAGGGAGGAGGTACAGTACAGTACAGTACAGTACAGTACAGTACAGTACAGTACAGTACAGTACAGTACAGTACAGTACAGTACAGTACAGTACAGTACAGTACAGTACAGTACAGTACAGTACCACTCACTTCAGACGGGTCTGATTTTTACTTTAACTCAAATTATATCTGATTACTTCTTCCCCCACTGGTGGTTATAGTAAAATGCTGCACTCTTTGCATAACCACTTGAACCCCAGAATCCCTGGCCTATTCTGTGGGGAACATATTTGGCCCAAAACTAGCCGATCTACAAGCTACAAGCTTGTGAGCTTGTAGCTTGCTATTTTTGCCGAAGAGATTTGGTGTAAATCGGAAAAGAACGCACCAAGTACAATGCAACTCAGGTCAGTATAGAGTTTTTAAGTGGTTAACTATGCCTTACACATTGCTATGAAAGGATAGGTCTTTATAAGGGAATTTAAATCCTCGTTTGTTTCAACGGGACCGTACCTATGTTCCCTCAGCCCTATGTTCCCTCAGCCTACGACAACCTACCTCCTCCCTCACCCTAACCCTAACCTCCCCCGGGGCAGACACCTAAACCTAACCACAACCCTCTCCCGACCCGCAGCGCACCCCCGGGGCAGACACCTAAACCTAACCGCAACCCTCTCCCGACCCGCAGCGCACCTCGGGGCTGAGGGAACATAGGGCTGAGGGAACATAGGTATGACCCCGTTTCAACGTTCAATTAACACTGAACAATAGACTAGTTCATTTCAAAAGGGCCTGTCTCTTTGAGGAGATGACACTCCATTCTAAAAGGCCTCAACTCAACTCTAAAGCGTTGTGTATGATCTTGTGAAGAGCACTGCTCTCTTTCTCTCTCTCCTCTCTTGCAGAAGCTGAAGAGTTGTACCAGAAACGTGTTTTAACAATCAGCGGCATCTGCTTCGCTCTGCTGGTGGTGGGCGTCATGTGTGTGGTCGCCTACTGCAAAACCAAGTAAATCAGTCTCATTCTTCGATATTTTATAGTAACTACTAAGGGTATATCAGTACTATGGCCTCATATCTTATACTCATGATAACTGTTTTGAAGATTTGTGGGTCACTTCCATTGTTTTTGCAGTATTACGTTCTTTCGCATTTTTATGATTTAGGGAGGCAAAGAAGAATTGCTAAAGCAATGTGTTTTTCAGTGATTTATTTGCATAGGATTTTAATATATCTGTGCAAACACTGACAAATCACTGACCTTAAAAAAACATAATGGTTGAACCCTTATAGTACATGTAGGCCTATTATATGTTTGATGATAAAATTGCAACCATGCATGTTCAGAGTATGTCCATGTTAATCCACTTGTCTTCCTCTCGCAAAGAAAGCAGAGAAAAAAGCTCCACGATCGACTGCGCCAGAGACTGAGGAATGGGCGGAGCAAAACCACAGGGGGCGTGGAAAATGCCAACGGACCTCCCACGTCTCTTTCTGCCTTTGAGAACGTTACCCTTGTCAATGTTAGTCCCCTGATTATTTGACTGATAATTATGCACATGTACATTTGATGATGCTCTTTTTTTATTCTCTTCTT
This sequence comes from Protomyctophum parallelum, assembly GCF_964188405.1. Classification (NCBI taxonomy): domain Eukaryota; kingdom Metazoa; phylum Chordata; class Actinopteri; order Myctophiformes; family Myctophidae; genus Protomyctophum; species Protomyctophum parallelum. The sequence continues at coordinate 26,180,024 of NC_139713.1, forward strand.
GCTCTCTTTTGCACTCTCTTCCTTTCTTTAAATCTTTTTACATTTTTTATCATTATTATTATACTGTTGTTGTTATCTATGCTGCTATACAGGAATCTATGCTTGTCTTCCGGAAGCCAAAACAAAATAAGTTTTACTCTTATATATTATATTATATGTACACAAGACGTAACAATAAAGTAAAACATTGAACTTTGAACCTTGATTCACCATGGGGTCTCTCTATCGGGTGGAAACCTTGTATACGCTACTCATCAGGAAATGGAAAGAAATAACCTGTGTTCCAATGCATCCAATGTAGTTATTACACTGTAAATCCCTGGAACATGTGACACGTTTAAACCTAAACACCATGTGTGTAATAATAAAATGCCAAGTGTTTATTAATGGTCATAAAATACAGTAGAACACGAGTTCACTCAAACACCTCACGAGAACACCTAGTGTTCAAATTCTAAACACCTATATGACTGACTTTGATTGTAAAAACTAAACACGTTTATGTGTTTAAAAAGTGTTACAGGGATTAAACATGTTCTTCTGTTTATAATCTAAACACTGTGACACGTTTAAAAAGTGTTACAAATAAGTGTTTAATACTGTTTATAACCTAAACGCTTGGGTTTAGTGTGTACTTAGTCACAAGCTCTTATACTTTTTGTTAATTATATAAAACTCAAAGACGCACACAACTCTTTCACTCATATTTTCAAAATTCTCTAAATATGGTGAAAATAGCCGATACAAGCTTGTGAGCTACTTTTGTAAATTTTCCTCGTGCGTAAATCCTGCAGAATGGCCTGTATTCCACAAACGTAACATCAGTAAGGGCCGATTCATACTCCTATTTTACCGCTGTTTCGGCGCTGTAGTGCCGAAATGATTTCGGCTCGTCAGAAATTTTCAGTAGCACCGAAGAGCCGACTTTAGGACGGTACCCGCCCCCCCGAACCTCAAATGACGTCAAATTGTAGGCTCTACAGCGCCGAACCGACTTTTATTCTGCTCTAAAATAGGAGTATGAATCGGCCCAAAAACTATGCCTAAACAGTTCAAAATAACCTTAATTAATAATTAACCTTAACCTTAAAACTTAACCCTATTCCTAAAAATGAGAGCGAGCGTGTTTTAAGACTAGCATTCCGGTTACCCTTTTGTGTGACACTATGGCACAACAAAGTGCCATAGTGCCCCCCTACCCCCCCTGTGATGGGAAAAGAAGCGGCTTGGACTCGTGCATTGAAGGAAGCATGAGGTCAGTCCGTTGCTCTCCCCAGGTTGACAGATAGATAATTGACACTGGTTGAAAAAATGGGTTACAAAATCACAGGATAAAAAATAAATATAAAGTAGGGCATTAATTTATGAAAAAAGAAAAAAGTTGAATACAAGGTTTCTGCCTGACAGCAACAATGTGCTTCGAGGTCACAGCATTGGCCATGTTCCTGCTCTGTGGGTCACTCACGTTGTGCTTCCCTTCCGTTTCCAGCAACACGTTTCCAAAGACACCGCAATGGCCACGCAGCACGCCATCGAGAAGGAGACCGAAACGTCCTTCTCCACGAGCCAAACGTCCTTCTCCACGAGCCAGTATGAGTCATCAGAGCAGCAGCCCAGTGTGGACGACCACAACCCCAGCCAAAGGTAAGACGACATTAACTTAGTCCAACTTTGGATGTAGTCCAGAAAGCTGAAGGAGAATTCTGTTTTCTTCTCACTAATGTCCATGTAATGTTATGTCCACGAACGAGTGGTGCAGGTGAAACCTTTCATAACTCCATCCCGAGCCCACAGCAGCATAGAGCGTGCACGCTGGGTTTAACGGTAAATCGATTATTTTGATCGATAAACGTATGCTTTCTCATGCCAATAAAGCACATTTGAATTGAATTGCATTGACAAATACCAAGACACTACAGTTTATTTTCAATTTTGTTACTATACTTTTCATGACAATGACAATCATTTCATTTACAAATGATTATAGAAACATTTCAAAATAAACCATTTTCTTCATAACGAACCAGATTGTGTCTTCAATGTTTTCCCCCAAAACTAGAAATGCGCACGCCTTTGGCACACTCACTTCTAGCGCCACACATCACCACCCATCACATGCGTAAGCTAAGAACGTAACAGTGGAATATCTATATAATGAAACTATATACATACTATACTATATTGGGATTGGGAGTGAGGCTGCAGTTCTGATTGTAATGGGAAGTGCATTCCATAGTTTTGGAGCCAGATGTACAGTTAGTACATTACAGCACAGTTAGTACATTACAGCACAGTTAGTACAGTTGTGTGTGTGTGTGTGTGTGTGTGTGTGTGTGTGTGTGTGTGTGTGTGTGTGTGTGTGTGTGTGTGTGTGTGTGTGTGTGTGTGTGCGCGCGCGCGTGCGTGTGTGTCACTCCGACACACCACAGTCACAGACAAACAACCACGACGCGCGAAGTTCGGGTCGAACAAACTAGAAGTTCGGGCCACTTCGTGACCCTCACCTCTAGTAATACACAATCTTGTAATGAGTATGCCACAAATCCATGTTCTCCCCCAGAAATAGTCCATATCACTGCGGGGCCGGATCGAGTACAATTTGCACCCTATAGTCAAGCTTGTCATGTTCCTCTGTTCTCTTCCCTGTCACTGCAGTAAGCGCCATAGTCACCCCATGCAGCCTCCTGTCTCATTGATGCCGCCGTCAATGGACAGCGCCCACCCCGCCACGGCCAATCATCGAGCTCGTCTGAACGGCACAGGTGGCACCTCAGACCTGTGTTCCTCAGGGAAGACCTCCGGAGATGCTCCCAGTGGATACAGAGACGCCACATACAGCGAGAGGTTAGACATTGGAGGAACATTCATCTTTCTACGGTTTTCAACCATTTTCATATCGAGGCCCATTATTTATTCGGCATTTGAGTCACGGAACACCATTTGATGAGATTTAGCCTCTTAGACCCAAGACAATATTTTGTCCACAATTCCATGCTGTATTGATGTTGGTACCATATGATAACAGGCCAACGTTGATCAACATACTTATTTTACATTTCTAATTTTGTAGACTTCTTGTGACTTGCTGTGATAAAGATTAAGCTTATTTTAGTCTGTTAAAAACAGTATTGTGTATTATTGTGTATGTCCTCCTTTTTGTCCACCAGAGGGTGCAGAGGGTTTAAAATTTTCTTTTGGGTAATTTTATCGTCTATTCAGCCTATACAAACCCATTGTAACTTCAAACTCCATCATGGTTAGAATGGAGTTTGAAGTTACAATGGGCTTGGAACTTTGTGTCTGATAAAAATGAATATCAAATATCTAAATATCTTCAACTGACTTCTGTTTTATTTGACATACATTGTTTTATTTTTCATGGGCACATTTCCATACCCAGGCTTGACATTAAGGCTTGTCCGCTTGTCCGGGACAATAAATCTTTCTGGACAAGTGCATCGAAATTGTACTCCAATATTGGTAATAGCCCTAGAATGTCTGTGATGTATGTATCTAACTTACAGTTAGTTCATTTAAAATGTATTTGTGTGTGCTCATGCTCCAGACAAGTGACTTTTGTGCCCGGACAAGTGAATGGGAAAGTGCCTCAAAAGTGCCTCAAAAAGTTAATGTCAAGCCCTATAAAATATGATAACATATAGTTCATATTTGTTTTCAGACCTAATTTTTGGGATGTTCCTTTTTTCATTTTAGGTATATGTTTGCCGCGACGACCCCGGACTCCCCTCCTTCAGAGATGTCGGCCCCTCTGTCAGATCGCTCAGGGGCCGACGAGCGCCCCCTGATCTCCAGCGTCCCCGTCTGTTCGTGCAGGAGAAACTCGTGCCAGGTCCACAAGCGACTCAAGAGGAACTCGGCCCACTTCAACCTGGGCCTGGATCTGTCTCACAGTCCGCCAGCCAGCCCGCTCACGGTCGCAAAGGAGGACTATCAGATCCCGCAGGAGTTCAGCGGCCCCATTGAGGCCGACCTTGACGCAAATGTGTCTGTACATGTAGATTTGGCTAACGGAGACGGCGTTGGTATCGCGGACAAAATTCAAAACCTCAGCGATCAAGAGCGATCCGACGGCGCGTCGAGCGATGGCGCCACCACTGGTGCTGCAGAGGCGAACGGCTCCGGGAGTGAAGCTGAGGACGCAGGGGCCCGCTTGGGGATACAGAGGTCCGACGCAGGGGCCCGCCCGGGGACACAGGGGTCTGACGCGGCTCTCTGTCCAGACGACACGCCAGCACCCGCTGCTCCGTCCGGACGGCAGCTGGAGGACGGTGGCTGGACCGAATCCCTAAGACTCTCCGAGAGCGACAGTGAGCTTCCAAGCAGGCTACCCAGCATCCTCACCAATCAACAACAACCCATCGCAGTGTAATCGACCCGAGATAAATCGACATTCAGCTTCGTTCAAATGTCTTTATGTAAAAGATCTGTACGTCCAAAAAATATTACAAGAATAATAGAGCCACTATCAAAACTTTATTTTCTATAAATTAAGCATTTGATGGAATTTTAAAGAACACGTGAAGAAAGATACAAAAAAAATCCTTTTATTTTAGCGATGTAGCGAATAAAGTGTTTTCTAAATAAAGAAGTACAAATGTGTTCATGTCATGGAGGAACAGTGCCATACACGTACAGTATAGTATGTATGTAATGATGGTATTTCTGTAGAAAAAAAAAGAAAAAAAATCAATGGTGCCTTTTAAAGGGACAGTTGGGTTTTTGTGGAATGTTTTTTTCTAGAATAGACAAACTCATGGATGCGATACAGTGAAACCCTCTGTATTAATTCAACTGGAAGGGCAAAGACGGATCCAAACTGATCCAAACGCTTACAGAGTTCGATTACTACTGAGGATTGTACTGTGCTTAGCCTATAGTTTAGCTTATTTCCATCTATGGGGTTCATTTGCATTCTTTAAGGTGTTTAAAGGAGTATACCCCTTTAAGTAATTAGTTATCACACTAATTTCACTATTGTTAAAGATCGGTTATATGTCAAAACAACCATGGATTATGCAAATGTCAGAAAACTCGATTTCAAATTAACTGTATTTTTAAGGCACTATACACAACAACATTCAGCCACTAGATCTTAGGGCCGATTCATACTCCTATTTTACCGCTGTAGTGCCGAAATGATTTCGGCTCGTCAGAAATTTTCAGTAGCACCAAAGAGCCGACTTTAGGACGGTACCCAAATGACGTCACATTGTAGGCTCTACAGAGCCGAACCGACTTTTATTCGGCTATAAAAAGTATGAATCGATCCTTAGACTCTCAACACCTGAGTCACGTCAATAAGGCAGCAACTAACTATGCAGTCTGCAGAGCTCAGAGTTGTAGGCGAACACCTGCGGCTGCCACGAGCAAAAACTAAAAAAGTATACTACCTTTCCTTTAACAAAATCTGAAGCTTTTTTCCCCACACTAGTATTTTCTCAATCATATTTGTTTAATTATTATTATTTCACCTTAATTGTTAACATGAGTTTCCACAATCCATCAGTTTGTGTGACTGAGTGAAACAATATTCAAATTCCCCCCAAAAACGAACTGTCCCTCTGATTTCCTTTTGGTGTACTTAAGGGAACTTGTGACACTGGGCCATATATTTATTTGAATCTTTCTCCGGGAAGCAAGTACATTACACCAAGCAAGAATCAAATCAAAAAACAATTCAATGTGCAGCAAGTCTAGGAATAAAAAATGAATAGTTTGATGGTGAGTTTTGTCAATGCTTAATCACTTCAGAATGCATGTTTCTGTAGCTGCGGAGCAGTGTTGATTTTTGACAGCAAATATTTATTTAGTTTTAGTTATATAGTCTTTTGAATTAAATTCCATTCAGTTTTAATCATAATATGACTAAATTATTTTAGTCATCTGAAATGTTTTAGTTTTAGTCTAGTTTTGGTTGACTAAATACCATACGATTTTAGTCGACTAAATGTGATTTAGTCGACCAAAATGCCTGATGTTTACTCAGCTGTGTGCAGAAAATAGCAGATCTACAAGCTGACAGCCTGACGCGCTGCGACACGTGAGCTTGTAGATTGTCTATTTTCGGTGTGACACCTGCACACAACCAAACATAAAATCACCGGTCTTTTAGTTCTACTGGATCTCTTCTCCACTACTCACTCCCTGACATATTAGTCTAGTTTTATTTTGTTGAGGAAATTGTCAGTATATTTAGTCTCAGTTTTAGTCATCATAGTTTTTATATAGTTTTCGTGATGTTTAAAAGGTAGTCGACGAACATTTTTCGTCATAGTTTTAGTCGACGGAATGAACACTGCTACGGAGCGGGTGAAAGAATGCACTTCAGAATGCATGGTATACTGTATATCTACGGGGGCGGGGCAGCTCACGCGTGCACATACCGATAACTGCTATCTGTTCATGACATCCAACCATATAGGGATGGGACGATAATTGTTATTATCCTTTAATTATCGCGCTAAAAAAACAATCACAATAATAATCGTATCGTCTTGAAATCATCGTGAAATCACCTTGAAATCATTTTACACTGTTGCGTTACGTTCAGATGGCGTCAAAAAATTAACCAGGGCGAATGGGGGTGAATGCAAGCAATGCAATGCGTCGCAACGCAGCAACAATGCAACGCAGCACAATGGTAATGGCTGCAGTGGAGCTTCGGCATTAAACCCTCTCATACCATATAACGGCCCTGTAAAGAACGCATTTGGTGCGCTCTTACTTCACTACACAAATCAATTCACCAAATTCACCAATAGCAGATCTATACAACCTCACCATGTGTTGTGAGATCGGCTATCCCCCCCTGATCTGTTGAAATTCAATATGGATATTTGATATAATAGGGAAATAGGGAAACGGATCAATATAAAAGCCTTAAGTCTTTCAGCTGGAAACATATAGGGATGACTGGAGGATTCATCAATTTAAAAAGAAAATGTAAGAAGGATTTTTACTCTGGCTTTAAGTAGAAAAGTGCTTTATTGATAAAATATTGTACAATAAATTGTGATGGAAACACAGTTGTTGAATAAATAATGGCATAGCGACTTTTATGATTTCATCTTACCTAGCCTGCCGTAATAGAAACATACAAACAAAGATGTATGTTCTTAATATTTATATATTTGCTCTTTATTTGATTGTGTGATTGCTTTCTATGGAAGCCTATTTCCTGCCAATTAATACAAAATGAAGTCTTAAATCTGTTTTTGTTTGAACAGAATTGCTTTATGCACAAGGTTATAGCTCAATGTTCTGAGTGCATATCGACTCACAACTTCAACAGTAGGCCTATAGCCGATATAAATTGGAATTCTGACTTACAAAATCGCAATTTTACGTGGACATTTATCTTTACCGATAACTCAACTCATAGTCCTCACATACTTGGCCAAAATATCAACGTTTCACACAAATTGCGTGTGAACGTTTCCTGCAAGGAGCAGCAAACCTCTAGATGCTGCTGTTGAGGCTTTTAGACTTGTGGTCTTGTTTACATTCTTCTTATTCAGGTGGAAAGGGGCTTCCATAGAAACTCTCCACTATCGCAAGTCAATAGATGTACAAAAAATCACACCCGTGTGAAGAGAGTGGTGCAACTCCATGTGGGGCTCCCCGGGTTGAAAAATGACATAGTTACATGGGGTCCCTCTACTGTACTGTACTGTACTGTACTGGCACACTCAAAATCACCATACAGTTAATATGTGCATGTGTTTGTGTGTGTTAGGTTGCGCACAGGTGGTGAAAGACAACCATGCTGTTTTCGTGCTCACCCAGCCACCCACACACACACATAGCTCCGTAAGGGAGTGTGGTTGCACCACTCAAAATGATTATAAAAGGAAGTTCAGTGAGAGTTTGTCGTGACAGTGCATATTGTCCAGAGATTTGAGAGATTTGGATCAGCAGCGATGAAACACAACAAATCGATGATTGATTGATGACAGTGAAGCCAGCTCGCCATCAGATGATGACACTGACCCAGCAGTTTGTAAGTAGCCTACCACATTGTTTCTCGATCAGCTGTGGTCCACATGGCATAATTACAGGTGGTCCATGGGAAAATGTTTACAAATGTTCTCAACTGTATCAAAAATACACAGAACTGTTTGTTCGGGGCGGGTGTCTGGCTGCATTCACACGGGCAGATGCAAAGATACAGTCTACTGGGTGTAACGATATTGTAACTGTATCGAAATATAAATTTTAATTGAGAAAGTATATCGATATGTAAACAGTGAATATCGTATCGTTTCAAGTTTATGTGAAAACAACATTGCATTAGTAATATGTTATTATGACGTTTCTTACAATTTAAGACAAGAGGACCACCCTATTAAAAAACAAAAAACAAATAAACTATCAAACAACGATAAAGTTTTTATTCCTGGTAAAGCTTGTGCGCTCTCGGGAGGAACGACATCTGGTGCCTTTTTGTGTGACTCACAGGTTGTGTGAGCGTCCTCCCGTTTCTTGGAGTGTATAGCGACTTGTATTGGACTGGTCCCTTCTCTCAGTAGTCTTAAGAGTGGCCTCCTCTCTGCTCGCGTGGGGAAGGAATTTGTTGGTATCCCAATGATGCGACACACCTTCTCTGCAGACATTCCAGTTCCTGGATCAAATGTTTTGGGAGGCCGGCCCAGACAGGTGAAGCATATTAGCACTGGTCTGATAAAGGTCATCATGTACCTTGGTCAACACATCTCGGGGGAGCTGTGCTCGTTTGGCCACACTCAGATAATGAACCCTTGGCTGAGCCTTCTTCAGCATGAACTGAACTTGTGCATCCCATTTCAGGTCAGAGGAGAGCTGTATTCCAAGGAGCTTGAATGCATCCACCTTTTCCACTGCCTGGTTGTTCAACACGATAGGATGAGGTATAGGTCTGTTTTGAGGTTCCCTGAGACTAATAACCATGTCCTTAATTTCCACAGCATTGGTTGCAAGGCAGTAGGTCTGACCCCAGGCTGTAACTGCATCAACAGCTGCCCCGGCAGGGAGCCCATGAGATGTTCGCTGAGAGTCAAATCAAACACTAGTTGATAACAAATGATCAAGAAAGTTAATGCAGAGAACAAACAGGAGAGGGGATAAAACTCCACCTTGACTTTGTATCGTATTGTTTTTCAAATTGGTTTGCAATGTAAATAATCCATGTAATCAATAAAGTACAAGTGCATTAATTGTATTAGCAATTTGCTCCCTGTTTTCTAATGCCTGTTTATATTTGTCTTTAATTTCTTTCATATTGCATTGTTTTCTCTTTGTTTTATTTTAACCTGTGCAGTACTTTGGTTGACTTTGTCATGTTAAATGTGCTATATATATAAAGTTGAGTTGAGTTGAATGTGTCAGTGTGTGATTGTGAAGCAGAATTTATTTGACATGTGCTCAGCGAACCTCCCCTGGATGAATAAAGGGAAACAAACAAAAAAGGTCTCAGGGTACTACAGTGTTTAAAGGCTGAGTTGTACAGTATGTCTATGAGGAGCACTCTCACGCGCGTGACATCTACGTTATATGCTGGAACGCCGAGTGGCAAATAAAACGTTCTGGCTTTGACAGCCCATACTTCCAAACAGAAAAGTCCTATCTGATTGCACGACATTAAACTCACTTTGCCACTCACTTTATGCATGGTCATACCCTGGCCTATAGGGAGTGTTTACTGTTTAGCGTTGTGGCTACTTGTTCTGTCCGGTTGCCTGCACTTTTTTTTTTTTTTTACAGTGGGGCTGCTCTGTAGGATAGCTATGCGTGTGTGTGTGTGTGTGCACGTGGGTTTATTCCTTTTAATATTTTAATTTCATTAATTATAACTTGTTCAGGCCACTATAGCAAAAAATGAAATCTTCTCATATGGGGGTCACTGGTAGAGAATCTTTTCAGATGGGCCAATCTGCAGCCAATCAACTCAGGTATCCTTGACATGAAAAGGTTTGAAAATATCAATGCATTACACCTGTGGTTCTAAAGTGGCGTTCGGGGACCCCCAGAGGTGCTTGAAGGGGTTCCATGGGTCCCCAGCAACATTATTGATATCATTTGGAACCAAATTGACACTTTAAGTAACTTATGACCGTGGTTCCATTTGGTTCCATGTGCACAGTCAGAGTCATGGGGCGTGTGTGGCTAAATTCATACCAGCCCGCGGGGTCTCCTTGATATGAACTTTGAGAATCAATGCATTCATTACACACTCGGTAAGACAAGCGAGTCAGGAACACCAGAACATCCAGGTCTCTTTGGCCTCTCAGTTGTCCCCGAGGCGGAGGCCCTGGCCCCAGTTATGACGACCTTGCCCCTGCTGCTGCTGAGCTGGTCTCCGGCCGGGCAGAGCCCCGAACCCCGACCCCGCTGCCATCCTGCTGGGCAGCAGCCGGTACAGGAAGGCCGGCGGGGAGAGGAAGGAGTGTCCTCCCTGCTCCAGGGGGTAGCGGAACATCAGGAACCAGTAGAGGTGGCCCACCAGGTTCCCTATCAGCTCGCTCACGAAGGAGCCGTCCACGATGTAGTTGAACAGCAGGATGGCCCATGGCAGGTAGCAGGCCTTGAATTGCCTGCCGAACCAGAACGAGACGATGGCGTCCTTGTTGAGCTGGGCCCAGACGTAGAGCACCGACATGACCAGCGCGGTCATGAGCACCGGCCGGTTGAGGAGGGCGCCGATGCCAACGACGCAGGCCCAGTTGAAGAGCAGCATGAAGGCGTAGTCGGCGGGCCTGCCGGCGAACTGGCTCGTCTCCAGCCTGGTGGAGTATTCGTAGAGGAAGTACAGGTTGACCAGCCAGAGGATCCCGGTGGGGAAGAACAGCGCGGCCGTCAGTGGCCTCCAGATCTGAAACTTGGTGAGGATTTTCCCGGGCCACAGGATGAGGTGCATGGGGCTGATCAGTCCCAGTCTCTCCACCAGCGGGAGTGCCACCGAGCCGGCGAACCAGTAACGGGTGATCAAGGGGATTCCCTTGAACCAGTCCACAAAATCCGTCATCTTGGAACAGAGGCTGAGAAATGGGGATGCCCGCCTGAAGAAAAAGTACTGACCAACACTAAATCGGGAGTGCTCTATAGTCTCGTACAGTATGTGCCTCCCTCTCACGCTTATCTGCTGTCGTCTCTCCTCTCTGTCCTTCGGGTTATTCTCATTACTGCGTTATGAAACGCTTCATATAGGCCGGCAGGAGCTCTGGTCATCAGACATCTTGTGTTGTCATGATGACATGATGACATCACGTGTGACGAGTCTGCGCTTCACCTGCCTATAGAGTCCTGACAACTTCCATTTACTCTACTAGCACATTCCAGCCTGATAATAAAAGAATCACACCCGTGTGAACTTGTGAAGTGAGGGGCGCTCTTGTCATCGTACATCATCATGCATCATCTCATACTGGCCAATCAGTAGAGCTTTGATATCTTCTGGCCAAGCGCTTAAGCACCCTTATTGGCCAAGCGCTCCCACCAACATGTGATTGGTTAGCCGATTTGCTTGTCTATATGACATAAATTTACCCTTCAATGTCAATGGCGTTTAATGTTTTGATGTTTAATTTATGTCATATTTAGCAGAATTTTGACCTAATTTCTCCTTTCATTGTTAATGGCAAATATTGAGACATGTGGGGACAAGATTTAGCAGACATTTGACCTGAATTCCCCGTTCATTGTCAATGGCAAATATTGAGAATTGTGAGGACAAAAGCTGTATATAGGAGGGGCTAGCGCCCCTCAAAAATCACACTTGTGTGAAGTGAGGGGCACTCTTATCATCATACTTATGATCATACATCATCCTACTCACATTCCGTGCATATCAGCCAATCAAATCATCATGCACATTCCGTGCTGGTGCTATACTAGTACAAGCACACAAAGCTGTGCATAGGCCCTCAACAAGTGTTTGTCAAACTTTGCCAACGATGCAAGTTTGAATTCCCCACAGGCAATATACACACTGTATCAGTTGTCAGAGTCTGTATGTTTTGAACAGCACAAATCTTTTCTTATGGGGGTGGGGGTCCAGGGCAGCAGATGCAGGATGGGGGTGGCCATATCAATTTGAGTGTAAAAACGGAATGAAATGCATCTATAGAGTTCATCTCATCTAATTGCATACTACCCAAGTTCATTATACACTACCTATTATAGGGAGATTGGAATTCGATAGTCTGACTGCCTGGGGAAAGAAAGTGTTTGGCATCCGTTCAGTCCTGAGGCACTGATGAATGATATGGTATCCCTGACGGATGAAGGGGGGAGAACAGGCTGTGAGAGGGGTGGGTGGTGTCCCCGATCACTTTACATCCAGCTGACACTTCTGATCCACTGATAGACACATACTGTTCTGTACTAGTACAGCGGTCATCGCCATGTTGGCTTGTGGTGGACATTTTGGTCATATTTCCATTTCTTCCACAAACATACAAAATGATCCAGTGGACAATAATATTACCAGAAACACATAAAGAGCTAGCCCTGAATGACCGTCGAACGAACAACAAACCATGTGAAACCCAGATTCAGCACAAACAAGGGACTAAATTCATTTAGCTCCTATGCCAAAAAAAAATTGGAACGCCCTACCAACTGTCATTAAGACATGTGAATCCCTTGACTCCTTCAAAACCGAAACTGGCTGTGAGTGGGGAGTGTTGGCTGATGAATGAATATCAACATCCTAATACATCCTGATACTGGGGGGTCTAATTATGACAGGCAATTTCTGCTGTCAAAAAACACTTTGTTTGAAATAGACACTCATGCTTTCCAAGGTGTGATTTGGGGAGGAGTAGGACTAAGGCCCTATACGTCCTCTCTGGGGGGGGGGGGGGGGGGGTAAGGGTAACTACCTGTCAGTGGGGAGTGTTGGCTGGGAGGAGGAGTAGGACTAAGGCCCTATACATCCTCTCTGGGGGGGGGGGTACTCTATACCTGTGAGTGTTGGCTGATGAATGAATATCAACATCCTAAGTAGGCTACATCCTGATACTGGGGTCTAATTATGACAGGCAATTCCTGCTGTCAAAATATGACCCCCCAGTCAAAAAACACTTTGTTTGAAATAGACACTGTTGAAATACTACATAATGAATGTACTTCTTGAACAAGATTACAGATTGACCAGATTGAACAACGCCAATTAACAAATTAATTTTATGTGTTAATTGGCGTTGTTCAATCTGTTGACTGCTAGCTGCATGGTATCTTTCGTCAAAAGACAAAAACCTCTGCCTTCTCTTTACGATGATTTATTTAATTTAATTTATTTTAATCAGAGTGCCAATTAAGTTGCCTTTTCCAGAAAACCCCTCAGTTGAATGTATAAAACAAAGTGTAGCCTACCATTGATTGACTGTATGAACGCCCCCACAACAACCTGGAACCAACGCACGCGTCCTGGTGACGTATTATGACCTCTCCTTCTTGGGGAAGTGATTGACGGTTGTGAATGTGACTGTGCTACCGGTCATGGTGTTGTGTGTGATCAACAGAGAGTTACGTTGAATGACAGGTAAAGGATACATTTTAGGCCTACTGTACTGACTTGGTTATTATTAGAGAACCTCAACTGGTGAACTACGTCTCTGCCTCCGCGGTTTCTGGGATATATATATATATATATAAAATGAAGAAATAATACAATGAATTATAGAATAATAAACCCAAATGCAAAACGTAACGACGTATCATCACGTGACATCGATCGATCACGTGACCGGCGTGTGCTTGGTTCTATGGCTTGGTTGTAAACATCATCAGCTGACTGGAGATCAGCGGAAAAATACTTAACAGCACTGAACACTGTCTGTCTGCGTCTGTCTGGTAAGAAGATGTTTTTAATTACATTAAATTACATTCAATTTGGTTGTAATTCAGTCAGTCTTTAGAATGACACCTCACCGTACGACGGTGTGTCTCTTGTTGTCGAAAGGGCAGGGAGCTACCTGGACAAGGAAAACATCCCTCAGTGATTTCATTACATCCTGAACAATTTAACGACTCCGAACAACCCTTTTCCTGGCAGACAGGCATCGATCACTAAAAGTGCATTGATTAATTAATTATTTTCTATGATTAATGAATGAATGAATCTCTAATACATGATTCATAGATCCCCCTCGATCCTCCCTATCCCTTTTCCCTTCCCGAAAATGACGAAATAGACTTGTAATCGAGCGCACGTGCATAATTGAGCTCTGATCAGCATTTTCACTCCACCAAAGCAGCATTTTATATTATTTAATATTTACTTGTATTTATTATAATATATTTTATTTTAATTAATTAATTAATATAACATTTTGTTTATATTTATTGTATTAATATTAATATTAATATTAATATTAATATTATTAACTTTTGCAATACTGTGAGTGTGACTATTCTTGACTGGTGTGGTGATAAATGCCTTTGTGGATATTTTCAAACAGTGTTCAGTGTTTGAAATGGCTACTGTACTGTAGGCTATATTGTGTGTATGCTAATATGCTACAGTAATAGTGTACATGTATAGTTGTTAATGTCTGTTATGCATAAACTACTACTAGTCCCCGGTGTTCATTTATGCATTTTGGTTACGCAGCTTACATTTTACACTCAAATGAACATAATGGTTTAGTTTTACTGTATAATGAGTGACATAGGTCGTGTACAATAGTTCATATTCCTGTCAGCAGCAGTGGTAGACACTGGGTAACAAAGCAGTGGAGTTGATTTTGACAGCAATTTTGTAATAATGGTTGATTTTATATTTGTAAGTGAGCTTGTAGATCTGCTATTTTCAGCATGCAGGCATAAAAGGACTTGTCTTTTAGTTCTACTGGATCTCTTCACTAGTCCCCTTTCTAACATTTTTGTATAGTCTTTATTTGTTGAAGAAATTGTCTATATTTAGTCTTAGTTTTTGGCATCATAGCTTAGTAGTTTTATGTTTAAAGGGCCTTTCAAACGTGAAGCGATATAACGCGCCTATAGTTCATTTTCAATGAGACCTGCGTTTTGCACAGAGAAGTCGCGGTGTGACAACGCAAGCGTATTTACTTTTTTTTTTACGCTTGCGTTGTCGCACCCCTCTTGAGCAGACCTGTAGCAGACCTGTCGTTGATCAAGGCAACAACGTGTGCGTTCCTCGCTTCCCGTTTGAAAGGCCCTTAAGTCGACAAAATCAACACTGTGTCAAAGGACATTTACTTGAGTACTGTACTTGAGTAACTTTTTGAGTCAGGGTTAGATATCTTTTCTTATTTTGTACGCTCATGACTTTCGGGTGCATATGTTTGGTCCGATGTACTAAACAGTCCGACACGCATTACGGTAGTCAGGCCCAAACCCTAACCTAACCCTAACCGCACGTGGGAGCCACGGGTGAGTTTTAACCAGCCATACATGTGTCTTAACCAGCCACGCATGTTGGAAGCCACGGTGAGTTTTACCGGCCAAGCATGTCGGGAGCCATGCGTGAGTTTTAACTGGCCACGCATGTCGGGAGCCATGCGTGAGTTTTAACTGGCCACACATGTGTCTTAACCGGCCACGCATGTTGAGAGCCACGGGTGAGTCTTAACCGGGCACACTGTTGCATGTCGGACTGTTAGTACGTCTGACCAATGTATGTGCCCCATGACGTTCACTCCAGTACATTTCAAAGACAACTGTTCTACTTTTTGACTCCGTTACAAGGGGAAAAACATGTTAAAAGTGTGGCTGTGTCACTCACTCCAAAGTCCAAACTACTCTTTTTCAAGACAAAATAAATTATACAGTAAGTTTTGAATAAAGTCACTGGTTT
Organism: Protomyctophum parallelum; assembly: GCF_964188405.1. Lineage (NCBI taxonomy): Eukaryota > Metazoa > Chordata > Actinopteri > Myctophiformes > Myctophidae > Protomyctophum > Protomyctophum parallelum. Next base: position 26,195,841 of record NC_139713.1, read on the forward strand.
AAGAAAGCAGCTGTCTGTACTACTACTGTCACTGTACCTTTCTTTAATTGCATAATCATATCTGTGCAAAGTCTTTTACCAATCCACACAGAAAAAGGCCTGTTTTCATTCCAGCTCAAACATGCACTATATCGTCTGTGTTTATCAGGTAGTAGACTGTGACAGTCGGCCCATCGTGATGTGTGTTTTTCAGGTAGTAGACTTTGACAGTCGGCCCACCGTGATGTGTGTTTTTCAGGTAGTAGACTTTGACAGTCGGCCCACCGTGTCGTGCAACGATGGAGGAGGATTGTAGACCGCTGTTGAGCTCCATACGGACGGAGGAGAGCTCTCTGCGCGGCTCCACAGATTCCCTGGACTCCAGAATCAAACGGTACGCTCATCATCAATGGATATGTAATCTCAAATAATCTAAAATCTATCATTTCAAAAGAGAGAACCCCAGTTTTAAATGCACCAGGCCAGTGGTGGTTCTCAAGCGTGCCTCCCCCCCGCCCACCTGAGGACCCCCCTCACCCTGACAAGCACTTGGAATGTAGGAGATGAGGCATTCAATTTAGTTTGACTCTGTTTCACAGATGAATATTGTGAAAATAGCAGATCTACATGCTTGTAGATTATTATTATTTTCAATATTTTTGCCTCGTTCTTATATTATTTGACAATTTGGCCAAGCTTTTATAGTATAATTTGTTGATTACTTTTTTTTTAATATAAAAAAGGTTGTCACTTCACTGTCATCTGGGGATCCCCCAAAATCATGTGGTGAGTGCAGTGATGTAAATAGGTTTTCAATGTAATGAGTCCCGGGATGCATCTTTTAGATGAGTCCCAGGGACATTTTATGAGTCCCACTTCAACAACGTTAGGAGTCATATTTTGCCATTTTTACAAATTGCAGCATTTAACTACCATTTCATTTTATATGGTTATAATGTGGTTATATTCATGTAGAAAACAGAAGAAGAAATGATTATTATAACTAAAGCTAGCAAAATTAATTAAAATGCATCCCAACAGGATGTTACTTTTTAAAATGTCTTTATTTAATCTCTGGGACACCAATCTTCACGTTTAAAATCGTCGGTGTTAATTTAACTTGTAAGTTACAGACAGAGCCATAAGGGTCCATTTGGTTCCATTTTTACACTCCTCAAGAACCTCTGGTGGTCCCCAACACATTGGGAACCAGTGGGGTTTTCCCAAACACTTGGTCGGGACCCAATTATGGGTCCCTTTTGTTTCATTTCATACAAAAAGAAAAACGTATAATGTTTTCATCAAACATTTCCTGGAAAATCTAAGAAATTCTTTGTATTCAACTTTTAAGAGGTAGTGAAAATATCACATTTACAAGCTAAATGTGGGGGTTAAATGTCTTGCTCGTGGGCCACATAGACTGTGGCCGGGAGGTGAACCGGTGACCTGCTGATTACCACAAGGCCTCTCTACACACTAAGCCACAGCTGCCACAAATTCTTTGAGTTATACGCCGATTCTGAGAATGACATGGAACATGACATTAATTATATGCTGATTCTGAGAGTAACACGGTACATGACATGCCGTCTACAGTGAATGATCATAGCCAATGATAACAACGTGAATGCATAACGTTATCATATGAATTGAGAATCCAATGATATGGCCAATATTATGAGCATATTCTTTGAAGACAAACGCAAACATACCATTCATTCATTTGTTTGTTTAGTAAAAGGGGTTTCTCGTGGAGGCTAGAGCCCAGAAAGATTAAACAGACACACACACGTGGCACGATAAAGATCATTTATGACAGATACACTTCAGTTAAAGAGCTCTGTTTTGTGGTCGGGCTAACGTGGCATCGACCACAGGCTCAGCATTGACTTTGCAGTCACTATAAATGGTATATAAATAGTATATTACATACCAGTAGGCCGTTAATCATATGATCTTAAACGGAATTAACACATTTTGGGGGTTAAAATAAGTATTAAATAACTATTTTGTGATAGTAGTCATTGAGTGTTTGCTCAGTAACAGGGAGAGGACCCCAATCTTTTCAGCTCTTTAGTAAACGAAAAAAAAAAGAAAACAAGTCGGAATACAAATGTCATCCAATCAGGAAAGAGATCTCATGCAGTATATACAGGATGCATAAATTGGTATTGGAGTACTATGGGTGGCGGTGGCTCAGGGGTAGAGTGGCTGGATGGTAAACGCAAGGTTGCCAGTTTGAATCCGGGCTCCCCCAGAGTTAGTGTCGACTGTCCTTGAGCAAGACACTGAACCCCTAATTGCTCCTGATGTGCTGGTTGGTGCCTTGCATGGTTTCTTCCGCCATCGGTGTGTGAATGGGTGAATGTAATGCACAATCTATGTAAAGCGCCTTGGATAAAGGTGCTATATAAATTCACCATTTACCATTTACTATAAAACTAAAGCTGCTTAACGGGTGTTCTCTCTTGATTGGAGAAAAGTGGTATCCCACCTGCTCTATGATTGGTTAAGAAAGTTACAATTAACATATTTTCCATTTACCAATCAAACTGGTTAATAATAATAATATGTAAATAGAAGCCTTGTTGTTCTGTTCAGAACAATCCTGGATCAGACCTTTTAAGCTTTTAAACTTGTTTACTGGTTAGAGACCAGCATTCCTTCCGTGTGACTCCATCATAGAAAAACAATTACCTGTGTGTGTGTGTGTGTGTGTGTGTGTGTGTGTGTGTGTGTGTGTGTGTGTGAGTGACCTCGCCAGTTTGTGTTAACTTTAATCCACTTCGGTATTTCACAGTTACTAACTAGCTGCTTTCCATATTACGCAACGCACGCATGTTCTCTCTCACTCACACACACACACACACACACACACACACACACACACACACACACACACACACACACACACACACACACAGTGGTGGAAAAAGTCCTCAAATGTTTTACTTGACTACTATATTGAAGTATCAATACTTCAATATAGAAATATTCCGTAATTCAAAATGTTCTTGAGTAAAAGTACTGTCATCGGAATGTACTTACTTGTAAAAGTACTCATTATGCAGAATGTCTCCTTTCAAGTTTTCAAATTTATAGAAATCTTTTGAAAGTAGCAGATCTACAAGCTCACAATGCGTCGCGAGTTATTTTCAAATGGGCGAAATGTATAGGACTGAAGTTGTGAATGTATGTTTTAAAAAAAAATTATAAAAAAAAAATACAAATGAACTAGTAACTAAAGTTACAGTACATAAGTAAAAGTACTTAGTTACTTTCCACCACTGCGGACGCACGCACATACATTTAAACAGAAGTACACAGATGCCCTCTATAAAGGACATTTAGGAAAACAAAGTGCCTATAAGGCAGAACATCGATACATACAGTACAGTTAGCATAGCTTGTCAGACATCAATCATCGATTTATAAAGGAAATTATGCCTCTTCCAAATTGAATGTCTTCCTATAATAGCTGATACTGAGCTCTCTCTCTCTCTCTCGGAACGTTGAATGTTTTGCAGCATATGAAACAGAATCTACTGTAGAGTGTGATGCTGTGTGTTTGTGTTTATTACTTGCGCAAGCAGAGCGCGCAAGTAATAATTTCGCCCGGTCCGTATGCACCGCATATATATAATCTGTCACATAAAATAGCAAATAGTGCCTGATTTGCTGGGACCAGAGTACATGGTGTGTATATGTATGACTAGCTCTCAATGATGACGTAAGAAATATGGTCATGTCTGGTCCCAACAAATCAGGAACAAATTTTCTGTTTTATTTGCATACGCATCAAAAGTGGTGGGTTGGCTGGGACGGTTTTTGGCGCAAAGTAACCACAGTATACCGCTAATCAACTTACAAATTATATATATATAGCATATGTATGACTAGCTCTCAATGATGACGTAAGAAATATGGTCATGTATGTAATCTGGTCCCAGATTTCAATGAAGACCAATATACTGAGAAAGATAGAAGTATAAAGACCTTCATGTCAAGATTAGGCTTTAAACAATTAAATAATAATCCAACTACAGATTACGGAAGTATTTTAGATCATGTATATTTTAACAAATGTGAAAGTATTATTACAGAAATTGAAGTTAGAGAGAGACACATATTACTCTGATCATGATTTAGTATTAATATCACTATAGTCCAAGATGAAATACATTTAAAACAATTGACAATTTACAATAAATAATAAAATAATTATACTGTATAACATATTTTAATTCAGTTTATATACCTTTTTTTCATCACATTTCTTTGAAAAATTAAAAAGGGATCCAGAATATTTCTAAATTGATAAAACTGTATTTCTTATATAGATAGAAACTTGAACCATACTTAATAATACTAGGTATTTACATGCATAAAGTAGGTAGGTAGCAAATAGTTACACCCAATAATTAGACATTTCAAACGTTCCTTCACAGAGATACTGAGATTCCACAGTTTACAGCGGTCGAAAGTACTTGCGCGCTCTGCTTGCCATTTATGGCCAACTAGTGCAACAATTAATGCAACAAGCAAGTATGCACTCGACAGAGTGCAGTTCTAGTTTGTTTTGTATTAATGTGGAAATTAAAAACTATAGACTGTCACCCGGACCCAGGAGCTAGAGGAGATGATGTTAGACCCCCAGGGGGTCCCCACATAATTTTGGGCGGGGGTCCCCAGAGGACAGTGAAGTGACAATTTAAGGACTTTTAAGACCACGTTAATGCCTCCAAAAAGAGATTTTATTTTTTAAATTACTGCATCAAAGGTAATCAACAAACCATACCATAAAACTGGTCAAACATTGGCCATTTGTCATATGAGGAAGAGGCAAAAACAAATGTGAAAATTGTCGATCTGCTATTTTCACAATATTTATCTGTGGAACCGAGTAAAACAAAATGTAATGTCCGTTTGGATCCCGGGCAAACACTTCTAATTGCTCTTTTGGGTCTTGAGCTAAAACATTTGACCACAGGTTTAGAGAATTTGGGGGACAGTCATTGAATTCAGTGTTTAAAACAGATTTATTTATTTAATAAACTGGGATTTTCTGAACAAAAACAAACAGGAAAAGGATTGGTGATTGCCAAATCGATGTAATCAATACAACAGGAACTGAACAAAGGAAGCATCTAATCTAAACAAAACACACGGAACAAACAAACAAGGCTTCTACACTATCAAACAAAAATATATTAGGGGGGTGGGGGTCACCTCTAACCTAGTGTGGTAATAATCAGTCATTGAAGTGTTTGCCCCGCTTAGCCTAGATCAGACTCACCCTGGAGATGGTACTTTTTTTCATTTAATACCACTTTGACACCACTAGTGGAAACACGGGTACAAGTAGGTGTGGTGTGATGTGAGGCCATGGTAGACGAAATCGGGCTTTGCCTCACCTTTTGGGGTCTATTTTAGGTATACTCAGGCTTTTGTGTGCATGCCCCCCGAGACATTTTTTAAGTTGCTTGATTCAATATTTAAATATTATATATTATATTTAAATGTATTATTATTTTTTATCAGACTTGCCCCCCTTCTGTCCATTGGAATTCAATATCCCTTTTAACTCATTTACTACTGGAGTTTCCTAAAGGGCGAGGTCGCATGCACACATCCGCCTGGGTGACGGCAGACTGCTGGGCAAGTGCTGGCGCTTTGGCATGGGGGGGGGGGGCAGATCAACATATGGAATGAATTCTGTACTGGCCATATATGGAGCATGTCTTGAGTGTACAGGGTCTATGGCGTTGCCTGCACTTTGACATAATGGAATGTCAGAACAAGTCAGCTCCATATATGGAGATCTAACGGTGGCAGCGGGGCAGCGTCTTGAGTGTACAGGCTTTGATGAGGGCCCAGGTAGGGCCGGGCCTTAATTTTCGGGCCTGTTGAGAACTCTATCAGTCAAAAGGGAGACATCAAAGAGGAAGGACGGGTGGGGTGGGATCAACATATGGAATGTAAGAACAGGTCAGCTCCATATATTGAGATCTAAGGGTTTGAGGTCAGATGTAGAGTTGCTAGCCGGCTCCATATATGCAAATCGAGGTGATGATCCAGTCTTCTCCATGTATGGCTATCCAGGGTTTGAGGAGGTCAGTGTCGTGATCTTCATATATGGAGACGGCCATAAATTGAAATGACGTGTATAGGTAATTGAGTTAATGGGTTAATACAACTAGGCGTGTTGGGAACACATTCCTTAGTGCAGTATACATTATCATACTACTTGGAGGCCTGTCTAGTGTCTATGGCCTGTAAAGCCTGTACTTTGACTTCATATTGATCACGTCAGGGATCTCCGCTTCCGAACCGAAATCCTCACTCCGTCAGCACATCACACCCTTCCTCAGGGATACACACATGCCAAGTCTGAAGTTCACCAGTTGGAGCACGCACAGATTCCGTGCCATTTATAGATGGATTTAAATTAGTTAGTTAATCCGTCCTAGACAGGGCCCCCACCCCTGTGTATATGGTTAGTTAGCCCCCACCCCTGTGTATATGGTTAGTTAGCCCTCCCATTCCTAATCGGGGCGCGCGGGGGGGGTACTTCATCATATGACGGTGTGTCACACGCTGCAAATAGACGATCAAAGCCCACCACACACCGGCTGCGTCCCCCGCGCGTCGCCGCGCGGCGGACACAGCCGGCTCCATTATTTTCAATGAACCTATCGCACACCGGCTGCGTCCAAAGCGCGCTGGCGTGCGGTCACGCCTCGCCTGCCGCGCCGATGCACCGCTGTTCTATTTCCCAGGCGTTGCCGCGCGGCCTCCATCCGGCTATCCGTGGGCGTGGCAATGGAATAGTCAACAAAACTCCCCAGCCGCGTGGTAGCGCGCCGCGTCCTGTTGGTGTTGCCGTGCGGCGGCGGTACGCGCGGCGGTCGCAGACGGTGTTTGTCAGGCTCAACACTACGCTCACAACGTCCACTCGTTCAGACAACATCGGAACTGGAGCAGAATAAAACTGAACCTAATACGTGATTGAAGGAAATTGGCATCCCACCTGAAAATGTATATTCTGTCTATTAAGCTAATCATATGGGGACCCCTCCATAATCATTTGGCCCCACTTTGGGAACCACTGACTTACGCCACCTTTTCATTAGTTGTGTGATAAGAGAGCTCATCGTCATGGTAACGGTGTCTGTGTCGCAGGCCGTTCTACGTGGAGCCACGAAACATCGTAGAAGACGCTCCGCAGGAGAGGGTTTCTGCTGAGGCTGCCATCCTTAGCAGCAGAGTTCACTACTACAGCAGACTGACTGGGAGCTCTGATAGGCTGCTGGTAATACACACACACACACACACACACACACACACACACACACACACACACACACACACACACAACACACACACTATTCATGTAGAGTTAGTAGACTAGACTGTTTGGATGTCAGTCCAGGCTGTTTCTCAAATGTGGGTATGTCTACCCCTAGAGGTATGGCAGAGGTACTACGGGTACATGAGAGAAGGTGTAACATGGAAAATAATATTTTACTGTTGAGGTTAAATGGTAAATCATTGACCCACGGTATGAACCTGCTGATCTAAATGTTATGATGAATTGAACATGGTAGACCCTATTGTAAACACTGTGTAATGCTTTATGGTGTCGTCCACAGTTAACAGTTTTGTATTGAGTAGTGCTTGAAATATACTGTAATTCTCCAATCTGTTAATACATACTTCAATCAATCAATGATCTGTAAAGTGTTAAACCAAGTTAAATGAAACACCTGACTATCACAACTGTTATTGAATAGATAGCAATAATAATTGGCACATCATCTTAACATATTGACATCATAAATGGACTTAGTGAATAAAGTAAACTTATGTTATTACCACAGGTTATAATAAATCTGATACTAATTGCAACCTTTTCCGCTCCATCTCTATACAAAATATTGTAGTCGGGCAACAAAAAAAAATCATTTTTTTAAGCCTGCAGCTATCAATAAGTTTAGTAGTTTGATTATACTGTCGATTATTACTTTTTCAATTACTCCTAATCATTCCCCCCCCCCCCCACACACACACAGAGCCCCCCGGACCATGTGATCCCACGGCCGGAAGAGATCTACATCTACAGCCCTCTAGGGACCGCCTTCAAGGTTACCGGGGGCGACCGCGCATCCAGGAACCCCAGTATCGTCACCATGTAAGTAGACACACACTTACACACCATGGCAAGTTCCACAACTCACAGATCTCTATCCTCCAGCCGTGACCCAAATGTTAAAGCAGTGTCACCGATTTTGCACCTAAATCCTGTGTTAATGGATTGTGGTTTGGACTACAATTTTGTATTATCCTTTTAACAATGATTGTAATATCATACCACTGCACTATTTTCAACTTTTAATAAAGTATTCAATCAATCAATGAAGTTGAGGACATAATAAATAAACATGATGTGTAGGAGTGTATTTTGTGTTTTTTTTTCCTGTGTTTTGGCATCAGCTGGAGCAGAAAGCTAAACTGCCCCCAAAAAAACCAGAGAAAAACAAAATTACACACATGACAGAGGGCAGAGCCATTCCTTAAACCGGAGTAACAACACGGAAACAGCAGGAGTACCCCAAACGTACCCGCTCTGTTTCCTGCTTCTTATGATGTAATTTCCTCCTTCCTGTCAGATTCGCCATCTGGAACACAATGATGGGGACCTCCATCCTCAGTATACCCTGGGGAATAAAACAGGTGATTATTTATGTTTACAGTTTGCACATACTTTGTACAGAAACCAATTCTAAATTACCTTGAAACTCTGTACTTTGTTTCCCTCATTCATTGTTAAATATGAACGGATTCAACAGCGGATTCAACAATGGATTCATTTGACATATTGTCAGTTGTCACTGGAAAACGTCCGGTAACTGTTACTTTTCACTTTTCAGGAAATGGAAAATAAGAATAACGTGTTCCATTGGATGGGAGTTCTTACCTTCTTGTTGATACTTTTCATTGGTTCAATATTTATCAAATCCACAGACACACTTTCAACCTGGGGTCCCTATTTAGGGGCACATCATTATAGGTGCGAAAATAGCAGATCTACAAGTTCACAATGTGTCGTTCTGCGGCTTGTTGTGAATGTGCGAATTGTCTGTTTTTGCTGTTGCACGACATTGTCATATGATGAAATGGGGCGTTTAATTGTTGATGCTGTGTGTGTGTGTGTGTATGTGTGTGTGTGTGTCGTCAGGCTGGCTTCACGTTGGGGATCATCATTCTCATCTCTATGGGCGTGCTGATGCTCTACTGCTGTTTACGCGTGTTGAAGTCACCGAAGTCCATACGTAAGTACACCAGTGTTCGTTCAGTCGACTAAAACCACGACAGAAAAATGTACGTCGCCCTTTTCTCGCTAAATGAGCTATAAAGCTATAAAAGCTATAAAACTGACTAGTGACAAGAGCTCTCTGCACAATGAAACATCTCATGGAAATGAGAGGTGGCCCAAACGCAGCGAGCATGCTGCTGTGCTCAGAATCACTGCCGGTCACAGTCTCCGTTGCCCAAGAGACTTCTGGGATATCTTGAACGTATCTCTATACCACCACGCTCTGACCACTCTGGTGCGTCCAAATAAACTGTTAATTAAATCCAAACAAGGAGGGTCGCACTCCGAATTAAACCTCAATTTGTTTTTTGTTTTGTTTATTCCATATGAAGGCTGGACAGCAGTGTTGTTTTTGTCGGCTATTTTTTAATTTAGTCTCAGTCTTAGTCCAGTTTCAATCATCGTTGTTAGTTTTTATCATATTTAGTCGAACTCATGCTTTTTTAATTTGGTCTAGTTTTAGTCGACTAAAAGTCAAGAATTTTAGTCTTTATCTTAGTGAATTTATTTGTTTAGTTTTAGTCAACAAAAACTATTGGCATTTTAGTCTAGTTTTAGTCGGACAATTATTTTATATTACTTTTTTATCAACAGTTATGTTTCCATGATTCCATCTAATCTAAAAAATATTTCACAAAAATCTACTGAACTGAGTGATGCAACTCCGTGTGGGGGTCCCTGGGGGGTCCCCAGAACAAGGTGCACAGGGTGCCAGGCCAGCCGGTTCCGGCGAGCTGCCCCGCGTCCGAAACGGTTGAGAGTTAGGGCCGATTCATACTCCTATTTTACCGCTGTTTCGGCGCTGTAGTGCCGAAATGATTTCGGCTCGTCAGACATTTTCAGTAGCACCGAAGAGCCGACTTTAGGACGGTACCCGCCCCCCCGAACCTCAAATGACGTCAAATTGTAGGCTCTACAGAGCCGAACCGACTTTTATTCGGCTCTAAAATAGTAGTATGAATCGGCCCTTACTGTGTGGGGGTCCCCAGGAGGTCCCTCTTCTGTACTGTCACACCCAAACGCATCATTTAAACAGTTAATATGTGTTTGTGTTAGACTGCGCAACAGTGCACTGAAAACAAACCAAATGCTATTTTCGTGCTCGGACACAGGGACACAGCCAGCCAGGGACACATATAGCTCCGTTACTCCGTATACGAGTTGCACCACTCAAAAATTTAAAAATCTATTCAACAAACTGATCCCATTGCAGTACAAGACAACTCTTATAGATCCTTAATGTCCACTTGTTTAACCAACTGACCCCAGTGCAGTACAACAAGACAACTCCGTCTCCTATAGAACCGTAATGTCCACTTGTTTAACCAACTGATCCCGGTGCAGTACAACATTACTAAACACCTGGTTAGAACCATAGACTACATATCACACACATATCGGTGACAGACAGCCCAATCTGCGTTCCGTAGTTTAGTAACTTTTGTAGCTGTTCTGAGCACAACATGCAACTCTAGTGTGTGTGTGCGTGCTGCTGCCTCTTGTTTGTATACAGAGCGAGCGCCGAGCACATGTATGATGCGCTCACAGGAAGAAAATTATACGATAAATAAAATATATTTCGTCTAGTCTTTGTTCGTGAACGAAATGAAGACATTTTGTAAATGCTGATGTGTCTCTTCAGGTTTGTTGTGTTTTTTCCTTTTATCTTGTGGACACATTGCTCTCCTTCGGTTAAAATCAAGCATTCTGTTTTATTCTCCACATCGATGTAGCGAAAATGTTTCCATATATCTTCTCTTCTCTTTCTCCCGATCCCCGTGCAAAGCATTTTAATGTTTTATTTTAAGTATCGACTCGGTGTGTAGTGTGCGGTGCCCGCTGCAAAATCAAAAGGAGGCGTGTCGTGTGAGTGTGTGGGGCAAGGGTGTGTTCGGTTATAGGCACACTGACCACAATGCTAATACAAAGTGATAGGCAACTGTGCTCCCGGGCAGTCCCGGCGAGCATTTCCGAACGCACCCAACACACAACGTGCGCTTCATAGCAAAGAGACAGGAGGAAGTGATACGATCATTATAACAATATATTTCGTATCGTCTTTGTTCGTGGACTAAAATGACCATAGATTTTAGCAGAGTCTTTATTTTGTGAACTACATTTTCTCTTAGTCTTTATTAGTCAACGAAATTGCATAATCATTTAGTCCCAGTCATTGTTTATACACATGTTTTTTGTCTAGTCTAGTCTAGTTTTCGTCTGGTGAAAAATGGGCGTTGATGAACACATTTCATTTTCGTTTTCGTTGACGAGAACAACACTGCTGGACAGCCAAAACATCTGGCACTCACCCTGAGGCACATGGAGTAAATAAAACGATCTATGACATCTCTCTCTCTCTCTCCACAGCGTATATCTCTACGTCAGACTGGGAGTTTCCAGATGTGTGTAATTACTACTTTGGGAAGTTCGGCCAGTGGTCCTGCCTGATGTTCTCCATGGTGTCTCTGATCGGTGCCATGGTCGTCTACTGGGTGCTGATGTCCAACTTCCTCTACAACGCTGGCAAATTCATCTACAGTAAGTAACCCATCAGCACAGCGATCGCATTCCAGTTGTGAGCTGAATAATAATTAATAATACACTGGGGTTACCTTACGATGATTATGATAAAGTCTCTCTAGAAGCGATAATATTCCGGGCGAGAGGCATGTTTAAGTCAGAAATGACTTTCTTTCTGAGTGCTAAACGGGGAAGGAACGGCAGCGTGCATGCGCGAACAGAAATATAAGAAAAAGAAGAAAATAATAATTGTTTTTGTTTATCAATGAAAAAAACGCTAGAACGTGTGTACACGTCCTCGCAATCCATCGGTTGGATTAGCTACGACGGCCCCACACGTCCTACGGTCTAAATGGCTTAAACATCTGCATTACTTAATTTACAAGAAGTCTACACAATTTACAAGAGTGTAGAAGAATTGTTATTTGATCGTTTGCCTGTTATCTCACCTAATGGTACCAACATCAATACAGCATGGAATTGTGGACTAAATCTTATCCAACGATAACAAAATACTAATGTAATATTACGTTTTGGGCCTTGACATAAAAAGGGTTGAAATCCACTGGTTTAAAACTTGCATTTCTTTCTTCATGTGTCCACAGACGAAGCTTACAATGTCAGCATGGCTGATTCTGGAGACTATGGGACCAACGGCTCGGACCGAGGTAAGACCACACAACGTTAACTTAATGCAAGGCGTCGGGAGCTTGTAGATTGGCTATGTTCACAATACTAAATGTAATGCATCAACTCCTACATTCAAAGTGGGGGGGGGGGGTTCAAATATGATTATGGGGGAAAAGGTTGAGAGCTACTGCCCTAACGTGCTGTTGTCCGTGCTCCAGTGATCTGTCCGTCCCAGATGGACCCCCTGGGCAGCAGTGTGTTGGTGGTCAGCAGCAGCAGTAACAACACGGACACCGTGTTCGACCGCTGGTGGAACAAGACAGAGACCATCCCACTCTACCTCATCATCCTGCTGCTGCCTCTGCTCAACTTCCGCTCTGCCTCTTTCTTTGCCAGGTTCACCTTCTTGGGTAAGCCCATGTTTTACTAACGGTACTAACTTGGTCCTTTTTGGGGGTATTTTTGTTGCTGTATATTTGCAAATACAGTATCTCACAAAAGTGAGTACACCAATTATACCAATTTTGAAACATACTTTAGTTACGTCACTGAGAGCAGTGGTCCCTCATTGGCCGGTGGAATATACCGACATACATACCCAGCCGGTCTCAGTACTTGCGCATTCTGCTTGCGCAAGTAATTATTAGGCTAAAGAATTTGCAAATAATAGCCCAGGCAGACCCAAATTTTAAAAGGGTGGCACTCCACTCCACTTTTTGACAGCACTTTTTCCCCCAAAATGTAATACCTCAACTGCTACAGTTCCAAGTGCTTGTTAGGGTGGGTCAAACATGATTATTCTGAGGCGGTCGCTGCCTGGTCAATTTGAGAACCACTGCTCTACTTAGATGTGATTTAGATGTGTCCTCAGGTACCATCTCAGGTTTTTGAGTGGTGCAACCACTCCAAGGAACAGCAATGTCCGTCCGTCCTAACCTATGTGACTATGAGTACCAGTAGGGGCAAAAGTGGTGCTGTTGTGCCAGAAACAGAGAGAGAGAGATAGTGTTACACTGTTGCCTGAGAGAGAGAGAGAGAGGCAGTGGGAGAGGGGAGTTGCACCACTGAGTTCACACAGATGTGATTTTTTAGCTCTTCCTTGGACCTTTCATGGACATACCTATGGATTACACCAGTGTCAGTATACGTTATGCGGTCGTCACGCACATTTTGCACCTAATCAGAAATAACAATACGATGGGAACGATGCACAAAGATGAATTTCACCCACTTCTTTACTTCTGTAAACCTGTGATCACCACTGTGATGTAACAATAAAACTGACTCTGAGTTTGATGTGTCCTCAGGTACCATCTCAGTGGTCTATCTGATCTTCCTGGTCACGCTGAAAGCATTCCGTCTGGGTTTTCACTTGGAGTTCCACTGGTTTGAAGCCACAAAGTACTTTGTTCCAGGTCAGTTCACCTCTCTTTAATGCCATACCATGTCCGTGAAGACGATCTCTCCAAAATGATGATGATTGTGGACATGCAATTGTTTTAGAAGATTATGTGTACATGGTGAAATTGTAAGTGATGACAAAGAAACATTTGGAATCGGAGCACTATAAAATTAAAGCTGATAAATGGGTACTCCCTCCTGTTTGGATAACCCCACCTGGGCATTTTCGAATTACAGCTGCCTGTAAGTGCCCTTTTAGAGCAATTTTAAAGGACAGTAGGGATTGGCACTCCGTTAAGACTCACTGTTGGTAGGGCTATTACACATTTTTGTGGCATAGCAGGAGAACAAATTTAACCCCTTTTTTTTCTTTCTTTTTTTGGCCAAATCTGGTTGTTGACACTGCTTGTCTTCTCATCATGTCTCCTGTAGAGTTCAGGTGGTTGTTCCCTCAGCTGAGCGGGGTGTTGACGCTGGCCTTCTTCATCCACAACTGTGTCATTACGCTCATGAAGAGCAACAAGCACCAGGAGAAAAACGTGAGCAGGGCTTTATTTTATTTGTCATTACTCCAGAGTTCCCACGGTCATGACATTCCTGGAAATACTTTTTCCAGTCCTGGAAAATATTTAGAATTTATCAAGGGTCCTGGAAAAATATTTGGCTATGTATTGTTTTTGGCTATTAATTGTGTATGACATATTGACATTATACTAACATACGGGCTGGGTGATTGCAGCCTAATGTGTACCGGACGTGCACAGATCTACAAGCTCACAACGTGCTGCAGTGTGATCCTATGCCCTAGGATAGGTGGTGTAGCAAAGATGTGGCCCGGAATTTGGAATGGAATGGAAATTCTATATTCTATGCTTTTTTTTGCTAAAATGTCTGTCCTTGGATATTGCACATAGGAATAAGAATATAACTCATTATTGCGGTGAATTATACAGAACTGGAAATTGGGTTAAATATTCTGGAAACGTTTTGGAAATTCATTGGTATAAATGTGTGGGAACCCATCCCTTTGCTTTTCAGATTAATCCAAAGATTATTATCTTCGTATAATGGGTCCTTGCTTATGGGTCGGTGTCTCATCGGTGGGCTGTCACAGTTCAGAAAACCTGCCGATTAGTGACGTCATCAATGCAGATTCAATAGAAACTACAGCCTTTCTCTTCCTGGAAAATTAGCTTGTCCAAACAAAAGTCATATACAGTTGGAAGGGGTACAGCATTGTGTAACAGACCTATGTCACATTGCGTCGTTATATACATGTTGCAGTCAGTTTTGGACAAAGAGCAGCATTTTTTCTCATATATAGTACGGTATGCCTCCGTTTAAAAATGCGTTTAAAGGTAGCAGCCCTGTTCCTATGTGCAGTAGGTCTAGAGGTCTTCGGTACAGATAGTGCGGGACACTCAATGGATGAATGACCAAACCTGCCTACCGTCGGCTAGTGCCGACCGTAGGCACTAGCCTGGTCGCTAAACTGTCCACAGCCCAACTCTGAGACACAGATACCATTTCCATATCGGGATACCAATTTCCTCCAATTAGGAGAGAGAACTCATGCAGGTTTGTGGTTTTTCAGGTACGGGACCTGTCCATAGCGTACGTCCTGGTAGGACTGACCTACCTCTATGTGGGAGTGTTGATCTTCGGTATATTCCCATCTCCTCCGCTGGCTAAAAGCTGCATTGAACCAGTAAGATGTTCTTATACTTCATATGTTATGAAATTAGACTATCTAATGCTTAGTTACCACCTCATCATCATGATACAGACAGTCAGTGCTCAATGTATGTGTCATTAACTCTTTGAAAACACACGTTCCTGGCTGCTTCTGGTGACTGATATTGTCCTGCTAATGAACGTTACTCATTGAAAACACACGTCCCTGCTTCTGGTGACTGATATTGTCCTTCTAATGAATGTTACTCATTGAAAACACACGTCCCTGCTTCTGGTGACTGATATTGTCCTTCTAATGAATGTTAGACTCATTGAAAACACACGTCCCTGCTTCTGGTGACTGATATTGTCCTTCTAATGAACGTTGCTCATTGGAAACACACGTCTCTGCTTCTGGTGACTGATATTGTCCTTCTAATGAATGTTGCTCATTGAAAACACACATCCCTGCTTCTGGTGACTGATATTGTCCTTCTAATGAATGTTACTCATTGAAAACACACATCTGTTTCTGGTGACTGATATTGTTAGTTTTAGTAAACTAAATGGACAGGGTCATGGTTAGAAAACTAGTCAAAGTTTCAGTTTAACCACTTGAACCCCAGCATCCATATTCTGCTGGGCCAAAAATAACCAATTCACAAGCTCACAACAACGTGTTGCAACACATTGTATATTGGATATGATTTGTTAAGACATTTGGTGTAGAGACTTTAAAACCAGCCATCCAAATTTATTAATTTATTACCCGAGACTCAGATTCTACAAAATGTCTTCTAAATTGTGATTTTTCGAAAAACCCTTTGTTTCTATTCAGCGGTTCTCAAACTATTTCATGTCAACGACCCCCACAATTACTGTATATACATATTTGACCACCGAGCCCCATCTCAAAATATTTTGTTCCAGGGCAAATATTTTGTTCCAGATGCAAAGATTTGAGTTAAAATGTTCGCTGTGAAAGAATATGTATATTCGATGATTTGCACACACTTTCACAATTTAAAAGAAAATAGCAGGTCTACAAGCTCATAGCGATACAAGCTATGAGCTAGTATATCTGCTATTGTTCAATAGCTAAAGTTTAAAATAATGATTATAAGTGGCCAAAAGCTAAGGTGACACAGATGCGTTCCAGGTCTTAACTCAGTATTATTGACAGTTTGTGTTGTTGTGTTTTCGCTGCAGAACTTCTTGGATAACTTCCCCAGCAGTGACATCATGGTGTTCGTGGCGCGCAGCTGTTTGTTGTTCCAGATGACCACCGTCTATCCGCTGCTGGGGTACCTGGTCCGAGTGCAGGTCATGAGCCAGATCTTTGGAAAGCACTATCCCAGGTACTCTGTAGGCACCGTGGTGACACTGTGTAACTGACCATTTAAATCACTGTCCCAGGTACTGTAGGCACCGTGGTGACACTAACTGACAATACTGCAATATAGAAATACTCCGTTACAAGTAAAAGTCCAGAATTCAAATTGTACTTTAGTAAATGTACAAAAGTATTAGCATCAAAATGTACTTAAAGGGGCCTGGGCCGTGGCTCAGTGGTCCACGCCCCCTTCCTATACAAACCCCTTGTAACTTCAAACTCCATTTTAACCATGATTGATTAATCAAAGTTTTCTGGTGACTGATATTGTCCTTCTAATACGTGAGGGGGGCGTGGTTTTTAATTTACTATTTTCATTTATTTTAATCATTTTTGGAAAAGAATGAGGACCCCCTGGAGGACGGAGGAGACATAATTTTGATCAGCACCATAGTACAAGCTGTATTTTGTCACGCTCGCACTTCTGAAACACTAAACGGGATTATTATTTCATGTCAATATTCAAGTACAATTAAGTTTCCAAATATTGTGATTATCTATCTTATCTTATCTAGCTCCGTCCGTCTTTCTGTCTCTGTCTGTCTGTCCGCCTCTTGTTCTGAACCATGTGATTGTAGCTTTAAATTGTCATTAACGAGTATCTTTTCTTTCAGTTTCCTTCACGTTCTGGCTCTGAACATTGTGATTGTTGGATCTGGGGTCCTCATGGCCATGTTCTACCCCAATATTGGATCCATCATAAGGTATGAACATTCTCACATTATTATTAAATCATTCCGAAATCACTGTCTGATTAATGTAAGCCTAATAGGGATTCACGATTTGTTCTATGGCATAGACTAGAGTAGTGGTTCCTAAACATTTGAATTCCAAGGAGCCCTCACATTGATCGTATATGGCCACAGACCAACATCTGAAATTATTAGAGCAAGTTGTCAAGATTTCCATGGAGAGAAGCCAATCTTCAAGCTTCCCAAGTTTCACAAATCACAGACTGAATAACATTTATTTAGTTTTAGTCATATTTTAGTCATCTTAAATATTTTAGTTCTAGTCTAGTCTTAGTCGATTAAATATCACAAGATTTTAGTCGCAGCACGACGCATTGTGAGCTTGTAGATCGGATATTTTTCAGAGTGCAACACCCGAGCGCAACCAAAGTTAAATAAAATGACTTGACTTTTAGTTCTACTGGATCTCTATTCCACTAGTCCCACCTTAATTTCAATCTAGTTTTTATTTGTTGACGAAATTGTCTATATATTTAGTCATCGTTTTACTCATCATAGCTTAGTTTTTGTTTAGTTTTATTTAGTTGACGGAAAATATTTCGTCATAGTTTTAAGTCTGCAAAATTAACACTGGACTCTGTCTCCCCCTGCAGGTACTCGGGTGCAACGTGCGGCCTGGTGCTGGTGTTCATCTTTCCCGCTCTGATCCACATGATCTCTCTAAAGCGGCAGGAGAGACTCAGCTGGCCGTCCGTGCTCTTCCATAGCTTCCTCATTGTGCTGGGTGTCGCCAACCTTCTGGGACAGTTCTTTGTGTAGAGAGAACGAACCCAACTGGGTTCCAAATCGGTGTACAAACAACATATTTGTGTCCCAAATGGGTTCCGGATGGCTCCGAGTGTAGTTGGCAGCCATTTTTGTGAGGGCGATTCCAAACACCTCGACGAAGAACTGTGTTTTGTTGCTGTCAGGTAGAAAGCTCCTATCTCTATATTTTAACTTTTTTGTTTTTCGTAAATTAATACCCAATTTTGTCATACTACCGTGTTACACAAAAGTAGCAAAAATAGCAGGTGTACAACCATCTCAAGTCAAAACGTGTCGCGAGGCGACAGGTTTCGAGCTTGTGGATCTGCTTTTATTTATTCATTTTCTGCATTTGAATCCTGAAAAGTACGTTTTTTGAACATTTGAGGTTTCCACCCGACAGCAACGACATATCCAAGTCCACTGCAAGATTACCCACAACTGAATGTAGCGAGCCAACCGTCAACCCGTGGTCAGTGCAGATGTCCCATAATGCAAAGCGACAGTGTTTGACGGTTCAAAAGAAATGAGCGTGACGGCAGTGAGGAAGACGATGTGCCTTAGTGCCTTCCTCATCTGTAAAAAATAATGTGTTTATTTTTTTATAGCATTTTATCAAGGCTACATTTTATGGCTAATTGCCCTTTGTCTTGGCTATTTGTAGCTTAAATGACTGAAGTAATTTGTGTGGCATTTATGCTAATGTTGGCTATCACTGAACGTGTTTACTGTACCCGGCCTCAGATGAATGGGTTTTTCTTTTTTCTTTTTTTTAATTTTAATTCTAAACTTTTCTCAACAGTCAAGTTAAAAGGGATTGTGGGATATCTCATGCGTTCCGCCCACGTTTTGTTGGTTCTTTCCGCATACACACTGTGAAATAGTGAGTTTGAAAGTCTCTTAGGATTTTGCAGCGGACTATGTAGATTTTTACTATGTAGCGAACTGACGAGAGGTTTAGATGTTTACAAGGGAAGGCAGGCCCGTGCACAGATGGATAGTGACCACGGGGGCCGTGCACAAACAGCGCCCACTGGGGGGCAAAAAGTGCCCTTTCTTGCCGTTGCTTATTGTATTTTATTTTTTTCTTTATTCTTTTTTATTGAAGTACTATCGAGAATATATGAGGGAAATGTACTACTGTCCATAAATACAACATACGGTATTGATTTAAGACGTACTCCACTCTTCCGCCACCAACCCTCCAAATGGTCTCAGTCAGTCAATTTGTTAGTCGGTGAGTGAATCAATCAACTTTGCATCTTACGACATTCCAAATTCACCTGGCCATGAAAAGCATTATTACCGTATTAATTATCGTTTGAGCATGTCACTGTCACACGGCAGTGAGTAGTTGGTTTTCTTTTTATGTTAAAATGAACGTTTCAATCGGTCATTCAATCCGTTTGATTGGGAAATATACTTAAAAAGCAGACTTAATGAAATTAAGGCAAACTACATCTTTCTCATGTCCTTGACTCTGAATCATCTTTGCAGCCATACAGATATATAAGCACGGAGTATGTGTTAAGTTACATAAGACAAAGTAGAACGACCTTAAAACCCCAAAAATGATTAATGGTTGTCTGTGAAATGAAATGAGCTGTTGTACCCACGTATTTTATTTGATAAAATACTCATTGAACAGTATTTCTGGTGTGAGGGGTTTGTCCAAAGTCTAAACCTCATGAACCTCATGAATCCTGGGGGGCGAACAAATGATTATGAATCATATTTTTTATTGTGCAACTGTGGAAATGTTGAAATGATGTTGAGCGTTCTGTCAGTAACTAGAGATTGGACAGGAAGTCCACACTGTTATTAGAATCGATGTCTTCATGTCTTGATTGCTTAGCATTGAACTCTTTGGAAATGCGATGTAAGAATTGATAAATGGAAGAGAGTAGTATGCTATTAGGCTACGAGGGAAACCTATGCAAATGAGGCCATTGTTGACATGCTATTAGTTGAGCCGTGATGCAAAACAATTGTAAATACAGTAGGCTGTCTGTCTACATGTGTTATACAGTATGTTACCCTGTCTGCAAAATGTGACCACCAGGGGGTGACAAAAACAAGGCTGGACTATAATGTAACTATTCGGACCTATTCACACATGGGAAAACAGATGTTCGATCTCATCAGGTTAGGTCACACATGGATCATTCTATTATGTTAGAAGGTGTTCTGATTCACAAAAATAAATTATATCAATCACAAAGTCAATTATTTAATTGAATAAGGGCAAAACAGTGGGATATGACGTTGGGTTGTTATAGCATTATACCAATTATGACAATGTTTTAATTTTTTATAAAAAATAAAGATTTTTTTTGTGTTGGAGTTTGGAAGCACTGGTTTTTATTAACGGGTCGTGCTGCTGCCTCCTGCATTATGTGCAAATTCTAAACGGGTGGTACGCATGGCCGTTCAGTGACTTCGACGAGCGCTTCCAAACTCCAACACTTAAAAGATAATCATCTGCAAAGAATGTCTTGACAGAATGTAGCTCATAACATGTCTACAGTGGAATTTTTATTAAACAAAAGCTTTGCAGATTGAAAGGATAATTCAAGTTTGCCTTAGTTACAGCTGCAATGTTGGTGAATTTAACGTTGTTTAATACAAGCAGATCACAAATGCAATTTGGATGAATGTGCTATCACTGGATGGTATTTTAACTCTAGATTCATCATTCACCCCATTATAAAAACATTGCGGCTACATGAGTCTCCATGTCTGTCCAGGTTTTTGAGGTTAACTTTTAGGTTAATTTTCGAGGTTAGGTTTGAGGTAACATTTTCAGGTCGGGATACATATTTTAGCCAATGATTGGGGATATAGAGAACTCAGTCAGGACTCAGGATACAAGTGGAATTGTAAGTGATGACACAAAGAAATGTGCAGACAAAATGTAAACTAAACTGGAACACATATGCTACTTTCTCCTGATTCTGTTAAAGGGCTGGAGAGACACAGGGAGACCAAGACCCCTGGCGGGCCAATCAGAATATAGTGATTTTGTTTTAACCAAAAATATCACTGACACTATAACTTTAAATATTTATGGGCAGAAAAAAACCCATTCCCAAACAAAAAATCTCTAAAACCTTACCGAACTTCACCCACTACTCAAGTTGGAATAAGATGCTCCTAAACTTGAGTAGTGGGTGACTTATAGAGCACCAAGTCCTGACGTAACTCGCTCATCCCTTCGATTCCCCTGGTTCGCGGAAGTAATTTCTCTATGGAGAATAACATGGGGTGATCTTAATATCGTCTACTATAAGCGTTGTGATCCAAAAATAAACAAGCTGTCTCGGCGTTATTGTCAGGGAGGTGTCTCTGTATCGTTTGCAACAGTCAGTCACTCATATATGATACAGTCTGCTTCTAGCGAAAATCTAAATAATTCAGCAGCAGTAACATTAGCGTTTTCTCTCAGTCAGTTGATTCTTCATATCCTTATGAGTGAAGCGGCCTGGGTGACATGTTTATTTTTCAAACACAGTTCTTATATGAAGCGATCTAAAATCCCCCCTATGGGGATTACAATGCAACTAAAAAAATACATGAACCTGGGGACAGACGCCCTCTACTGAAAGTGACGTCAGACTTCGGTGCTCTATTATGTAAGGTTTTAGATAAATGTAGTTTGGGAATATTTTTGTTGTTGTTGTTTTTTACCAGAAATCTGGTAGAAAATAAAATAAAACAAGACAGGGTGCGTCGAGGTGACGTCACTCGCAAGGAGTGGGGGTGTTGGGTTTAGGGGTAACCTCGCGTCACCAGGCTGTTTAGGTTTAAGGAGGGGGGGGGGGGGCGCACGTATCGGCGGCGTGACGTCACGTCACGTCGTTGAAGTGAACCCTGTGGACTAGTACGGAGGGACGGAAGGCGTCATGGCGGAGGCAGGCCGGTGGTAGCAGCTAGCTCTCTGTTTATTACCTGCTATACACAAACACACAACAACACGCTCCGATCTCCGCCGAGCGGGAGGGAGAACCAAGGAGGAGTAAGAGGGAGGGGAAGAGGAGCGTGGATCCCGCCGCGGGGCGGCTCAGTCTGCGTGGCTTCGGGTCGCGGTGTCTTGTGTGGTGCCCAGTGGAGGAGTCCCCGGGTCAAGGCAAGCTAGCCTGCTTAGCCTAGTTAGCCTCTAAGCTAAGTGGAGAGAAGATCAAAAGGAATAATAATCACTGATCCACTCAACGGAACAACAACAACAAGTAGGTAAACAGCGATGATTAAAAACGACCAATATGAACGATAACTGATACCGATCGGTGCCGAATATCGACCAGTGACTAACTAATGGACCTCCTGAGTTCCAGTTTGTCTGTCTGAGATCTGGAGTCTCTCTGGAACCACGGACTGGAGGAGCTCCATTACTGATCGGTAATGGCTGGGTGGATTCCCCCCACGCGGGACACCGTGGGTTAGGATCCATCTCGTTAGCGGTTCCATTCAGTCCTGCTGGATGGATCCGCCCCGCGTGGTTCCGATCGATTCTGAATCCGATCCACACTCAAAACACGACCCCCCCCCCTTCCCTCTCCCCGTGATGCTAATGCTAACAAGCTAACTCCAACACACGAGATGCTACGGAGATGCTACCCCGCCAATAGCCTCCTAGCGCTTTAACGGGGATAGCTAACGTGCTAGCGTTAGCATATTGCTAAAAAATGCTAGCCGCTAAAAAAAATAAACAAAACGCACCACGGAGCCAATCCATCGATGTAAACAAACGCATCGGCGTGCGCTAGGTCCGCACCACCGGGGGCCGTGGTCGGTTTTCGGGTTGGTTCGTGTTTGTGCGGTGCCGTGCGTGCGTCGTTTTGGTGGTGGCATTTTATTGTTGTTGTTGCGGGATGGATGGAGGGATGGATCCACGCTGCGCTGCCCTGCCCGCACTGGGTTGCGTGGATGTGGGGCATTGTCTGGGAGAGACACGCAGGCCTGCGGGCCTCTGTCTGCGGTCATCATATAATTAACATAACACTCACACACACACTTAGTTATATTTGTCATAACTGTGTGTGACAGTTATGCAGATACAGTTGTAGTACAGTTGTAATGTAAAGTGACGTCGGAGAAGTAATCCCATTTAAGTTAAGTGAAAGTAAACGCGACGCTGTTAAAAATAAAGGTTCTCGACTACTCGTTCATTGTGCAGAAGTACTCTTGTTTAGTTCGGGAAAAGTAAATATACTACATTATTGAAGTAGTGAATGTGCCTTAGAAGTACTCTGTTTATTTACTTGGGGAATGCTACTTTTACAAGTAAAAGTACTATTCGGTACATACACTACTCACTATTTGACTTTGAGTAAAAATATTTTAAAAGGCACAAAGTGTTTGCGTCAAAATATAGTCGCACAGTACCACATGTAAAAGCACTCGTCATGATTATCCAGAATGGTCCATTTCACAAGCATGCATGTAATTGGATTGTAATAATTAGTGATGCATTAATCATGCATGTGTTCATCTCTTAAGTGTTGCAGCTGCTCAAGGTGCGGCTGATTTTAATGGTTTTAGTTTTAACCTATAATACATAATCATTTACCACTTTATATATAATGCTGTTGAAATAATTTATAGTGGACTGATGGTCGATGTGTGTGTGTGTGTGTGTGTGTGTTTTCAAAGTTAGGGGAGAAAATTATACAATCATATTTAATAAATAGATAGGCTATGGTATAAATATGGTATTAAAAAGGTACATGATGCGTGTATAATCTCATCCCAGCACAAACTTAATAGGTTCTGTGTTATTAGTAGCCTAAATCTCTGCAATGTAACTAGTAACTAAAGCTGTCAAAATAATTTGTAGTGGAGTGAAGTTGGTGTTTCTGCTTTGACAAATTGTGTTCCTATATATGTATGAGGAATTTGCCTGTTACGCTCACGTCGCTCAGGCACATAGGAGAGAATACATAATTTAATAAATAAATACATTATTAAAAAGGGGCATACATGTGTGTATAGTCTCTCTCATCAGTGTATACACTTAAATGTTTTAATCGACCAAGCTTAGACTGACCCAAAGAAAGAATAATAATGTAACACTTGATATTCTTTCATTCTTTCGTCTCCAAGAGCAATGCACTACTTTCTTTCACAACTTTCTTTCTAATTGTGACAGGCCTCAAGGCCTGTCACAATTATTACATAATTGCCAAATAGCAATTATTTGAGATCCTATTTTTTCCCATAATCGGCCATGTTGAATGTTTATATTTTCAAACCTTCAAATCGCGTCATTTTGAGCTTTAGTCAGGGAATATTATCAGAATAATGTCAAATCTGGGAATACATTGCTTACTTGCTTAGTAAGAATTTTCTTCACCAATGTGATTGTAAAGGTGTCTACTAACATATCCCACATTGATTTCTATTGAACCACCCTAGGGGACTTTTTGACAGCTGCTGAAAGTTGGGTACCCCGAGCGGCATAAACGGAGTTCTCCGTCCTATCAAATAGAAACGCCCAGCGCTCAGGACGGAGATTTATTGATATCAAAACCGATCGCTCCACAGGCTGGGACGTCTGTTCAATGTCATTTCCAGTTGGGACGTCATAAAAAATGTTCCCCCCCATTTTAGCGGATGAGACCAAAAATCTTAAAATGTGAATAAACCTCTAAGCAAAGATTATGTTTTTGACGGCCCATCGCGGTCCCGTCGCTAGTCGTGTTAGAATTAATCATCACTCCCGTTGTTGTCGATCGCCTCAGGAGTGTTTTGGCTATATCAAGCTACATCCGGAATAGCGCCTGCCGCCTGGTGCGTCGCTAAATGTGCTCTGTTGCTGTAAATCGCTGGGCGATCTGATTTAATGTTCCTAAATACCCCCGGGCGTTATAAGGCAAAATCCGTCATCACAAATGTGATGAGGTCAGCAACTCAGCACATTTGGGCTATGGCCGAATAAGCCTAAATGCAGAACAAAAATGTAAATTTTTATTCATAATGTTCCAATGTCGGAAACACGATTACATCGTTAATCACAATTATTTGAGCGGCAATTAATCGTCCAGTAAAATGTCATAATGGTGACAGCCCTATTCATGGTGTTGAATCGTAGTACACTGCTATTTTCATGTGTGTGTAGGCCTGTCACAATTATTACATAATCGTCTAATTATTGTGTCATAGTTTCCATGTTGAAAGATTTTCATACATATAAAAATAAGTTGAAATAGCAGATCTACAACGCGTCAGATCAGCTATTTCCGTTTTTTTTTTCATGTGTACAAATAATTAATGTCAGTGATTTCTTTGTATATTTCAGTTATTTGTCATATCTGCCCTGTGCATGTTTTGATTGCCAGGCAAACAAAAAAGTATTCTTATCATTAATCGCAATATTTGTGTGACAATTAATCGTCAACTTTAATTTGTAATGGTGATGACAGCCCTATGTTTGTTTGATCTCTTTTAAAACAGGGGTCACGTGGTGGTCGAACCTAAAGGCTGATTCTAGATCAGCTGTTGTGCTGAGCCTTGAACATGGCCGGCCGCAGCGAGGATGAGAGCGTCAGCAACAGCAGCGGGGAATCTAGGTAAAATGCATCTTATGTACTATCTTAAACCAGGGGTCTTCACCAGGGGCCCTGAGAGTTAATGTGTGTGTGTGTGTGTGTGTGTGTGTGTGTGTGTGTGTGAATGATTAATTGAGCATTTTTATCCAAACACCCACCCATCACTTGCTGTTTTTTATTCTGAAAAGTGGATAGAATGATGGTTTGAGGCAGCATAGTAGAAAGTTAACACCTTAATTTCCTGGGCCTATTTAATCCATTAATAAAATGTGCCCATCGTTTATAGCGCCCGGACCACTTTTACAGACGGACCGGATGTTGTTGTGAATGTCTGTGTAGCAGCTAACAATAGCCACAACACTATCGATGCGATCGACAACAACGGGAGGTAAGATAAAATCTAACGAGACTAGCGACTGGACAGCGGAGGGCCGTCTAACACATAACCTTTTTTTATAATTAGTTGGGATTATTTAGATGGCGAGTTATTAACGTTTTAAGATTTTCGTTTTCATCAGCTAAACAGGGGAGGGAGTTTTTCGATGACGTCTCACTCTTACGCAACACAGAGGATTGCGCAACCGGCGCTTCTAGCTGGTGGAGCGATGCGACCGGTTTTGATATCACTAATAAGACGGAGATTATCAATCTCTGTCTTGGGAAAATTACCGTACTAAAGTATATCCATCTGGTCAAAACCACGGAGATCTCCCTAGATTACGCGTTACGAGCATTTCTTTCTGAGCGGTAAACATGGAAGTCAACGGCAACGCGCATGCACTGATATCGTTTGATATCAATAGAAATGCGCTAGGACGTGTGTACACGTCCTCCCAATCCATCGGTTGGATTAGCTATGATGTTTCCACACGGTCTAAATGGGCTAAGAATTACAACATTTTATGCTGCTATATACTGTACATGGCAACAAGAACACCAAAAGGGGTTCCCGTCCTAACGTCATCATATGGCAAAGTATATAAGGCTTTTATGTTTATAATGCCAAATCGAGTCTAATAACAATGAAAGTTAAACAAGTCTGAATGTTTGAGACTCACTTGGGTCTAACTCCGATCAAGTCAAGTGCTTTTGCGTTCCGCAGCTCTGTCGTGATCATTGAAAAAACTAAGTGAAACTAAGATTGTGTTTAATCTAGCTGTCCGTTCATAAAGTCAGAGTGTATTGTTCTTACAGATCAATAGGCCATTTGTTGAATTAGATTTAGAAGATAGATTTTCTTTTTCAAGAACCTTGAACATCTTTTCAGGTCTTGAGGTTTTGAGGCCTGTGTTGGTATCTATTATAATATTAGAGAACTTGTACCCAACACATGGCAAGAAACCCAAAGCCACAACAGCTACGTCGCTATTGCAACACCCACAACACCATCTTACACACTACACCCACACACACTCACACGGCAGTGATGTCACACACTTAACTTCGCAGTGTTCGGGACCTATCTCCTCCTATCGCGCCCAACGCCAACACTCGACACCACCCGCCAAAAAATGATCATTGCAGTGCCACCAAAGATGCCTCCCGTCCACACTCACGGCGGCAATGCATTTGTTTACTACAAACATTATCGCCCGAAGCACCCACACCCCCGGAACACTGTTGCCCTTTCACCACGCTAAATTCGCCAGGTCTATGCAAGTGAGCACAAATTACATGTGAGAAAATTCATTCACAAGCCCACAAATGCCATTCAAATGCCATTCAACACACACTACGACTCGCTTACAATTCGCGAACCTGGCAACACTGCCCTGTCTTCTAATAGGCCCACACTAGCTCTCAGAAGTCAGAATCTGATCCTGATCTCCCGCAGGAGAAGAGAAACAAGGAAGACGAAGGAGAGGAATTGTAGCCTCACGATTTTGCTTATTCCTTTAAATCTCTGTATTTAAATTATAACTCACTCAGCTAATCTCTTAGTTACATCAACATTGTACTTTGTCAGTAGTTTGTTTGTTCCTAAATATTACGATTACACAGATCACTTTTGCTATTTTCGCCTGCCAGCCAACTGCCGAATACACACGCCTGCACACACACGCACACGCACGCCTGGCTTGCACACACACACACACACACGCGCACGCCTGGAAGCCACGATCTCTCTCTCTCTCTCTCTCTCGCCACACACACACACACACACACACACACACACACACACGGCGGCAGCGAGACAGGACGTTATAATCTTGAGTTTCATTAAATAACTGTCTTTCTCCGCACGCGCACGTGCGCACACAACATTATTCAAGTGAAATGCGTAACGGCAATATTGGGCTAATATAGGCTACCAATACAGGACGTTATAATCTTCAGTTTCATTAAATAACTCTGTCTTTCTCCGCACGCGCACGTGCGCACACAACATTATTCAAGTGAAATGCATAACGCCAATATTGGGCTAATATAGGCTACCAATATGTGGGTAGCCTACAGGGATTTACCCACGGAATTAATATATATATATATATATATTCATCTATACCAGGGCTGCCCACACATTTATTTTTACTTTACTACAATGAATGGACGGTAGGTGGCAGTAGTACAGAGGCCAGAGAAACTAGAAGACAAACGCACATGGAATGGGAAATAGAGGGGGGGAAATGGAAATGGTAGGGTTTTTATTTTTGGGATTTGACTTTTCTACTGATGATTGTACGCAACAACTATTGCATTGTGTGTTTGAGCTGACAGGCCCTTTTTTATGTCAATCAATCAAGTCATCTCAGGTCATCTCAAGCGGCAGATGCAAAAATAGTTTTTTATATTTAAATTATATATATTTTTAGGGCCATGTCATGTGCTCTACCTGCAAACCCTTTGTGATCTATAACTTTTGGGCACCGCTTAACGTCAGATCAGGGGTTTTGTCGGCCAGCGCCAAAAATGCTCCCCGACAGCATAATCGGAGCAAATACCGGGCAGTGTGTATGAGCCATAACGTGTTGACTACACTACACTAATAAGGACACATAATAATAACTAATAACCCATCCGTTATGTGGAGTCAACTCCCGCAATTTCCTTCTTCCCATAGTGCGCGGCAACGTAACTCTGGGATGAGCGGCCGCGAAGCTGCCGCAAAATTCTAGTAACATAAAAGCAACACCAAAAACATTCAGAAAATAGCCCAACAAAACCCACCTAGGCTGTATTATAACATCCGCTTTGAATGTTTAACCGATAATCACCAGTAGGTTACTTATCACTCAAATGCAATTGAGCCAGCAGGCTCGCCTGGAGCCGACTGCATGTATTCTCCGCTGTGATTAGGAAACATGGAAGTGAAATTACTGCCGCTGAAGCGAAAACATTGGGAAACTCGCTTACATGGTCTGTTAAGACTGATATGAGGTTAGGGGACTTATGGGCCGGTTAAGGCTGAGGTAGGGTTAGATTTACGGTTGGGGTTAGTAATAGTCGGACAACGCAACCAACACCATGTCGGACGCCTCCGCATTTGGCTCGATTGCATTCGACTGATAAGTAACCTACTGGTGCCCATCGCTTGATTTTCTTACAAATAAAATAAAATAGATTTTGCCTCAATGCATTCATGTAATTCTAACACAGCTGTGTGTGTGTGTGTACACTTGCATATGTGCAGCAACTCTGATGACGAGTCCAACTCCGGGTCTGGCTCTGGCTCCGGCTCCGGCTCCAGCTCCTCCAGCAGCAGCAGCCAGTCAGGAAGCAGTGACTCAGGAAGTGGTTCCGACTCCGGCAGCCAATCAGATTCCGACTCGGGAAAATCCAAGGAGAAGGTGGAGCCGCCCAACAAGTCCAACATCGACGGAGCCGAGGTGAGACTGTGGCATATCATGAGTTTACCCAGTCATTCTGGTTTAGACTGCAGCATATGAGTTCAACCAGACATTCTGGGTTAGACTGCAGAATTTGAGTTTAACCAGCCATTCTCAGCCGGTGGGTCATGAGGACATTGCTAGTGGGCCCCAAAATAATTTCCAAAACACTAAGATTAATTGATTATTATTTTGGGTGAACTACACTTTAATATAGCATCAGAATCAGTTGAACACGGCACAGTGGGGGCACGGTGGCACAGTTGGTAGTGCTGTCGCCTCACAGCTAGAAGGTCCTGGGTTCGATTCCCGCTGGGGACGCTGTGGGCACTGGCGGCGTGTTCCCTCCTCCGCGTCATCAGTGCCCATACCCGAGGCGGGGGTTGGCGATAGGGCCCTTCTGTGTGGAGTTTGCATGTTCTCCCCGTGTCCCCTAGGGTAGATACCCTCACAAAAACATGCCGTAATCCTACCTCCCCCTGGCCAGCCGGGGCGCCTGATGGAGGGGAAAGGAACTGGTCGGAATAACGTGTCCCTTCCACACGCTACGTCCGGCCGGGGAAATTCCCCTCTGTCAGGTGAAAAGAAGCAGCTTGGACTCCTCATGCATAGGAGGAGGCATGAGGTCAGTCCGCTGCCCCCCCCAGGTTGGCAGAGGAAGTGTAGCGCCCAGGATTACATTAGATAATTGGCACTCGGTGAAAAGAGAACTGGGTTACAAAATCGTGGGATAAAAATTTAAATAAAATAAATAAATAAAAAAGAATCAGTTGAACCACTTTAACGGCGTTTTGAAAATAGCTGATCTACAAGTTCACAACACATTACAATGTTGTCAGCCTGTAGTTCAGTTACTTTCTAAAGAATCTTGATTAAAGTTCAATTAACATTTTGGATTATTTTTGTCTGCGTCCAAGGATTTGAGGATCCTTGGCGTGGAAAAAGTTCGAGAACCACTCGATATAACATTTATTTAAGATGTAGACATTGCTTGCTCATGTTGGTACAATGTCGGGTCTCTTTCCTTGTGTTCTGTGCAGTTCTGGAAGTCCAACCCCAGTATTCTAGCAGTGCAGAGGTCAGCCATGCTCAGGAAACAGCAGCAGCTGCAGCAACAGCAGCAGAGTTCTTCAGACAGCGGATCTGATGTGAGGAGGATCTCAATCAACACTGATGCACAACACATGCACATTTGCACTTTTAACCGGTTAACTAATTTATTGCCAGCATTGGTTCAGTCTGTGCCCCTCCCCTGCCAGACTGCCACCGGATTCAGCCGGAAGGCTAAATCGGTAACAAATACATTCATGTTCAGCAACTTTGAGGAAAGGTTTATCATGATGAAAGGACGTATTCGTAAACACTTGACTGTTGGTCCACCTTACTAGGCCAAACTATCATTGCATTACTCTCATTTCGTACGTTAAAACCTTTTGCCAACGCTTTGCAGGACTCGTCGAGTAGTGATGATTCCGACTCCTCCAGTGGATCCAAAAAGAGAAGAAATTCCGGCTCTTCAGATTCTGGCTCCGGTTCCAAGAGTGGTTCTGGATCCGACTCGGAAAAGAACAGTGACGAGACGGCGTCCGACTATGAGCCCAGTCATAAAGTCAAAAGCCGAAAACCTCCAACCAAGTAAGTATTTTTTATCAGTGGTGGAAAAAGTACTCGCATTTGTTACTTCAGTAAAAGTATCAATACTGCAATGTAGAACTACTCTCGTAATCAGCATATACTTGAGTAAAAGTACTAAAGTATTGGTATCCAAATGTACAACCAAAAGTAGAAAGTACTCATTATGCAGAATGTCCCATTTCACAAGTTCAAAATGTATAAAAAATAATAATGAAAATAGCAAGCTCACAATGTGTCGCATCTTAGTTTTAGTTATCATAGCTTAGTTTTTATTTAGTTCGTTTCCGTCAGTGAAAAAAGGTAGTCAATTTTCCATCATACTTTAAGTCTACAACATTTGTACTGTATGACTTCTAATCTAATCAAATCATTTAAAGGGATTGTGACATTAAAAGAACGTTTTGGAATTGTTCTTTTTTAGGTTTTCTAATCTCAATTTCACCCAAAAACATGAACTTTTAACATTCAGTAGATTTTCTGTGATCTGGGGTTTTCTGGCTCAAACAGGTGCTCTGATTTTCCTGCTGTTTGTGATGTAAGATCCTGCAAATCCCATATATGTCAATGGGATTTGCCAGCAGATGTCACTGTTTTCACTGTGTTGCCTGTTTTCATTGTAGCTCAAAAGGCTTCCAAACCCCAAAAGAAAACTTCAGACCACAGAAAATCCACTGAATGTTCAAAGTTCAGGTTTTTTGGGTGTAATTGAGGTCATAAAACCTAAAAGAAAAAAGAAAAGGAAAAATAAATGAAAATGAATGTCATAAAACCTTTAATATTAGTCCTTGAGGGGGTTCCAGGTAACCTGACTCCGCCAGATGGGGCAGCAGAGAGTACACTGGGTTCCCCCCCCTCCTGCTCCCATCTGGGAACTCTCAAGGTGCTGCCACACTTACTAAAGAGCCGTGGACGTTCTCGGCTGTCCGCAGCTTCTTTTCCCGGGTTTTTAGACAGCTGGTGGATGGAAATTAACTGTGTTGCCAATGAAAACAGGCAACACAGTGAAAACAGTGACATCTGCTGGCAAATCCCATTGACATATATGGGATTTGCAGGATCTTACATCACAAACAGCAGGAAAATGGAGGAAGAGGTGGAGCTTCTTTTCCATCCACCAGCTGTCTAAAAACTCGGAAAAGAAGCTGCGGACAGCTTCTAATGTCCGCGGCTGTCGGCCGTTTTCCGCTCAGGCAGCACTGTGTATGCCTTGATCCCGCCTCTAGCTGCCGCTGATTGGCCAGGCCGTTTGGTGGCCGGAGCATCAAGTCTGCCTGAGAGTTCCCAGATGGGAGCAGGAGGGGGGGAACCCAGTGTACTCTCTGCTGCCCCATCTGGTGGAGTCAGGTTAGGTTCCAGGTGGTCCCCAGCTAAATGATGGAGAGTTGGTAACCAAATGGACTCTTATAGACCTTTTAATTCTTGAAAGTGTAAAATGAAACCAAATTTGGTTTCATTTTACGAAAACCACTGCTTTAATCTATGCGTCCGTCTCTCTGCTGCAGGGTGAACTCCCGCAATGGGAAGAAGACCGTCGGCCACCGGAAGAAGAAGCGCGATCGGCGCTCGTCGGACTCCGACTCGGACGACGACAGCTACAAGAAGGCGGCGCTGGCTGGCCTGCGGCGCCAGGCCACCCAGAACGTGTCCTACAAGGAGGACGACGACATGAAGACTGACTCGGACGACCTGGTAGAGGTGCAGGGCGAGGACGTGCCCCAGCCTGAGGAGGACGAGTTCGAGACGCTGGAGAGGGTGATGGAGAGCCGCCTCGGCAGGAGAGGAGGTGAGTGGGGGAGTGTAGGTTCGGAAAGGGAGAAACGCACACACCAGAGTCCTGCAAAAAAAAACACAAAGGTAGCTCCCGGATTCAACGGTATAAGGATGTATAGGTTGCACCAGGGCTGAATATGTTTTAACAGCACTCCGGTGCTGCTCCTGCACGCATACACAAGAAGACACACACCCTCCACATGCGGTGTTGGATGAAATAAAGTCAAAGATAGCGAGCGCCAATCAAAGAACACTAAGACTACGATAAAAGCAGTGAAATGAGTGTAGCCTGGGTTACAGCCTGCTTTGCTGTGTTTTGTTATGTCACTTCACCAGGAAAGGGTCCTATCTCCAAGGTAGGCGGGACATGTAAATGGGAGAAATCGACCCGTGGCTTCTGACTGGTCTCTGGTGCAGGTTGGGAAAAAAACACCAGTTTCAAGTCGTATCAATGCGCACGTGCAGCTACTGCTGTTGCCCTGCAACGTACGTATCATTGAACTAATCTCGCCCCACACTAAGGCTGTCCCCGAACATTCAGGGTTCGAATGTTCGCTCGTTAAGGTTGGCACTCGAATCTTAATTTATGGCCTTGAACCATTTGTTTTTTAAATTTTTATTATTATATTTTTTTATTATTATATATATATTTTCTTTACTCCGAAATATATCTCGGCGAGAATGCGATATGCATAATAAGAGTACTATGTTCATGTTGTGTTTACAATAATTTGAAAGTCCTGCAGACGGCAGAAGAGACAAACACAGTAACACACACACACACTCAATGCGCTTCTGAGAGTAGCCTACATACACAGGTGGAACAAATTAATGAAACGATGAAACTAACGATCAAGCTACGCTCTCGTTGCCTGCCAGGCTGCCAGCAACTCATTCAACTCATGGCTCATTTTTATGGAATGATGAGCTCGCATCAGGGAGTAGCTGACCATTTCGTTGCCCTACTCGTAGGATATTTGTGCTGCATCCCTCCCGACGAGAGTGCTGCGAGCCTATTCCTCCTGCAGTCGCAGATCGGCTATTTTCGCTGTTTGCGAGGATGCACACACGGCCGCTCGTGGCACGGCCCCAGCAGCGGAGCACATGTCATCAGAGCCACTAGACGGTGTGTGTGTGTGTGTGTGTGTGCGCGTGTTGGGAGAGAGAGAGGGAGGGGGAGACGCGCTACACGCTGCGCTCTGATCATGTTCAAGACGGATATCTCGTGTTGTCATTATAGTGTATTAAAAGTAAAGACGGTTGTATCCACACTCAAAATGCACACCTTCCCGGTCGGCCAACCCGGTAGCAACCCTCACCAACCCCTGATGAACTTAACCATTATTTCACTGATCGTCTATGCAACGTCGCCCCGGAGGATCTATTTATGAATTGCAGCCTGGTTAAAAGCACTCAGAGAAATTAATTAATTAGAACCAATTAACCAAATGGTTCGGATGTTCGCTCGGAAATTCCTGCAAATGTTCGAGTCCTAAAAACAGGGCTAGGGTACAGCCTTACCCCACACAGCCGTTTTTTTTTTACTACTGAATCAAATTAGTGTTTACTTTTTACGGTAGGTTTTACTCTTGAGTCTAGTCTCGCAGTGAGAAGCATGGACAGAGTGACGCTGACTTATCAGCAACAACGTGGCTACGTACTAACGGGTGACGTTTTGAAAATCAAGTCAACAGCCTGGCTGCTGGCCAGACTGCGTAGTGGAGTAACAAAACGATTCACGGAACGCAGCGAAGCAGGCTGGAACCCTGGCTAGAATGAGTGAGCTGGGGAAAGCAATATTGATTAATTGTTACCGGTTTGGTTTCCAGCGACGGGAGGAACCACCACAGTGTATTCCATTGAGGCGGAGGGTGACCCCAACGCCAACTTCATCCCCGTCAAGGAGGCGGGAGAGACCCAGTACCTGATCAAGTGGAAGAACTGGTCGCACATCCACAACACGTGGGAGACGGAGGACTCGCTGAAGCTGCAGAACGTCAAGGGCATGAAGAAACTGGAGAACTTCATGAAGAAGGAGCAGGAGAAGAAGAAGTGGTGAGGGAGAATCTAGATCTTACTAATACGTTTAAGGAACCTCTGTCGTTCTGTCTGATCCGTGGTTTTTATCCTCGGTGGGTTGAGCCATCGTTCTGAAGAACGAATCATGGATTAAAGTTCTCAGTCGCTACGACTGATTTCAGTCATTTGGATTCCATAAAAGCCTGCATGCCTTCTATGGAAGTGTTTCCTGACCCCCAAAATAGGCTATGTACAAGCTTATGACATGTCACGCTGCGACTTGTTGTAAGCTTGTATATTTTCGGTTATTAGTTATTTCAGTCTTCCAGGAAACCTTAATGATCTCAGATATTTCATAAGCATAAGCGTTAAAGCCTCAATCTGCAATTTTTTCAACTCGTTAGCTGTATGGCTACCAAAACATCACAATTTTACATACATGAGTGTGTAGTAGGCGGTTCCTTTCACACTGATTCACAAATTACATAATAGGACTTGGCCCAGCAACATTTTTTCAGTCGTGATATTTTGCTTCATGCTAATTATGGTCCCAGGAATGCGACAAAGCCAAAATAATCTCCATGAATTCATACCCTGTGTTATTTATAGAACCAACTGGACTTTTGTCTTAGCCAGAGTTGCATTGACCTTTACTGCAGTGACTACAGAAATACATGCTATACAGCTCCTTTCTCTGACACCGTTTTGATGATATCACAGGATGAAGGCCGCGTCGCCGGAGGACATCGAGTACTTGAACTGTCAGGAGGAACTGATGGACGACCTGCACTCTCAGTACCAACTGGTAGAGAGGATCATAGGTGAGCTCTCTGATGTTTGAACCGTGCATTAACATTAAAGGAGAATTCCCGACGGACTGTTTTCTTGAACCTTAATCTGATGTTATATCCAAGTCTAAGAACGATGGGTACAGGTGAAAAATCACATGGCCTTCCCCAGCCAACCGCTGCTCTGAGCGTGTGCGGTGGGTTTAACGCTAAATCGGCCAAAAATAAACATGCTCTGAAAATGCACGTGACCCACCCTT
Organism: Protomyctophum parallelum; assembly: GCF_964188405.1. Taxonomy (NCBI): domain Eukaryota; kingdom Metazoa; phylum Chordata; class Actinopteri; order Myctophiformes; family Myctophidae; genus Protomyctophum; species Protomyctophum parallelum. The sequence goes on from NC_139713.1 coordinate 26,232,156, forward strand.
GTGACATTTTCAAGTGGGCTCTGAGCCAAAAAATTCTAATTGACCAATCAGATTGCTTTGTTGGAACTACAGGTTGTATAATCCTCCATCCAGGGAAAAACAAACCCCTGCCAAGTTTCAACGACAAATGTTATAATCTAACCCCCCTGATTAGTCCCCGTGCGCTTTTCCGACCAGTCATTGGTCGGACATGCGCAAAACGACCGGATTAAGGTTGGCGAACATGCGCTGCTCCGTGCTTGCGGTTATGGTTTGGTTAGGGTTTGAGGTAGCCTGGGCACCATTTCATTTCGGTATATGATCCGAGAGGGAGCGGATGATATGGTTACGTCATGTTGTAGTATTGTTTTGTAGTCGCCAGACAGGAACAACAGGCGGCGACAACTTCCTTTGCCCTCTCAATAAAAGCTACAGACTACGAGTGCTTTTATTAAGCGGGAAAAGGAAGTTGTCGCCGCCTGTTGTTCCTGCCTGGCGACTACAAAACAATACTACAACATGACGTAACCATATCATCCGCTCAAGCCCGGATCATACGGACTTTTGAAACAGAGACCAGGCTTTCCTCCGAGGTGGTGGAAAGCCTGGTGAGGCGAGGTTAGGTTTGAGGTAGGTTGTCGTTGTCGGACCAATGACTGGTTGGAACATAGTACTGCACCCGAATTTCCAATGTATAACGTCCATTGTTGCTGTGGAACAGGGCATTCGAACCAGAAGTCGGCGGCGGGCTTTCCCGACTACCTGTGCAAGTGGCAGGGGCTGCCCTACTCTGAATGCAGCTGGGAGGACGGAGCGCTGCTCTCCAGGAAGTTCCAGAAGTGTATAGACGACTACATGAGCAGGAACCAGTCCAAGAACATCCCCTCCAGGGACTGCAAGGTAACCGTAGCAACAACCACTGGTTACAAACTAGTCCAAGAACATCCCTATGGGTTAAAGTTCTCAGTCATTTGGATTCCATAGCAATCCTTTCAACTTGACATGTGAATGGTCATCTGTCCCTGCCAGGTGCTGAAGCAAAGGCCGCGGTTTGTCCCCGTGAAGAAACAGCCGGCGTACATCGGCGGAGGAGCAGAGGGACTGGAGCTCCGAGATTATCAACTGGACAGTCTGAACTACCTAGCTCACTCCTGGTGCAAGTACGTACTACCCACTCTGAACTACCTGGCTCACTCCTGGTGCAAGTAGGAGCAAGTCGTGCAACCGTGTCACATGCTAAAAATAGCAGAGCGGCTATTTTTGACACACAACCCTGCCGTATGATGAAGTATTCATTGGCCTAGTCATACTCTTCTATTGTTTAAATGGTGCATTTGTATAGCACCTGTCCTATATCCATGGCACTTAAAAAGGGAGTAGTTCAAAATGAAGGAAAAGAAAATGGATCGGTTAAAGTAATCTCTCCTCTCCCCCCTCCCCCAGAGGTAACAGTTGCATCCTGGCAGATGAGATGGGCCTGGGTAAGACCATCCAGACCATCGGCTTCCTGGACCTGCTCTTCCATGAGCACCAGCTGTACGGACCCTTCATGATTGTGGTGCCGCTGTCCACGCTGACCTCCTGGCAGAGGGAGTTCCAGTTGTGGGCTCCGCAGATGAACGTGGTGGTCTACCTGGGAGACATCAGCAGCAGGACCATGGTACGCCATTTATTTTACATTTTAGCTATTCATCCTATGACAAAGTATACTGTAAGGATGAATTCAGTTTACCACACACTTTCAGGTTGTGTGGGCTTATTTCTTATCTGTAGTTTATGCATTTATGTTTGCAAATTGTAATATTTTCACATTTTAATATTTAACCTCCCCTCTTAATTTCAGATCCGAACGCATGAGTGGCTACACTCGCACAACAAGAGGCTAAAGTTCAACGTTCTTCTGACGACGTACGAAATCCTCCTCAAAGACAAGGTCAGTAATGGCTGCTCTGCTCACGGTTGGCTATCAAAAACTTGGCCTGACAAAAGCATTCAGCAGCGAGTTCAATGCTTGACTCCCTGCAACCGGCCTTGTCTGGCAGCGTCTTGTCTCTGTCCATGGTGCATGGATTCAAGTTCTCAGTCCCCACGACTGATTTCAGTCATTTGGATCCATCAGTCATTTGGATTCTGGAGATGCTAGCATTTCTTCTATTTAAGCGAATAAGCCAAAGTAGCCTATTCTACAAGCTCTCTATAGGCTACTGTTGCTAAGATTAGAGCATTTCAAGTGGTCAAACTGGATGTCTTCCATAAATCCCTATGGTCTCAGTTATTTCACATAAAAGCGAACGTTAAAGCCTGAAAGTCTGATTTCGGCACCTGGCAGTATATGTAACGACAATATTAGTAAAACATAATTTAATTGACATTATTGTTTAGGAACTATTGTGGTGGTACACTTTCAGTTGTGAGATTTTATTTAGCTTTACTCCATGCATCTTGTCTCTGTCCACAGTCATTCCTGGGTAATGTGAACTGGGCGTTCATTGGCGTGGACGAGGCCCACCGGCTGAAGAACGACGACTCGCTGCTCTACAAGACCATGATGGACTTCAAGTCCAACCACCGGCTGCTGATCACCGGCACGCCGCTGCAGAACTCCCTGAAGGAGCTGTGGTCGCTGCTGCACTTCATCATGCCCGAAAAGTAACCCACGATACGTTGTTAAGTGCATTGTTGCATGAATTAAGACCTATTCATAGTCCAGTTCTAGGTGACCACCGAAATGTTGGTTAGTAAAAAACATGTTTGGGTGTGTTGCTTACCACCGCGAGCGTGACGCTCGCCTTATCACCAAAACTGGAGTATGAATAGGCCGTTAGTCTCAGGGCAATATCCAACATTTCAAGTATAATGTTGCTGTCAGGCAGAAATCTTGTATCGCCTTGTTTCGTCGTGCCAAATTAGTGAAAATAGCCGATCTATAAGTTTGCAATGCATCGCAAAGCAACCAAATTAGTGAAAATAGCCGCTCTATAAGATCGCAATGCATCACTAAGCAACACATTGTGAGCTTGCAGATCTGCTAAGTGAACGTGGGTAATTGTGTCTGTGGGTTTTATGAACATTGAACGATTGAAAGGTATTTTCAAGGCACTGCCACCCTGACAGCGACAATAGGTCAAATTAAGACTTTTTGAACGACCTGTGTAGACGTGCAGTTGTAAAACATGTCCTGGTGGTGGTGCTGCTTTCCCAGGTTCCACCACTGGGAGCAGTTTGAGGACGACCACGCTAAGGGAAGGGACTCAGGCTACGCCAGCCTGCACAAGGAGCTGGAACCCTTCCTGCTGCGCAGGGTCAAGAAGGACGTGGAGAAGTCTCTGCCCGCCAAGGTGGAGCAGATCCTCCGGGTGGAGATGAGTGCTATCCAGAAGCAGTACTACAAGTAAGAACCACACTACATTACCCAGAAGCAGTACTACAAGTAAGAACCACACTACATTACCCAGAAGCAGTACTACAAGTAAGAACCACACTACATTACCCAGAAGCAGTACTACAAGTAAGAATCACACTACATTATCCAGAAGCAGTACTACAAGTAAGAATCACACTACATTATCCAGAAGCAGTACTACAAGTAAGAACCACACTACATTACCCAGAAGCAGTACTACAAGTAAGAACCACACTACATTACCCAGAAGCAGTACTACAAGTAAGAATCTCACTACATTATCCAGAAGCAGTACTACAAGTAAGAATCTCACTACATTATCCAGAAGCAGTACTACAAGTAAGAATCACACTACATTACTTTCTTCTCTTACACAAATCCAAATTACTGAAAGCTCTTTTTTAATTATCAATTATCTTACAAAGATCCTGTATTTGCATCCCACCTTTTTTAATTAAATCAACAAAGTAATTGCCACCAGTATGAATCGAATTACGATAAATCATTACATGCCTTCGTGACTACCATTACATAAAAAAAAAAAGAGAAATGAACACAATGTGCGTGTGCGTGTTTTCCAGGTGGATTCTGACCAGGAACTACAAGGCTCTCAGTAAAGGGAAAGGCAGTACATCAGGCTTCCTGAACATCATGATGGAGCTGAAGAAGTGTTGTAATCACTGTTACCTCATCAAACCCCCCGAGGACCAGGAGTTCTACAGCAGAGCCGAGTCTCTACAGGTCTGTCCCGTCAAACCTTTAGAATTGTTTTTAGAAAGGAACAGCCAACGGATGATGTTAATAATACATTGTTTTATGGTTGGTGTAGGCTCTAGGTCACGATTACAGTTTTAAGTTGACGATCAATTGTCACACAAATAATTGCGATTAACGATTTAATAGTTTTTTGCATTGAACGTTGGAATGTTACTAGGCTTCGTAATCACAAATTGCACAGGGCAGGTAACTTACAACTTATAAACAAATAACTTGAATATACAAGAAAACACTGACAGATAAAAAACAAAATGGCGCAAATAGTTGATCTAAACAGAAACATTAAGCCCCTTTCTTAGATTCTTCACTGTTGCTGGTTTTAAACATGCTGTGTTGTGTTTTACAGCATTTGATTCGTAGCAGTGGGAAGCTGGTTTTTAACATGCTGTGTTGTGTTTTACAGCATTTGATTCGTAGCAGTGGGAAGCTGGTTTTTAACATGCTGTGTTGTGTTTTACAGCATTTGATTCGTAGCAGTGGGAAGCTGGTGCTGCTGGACAAGCTGTTGGTGCGTCTGAAGGAGCGAGGACATCGCGTTCTAATCTTCTCTCAGATGGTTCGCATGCTGGACATCCTGGCTGACTACCTCAAGAGCAAACAGTTCCTCTTCCAGGTTAGTAGCCAACTGAGTTGGAATACATACTAAACAGTATGTACTAGACATTATAGAGCCCAGTATGTACTAGTCCAGTAACTAGAGCCTCATCCGTGACACATTGTTTTGTCCGATGCCCACCACCAAATTCATATGTATTTGGCCGCAGACCCCAATTTGAAAAGATGTTGTGCCAGTGACCCCCCCTATAAGGTTTGCTCACATTTTTCAGAGATTGGACGGCTCTATCAAGGGAGAGATGAGGAAACAGGCGCTGGATCACTTCAACGCAGAGGGCTCTGAGGTAAGAAGCACACACAACGTTAAATTTAGAGTAGCGTATCATTTTATTTACCCCTTTGTTATACCAATTATTTCCTCCCCACAGACATTGCGTTGTCACTGCTGTTGTACCCTACTGGCTCAACTGCCAGTGAGGAGTCCTCGATTATTATTTTTGAGGGGCACTAGCCCCTCCAACGTCTGGCTTTCCATTGTAGCGTCATGTGGCAACCAAGTCTATGGACCTTTTTATGTTTGTCTTATTCATGTGTCTTATTCGTGTGTTAACTATTCCTCCCCCTGCCCAGGATTTCTGCTTCCTGTTGTCGACGCGGGCGGGCGGTCTGGGCATCAACCTGGCATCGGCCGACACCGTGGTGATCTTTGACTCGGACTGGAACCCCCAGAACGACCTGCAGGCTCAGGCCCGGGCCCACCGCATCGGACAGAAGAGACAGGTACCGCGGATGGACCAATTAACCCCATTAAGACCTGATGCCGATCGATATTTAGCCTGCTTTCTTTTTTCACTCCACATACATTGTGGATTGTGTTTTTTAGCAGTATTAAAAAGTAATAAAAGCCCTGTATACACGTATTCTGTATGTTTGTTTGTTTACTGTGAGAAAACTCATTAAGCTAATCATCTGGGGTCTCGACTAACAGAATCGCTGTGCTAGTCGACCAGCACTCATAAAAAGATTGAGAACCACCGTTTTAACAAGAATGGCAATCAAATAGGATAGTAAGAATAGTTGATCATCTCCAGCCAGACCCATATCCCAGAATCCAGTGTCTGGCCGGGTCAGAATAAAGGGGAGGGATACATTGTTCCATATGATTATTAGTAAAGGACTAACATTGAGTGATTTTTCTCTTCCAGGTGAACATCTACCGCCTGGTGACCAGGGGCTCAGTGGAGGAGGAGATCATAGAGCGAGCCAAGAAGAAGATGGTGTTGGACCACCTGGTCATCCAGAGGATGGACACCACGGGCAAGACCGTGCTGCACACCGGAGCTGCCCCGTCCAGGTACCGCTGTCACCGCCATTTATTTTTACCTGACCATTAACCCCATTAAGAGCTGAGGCCAAATTCTACAAACGTCTTCTAAATCATGGCAGTTTTCTGAAATGTTTCTATATCAGTGGAGCTCAAAACCATTTCATGTCAAGGAGCCCCATACTTATATGTAATTGGCTGCCGACTCTGGGAAAGAATATATATTCAAATATTTGCACACATTTTCACGATTTTTCAAAAATAGAAAATCTACAAGCTTGTAGCACGATGTGCCGTGCTACAAACTTGTAGATCTGCTATTTTTCAACTGCTAAAGTTTAAAACTATGGTTAAAGTGGTTAAAAGCTACGGTGACACAGATCCTCGTGATACACATCCTCATGTCTAATGGGTTAAATGTGTTTTTGTAACAAGTTTAACCCATAAAGACTTGAGGCCCATTCTACAAATGCTTTCCAAATCAGTGGTTCTTGCACTTTTTTGTAGTTTTTGCACCTTTTTTTTCTTCTTTTTTTAAATGTGTCATACTGACTCATCACCTCTCCGCCCGGATTCCCTCCCCCGAACACGGGCCAAATGTGTTTGCGTAGATTCCCCATGAAGCCGGATGCACCACGTTGGAATCGAACCCACAACCTCCGTAGTGGTGGGCAGAGACTTTACCACTGCGCCACCCAAGCGCTCAAAAACTAAACAATCTAAGAATATGTCTGACTGGGGGGGGGAAGCTGTAATTACACATAGTTAAATTTTAACGTTGTCATGTCACCACTATGTGTCCTCTAACAGTGCAACGCCATTCAACAAGGAGGAGCTGTCGGCCATTTTGAAGTTTGGGGCGGAGGAACTCTTCAAAGAGCCAGAGGGAGAGGAGCAGGAACCTCAGGTTTGGAAGTGATGAATATATTGATATATAATCTTGCATCATGTTATCGATTATTAATATATTAATATAATTATTTAATTGATTATCTTCACATTGAGATATACGTCTATCTGTATGTATTTGCTTTTGTCATTCAGTGACTAATAATGACTTGACTTGATGCAACAGTCATTACATGAAATGGTTGAAACTTTGTTGCGAGCTCACCGCTCATGCGAGCTTGTATGTAGACCAGATATTACTGTGATGAAGTATGAAATTAATTGTGACGTACATGACACTAGTACATGATCCAACAGGAAATGGACATCGATGAGATTCTGAAACGAGCAGAGACCAGACCAGACGACCCCGGTCCTTCAACCGTGGGAGAGGAACTGCTGTCTCAGTTCAAGGTAAAGACACATTTCCCCACTTACCCCATTTTAACACAATGAGTGCCATCTGGAGGACAAAAGTGGTGGCACTTGGGTGTCACATGGTGAGAAGCAATTTTAGTATTGCGCGCATCCGGTTTGTCGCCATCTTGAATGCTAATAGCAATAGCGCCAAAGCTACGTCCATCCTTGCTCCAGATTACGCCAATATTCCAATCGTGATCACTGGAAAATCAGAAATGACCTCCGAACATCGCCGATCTGATCAACACCACAGACAGCGCCATATTTTCTGCTAAAACAGTGTGGAAAGACTGGCTAATACAGAAGCTAATGGGAGTTTGCTTAGGGCTGATACGACCGTGTGTGACATCCCTCCAAACAGGTCTAGGGTTAGGGCTGATATGACCGTGTGTGACATCCCTCCAAACAGGTCTAGGGTTAGGGCTCAGGGCTGATATGACCGTGTGTGACATCCCTCCAAACAGGTTTAGGGCTCAGGGCTGATATGACATCTCTCTATGCAGGGCTAGTTTATGACCGTGTGTGACATCCCTACTAGGTGGCCAACTTCACCATGTGTGAATCGGACGACATGGACTCTGAACACAACCACAGAGGGTGGGACGACATCATCCCTGAGGCGCAGAGGATGCGGATGGAGGAGGAGGAGAGGCAGAAGGAGCTGGAGGAGATCTACCTGCTGCCTCGCATGAGGAACTGTGCCAAACAGGTAACGTACAGATCTAATAATAGATCTCCCTGCTGCCTCGCATGAGGAACTGTGCCAAACGGGTACCGTATAGATCTAATAATGGATCTACCTGTTTCCTCGCATGACTGACACAGTCCTCATGGAGGTAGATCTATACAATACCTGTTTGGCAAACAGGTTATTGATCTATAGATCTGTCTCTTTGACAATGGACTGTGCCAGGCTGTTCGTGTACTCTTGTTTGTTCAATCCTGATTTGGCTCAGTGTTGGTGAGACACGGTTGTGTTAATGGAACGACGTTGATAGAAGAGAATACCACCCTGGATGTTCTGTGTATATTCTGTTCTCTGCGATGGAGGAACCACATGATTCCATTCACTCATGGGATGGACAAACACATTACCGTCTGAACATTAACTGATGTCATGTCGTGATTGCTATTGATGGGACTCCATATTGATGGCGTTTTCCTTCCACAGATAAGCTTTAACGGGAACGAGGGCAGGCGGAGCAGGAACAGGCGGTACTCGGGGTCAGACAGTGACTCCATTTCCGACCGCAAGAGGCCCAAAAAGCGAGGAAGGCCACGTACCATCCCACGAGAAAACATCAAGGGCTTCAGCGACGCTGAGATCCGAAGGTACTCTTTCATTCAAGTTTCCTCATTCGCCACGACTATAGAGGCCAACATGTCTTTAACTTTGTGTACCGGTGTCATGCACCAAAAATAGCCAATCTATAAGAGCACAACAAATGGTCAAACTAGCCATTTGGTTTCATTGTACATGAGACCTGGCCAAAGCATTTCCGGGGGCCCCCAGCCAAAATCATTGAGAACCCCTTGTTTAGGAAACTATTAGTGTGGGAGGGGGCTCCCTAATCACAGATTGGGACTTTTTTTATTTGTTATTTTCTTTTGAATTATTTCCCCAAGACACACTTCTCTCTGTGTTTTGCGTCTTTGTCAGATTTTATCATTAATATTCCTCGATCTCTCAACAGATTTGTGAAAAGCTACAAGAAGTTCGGCGGGCCTCTTGAACGGTAAGTCCTGACAACCAAATGGTAATAATCTCACGCATTTCCGCTTGCCTATAATACGGTGCTAAGGGTCTCTCCCCTTTGTGTCTCAGGTTGGACGCCATCGCACGCGACGCGGAGCTGGTGGACAAGTCGGAGCACGACTTGAAGCGGCTGGCGGAGACGGTTCATAACGGCTGCTTGAGGACGCTGCGGGAAAACCCCTGTGGCGCAGAGAAGACGTCGGGTCAGTGAAAACACCTTCACACACTGTAGTGAAAACACCTTCACACACTGTAGTGAAAACACCTTCACACACTGTAGTGAAAACACATTCACACACTGTAGTGAAAACACCTTCACACACTGTAGTGAAAACACCTTCACACACTGTAGTGAAAACACCTTCACACACTGTAGTGAAAACACCTTCACACACTGTAGTGAAAACACCTTCACACACTGTAGTGAAAACACCTTTACACACTGTAGTGAAAACACCTTCACACACTGTAGTGAAAACACCTTCACACACTGTAGTGAAAACACCTTCACACACTGTAGTGAAAACACCTTTACACACTGTAGTGAAAACACCTTCACACACTGTAGTGAAAACACCTTCACACACTGTAGTGAAAACACCTTTACACACTGTAGTGAAAACACCTTCACACACTGTAGTGAAAACACCTTCACACACTGTAGTGAAAACACCTTTACACACTGTAGTGAAAACACCTTCACACACTGTAGTGAAAACACCTTCACACACTGTAGTGAAAACACCTTCACACACTGTAGTGAAAACACCTTCATACACTGTAGTGAAAACACCTTCACACACTGTAGTGAAAACACCTTCACACACTGTAGTGAAAACACCTTCACACACTGTAGTGAAAACACCTTCACACACTGTAGTGAAAACACCTTTACACACTGTAGTGAAAACACCTTCACACACTGTAGTGAAAACACCTTCACACACTGTAGTGAAAACACCTTCACACACTGTAGTGAAAACACCTTTACACACTGTAGTGAAAACACCTTCACACACTGTAGTGAAAACACCTTCACACACTGTAGTGAAAACACCTTCACACACTGTAGTGAAAACACCTTCACACACTGTAGTGAAAACACCTTCACACACTGTAGTGAAAACACCTTCACACACTGTAGTGAAAACACCTTCACACACTGTAGTGAAAACACCTTTACACACTGTAGTGAAAACACCTTCACACACTGTAGTGAAAACACCTTCACACACTGTAGTGAAAACACCTTCACACACTGTAGTGAAAACACCTTCACACACTGTAGTGAAAACACCTTCACACACTGTAGTGAAAACACCTTCACACACTGTAGTGAAAACACCTTCACACACTGTAGTGAAAACACCTTTACACACTGTAGTGAAAACACCTTCACACACTGTAGTGAAAACACCTTCACACACTGTAGTGAAAACACCTTCACACACTGTAGTGAAAACACCTTCACACACTGTAGTGAAAACACCTTCACACACTGTAGTGAAAACACCTTCACACACTGTAGTGAAAACACCTTCACACACTGTAGTGAAAACACCTTTACACACTGTAGTGAAAACACCTTCACACACTGTAGTGAAAACACCTTCACACACTGTAGTGAAAACACCTTCACACACTGTAGTGAAAACACCTTCACACACTGTAGTGAAAACACCTTCACACACTGTAGTGAAAACACCTTCACACACTGTAGTGAAAACACCTTCACACACTGTAGTGAAAACACCTTTACACACTGTAGTGAAAACACCTTCACACACTGTAGTGAAAACACCTTCACACACTGTAGTGAAAACACCTTCACACACTGTAGTGAAAACACCTTCACACACTGTAGTGAAAACACCTTTATACACTGTAGTGAAAACACCTTCACACACTGTAGTGAAAACACCTTCACACACTGTAGTGAAAACACCTTTACACACTGTAGTGAAAACACCTTCACACACTGTAGTGAAAACACCTTCACACACTGTAGTGAAAACACCTTTACACACTGTAGTGAAAACACCTTTACACACTGTAGTGAAAACACCTTTACACACTGTAGTGAAAACACCTTTACACACTGTAGTGAAAACACCTTTACACACTGTAGTGAAAACACCTTCACACACTGTAGTGAAAACACCTTTACACACTGTAGTGCAAACACCTTCACACACTGTAGTGAAAACACCTTTACACACTGTAGTGAAAACACCTTCACACACTGTAGTGAAAACACCTTTACACACTGTAGTGAAAACACCTTCACACACTGTAGTGAAAACACCTTCACACACTGTAGTGAAAACACCTTCACACACTGTAGTGAAAACACCTTCACACACTGTAGTGAAAACACCTTCACACACTGTAGTGAAAACACCTTCACACACTGTAGTGAAAACACATTTACACACTGTAGTGAAAACACCTTACACACTGTAGTGAAAACACCTTTACACACTGTAGTGAAAACACCTTTACACACTGTAGTGAACTGAAAACACCTTTACACACTGTAGTGAACTGAAAACACCTTTACACACTGTAGTGAACTGAAAACACCTTTACACACTGTAGTGAACTGAAAACACCTTTACACACTGTAGTGAACTGAAAACACCTTTACACACTGTAGTGAACTGAAAACACCTTTACACACTGTAGTGAAAACACCTTTACACACTGTAGTGAACTGAAAACACCTTTACACACTGTAGTGAAAACACCTTTACACACTGTAGTGAAAACACCTTTACACACTGAAGTGAAAACACCTTCACACACTGTAGACTAGCATTGGTTCCCAAACGGTTGGTCGGGACTCGGGACCCATTAAGTGGGTCGCGGACACATTTTTATGGGTCCCTTTATTTTTTGGTTTCCTACATTTTGTTTTTAATTATTAATTCAAAAACATTTCCAAAACAACAACAAAAATCATGAATTTCAATGATTTCTTTCCATTCATTTCATAAAGATATCAAAGAAATTCCATAAATTAGAAATCAAATGTTTAACACTCCTGCTGCTAGACTATTCTGCTTGGCTGTCTTGGGCTATGCTAAGGGATTAACATTGGACGAAGGAACTGTTTCGGGGCCCACAGCAAACTGTTCTCTTATAGCGAGAATCACACCGCATACATCAAAAGAAAGCCCAACTTGTCCACTTCAATTTACCATTTACCATCTTCCATTCTGGAGATATTGACCTTTTTCTAACACCTGCTTTTTCCTGCACTCTGCTCGCTTGAAAAAACAACAGAGATATGGAAGGTCAAAGTTGACAGACATTTCAGTTCAGTTTTTTTATATGAACACAAATAATATCCTATACATACCATACACCGAATGAAAGCCCTCAATGTCTACTTTTAGGAGGAAATCAATATACACATTGATCCCATGTACAGTTTGTCAGTAATTGTTTATTGAATGCAGCTTGCGGCCACCAGAGAGAACGTTAGAGACCTGAACAACTATTATTCACAAAATAAGGCCTATAGCGACATGTACATACATGTACACACCCCTGTGAAGTGAGCAGTGCAACTGTTGCACTGCTCACTTCACAGGGGTGTGATTTTTATTATTATTACAGTATTAGTTTTTTTCTTATGAAAGCAGAGAGTCTTCTGTTTCATACGGTATATAGTATGTACAGAAATGAATGAAATGTGTGATAGTGAGCATTTGACCCCTCCCGTCATGAGTTTTCAGGAAGGGAGGGGGAAGAGGCATCTTTTTTTCTTTTTTTTTGTGATCACGTGATCGGAGTGTTGTGCTAACACCCTGTGCTAGTAGGTAAAGTGCTCGGGTGTGTAGAAACAGTTAAGAAGTAGTGCGCGTTGTGAGCTTGTAGATGCTATGTTCACTAGTTTGTGTCCCAGACAAACATCTAACTTCTCTTTTTGGTCATAGGCTGAAACATTTGGGAATCTGCTAGAGCACTGTTAACCACTGTGCGTCATCGACCAATTTTCATGGGTCACGCCTACATGTTTTCTATTGTCATTTCAAAAGATTGTTCAATTGTGAAACTCTTTTTTTTGCCCAATCTTTCTCTCCAGGAGGTCGACGAGGCAAGGTGAAAGGTCCCACCTTCAGGATTTCGGGGGTGCAGGTGAACGCCAAGCTGGTGATTTCTCACGAGGAGGAGCTGGCTCCGCTGCATAAAGCTATCCCTTCTGACCCCGACGAGAGGAAGAGGTAACTATTCTTCTGACTACCGGTACACATACGTCGTGTCCTAGTATGAGTGAGGGGATCAACGTCGCGTGATTTCCTTGTTTGACCCCGAAAAAACTCAAAGTCTCAAAGAATATGTGAATATGTGAAAGTATAATATATGTCATCAATCACATTATTTGGATTTGTGGGACATTATGCAGTTTGAAGAACCACTCTCTGCCAGTCGTGGAAATGAGAGGTAGAATAAATTATGGAATAGTTAAAGTTTTAAACATGTTGTGGTTGGTTCTGTTCTCTCAGGTACATGATTCCCTGCCACTCCAAGGCGGCCCACTTTGACATCGACTGGGGCAAGGAGGACGACTCCAGTCTACTGATAGGAATCTACGAGTACGGCTACGGCAGCTGGGAGATGATCAAGATGGACCCCGACCTCAACCTCACACACAAGGTCTGAATGGAGCTCCGCTGTTTGTAGAACCATGCTGACGGGTGGACACCTTGTTGTATGTCCAAGGCCGTTAGTACAGGGAATGGACATTGCAATCTGTACATTGCTCTCAATGTGCAGATTGGTGCCTTGCATGGTTTCCTCCACCATCGATTGGTGAATGTAATGCACAATCTATGTAAAGCGCTTTGGATAAAAAGCGCTATATAAATTCACCATTTTTCTTCTCTCTCCTGATTGGCACCCGAACTGAAAACGTTTTATTCTGTTTACTGAAGAGCTGGACAGACCGTTTATAATGTTTTTGGTATCATGTTTCTCCTCAGCTCCTGCCGGACGACCCGGACAAGAAGCCTCAAGCCAAGCAGCTTCAGACCAGAGCAGACTACCTCATCAAGTTACTGAGCAGAGACCTGGCCAAGAAGGAGGCTCAGAGACAAGCAGGGACTGTGAGTACACCATAGAGTTCTAATATATCTAGAGGAGTGATTCTCAACCTATGGTACGCGAGGACTGTTCAGTCATGCTGGCTTGCCTTTTAGTGGATATTTCTGTAAAAAATATATTTTTGCCACGGACATGAGCGGACAATAATATTACCAGAATATAAACCAAATTTTGAGCTAGCCCTGAATGACCATAAGTCTTAAAATGGAAAAGAAAATGAACCCGGTTCATTTGGTTCCATTCGCACACTCGGTTATTGGAGTCCTTGCAAATAAAACGCATACATGTCTCTTATTTTACTAATGCACTTTAGATACATGCTTAACTTATTATGAAGGTCAGTTCCAATTCTATATCATGCTCTTTTACATGTCTCCTCTTCTCTTTCCCTTTATGCTCATATTCTATTGTCTTCTCACTGCAATGATGGGTCTCTGCACGATCAACAATTTCACCCTGTTCATATTACCTGTAATGTGACAAATATTGATCTCGTGTGTGTGTGTGTGTGTGTGTGTGTGTGTTTTCTCTCAGGTGAGTTCACGGAAGCGGAAGCCGCGCAGCAAGAAGACCAAAACGGCGAAACCCACCAAGACGGACGAGGTGGCCAAGAGTCCGTCGTCGGACACGGTCTCCGACAAGAGGTCAGAGGAGGAGGAGGATGTGGAGGAAGAAAAGGTACGTTGAATGACAGAGTGCGCTGTTGTGATTGATTGAATGCTTTATTAACCCATTTTGGGCAGGAACCCCTTTTGGTGTTTTAAACATTGTTATAATTTAGCTATTGAAAAATAGCAGATCTACAAGCTCATAGCGTGCCACCAAGTGGCACACTACGAGCTTGTAGGTCTGAAAATATTTATTTCAGAAAAAGTTTCGAGGTCAGGCCTAAATGGGTTAACAGTTTGAATGGACAAGCACAGGTCACACAATGTCTGCTCTTGCGGTTGTGAAAGAGTAGAGATAAATACTTCTTTATGACGATGATGATGATTTTTGTGGCATAGCAGGAGAACAACTTTATTTTTTTGGCTGCTTGGACACGTTTTGTACAACTTTTTCAGGGCCGCAACTATCAATTATACAATCGACTACTTTTTTTTAAATGTATTTATTTTAGGGGATGCATAAATATCAACAAATCGACACAAAATACTTTAATTGAATTTGTATTAATTTTCATTATTGTGATTTACCACAACCAGCACGGTTTTATACTTTGTCGTACAACGGTGTCATGCAAAAACAGCGATAAATATAATGTCTATAAGCTCATATCACATTTTGAGCGTGTAGATCTGCTGTTTCTTTCTTTTTGTCCCATTTCTTTTTAACAATTTTTAACAAAAAATAAGTGATAGTGATAGTGATTCAATATAGACTTAATTTACACCACTAATGGTAAATGGTGCATTTATATATAAATGGTAAATAGTGCATTTATATAGCGCCTTTATCCAAGGCGCTTTACAGAGATTGTGAATTACATTCACCCATTCACACACGCATTCATACACCGATGGCGGTGGAAACCATGCAAGGCACCAACCAGCACATCAGGAGCAATTAGGGGTTCAGTGTCTTGCTCAAGGACACTTCGACAGCAACTCTGGGGGAGCCCGGGTTCGAACTGGCAATCTTGCAGTTACCATCCAGCCACTCTACCCCTGAGCCACCGCATTGTTTCTCCCCCTGCCCAGGAGGTGGCTACACCACCGGTCAGGCTGCCGCCCAGAAGGGCGCGGGGGGGTGCGGAGCGTCCTCCGGCCGAGCGGGAGGACGAGGAGGAGCGCGACGGCGATGAGGACTCGGCTGCCTCGCCGTCGCCGCAGGACGACAGGGAGCCCAAGGAGAGGGAGGTGAAGAAGGAGAAGAAAGATGACACCAAGGAGAGGAAGGAGGCCAAGGAGAGGAGAGACGCCAAGCCTCCCGAGCTGCCCGCCTTCAATAAACAAGACGATGTGTTCGACAAGGTGATAACACCGCCACACTGCTACGGCTTTCAACTCATTATAAGACCTGGAACGCATCTGTGTCTCACCTTAACCATTAACCACATTAATCATTATTTTACTCTTTGGTGGGGCAGGGCTCCAGACTGACGTCCCAAGGAACGTCCCAAAATACAGTTTGAACCGTGACACCGTCCCAAAGTGAATGTATACAGTCCCAGGGGGGAAAAAAGCATCACTGAGATTATTAAATTAATAACTGTATTTTGATTTAAAATACGGTAACCATATTGTAATACAATACATGCAGCAATTATTTTTCTTTGGCTTCATATTTCTTCTGTAGATAAAGAGAATTCACCGATTTTAGTCAAAAGTAAAAGCGTCCATATCTTCCCGGCACCCAGAGCTTCTATTTTGAAAGAAATCTCGGCACTGATTGTTAGTAGAATGTGTGTCGGGATTTGAGGCAGCTCGCTCCCGTGTCAGTCTCTGACTGTTCTTCTCCATCGTTTTACTTTTGTTTTCCTCTTCAAATAACATTTTTTGGACTGCTACATGGGGGTACAGACTAATACTGTGCCTGTGGATGGTACTGGCAACATTTATTCAGAATTCTGAAACCAATTTTGCGGGTTTCTCTGCAGTAATAACGGTAGTTTGTGTCTTAAAAAGTCTTGCCAGTGCCACTGCATGCAGCACTGCTAGTCTCATTCTGCCCGTAGGTGCACACAATATGCACATTTTCAGTGATAAAACTCCTCTATACCCGAAATCGTCCCGTCTGAGATTAATTTAAGTCTCAAATTGTTCTTCCCAGGACAGAGTACACTCTGAGACAATTTACAATTTAGCCATATAGCAGACGCAAGAACAACACATCTGCTCATTTTTATTGTCACAACTGTATTTGTTCTGTTTTTGTCTGTGCTTCTATTTGTTTTTACTGTGTCAATTGTTCAGCACCTTGTAGCTTTGCTTCGAAAGGTGCTTTATAAATAAAATGTACTTACTTACATGTTAATACATTAAATACATAAACAAATCAAGAATCATACGTAAGCTAAGAACCTAACATCCGTCATAGCAGTGGAATATGTATTTAATAGTAGTGCTATGTCTACATAAAATGCTATCTAAATTACATAAGTTGAGCCTTTGCAGACGCCTGTAAGGTTGTCGAGTGCTATGGGCTAAGATGAAGTCTGAAGAGGTGGGTTTTCAGACTACGGCGCAAGATTGGGAGTGGGTCTGCACTCTGCACTGCAGTTCTAATTGCAGTGGGAAAAGCATTCCATAGTTTTGGAGCCAGAAGGGAGAAGAGTTTGGGACGTGTGTAGCGTTGTCCCGGCGTTTTTAGTGAATGTTCTTCCAGCTCCCCTGCGTTGGCTGATGTGAGCGAGCGGGAGGGTTTGTAGGGTCCGATCAGACTTGCAAGATATGGCGTGCCATACCTTTGTTGGTTGCTTTGAAGGCCAGCATCAGAGTTTTGTACTGTCAATGGAGGGAGTGGAAAAGGGGGGTGAGAAGGACATGTGAGAATCTTGGCTGATTGAAGACCAAGCGAGCTGCGGCATTCTGGATCAATTGGAGAGGTTTATTGTAAGTGTGAATGCCGGTAGGCCAGTAAGGAGATAGTTAACAATAGTCAAGTTTTGATATGACTGGGGAGCTGGGCTGACTCCTGGGTGAGGAAGGATCTAATTCATCGAATGTTATAGAGTGTAAACCTACAGGATCGAGTGGCCGCTGTAATGTGTGCTTTGAATGAGAGCTGACTGTCCAGTTTGTTTCTCTGCCAGATGGAAGCCAAGTCTGACCCGCGAGACAAAGCCAAGAAGGGGTCGGGCGACGGGCCACCGGTCCTCGTCAGCGCTGTGGGTGAGAACTCTGCCGTTTCTGAAGAATCTGAGGAACTCGACCAGAAGACCTTCAGCGTGGTGCGTACCCAACACAGGAAAATCACTGTGTTTAAGTATAACAATAGAAATAATTATGATAAATAACAATAATTATGTTTGTTGTCCCCGAAGGGATATTTGTCTTCACATCTGTTTTCACCCAAATGTGGTGAAATAGCACAGAATTGGCATTTTCGTACATAAGCGCCTAGAAAACCCCAAAATCTGTACATATTACACTGAAATCCTCCCCATAGACTGTGACGGAGGGGCGCCGTCTCTACCGAACCTGAGCCACAAGAGACACCACCGGGTGCGCAAGTTGCCACGTCGAGTGTTGCGAAGTTTGGTAGAGCCAACTTGCACCCCTGTCCGAGTTGTAACCCAATAACAATCGAATCATAAATAATGTCAAACCCGATCTCACACAAACACGGTGAAAAAGCACGGATTGGCAATTCCATACATACTATACTAGTTAAATTCAATATGTACAGATTTTGGGGTTTTCTAGCCGTGTATGTACAGATTGCTAATCCGTACTATTTTACCATGCTTGGGTGAGATCGGGCAAAACACACACACACACCACACCGCACACAACCATGAAGTACAAAACAACATACGGTAATCACAAAGACGATACATGAGGTGAATCTGAATCGAATTGCCAGGTACCTGGAGATCTCCGCCCCTAATAAGGAGTGCATGTGCCCGGTAAAACCCTACCCGTGTTATTCATTGTAGCGCATGGAGGGAACATGTTACTCCAACCAGTTCCTTTCCCAAACATCAGGTGCCCCGGCTGGCCAGGGGGAGGCAGTTTAGAGACCAGGATTACTCCATGTTTTTTGTTCCCCTAACCCATGTTCTCTCTTCCGCATCATCACTCATCAGTGCCCATACCGTATAGGCACTGATGACATGGAGGAGAGAACACAGCCCCAGCGTCCCCAGGGAATGGAACCCAGGACCTTCTAGCTGTGAGCCGACAGTGCTACCGACTGTGCCCCTGCGTCCTGTTAAACTCTAACTGTGTTATGCATTGTGCTTCCAGTGTAAGGAGCGCATGCGTCCGGTCAAAGCGGCCCTGAAGCAGCTGGACAGGCCAGAGAAAGGCCTGTCGGAGCGAGAGCAGCTGGAGCACACGCGGCAGTGTCTCATCAAGATAGGAGACCACATCACGGAGTGTCTGAAGGAGTACACCAACCCCGAGCAGATCAAACAGTGGAGGAAGTACGTACCTTAGAACAACATCTTGGCTGTCGGGCAGACACTTTGTATCTTTTTTGTCTTCATTAATTAA
Source organism: Protomyctophum parallelum (assembly GCF_964188405.1). Classification (NCBI taxonomy): domain Eukaryota; kingdom Metazoa; phylum Chordata; class Actinopteri; order Myctophiformes; family Myctophidae; genus Protomyctophum; species Protomyctophum parallelum. The sequence goes on from NC_139713.1 coordinate 26,251,526, forward strand.
GACCTTACGTCGATATACAGACAGATGTGAAAATAGCTATATCACAGTTAAGAAAAGATATCTACAAGCTCACAGCTTGTAGATCGTCTGTTTTCTCTATTTACAAAAGATTTTGTAAGATTTAGTTTTGAAGTATCTGGAATTCTGGAAAGAGCTTGTGACTAAATTGAAATTGAAAAACTATATTGGGTACATTGGAACACAGGTTCTTTTCATACAAGGTTTCTACTGAACAGTATTCAATATGTTTTGTTGTGTTTCATCTTTGAGCCCTACTGAAACTCATTCTTAAAGAATGTGGTTTACAAAATGGTATCGTTCCAAAAGCCAATTTGTCCTCGAAGTACTGAACTGTGAGGCCAACGTTTGACACCCATGAACAGCCGTCTTACTAAAGATTCCAAGAGTTTTGTCGACTCAACGTGCAGGGCCTTGTCTTTCACAGAAACCTCTGGATATTCGTCTCGAAATTCACAGAGTTCGATGCCAGGAAGCTGCATAAGCTGTACAAGCACGCTATCAAGAAACGGCAAGAGAGCGCACAGGTACGCAAACACAAAACACTGGAGAGTTGATGATGAACTGTAATGAAATCACTGTTTTCACACACACACTCATCGGCTAAAATGATTCCTTTGAATTCATGTAGAGACCGGATCCTTCAGCCCTCCTCTTCCAGGGGTGCGTCTGTTTTCATTCGTAACAACTACTCTACACGTAACGGGACATGCCGACAGATTCAGCTGCGGAGCTCTGAATCCGTCTTGAGAGATTACTGACAAATGGCAAAAAATCACACCCATGTGAAGTGAGTGGTGCAACTCCATGTGGGGATTCCAGACCCACAGGAACGTGCCCAGGGGGCCGGGCCAGTTCCGGCGTGCCGCCCCGTGTCCAAAATGGTTGAGAAATGACAGTTACCGTGTGGCGGTCCCTCTACTGTACTGTGCTGTACTGTACTGGCACACCCGAAAGCATCATATATACAGTTAATACGTGCGTGTGTGTTTGTGTGTGTGTGTTAGGTTGCGCACAGGTGGTGAAAAACAACCATGCTATTTTCACACCCACCCAGCCAGCCAGCCAGCCAGCCAGCTACCCACCCACTCCGTAAGGAAGTGGTTGCATCACTCAAAAAAATAGCAGTTGTACAAGCTCACAACGCTATGCGAAGCAGCACATTTTGAGCTATTTTTTTTGCTTGTGGATAGGCAATTTAGTATAATACGCCTTTATGTTTATATGAACATTACATTCATTCCATTTATTATTTTTGAGTGGTGCAACCACTCCTATAGACAGCTATGCGTGTCCCTGGCTGGCTGGCTGTGTCCTTGGGTCTGAGCACAGAAATAGCATATTATCACCACCAAGTGTCACTGTTGCACAGCACACCAGCAAGTCTCACTGTTGTGCAGCCTCGCCGAAACTGGGCCGGCCCCCTGTGCGCGTTTCTGGGGGTCCGGATGTTCCGGGAACCCAGACACGGTAACTCTTGTCATTTCTCGCTTCGGACACTGGCGGCTCGCCAGAACCGGGCCGGCACCCTGGGCGCATTCCTGTGGGTCTAGAAGTTTCCGGGACCCCCCCGGCCCCCCCCACACGGAGTTGCACCACTCACCTCACACGGGTGTGATGTTTTTATTATGCACTCACATTGTATCATGTATATAAGTCATATGTACTACGCACTTTATGCTCTTCTCTCTCTATCTTTTAACTGCAATGATGAGCCTGCAAAACCAAGAATTTCATCCACGTTACTTGTAATGTGATATGACAAAGACTGATTCTGATATAATGACAACATTCTGGACTACCTGCAAACAGACAAGATCTTTGGAGCCCCTAAGCCCGGACCCAAGGGTGTGAAACACTAGTTGACCAGCCCAGCTTTTATTAAAAATAATGTCTTTTGTGTTCCTGTAGGCAGCGGACCAGAATGCAAGCTCCATGAACACCCAAGTCTGCAAAAATGCAGGTACGACCAGACCCCTCTTAAACGCTTCTCCACATGACCTATGTCTCTAATGTTCACACTCGTTGCTGTATTAGAATTAGAGATGTCCCGATACTGTATCGGTATCGAAAAGGTATTGGTGTCTGCCCTTATTTGTCATATCGTAACACAGGGGTAATGGCTCGTACACACCGCACGGTATTTGCTCCGATTATGCTGTTGGGGACCTTTTTGGCGCTCGCCGACAAAACTCCCTATCTGACACAAGATCGGGCTTTGATCAGCGAGGTTTTGCTCGCTGTGTGTGAAAGGCTCTGCGAGAAGATATAGCGCTGATAAAAAGTGCTGGACGACGCCTTCCCGACCGCTACACGCTGTCTCAAACATTTCGCCGTGTAGCTATTCCTGTGTGTGGCATGCACGGGGAGAGAGAGAGGCGTCCTGTGTCGGTCTCGCACTTGCATCACGGCATCCTGCACGTGCGCGAGATGTCAAAATGAATTGGAATAAAAAACAAATGATGTAGCCTATATCGGGTCTGGATCACATATTGGTGAACTCTTGCAGTGTGTGATGCCTAGTCGGCGACCAATCGTTAAGTGTGAAAGCCACAACGATATAATGACAAGTCGATAAAAATAAAAAAAAGACTCCTGTAGTGTGAAATACATAATGATCTGATGACTCGCCGACAACTTTAAAACTCCTACAGTGCGTAGGGGCCATAAGGGGTTGACACTATGGCAGGTAAATAAAGTGTTGGGGCATGTGGAGTTTGCTTTCGAGTTGCCCAAACTGCAAGTGCACATTTGAGTGAGGAGTCTGCTATAAACACAATACGAGATATATAGCTAGAGAGCTATAGACACAACACGAGATCACAACACTGGTATTGGTATCGGGATCGGATCGGGAACGGAAAAAGTGTATCGGGACAACCCTAATTAGAATATTGTTGCTGTATAGAATATTGTTGTATAGAATATCGTTTCATAGAATATCGCTGTATTGAATATTGTGGCTGTATTAGAATATCGTGGCTGTTTTAGAATATTGATTTATAGAATGTTGTTGCTGTATATAATATCGTATAGAATGTCGTTGTATAGAATATCGTTGTATAGAGAATATCGTTGCTGTAGGCAGGTTCAGAAACCTGCCTACCAATGACATCATTGATGGCGATCAAGCAGGGTGTTAATTTTCAGAAGAAAAACATTTCAAAGTAAAGATCTGGAGATAAGAGGTTTCTGCCTGACCGCTACAGTTTCATTTTCATATTATCACAATATTCAACAATTTTATCGCATATCGCAGCCCTAATTTGTACGGCATGTAAAAGTAAAAAACGACCACCCCCCCACCCCCCCGCTGTCCTCAGACATCGAGCGGTTAAAGGACAGCTCCCATCAGGACGACAGCAGCAGGGACAGCTACAGCTCGGAGCGCCACCAACCGCCGTCTCGCTACAACGAGCATGGCGGTGGCGGCGGCGGCGGAGGGAAGGAACGCCACGGCTCGGAGCCTCGCAGGAACCCAGGGGGTGGCGGGGGGGGAGGAGGAGGAGGAGGAACGGGAGGGGGAGGGGGAGGAGACAGCAGGAAAAGACCCTACTCGTCGTTCAGCAACGGCAAAGACCACCGAGAGAGAGACCACTACAGACCCGACAGCCGAGACAGGGAACGGCAGGACAGGTGAGCTTCAAAGGAGACCGTAACGGTGATTACAACCTGACGGATATTATTGGCTCATTATTCGGCATCGGTATTGGCAATAGTGTACTGAAGTCCTGACGTCACTCGCTCAACCCCTGGGTTGCAGAAGTATTGGTTTCCCAAAGGACACATGGTGTAAGAGGTATGGTGTTGCACATGCTCAGATGCCCTCTAGGCCGCACACATAAGCGTGTGAACATAGACATTCCGTGCATAGATGTGCCAGGCAATGGCCTCAGGCCTGAGGCCTGTTATGGTAGGCCTCAGGCCTGGTATGGTAGGCCGCAGGAAATTTAATTTAATAATATTTGGACAGCTGACAGTAGTCCAGCAGTCCAAATATTATTAAATTCAATTTCAGAATGGTAGACCTGAGGCTTGCGTGGCACATCTATGCACGAAATGTCTATGTTCACAGGCTTCTGTGTGCGGCCTAGAGGGCATCTGAGCATGTGCAACACCATACCTCTTACACCATGTGTCCTTTGGGTAACCGGGCCAATGTCTCTATGGAGAATAACATCGGGTCATCTTAGAATCATCTCCTAAGAATTGTGGTCCAAAAATAAACTGTCTTGGTGATATTGTCAGGGAAGTGGCTCATATTTGATAGTCTTCATATCCATATGAGTTCTTATTTGACGCGATTTTAAAAAAATCTATGGGAATTGAGAATGGGGGGGGGGAAATAGCAACCTGGGTAGGATGTCTAATGACATCAGACTTCAGTGCTCTATAGGCTCTGTGCACAGCAGCCATATTGGAATGAATTTGGCCTGCTTCCTTTCTCCTTCGTGTCCTCATAAAAACGTCATTTTAACAAATACTGTACACTTTCTTTTTGGAGAGAGAATCCTCCTTATATAATATAAATACCTGATGATCATGTTTTAGGGTGCCTTGGTCTCATCGTTTTTTATATGGGTTATTATATTGATCCCCATAGATAGACCATCGCAGTCCTGCCCCCTTTCATGACGACAGGCCCAGGAAATAATTCCCCATGTATTTTTCCCATAGACATTTCAAAAAGTATTTATTTAAAGATCTGTAAGCATCGAACAAAGCCAACTCAGATCGTGACAAATGACAACGAACACAATTTTTTTGGGCTGAACAAATAATTAGAAGAAATATAGGGCAGGGTACACTTTTTTGTTGTTTTTCTTCCTTTGTAATAATTTTGTTCTGCCCAAAATATTGACATGATTTGTCACGATCCGATTTGGCTTTGTTCGAGTCTTACAGATCTTTAAATAAATACTATTTGAAATATCTATGGGAAGAATGCATGGGGAATTATTTCCTGGTCCTGTCGTCATGAAAGGGGGCGGGACTGCGACGCTCTATTGCAACTGTTAGACTGATGATAGGTTCTTGGTTTACTACATGACTATTTCTATGCATTTGATGTATTACCTTGTGGTGTTCTGTAAATCGCTCTGGAGTCTGGATTAAAAGTGTCTGCTACATGCCAAAATTGTCACTCAGAAATGTCACAGATGTGTCCCTCCAGAGGATGTGGCAAATGTATCTAAAGGCAGTTTAACTTATTTCTAAATTCTCACACAGATACTACAGTATGTAAATGTATCTTAAGGTAGTTTCTCTTGTTTCTTGCACAGATACTACAGTGATGGTAAGCACAGGAAAATGGATGACCATCGCTCCAGCAGCAGAGACCACCGGTCGGACAGGGACATCAAGGAGCACTCCCACTCAGACCACCGGTCCGGGTCGGACTACCACAAGCCGCCGGGCCCCCGCGACTCGTACCGCTACCACTCAGACTGGCCCCCAGAGCACCGGGGGTCCGGCGGGGGCGGGCCTCGCTCGCCCCGGGAGCAGCAGCGCTCCTCGCCCTACGACTCACGCTCGCCTTTCGAGTACTCCTCAGACCACCGGAGCACACCGGAGCAGATCTGGAGCAGCCGCAAGACATAACAGGAGGCATCCGGAGCCCCCACCCCCCACACACCAGAGGGCGGGGCTTTAGAGCTGGACCCAGCCCCCCCACAGGGTGGGGCTTAGATCTGGACCCAGCCCCACACCCCAGAGGGCGGGGCTTGGGTCTGGACGCAGCCCCCAGAGGCGGGGCTTAGGTTTTTTTTGGACCCAGGCGGTGGTAGTAGCCATAGACATTGAAACACAGGAAATGCCTTACGGGGAACTTGTAGACCAGAGTTGTACTAAAGCACTGTTTCTCACGTTGTCTGTCGGGTGGAAACCTTGTATGTCCAAATTAAAACCTGTTAACTTGTCAGGAAAGTTACCTGTAGTTATCATTTAGTCACAAGCTCTTGTCAATACCTTTTCAATGGTTCAATATTTATAAAAGAAAACCCAGACGCACACTTTTGCCACTTTTCACTTCATGAATAGAGAAGGTATCTACTAAGCTCACTTGTGCGACGAAGTGGGGTCATTAATTAATTCACGGAAATACAACCCTAAAGAAAAGCCGAAATACGGAGATGAGAAGGTTTCCGTCCGACAGCGACGTTCTGCTAGCTCAGTAGAAGTGGGGTCGACTTTAATCCAATGATCTGCTAGCTCAGTAGAAGTGGGGTCGACATTAATCCAATGGTGCGCAACATATCCTGGGAACCGTGCAGAGGGGGCGGTGGGGAGGGACGGGGGGTTTAGGGGTATCAAAACAAAAGCGGAAAAGTGCATATTTTTGTATCTTAAGAGTTTAAAAATAAGCTGCATCGTGCTTTAGAAGTTCACGGGATGTGGCGTAATTTCTTTGATTATTTTTATAAAGTGTACATTTTTTCTTTTTCGTTTTATTTTCCTTAACGGATACGATTACCCGGGAGTGCTGTCTTGGTGTTCTCATCACCCACCCACCCCTCCCACAACACTGGATCCCGCGCGCGACGGCGCTCTCTCTCGCCCGTCGCGCTTTGGTTCTCGAGTTTTGATTTGAGCAAGTGTTATGTCGATGACGTATTATATATGAATTATGATGAAATGTAAAGGGTTTCAAGGCTGGCCATACGGACGTACCTCGTTTACACTGCTTCTCTCTTCGCTCTCTCATCTGGTTTCTTAAAATTCTTTTACCTCTCATGCTTGAATTATTTAATTTCCTGTCTTAGTCTGTAAAAAAAGGAACGTTGTTTTAGTTTTTTGTGAGCAACCTGATCTCTTTCCATGAAATTACGCAAAAACTGTAAATTAATGTAATATAGGAAGTCAGTGATTTTTCCACTCAGGCGGATTTTACTATAACCCCCCCCTCCCCCATCGAACTCAGGATTTTTGGGCAGTTATATGAAAGAATTTTTCATACCACAGTTGTTAATGATAATAATGCTATTCAGAATGTAACTTTTTTTTGTTATTTTTGGTAATGGGGAATCTCATCGGTTATGTTAGCGTTATTTCTTTTCTTTTGTCAATTATAATTATGTCTGAAAGTGATTTCTAAATAATGAACATTTCAGTCTGGAAATCCAAGTGTTGTTCGAAATATAAATGCCCACTAGATTTCGAATAAACTAGATTTTTCTTTTCTTACATAAAACTTTTATTTTTCCCCCCGTTGACTTTTTATTTGTTTCTATGTAGGCAATAATGTCCAAATCGTTCTATGCAGCCATGTATTATCATGTCACCAACAGCCCAGTCGAGTGAAGCCCGCTGTTACAGGCTGTTGTACACACATACACACACACAAACACACACACACACTGTTGTACATAGAATTTTTCCTCTATATTTCAAAGTTAATTTACACTGAAAAATGCATGAATTTTTAAGGTAATTGTTTTATACAGGTTGTTTATGAAGCCATTAAACTCAAATATCTGTACTCACTTGTATGACACAGTCTGAAGTGGCTTTTCATATCGCTAAACTACCGGTAGTTTATAATTTTATTTACTAGCCGTCTTCGTACTTTTGAAGATATTCCTGAAGTTGCGTTCGCACAGGCAGCTACGAAAGATACGAAGCGGCATGGTGTATGTATCTGTTGCAGTCGGAAGGGTTGATCAATACGCTTATTGAAATCATCAACCGTAAGTCAGAGCGAAAACATATTAAGGCCTGGTTTAAGAAGAACAGGGAATTGGCTGATGGAAAGAATGTATTTCCACCTGGAATGGCCTATATGCACAGCAGCCATTGTTAAGTTACATTCTGGTCAAACATTGATTGAGGGTGCCAATATTGAGCATGTTGGCTGACTGGAGAACACTGCTACACCAGTGGGCCTCAATATGTGGTCCAGGGACCCTCGTGGTTCCCTGAGGGGGCTCCAAAATGGCCCCTTAACTGGTGTATAACGCCAGGGTGTACAAATGGAACCAAATGTTCCATGTGTAGGAGTGTGTCAGGAGTTATGGGGGTCCTTGAATTTTTATTTTTTATATAGAGAGAACCACTGAAACCGGTCTTATAATTGGTAAGACCTGTGAATGAAGTAATTAAAGGACAACTTTAGTTTTTTTCAACCAAGGTTCATGTTTTAGGTTATTATTAGAGAAAGTAACAGATGAGTTTTTTTTTTCATTTGCTGCTTTCTTTCGTTTTAGGGATTTTAGCTGTTTTTGACGGGGCGGGGGCATTCGAGCATGGGGCTAAATATGTATTTTTTTACAAAATATTATGGCGATTTATTTATTTATTTTATTATTTACTATAGTCCTACTAGACCCGAAGAAATTACATCTGGCCACAAAAGATCATGGGATCTACTGAATGTGTCAAACTGCATATTGAGTGTGGCTTCCCCCCAGTAGGCCTCCTTTACATTCAGTAGATCCTGTGATCTTCTGTGGCCAGATGTAATTTCCTGGGGTTTAGGACTATAGTAAATAATAAAAAAGAAATCGCCATAATATTTTGTAAAATAATATACATTATTGAATACATATTTAGCCCCATGCTTGAATGCCCTGCCCCCCTGTCAAAAACAGCTAAAATCCCTAAAACGAAAGAAAGCAGCAAATGAAAAATAATTAACACTCATCTTTTACTTTCTCTAATAACCTAAAACATGAACCTTGGTTGAAAAAAACTAAAGTTGTCCTTTAAGGAAGGAGTAGAGTGGCCCGTGGCCGGATGGAAACCGCAAGGTTGCCAGTTTGAACCCGGGCTACCCCAGAGTTGGTGTCGAAGTGTCCTTGAGCAAGACATTGAAGACAATGAACCCCTAATTGCTCCTGGTGTGCTGGTTGGTGCCTTGCAAGGCTTGCATGGTTTCCGCCGCCATCGGTGTATGACTGTGTGAGAATGGGTGAATGTAATGCATGTAATGCACAATCTATGTAAAGCGCCTCAAGGCGCTACATAAAAAAAAATGCACCATAAGGAAGAGAAGAGGCCCTTTCCAGTAGAGCCATCGTGTAGCGTGAGAAGGTGAGTAGAAGTGGTGAAAACACCAATAAGATTGTATCTGTGCATCTTCATGTCGCTGGTTGAATGGCTGCCGGTAGCTTTGTAGCTGCATTTTCATGTCGCTGGTTGAAGCTTTTGTAGTTGCCAATATGAACACAGCAATTTCCTTAGGTCAACCGTTTCCTAGGTCAATGGTTCTCAAAGTGAGGTCCAGGCACCCCCATGGGTCTTTAGGGGGTCATCAGTAAAATGAGGAACCGTTTAGTCTCATTTTATTGCGACCTGCCGGTCTCATTTACTATGAATTTGAAAACTTGCATTTCCCGTCAGTCAATCCGTCACCCCATGCCTCCATATATGGTCATGCCTCGTGACATCATCAGGTATAGAGATCCCTGATGATCATCAATATTAAGCCCATATATATATGGGAATGCCCGATCCCTGTTAAATCCATTCACAATCAATACGCATTCATTCACAACCATTACACATTCAATCACCCATTCACAACCATTACACATTCAATCACCCATTCACAACCATTACACATTCATTCAACCATGAATTATCAATTACCGGTATCTCTGTTGTTAACCTGAGCTGAAAATGCAAGTTGTTTACTAAAGAGCTGGAGAGACAGTCAGACACTCTGTCATTACCAAGGAGCCATTTGGAATGATACTTACATTTTTGTCCAATTGTGCCACCTACTGTTCATTAGTGGGATCAGTTCATCTAGTTTTTATGTTTCAATGTCACTAGGGTTTATGTTGTTACAGTAACTAACTACAGTATGTAGTATTAAGCCTAATGTAATACTGACATTAGCCTTAACATACTGTAGTTACTGTAACAACATAAACTGGGCATGTCATGATAATTGGCAAACATTCTATGAAATTACACAATCTACAAGCTAGCTCAACGTGACGTGCTGTCAGCTTGTAGTTCGTAGAGAGGGTGGTGGCCTACAGACAACCTATCTAGGTGTTTAGGTGCAAGGAATAAAACCAGTGGTGGAAAGTAATCAAGTACATTTACTTAAGTACAATTTTGAGTATTTCCAATACTTTTACCTCTACTATACTACATTTTGGATCCTAATATTGTACTTTTACTCCACTACATTTATTTGAAAACTTTAGTTACTAGTTACATTAAAGGAGCATTCAGTGATTTGGGTGATTGGTACTTTTTCCACCACTGAATAAAACCATACATTGATACAACTATTTACACATAGCCAATAACTTGCATTGTATGTTATCGTCAATGTCAGGTGGAAACCTTGTATGTCAAACTGTTTCTTTTCAGGAAATCTAAAAAATAACTTTAGATCCAATGTAGTTATTATTTAGTCACAAGCTCTTAATACTTTTCATTTGTTGAATATTTATATAAACCCACAGACAGACGTAACGTTTCCAGCAAGAGTTTTTAAAATAGCAGATCTACAAAAGCTTGCATTGTCACACATTGTGAGCTTGTAGATTGGCTATTTTTACTGCGACGTTTGAGAGACATTCGGGGGTGATGGAAGTAGGAGAGGAGTTATTGTACACATTACATACCATTTCAAATAACCAAACCGCATCAAGGATATACAGCACTCCAATGTCACCACAACAGCTCTGTTGTTAAAGTGCTTAACTGTATACAGATTAAGTACAGGGACAAAATAAATTAAGCTTGAAAACAATTATTTCTTTTGTTTTTTCTTTCTTTTTTCATTCAATAGTCACACATAAACACCCTTGAAGTGGCAACACAAATGGGCAAACATTCTGTATTTGTGTATAAAGCAAACGGCAATACATTACAGTCAGTTTATCTGGGCAGCATTAAGGTACAATAATATGCAAAGTTTTAAGGTCTAAAAGCTTGTCTCAAGGGAAAAGGCCAACTTCACTTTCAAAATGGCACGAGTTCTTCTTTTTTGTTTTACCACCATTTAAATTATTTATGGACAGTGTGGAAGATTACATACTACTGAATTTAGAAAATGAACAATGACAATTTTTGAAAGGCAACATTTATCGAGCCGTGTTGTTGGCGCTCCGCTCCCCTCTGGGGGGGATGGGGGGATGGGACGTCCGTCTTTAGGTTGACTTCTTCTCTTCAAACATGATGTTGGCTGTCGCTCTTTTGGCTGTGGGGCAAAGAGTAAAGGAACAGTCAGCGATCTGAACGGAACCCGTTAGGCCCACAAATAAAAACAATCGTGGAAAAATCTCGTATTTTAGCTCCCCTGCCCTTCTTACCTACTTTGGGCATTTTGTGAAAACGGCTAATCTGCAGATTTTCAACTAAGAATATAGGGTCCACAACTGCGGCAGGGTGATCGCAACCATTGTGAGCTGGCATTTGATTTAGGCTACGCAAAACTAAATAAGATCGAGATATAGGACAGATTATGTCCAGGAGGTCATTTGCATACAGGTGCGAGGGGACTTTAATTGACTACTCGCCACCAAGATCATCTTTTGACGTCTTTTTCATTAATTTTTTAATCTTTAAAAAAAGATTAATCGATTAATCGTTAATATTGAATTATACAAATCGATTTTCATTTGGGACACATTTACACATCCCTATTCAGAATGGTCTCTCTGATATCCACTGTCTAGCAGCGTCCCCGTCGCTAGGTATAAATCTCGGCTTGCCTGTCCGTCAATTAAATGATTCCCCACCGTCCGCCAACACTACAAGCTTTTTTCTCAGAATTGAGGCTCACGTTGAACGGCTTAGGGGCTCATTACTAAATTGTCGCTACCTCGCACTTACAATAATATTGTAGATTGTATTTTTAAAAGTCATCGGATAATAATTGATAATATTATCAAAGAATTTTTTTTTTAAAGTCATCGGATAATAATTGATAATATTATTATCAATTATTATCCGATGACTTTTAAAAATACAATCGCCAGATTATAGCTTTAGGCGATTTCGCTTCCGATTAATTTGGGGGCCTTTGGGTAGCCTATGTGGCGGCAGATACGTTGCAGCGCCGGAGTGAATGGTGGTGGGCAATGAGTTACAATGATATACACAAATGATTTCTTCTGTGAAGCATGTTTAGAGTCCACATACCTTCATCCTTAATCTTGTCGGCAGCCTCTGATGCCTTGTCTGTGAGGTTCTTCACCACGTTGTCGATCTTGCCTTCGTTTCGCAGGAAGAACGGGCGAATGATCCGCGTGTAGATCACCACGGAGCCGTTGTTTGACGTGGGAGACATGCACCACACCAAGAACGCACCCTAGAGAGAGAGAGTCGATTCAATTAGAGTCGACCCACACAACTGGTTGATATGGGGTGAAACCATTCATCGAATAATTAAACAAAACGCAGTACTCGAGAGACGAGTGAAGTGTCATGTAAAAAAGTAATTGCGTGATTTGATACAATTTCCTCAAAGACGGGTTGACTTTAAGGCCCCTTTTCCACTGTGGTTGAACCGGTTCGGTTATTTTCCCCCTAATATTGAACCAGTTTAGAGTGTTTCCACTGAAAATGAATTGGTTCAGAACACTAAAAGTTAGTTCGGAACATGAACCAAAATATGGCCTCCGGTTCCGTGAAAGAAACCACCATGGTTCCAAGAACCAAAGTTCCTTTGGTGAAAAAGGGGCCTCAGTGAATTTTCAAATTCACTGGCCCCACCGTTCCCGGGTCAAAAACAATACCTGATTCGGCAAATAACTGAAGAATAAACTAAAAACTTCAATGTAAATTGGAATATATTATCATATTTGGGGAAGCCTGCATGTATCTGACATTGACCTGTAGGCTACCTCACATAATATTCTGCCTTAGTCTTGACACACTACATGCGTAGTAGGGTTTTAGCAAGACAATTATTATTCCAATTCTGGAGCAAATGTTCATAGAATATAGGAGATCTACACGCTTACAACGTCAACACTCCATTGTGGGAAGACGTGGGCTTGTAGATCTGCTATTTACACACACACACACACACACACACACACACACACACACACACCACACACACACACACAAGGTGGTTCATGCTAAGACTAAAACACATGCAGAAACAGTTATGTTATGCTACTATGGAGTACATTGAAACGCAGCCCCCATCAGAACTCATTTTTTTCTCTTTCATTATTTCTTATTCTCTTTCCAGATATTTTCAGATGGGGTCTGCAGCCAAATTCATATAAAATAATTTACATCAAAAAAGTAAACCAACAGTCCTTGTCATACCAGGATTAGGACATTCAGAAATGCAATAGCCTGCTTGAGTAACAGTGTCGAAACCCAGGACTGTTCTCTAAAGAAATCCTCACGCAGCCATGAAACTAATGATACGTTTGCTTTTCTTTTTCCCTGTGACTCATTCGTTTGCATGAGGAAGCTACTATGTGTTTAGCTCAAGACCCAGAAGAGACATTTGATCTCTCCCTGAAACCCAAACTAGTGAACCTATCTTCACTACTTGTGAAGTATATAAAATGTATGGATTCATTTTTTCTTCAAAAACATTTAATTTCTGTTTTTGTTTTTTGAAAATCTTTTGAAATAATAGGAAAATGTAGGACATTTAAAGGGATATTTAGCATTAAAAAGTGTTTAGGAAACCACAGTGTGCTGTGTAGGCTAGACCACCTGATGCCAGAGTCCACGTGACTCATGTTGGTTATGCAAAGCAGGTTGCCTAGCGACCATCTATTGTTATGTAGCCTTACACAGCGATCTGCTGAAGCAGCAATTAACCCCTTCAACCCTCTATTGTTAGTAAAAAAGAAAATCACACCCGTGTGAAGTGAGGGGCGCTCTTATCATCATACATCACATTCCGTGCTCAACCAATCAAATCATCACAAATGCCATTCCAGTCAATCACAATTTGCGTCTTCACATGGACAATGAATGGAGAATATTGCGTCATAGTGTCTGAGCAAATAGGCATAGTGTCTATTTTACGGCATGATGATGTATGATGATAAGAGCGCTTTTACACAGCCACCAAAACTGGGCATAGTAGGGCACTAAAAAAATCACACCCGTGTGAAGTGAGGGGCGCTCTTATCCGCATACGTCGTCATACATCATCACATTCCGGCCAATCACAATTGGAGTCCTCAATTTCCGGTCCTCACTTTTTATCCTCAATATGTACATTCATTGCTCAGCCAATCGAATCATCGCTATGGGGTGCTCAGCCAATCAAATCATCGCTATGGGGTACACACAAACACACACAACTGGGCATGGGATGGGCTAGCGCCCCTCAAACTACCTTAGTTACACTTGCAGGTTGTGACTGTACTTGGTGATTCTTTCTCTTTACGCCGAATCTCTTCGTAAAAAATAGTCCCATTTGATACCATTTTTGTCACAGCTCGTGTGTGTGTGTGTGTGTGTCCTGGGCATGACGTTAAACTGCTCCGTTGTAACTACTGTAGACTATACGGCTGCATTGCTGCTTGCTATCGAGCCTGGCTCTTTAGCCGGCTGGTAAAGTAAATGCGGGAGTGGACTGGAGAACGTTGTTTCCGGGAAAGAAACAGCACTGCACCAAAGTACATTTACTTAAGTACTGTACTTAAAGTACAAATACCTACATTTTTTACTTGAGTTTTTCCATTTCCAATACCTTTACTTCTACTATCCACTACATCTCGGAGGCAAATAATGTAGGCTACTTTTACTCTACTATTATTTGAAAATATTTACTTTGTAGATTTTTATTATTAAAAAAACAGAGCTTGTAGATGTGCTATTTTCAAAACAATTGTATGCGTTTGAAAACTTGAAATGAGACATTCTGCATTACTTTGGGTAATTTAAGTACATTTTGAAGCCAATACTTTTGTACTTTCACTCAAGTAAATGACATTCACTTGTAACGGAATACATCTACATTGCAGTATTGATACTTTTACTTAAGTAAACATTGCGTGTACTTTTTCCACCACTGATCATTGGCGGCTCACACCGCACTGTTGCGTCACATGGGCATGGGCCTGGCACCGTGCCAGAAGCATGACTCAACTCATCAGGAACTAGGAGTAGGAAATGCCACTGCCTTAAACAAACAAACAGGCCAATTCAATGCTTTTTTTTTTTTACCTTTGCGAGGGTTAAAGTGACGCTGCGGATTGTGTGCACTGTGCTTGTCCACAGCACATGTGCTTATACCGTTAGGTGTCAATTCCGACCAAACTCGACCAAACTTATTTTTCACTGACAAAAACTAAAGCTAAGCTATGATGAAGAAAACTGACTAAATATATTGACAATTTCCACAAATAAAAAACAGGGAAATGTTAGGGAGGCCTGAAAATAGCCGATCTACAAGCCTGCGATGTGTTGTGGGCTTGTAGATCTGCTATTTTCTGCACGTAGCTACAGTAAGTATAAATCAGGCATTACGACGCCATCACAGCAACATACATTTGTAGATTTGGTCGACTAAAATCTCATGATAGTAATCAACTAAAGCAAAAACTATTATTATTAGTAGTAGTAGGCTAGTACAGTACAGTATCATTATGACATTATTATTATTACTACTACTACTACAACTAGAGTATTATTATATGGTTATTATAACTGGGGGCCTGTCAGGTGACATGCCAGGAAACATACCATGCATAGCTCCACAATGGTTCCATTGTTCTCCAACCTGTCCTCCAACCTGTTAGCTAGCACATTTGTCTTTGTTCCTGTCTGTGGAACTACGATTCCCATCATGCATTTTGCAGGCATATTGTATGTGACACATTGTGAGCTTGTAGATCTGCTATTTTCAAATAGCGGATCTATATTAACTTCTTTTGCTTGGGACTCGCCTCCCCCCTTAGAAAACCACTTAGAAGAGATGACCCCAATGGAAATAAGTCTTGGGTCTTGATTTCATTGCGTTCATTCTCGCACTGCCGTAACCCTGTGGGTTTATTGTATTTAAAATCAAATCATATCAAATCAAATCAAATCAAATCAAATCAAATCAAATCAAATGACTGGCACGCAGGACATCACCTTTCCTATGTAGTAGGAAGTGAAGCAGGAAGTTACCTTTCCTATGTAGAAAGGCCCTATGTAGTAGAAAGTGAACCAGGACGTTATCTTTCCTGTAAAGGGAGCCATGACGTTACCTTTCCTATGTAGTAGAAAGGAAACCAGGAGAGGAAGATGTCGGCGAAGAACTCGGCCACGCTGAACACGCCGTAGACCACCCAGTAGGTCAGCCATTTTGTGTCGTCGTCCTTGGTCGCGCTCTCAACTGCTTTTATCCTGCAGAGAGTTAAATTAAGGAGAGTCCATCACTTACTCTGTTATGGTCTGCCACACTGCAAAGACGAGGGTTTACTTTAGCGTATAAATTAGTACATTATAATATCCATCACTTACTCTGTTATGGTCTGGCACATTGCAAAGAGGTGGTAACTTTAACCATATATCTTATTTATCTTAAATAAGATATATGGTTTTTAATGTTGGAAAGGAAAGTGATGACTTTAGTGATGCGTCAGGCCTTACACGACATGGATGAGACAAAAAGCTAGAGGCTTGTTTCCATTGTGTTCCATTAAAAACATTCAACACTCAAAACAACAGGACAACACAACCGAACCGTGCAACAAAAACAACTGCATGAGAAAATCAAAATATAAAGATTTAATTAATGATGGTGACATAAAGGGCCGTAAACGGCACACAGAGGTTGTCACTCAGCCATTTACAACACTGGCCAGGCAT
Organism: Protomyctophum parallelum; assembly: GCF_964188405.1. NCBI lineage: Eukaryota > Metazoa > Chordata > Actinopteri > Myctophiformes > Myctophidae > Protomyctophum > Protomyctophum parallelum. The sequence goes on from NC_139713.1 coordinate 26,268,287, forward strand.
CCGGGCTAAGTCCAATTTGAATTTGAGTATCATCCTTAGAGTATCATCCTTAAAGTGCAATAACACTTTGGTAGAGGTTGTCTTGTAATTACCATTGGTGAGGTATCTTGCTCCGTGGTGACATTGATTAGAAAATAATCCAAAAATAGTCTCCTTATTGACTTGCGTTGCACAGTGTAAATGCCAGAAAAGTGCTGGCAGCACACTTTCTTTTTTTTTTGCTAAAAGTGACTTTCAGCGCTGATTCACTGCAATGTAAGACAACAAGGGGACTATTTTTGGAATATCAATTTCTAATCAATGGAGCAACGGAGCAAGATACCTCAGTATACCAGAGTCTGCAGACTGGTGATGCCGAAAAAGCTCCTCTGAAGTTTTATCTTATCCGATCTTCATCAGGACATATACATGACGACACAATCCAAACCTCTAACTAAAGTGTCATTGCGCTTTAAGCCAAGTTAACAAAGATTTGCGAAGAGACTAAAATGGTAAACGGCGGTGCATTTATCAGTTAGTGGCTCAATGACAATTCAACACTATCTCTGGGGGGGAGCCCGGGTTCGAACTGGGAACATTCCTCAGGAAGTAGAGCGGCCCGCTCCTGAGCCACTGCTGCCCCACTAAACCATTTTAAGACCAATTCATACTCCATTGTAGGGCTGCGTCACACATCAGAAATAGATGACCTACTACAAGCTCACAGTCTGCTGAGCCAATAGAACAAATCTATGGTAAACTGACACGGAACATGAAATGGGTATGCCACTGTTCTGCAAAACGGGAACTACAGTTAGTCTTATTGCCCTGTATTCACAAGAATCAGCATGGCAACCGCGAGCGGCCACGTTTGACACGCTGACTTCCCTCGTCCCGCAGGGAGGTACGCTGGTGGAGACGGTTCAGCACGCGGGCCGGCATTGGCCGCACTTCAACTCGCGCTAATCGGTTCGGCTTTGTGACCGATACGGCTTATTATATCACCCTCTTTTATCATTATCACACTGTGATAACAGCTTTACACAGGCTGTACATTGTGACCAGGCCTGCTATGGAACATCATGTACCATACATACAACACTCCATATATACAGTACGTGCACTGAGATAAACCTACAGTACACACACACCTCGCCCTGTCTAAGTGGTATTGCAATGTGCAATAAAGCTTATTTTGTAATCAGACCAACACCCTATAAACACTCTGTGGTGAATTCCCTCAACACTTTGGCAGCAAAGGGAGGGAGGGAGGGATGGATGGATGGATGGATAGATAGATTTTTTGGACCAAATCGGCCATTTTCTTGTAGGTGCAAACGGGTATCGGCATTGGCATTGATTGTGTGCGATGGATCGTATATACGATGATAGATTTTTTTGTAATGTCCCAGCGCAAACCTGTGGTCTCAACCTGGGGGTTGCGACCCCTTAGGGGATCCCACAATTATTTTGTTGGGTCACCCAATTATTAAAATAATTAATTTATTAATTTATTTTTACTGAATGGCTGAAATGGAAATTTAGAGTTTACATATTATCATATATTTATGTATTTTCTCTATTAAGGTTATTGTAGCTGTCAATTTGTATTGGTGGTGGGAAGGGGGGCGGGGGTCGCGAGACATAGACAAAGCATTTTCGGAGGTCCCCAGCCAAAAACGTTGAGAACCCCTGTTGTAGTGCAGGGAACTGTAATGTGAACAATTTTAATTCCCAAAATACAGTTTATTCTCCACCCACCAATCCACAAAAACAAATCACATCCACATAAGAAGCACCTTTGTTTGGACCTCTGGCACACTTGAGTCAAGTGACCTCGCTTCCCTTCCAAAATGTGTGCGTTCCTAGGGGCGTGTCGTAACAAAATACTCTCTAAACATTGCTATACTACAGGTTTTTTTTAAACTGATTTTGAACGAGGGACAGGGTTGCCAAGTCCGCTTGTTTACCGCTAATGTTGGCTTGGTTTTTTCTGGCTTGTTTTAAAAATCCAGTGGCTATTATATGGCAATATTATTGGGCTTGTTTTGGCTTGTTTTTCGAGGGAAGATTTGGCTTATTTCTCTCGCCAAGAGTTGGCTTGTTTTGGGCTTGTTTTTTGAGGTAGGCTGGCTGGCTCACAAGAGTTGGCAACACTGACCAGGGACCACCACCCTGACTAAGAATCAACCTGGGGACCACTAATTTGTGTTGGGATGGGATATGGGTTAAGATCAGTGGTTTCGTAACACTAGCTATGCAATGCATCCCATCTATACCACTGTTTCTCCACTACTAGTGGTCCATAGCATAATAGGCCTGCAGGTGGTCCGTGGGACAATGTTTTAAAATATAAATAATATAACATATATAACAAATGCCTTTGTTAAATTTAAAATATGTTTAAATAATACAGTATTTCAAAAGTACATCAAATGTAAGAAATTATTTTAATTAATAGCTAATAAATATTAATTAATATTTATATTAATAAATATTATTAATATTTAAATTAAGGCTTGATTTCATTCACTGCACGATACTGCGATACTTCACGTTGCTACAATACTAAATGGCAAAATGCATGGTCAGGGACCACATGCAATACCTTCACGGACCACCAGTGGTCCACAGACCCCTGCTCTACTACACTGGCCACTATGGTTAACTAATAATTATAGGGCTCCAAAACGTGCTCTGAAAGGTCATGTGACCACTCATTCCCTGCCAGAAACGTGTTTTACATGTTTTTATTGAAAGCCCAGAGCATTGGAACGGGTTTTTATTTTTTCCCCCTCATTCAGAATGGTCTCGCTAATATCTACTGTGAAGCAGTGTTCCCCATCACTATAGGCCAGGGGTTTTCAACTGATTATGAACCAGGGACCACCTCCCTGACTGAGAATCAACCTGGGGACCACCACCCTGACTGAGAATCAACCTGGGGACCACTGTTGTGTTGGGAGGGGGGATATGGGCGTGGTGTGGGGGGAAAATTAACCTTCCATATTAAAATCATGTTGCTGTTCATTGTAACTTACTGTATGTATGAGCGAGCAGACACATGCAATTAATTATGGGCACATTTCCTTATAATGGTGACTCAACCAGGCAAACCGGTACAGTTTCCCTTGAGATTCTTCTACCTCCCTTTTCTGTGGAAGTTCATGATGTCCGACTTCCCAGTAACTGACAACATCGATCAAGCATCATCGTATGTCAGACTCATCACGTCATTTACTGCATCGTTTCTCAACTTGTGGTCAATATAATAATTTCCTACATTACTAAATGCATGGTCAGGGACCACATGCAATACCTTCACGGACCACCAGTGGTCCACGGACCACCTGTTGAAAACCCATGCTATAGGCAAAGCTCAGCTCTGTGTATTTGACTACCACAAAGATGGCCGCTGCATAGACTGCTGTAATAGCTGTGATCTTTCCCCGCCTTTTTCTCGGAATTGAGGCTCAGATTGAGGTGATTGAACACAACGATGTTTGGGACTCAATACTAAATCGGTTACACTATTAACGCTTCTGAAGACTTTTAAAGTTTCATTAGACAGATTAGTATAGGCGATTTTGCGTCCTGGTTTTTTATGGTGAATTTTGTGTTTTTCAAAATAAAACACCCTGTGCATCCTGTTGGCAGGAAGCCACAGTGCCGGAGTCAATGGTGGTTAGGAGTTCATAAGTGGTCACATGGGTGGGCCGCAAACACTTTTGAGATTTTCAAGTGCCCAGATACAGAAAAGGTTGAGAACTACTGGCCTGAAATGGTATCGGGTATGGTCGCCCTTAAACCATCTCACCCCTCATTTTTTTCCGCCAACCTCACGCCGACCGCTCGGTGCCGCAGTTCTTGTATTCATTGTTTTGTTTTACTGAGAATAAGGTTAGAAATAACTTTAGGGTTAGGCATAGTTTTACTGGGGTTAAGTTTAGGTATAGGGTTAGGTTTAGGCATACTTTTACTGAGGTAAGGTTAAGAATAAGGTTAGGTTTAACCGTTTAAACATTATTTACTTAGGTTACTTTAGGAATACCAGGCCACGCAGTTCCGCAGGCTGTACGCCCGGGGCGAGTTGGTAAAGGGGCGACTCGTTTGGTATTCCCTGAAACAGACACACACACACACACACACGCACGCACGTGCGCACACAAGTAACGGGGAGAAACCAAACCGGGCACAGCGCCCAGTCTGGCCTGCAGTGACTCCTCACTTCACTATGGTCGTTATTACGAAAGCGGAAGTCATCTGTGCTGCTGTAGAAACGTCCTAATTAGAAGGCTGACATCATCACCACACAATCACCAAACAACGTGTGTGTGTGTGTGTGTGTGTGTGTGTGTGTGTGTGTGTGTGTGTGTGTGTGTGTGTGTGTGTGTGTGTGTGTGTGTGTGTGTGTGTGTGTGTGTGTGTGTGTGTGTGTGTGTGTGTGTGTGTGTGTGTGTGTGTGTGTGTGTGTGTGTGTGTGTGTGTGTGTGTGTGTGTGTGTGCGTGCGTGCGTGCGTGCGTGCGCGCTTTCACTTACGATATGTACGCTGGATACACAAAGCCGATGAGGTTGCATAGCAGGGAGGCGCCGTATCCGATCACCAAATATATAGCCAAGAACCCTATGACAGCTGATGATAGAGAAACCATTCCAATGAGTACATTAATAAACACTTGAAATAGATGGTATTCACTACAAAAAAGAAATAAATAAACACTTAGAGCCTATTATTCACTACAAAACACTTAAAATAAAACGGTATAGGCCTATATAGGCTATCCAATACTAAACAGCATTTTAAATAGTCATCCACTACAAATTCTATGAACACACGTTACCTTGTTTCTACTAATGCATGCGTGATCCCTGATGTGATATCTGACCGCGGATCAGCCGTTACACTATTTCCCCTTATTACACCCTGTCATACGATGGTATAAGGAAAAATGGCAGATCTAGCTTTCGCTTTGTCGTACGTATATAGATTTGCCATTTTTTCGGCTAGCGACAGTCTTTTTTTTTTTTTTTACCATTTCACCCAGAGCGACATCAGACATTGCCTGAAGGTTACACAGTATGTTTTTTCCATTAAATGGAAATAATATACTTTTAACACTTTAGGCTGTATAGCTCACCGAAAAGCGGCAGCTGCCTCTGCCTCATATCATCATCATTGACATTTATCGGCGAGCGCCCTGCGGCGTTTATTTCTTTAATCATGTTACCCACCCAATGCGATGTAGGAGCGGTTCACGCCCGTCCTGGCCTCGATCTTGGCCAAAACGTCCGTCATCAGGTTTTTCTCGTGGAGGAAGGCATCGAATCTCGCCTTCAGCCCCTGGTTCGCCATGATGACCTGCTTGGAATGGATCTGGATATGATTTAAGTGTGTGAGTGTCTGTGGATGCAGTAGGCTACACACTACTAGAGAAACAATAAGCAGGCAGGGAGCGTCGCTACTAGCTCTGTATGTGTGTGCGGTTTCAGTGCGTGTGTGTGTGAGTGTGCGCGTTGTTGATGAGTGAACAACTGCGACAGCCACCATGCAGCAAGGAGGAGCGTCACTTCTCTGCAGCCATGACGTCACCGTCTGCATGACCACCAGCACCCCCCCCCTCCCCTCTCTTATGGAAGTAATAGTATATGCCTACATTTATTAACTGTCTATAATCTAGAAATTATATAAATACAATTAAAAAATTAAAATTTATTGATTTATTAGGGTCCCCCCCCCATTGTTTGTGTTTGATTGATCCAAATTGTAAATTAGGCTATATACATACAATTAAATACATAACATGTATTTATTTGTGTTTTTTTATTCTTTTAATTGTTGTTTGAAATTGTTTGTATTTATTTTTGGGGAACAATGGAGAATTGGATATCAATTTTGATTAATTGAAAACGGTGGGCCCTATTGTAAACAATTAAGTGTAATGCTTTATTTTGTCGTCCACAGTTAACCGTTTTTGTATTGAGTTATGCTTGAAATGTACTGTAATTCTGCAAACTGTCAATAAATACATCAATCAGTCAAACCATCACTTCTTCACGCTGGACCATAGCGTTATTATGAGTTATTCTATGCGACGTAAGGTATGCGTTTTCCCCATTGTCTCGGTCTATACTTTAGTGGAAAATAAACTATACTTTCGCTGCTCACCTACACGAAGGCGGTTGTAGGTGGTTGAAAGACTTTTCTTCGCGGTGGGGTGATTCTCAGAACATTAAACAAGCCCTCCTATGTAAAATCCACTTTTATAGACACAAAGAATATTATCCACCAGATGGAGATGCTTTTACTAACTCAATACTGCCACCTACAGATCCGGTCAACGACCTGGTCTGTATATTTATTTTTAATATATTATTTTTCAGGTTGGGAAATTTCATCTTATCAGGAGAAACCCACACATATCCAGAGTTGTTCAGTGCAAAATGTGTTATTTTTTTTCTCTCTCTCCTGATTGGATGAAATTGATGTATTAATTAATGTAGGCTATACTGTTTGTTTATGTTTACCATAGCATTTATTTCGTCTAAGACTTATTTTCGAATTGTACTTCAATCAATGGCATTGGGCCAAACACCAGTAGGCGATGCTCAAAGAAAGAAAGAAAAAACTGAAGTCTCCAGGGATTCACTGTAGAATGTGTGTAGTTAAAAAGAAAACAAATACACTAACATTTCAACGCAATATAAGTATTGTGCTGGCAAGAATGATCCATTGTGTTGTGGTCAACAGAGTCCTCTAGTGGCTCAATAGCGTAGCTGCAGTAGCCTATTGAAAGTGTGTGTGTGTGTGTGTGTGTGTGTGTGTGTGTGTGTGTGTGTGTGTGTGTGTGTGTGTGTGTGTGTGTGTGTGTGTGTGTGTGTGTGTGTGTGTGTGTGTGTGTGTGTGTGTGTGTGTGTGTGTGTGTGTGTGTGTGTGTGTGTGTGTGTGTGAGTGAGAGAGACATATTGAAAAAATATTTAATGCCCGATTTAAGTAGCGTGACATGTCAGAAGAACAGGGGTTTTCAACTGATTATGAACCAGGGACCAGTGGACCATCAACCTGGGGCTGGGGACCACTGTTGTGTTGGGTGGCCGGGTGGGGACATGGGCATGCATGTATGGGGGGGGGGGAAGCTTGAAATTAAATGATAAGTTAAGGGCTTATTTAATTAATTTAATCATGCTCTTAATCCCTTCTTGAGAATCTGTGGAATTTTTTAAAAAATCCACAGAATCTTCCCAGCAACATTGGCACGTCATCATACTGTAGTCACCAGTCACCACAGGTAATTTAGTGTGCCGTTTCTCAACTATAGTCTCCACTTTCCTACATTACTGAATGAATGCATAGGGACCAGTTGAAAACCCCTGGCTTAGAATACACAGGGGGAATCAGGAATTGGCATAACAGCCCCTATTTTCACCGGTCCCTAAACTTCTTTGCCCTTATTTAGCTTTTTACTATTTTGAAAATCATTTTTTTTAAATAGTTTAATGGTCTACAGGCTACAAAACAGGCTTTTACATGTAGGCTACAGTACCAGAGTATTTATTTTATATTGTGTCTTTTTATTTAAGTAAAAACAAACAAAAAAACCACTTGTTCCACCACAGTTGAAAGCTCATTGAAGCTGGCCTATGATAAATGTCTCCTTTACAGATAAAAAACCTTTGTCAACAATGTATGGTGTGTTTCCTATTACATTATCTCAGCTTAATTTGTTCGCTCTCCTTCATTCATGTTCATTCTTCATTTAACTTCCAACAACATTGTAAAATGGCCCGGGAGCTTTCACAGCCTTGAAATGCAATAACACTGTTTAAACATTACACAGTTCACTTTCATTTAGTGTACAGTTAGTTGATTATTCACAATATTATAAAAAAGGCCCATGGTGTGATTTATTTTGATTTAAAGGTGCAGGAAGTGATTTTATTTTGTTAAATAGCTCTATATTGTGATCATTGCTATAGACAAGACAAGTGTATGTTCAGTAACAGGAGGCTCCCTGTCTCTACAGCTCTGTAGTAAACAGAAAATGCATTTCAGGGCAGGATACAGGGTCAAGTGATATTCAAAGTGATGAAACTAAGTAGATTTGATCAAGCAAAACCAGAACACTACACAATAGACTATATGGCGGCCATGTTGGCATTTTGCATTGAAAAACCAGGGTGGAAACCATAGACTCGGCTCTGGGGCGTCTGTATCGTGAGGCTAGCTTCTGTGACGCACGCGGAAGCTTGCCAAGCTTCCACGCGCATCACAGAAGGGGATGTTCGGTAGGCCAATCAAAGACAATGTAAACGTTTGTTTTCTCATGCCAATAAAGCTCCTGTGAATTGTTAAGTCCCGGAAAACACACGCTGTGATTGGCCAGTAGTTACATGAGTGGCAACCTGCCTTCCGCATTTCCCGCCTTACCGTGCGATATAGGTCGCTCCAATGAACTGCAGAGGCATCTAGGTATCTAGGTGGCAACAGGGTGGCATGGCATTAACATAATGGCAACATCTATTGAAGCTGATAAGAGGATACTCTCTCCTGATTGGATGAAATTGGCAACCCACCTGAAAGTGTATTTTTCCATTTATGAAAAAGCTGACATGTGGGAGATTCCTGTTACTGGACAAACACTCTCTATAGCAATGCTTACTAATCACAATATATAATGGAGCTTTTACCTTTTTAAGAAAAAACCCTTTCACTTACACTACCTTTAACAGTAAAGGAAAATTACCCATAAGTCTCCTCTGTTACACATTATTAACAAGATAAGGCAATACAAAAAAATCCAGACATAAAAATATGCAGGTACACCCTAATATATATATAAAAAAGAAAATCGTAAAAACAAACAAACATACATACATGCAGTATTGCTCAACGTAATTGATGTTTGTCGAGTCCATAATTGGTTGGATTTATGCCATTTAATTCAGCGGTTCTCAAACCTCTTTCCTCCTTGGAGCCCCCCTTCTTACATCTGACAATGCAGAGACCACCCACACGTGCACACACAAATGTGCGAGACCGCACACACACACACACACACACACACACACACACACACACACGCACATTCTGCACAATTATTATAGAATGTAGAAGAATTGTTATTTTGATCAACGTTTGCCTGTTATCTCTCCTATGGTACTACATCAATACAGAATGGAATTGTGGAACAAAATCTTATGAAACAACAAAATATCCTTTCGTTTTTGGGTCAGAGGCTAAATCTCATCAAATGGTGGTCCGTGACTCAAATGCCAAATAAATAATGGACCTTGATTTGAAAAAGGTTGAAAACCACTGATTTAGGATATACATCGATATAGCGTTGAGCATAAAAAACAGTCTCCATGGGAGAGATGATGGCCGTGAGATGAGGAGGGTCCGCACATCACGTTACCCACAATGCATCACACTACTCATAATGCTTTGAGCCATGAGAGGACATCTCATCAGTTTCCATGGTGACGACACTCCACAATTCAAACAAATGACAACGAGCAAAAAAAAAAGAAAGTACGCAGGGCTTTTGCCAACAATTCTGTCCCGATATCCTTTGTCAGTGGCGGTGCGTCCGCTGAACGCCACGGTGAAATGGTTAGGACTCCCCCTGAAGTTCCTTGGCCTTGGTTAAGATCGTGTGTACATCCGAGATGGGGTAATCCTGGGGGAAAGAAATAACCGTGAATCATTTCGTGATCTGGACAGTCACGCAAATAATTGTGTTTTGGGGATACATATACTGTAAATAAAACGCACAGGGAAGATATTACAAATAACTTAACTAATAATTGCTGGTACCAATATTCAGAATAGCCCATAACCATTATACTTTCAAATACTGACTGAGATTGTACATATGCTAATTTCAGAAGAAGCATCATTTATACCGATAAGGCGGGACCAAGAAAGAGGACAATACGCAATAAGAATATGCACAAATAAGACGACGAGCTGAGTTGTCAGTACCCGGATTTGAACACACAACCTTGTGTTCCAAAGGCAATGGCTCTACTGACTGAGCTACACAGACTATGAACATTTCATGCAAATTGCTCAAAAAACCAGGCAGAAAATCAGGTATAAGCGTTTTTTAAACTGCTCAAAGTGGCAGAAGATCCGAGGGCGGAGCTTACTGATCAAAGGGACACATGTGTTCCCCATGAGTCAAGGAACAAGTGGAAACAATTGCCATGACTTTTGGACAAAGGAGACACATAATGTGTATGTGTCATTGCCAACGGTCAAACGGTTCATGAGATATGCACGTTCAAAGTTTGCATTTTCAATCGAGTGCTATAGCGCCACCATTTGGCCAATCGTCATGGGCTTCACATAGTCACCGTTTGGCATGGCCCTCTACCAGATTACCGCGTTTCACGAAAACCGATTGCACGGTTCAGCCAGAACAGCTATTTTTGGCGGAAGAAGAAGGAGAAGAAAAAAACCCACAAAAACAACAAGTGACCAAAGTCACTTCGTGACTTCTTGGTCCCTTAAAAAAACATCTTACCTGCAGTAATCTCATATTGACTGTGAAGTCGCCCGCCAACAAAAGATCACGAATAAGTCTGCAAGAAAGAAGACAAACCATTGTATTCCTGTCAAAAACATTCATCTCATACAACAGCTTTTTTCAACTTTGTAAAATATCTCTGTAAGGAGTTATTTGATAATAATGTCTACAAGTAAACATGTAAACACATCATGTCTCTCATATCGCTATGTTATCAAGTGGAAATCAAAACAAAAAAGTGACACTTTTCAGCCCTTTTTTACAACAAAGTATGCCATTAATCAAGGCATTCATTTACCAACAACAAACAAAGAAACACCTTATGTGTTGTTTAGTTGTGTAACTATGAGTGTGTGTGTGTGTGTGTGTGTGTGTGTGTGTGTGTGTGTGTGTGTGTGTGTGTCCGTCCGTGTACATCTAATCTCAGTTACTGTTAACCCGGTCGATGCCAAATCTTGCGCACACACTCCCTGGATACCAATGATGAACCACATTTTCCAGAACGGCCTGTTATAGCGCCACCAGGAGGCCGACTTTTGAAAGACATTTTTTTATATTACTCCTCCAGATTCTGTCCGAAAATCCCGCAAATTGTTACACACTTCAAGACGGACGGATCTGTCAGATATTTCATATTCCATCCTAATTGGCTAACATACTGTAGGCTTTCAAAGTTTGCAGGATTGGCCTGTTTTGAACGAAAAGCCTCAAATCATGAATGCAGCGTGCAATTTACGTGAAATCTTTCACAGACTTTCCTACTAGGCTGAGGAATATATCCCACGCCTTTCACATTGGCCTGTTATAGCGCAACCAACAGGTGGATTTTTGCAAAACACATTTTTGGAACAAAATGCCTCAAATCATCCAATTGCCATCCAAGGCGTAAGAAGAAATGGCACCCTTTTCACATTGGCCTATTATAGTGCCACCAGGAGGCCACAACCTGACCTGCCCTGGTGGAGACCTGTGCCCAGAGGGGCACTTTATCTAGTTTAGTTGTGTAACTATGAGGTGGCTATGCTAAATCATACTTTAGTAAGCTGGAAAACAACAGGGAAACAAACAGCCAGTAGAGGGCAGCAGAGTTTGTTTGGGTTTGGGTTTGGACTGAACAGAAAACTGCACCAAACTTATATCACCAAATAATATTCAATTATGACTCCATAATAAGGACAAATATGTTACTTTGCAGGTTTCGATTATTAACAGAAAACATACATGATGTGATAGATTATGGTGTTATTATTATTGGTTAAACAAGTCATTAAAATCACCCCCACCTTTACCAGCTTCAACATTAAGAGTGTGAGCTTGTAACCACATATCTGCTATTTTCACTATTTAAATCCGTCTTAGTCAGTTTTGCAAACGCACAATAATGATTAATCATTAATCATTTTCATTTCAGTTTAACAGTTTTCATTATTTCGTTTTACGGGCATGGTTAGTTTTAGTTGACTGTAATCACGCTGCTACTCACACGAGCATGGATACTGGATAGTTTTAGTTGACTGTAATCACGCTGCTACTCACACAAGCATGGATACTGGATAGTTTTAGTTGACTGTAATCACGCTGCTACTCACACGAGCATGGATACTGGATAGTTTTAGTTGACTATAATCACGCTGCTACTCACACAAGCATGGCGCAGCAGACCAGGATGAGGAAGTGGAAGCGGTCCTGGTCGCTGAACAGAGAGTCCCAGATCCGGATGACCTCGGGAAGCAGGAACTCCTGAGAGAGCAGCAGGGTCAGCCAGCGGAACGTGAAGTACTGAGGCTTGATGTTCTGCTCCTGCTGCGGGGGGGAAATATAAATAAGAAAGTTTGTGCACGCACCAAAAGCTGGAAATAGAAATAATAATAATAACGTGTCGTGATGAGATGTGCTGTGAGCTTGTAGATCTTCCATTTGTTTTGCAACAACTTAAAATAATTACATTAAATAAAAACAAAGTCCAAAATAGGGAGGACAGGTTGGGAGTTTTATAAATATAGAGGGCATGCGCGTGACATCATCATCATCATACCTGGAAGTTATGTGGCTACTAATGCCTGAGTGTTAAAAAAAACTACTTTCTAGCCTTGAACAGGCCATACATTACATACATGCATAAAGTCCTATCTGACTGTCTTAAACAACGTTAAACTCACTTTGCCACTTGAACCAATGAAAAGTATTAACAAGAGCTTAATAAGAGTTACTTTCCACCACTGCAGAAACATAGTGCTTTAATCTTGTAGTTACCAGTCTTAGGTAGAGCTCCATGTCCTTGTCTTTGAGCATGGAGTAGACGCTCTCCATCTTGTACGTGATGCCACACTGCGAGTCGTCCAGGCTCTTGATGAAGTTGTCCCGGTTCTCAGACATCAGGTTGGTGAAACAGAAGAACGTGTCTACTTCAGCGTGCTCTGAAAGCCGCAACGCACATGCACACATGCGCACGCACACACCAACACACACAGGCGCACACACCCACACACGCGCACCCACATATAGGTCTAGACGCTTGACAAAGCCATATATGTCTCAAATGTTGTTGTTTTTTCCCTATTGGGAACAAAGTCCAAACCTTAAACTAACATTAACACATCGAGTGGCAGACTCGGGCTTATTATGCTTTAGTTTAGCAGGACCGGGCTGGACCTTTTGCCCAGTGTAGGGCTCTAATGAGCGAGATCCTTACCGTAATTACCCTAATTAAAGGGAAAATTGATTTACCAATTTTCTTTGTTTTTACATCTTCCAAACGATTAATCGCCCAGCCCTATACCCCAGCCTCCGCGGTGGTGTGCAGGCATTGGAACTGCCACTAGCACTCTGCGCCACCCGAGCGCCATACATGGTTACTTATAGTGATCCAGTTGACACGTCTCATTGACCGACCTTTCCACTGGTCGTTGGGGTCCGTGGCGAAGGTGTAGTAGATGGGCCCGACGATCTCGTTCATGCCCTGGACGTAGGCGATGCCGGGGTTGAGCTTGGCGTAGATGAACAGGATGCGCTCCACCACCTCCCAGTGAGCCTCAAAGCCGCTGGGCAGCACCTCGTACTCGTTGGACGGATACAGGTTCAGAGACTTGCCGGGAGAGCTGACCTTTGAGACGACATGGAGACAAGAGACTAGGTGGATGAAAGGCACATGGATTAAAGCAAAATACAATCTCACGGCTGAAACTGTGTGCCCCCACACTACTAGCGCCGTTTCCTAAACAATTAACACAATATGTTAATTAAATTGTGATGTTTTAGTGATATTGTTCCTGCCGTTACATAAGTGCCAATCAGGTGAGGAAATCACAGACTGAGGCTTTGCTTTTAAATGAAATATCTGAGACCATATGGAAGATGTTTCTGTAAATAATGCTAGTTCGACCACTTGAAATGCTTAACTTAACTTTGCTTAATGCTTAATGCTTAACTTAGAGAACATGGGAAATATACCTGTAAGAAACGAGCACAAACTAATCTAATGCACTTGACCACATGATGTAAAGCTGTTCATTATGCTTGTACACAATGACCAAAATAAAAACATAATTAAAAAAAAAAAGCTCTAATCTTAAAACAGACAAAAGTAGCCTATTCTACAAGCTTTGGCATTTACGACAATCACAAAAAAAGCACAGAATAATGAATCAAAATCACTTTGGATATCTAAATCAGCAGTCCTCAGAGTGGGGGTCCGGGGATTCTTGGACCCACCCCCTCCTCTGGTGTGTTCGGAGGACCCCTAGCAAAATGACAAACACACAGACTGGCACTCACGTTGGTGACTCCGCTGCGGTTCCTGTTTACGGTCTGTGCTTTGAGGGTGGTCTGTTCGACGCGTCGTCTCAACGTCTCATAGTCGTTCTTAGGGTCCAGGATGAGTCGACACGGATACTCTGTAGGTCTCTGAAAGAAGTCCATGTCTGGATACAACCTCCTGAGGACACGCGCACACAAACACCAATGTCAATTCCATCGACAAACTATGACGAAAAATGTCCGATTACCTTTTTTTCCACTGCCAAAAACTAAATAAGAATTAAACTATGGTGACTAAAACTAAATATAGTATACTGACAATTTCGTCAACAAATAAAAACTAGACTAAAATGTTAGGGAGGGAGACTAGTGGGGAAGAGACCCAGTAGAATCTTTGTGTTGCGCTCTGAAAATAGCCGATCTACAATGAGTCGCAGTGTACTGTAGATCAGCAATTTTCAGCATGCAACCAAGTGTAAAATCAGGCATATACGAGGCCTGAAAAAACACATTTTTGTCAACGAAATCAACTATAACTTTCCAGATTACTAAAATCTTGGCAGGGAAAAACCTACCTGACGTCTTTATCGATTTGAAGCAAAACCTCGTTATCCTTAAAGTAGTTATTCCACCGGCTGTCAGGGTTGGGATTTAACGGCTGAAACAGAAGAAAACCAGGTTGAATTACTGATTGAAAGGCTGTAAACAGAAGAAAACCAGGTTGGATGACCGACCTGCACTTTCTAAGGCAACAAAAGAGTTCACGATCAAATGAGGTCAACAGCAGGTCACACGTGAGCAGCGATCGTTTCGCGGTGTCGCACAGAATATGTGTGACAAACTGTAACTCACATGACTCCAGACGTCGAGACCGCCAGTCGCCAGACCTTACATTTATTTAACCCATTTAGGCCTGAGGCCGGTTTTCTGTAACTTTATTTTATTATTATCGTTGCTATATATACAGTATCGCATAGTGTCTTTATTACTGCATGTCCAAAACTGTTTCAGGATTCAAAAGCATCAGAAACAAGCTCAAAACACGTCCCGATCTGCAACTCTTTATGCTTTTGTGTGATGCTGTAGTTATGATAAAGTAGGGCGTTAATTTACCAAAAACACGATTCAGTGGCAAAGTGCACTGATTGTACGCTGACTGACCCGACACTGATCTTAAGTTCTTAAGTCAAAGTGTGTGACTTAAATCAGTGGTTCTCAAACTTTTTCATGTCAAGGACCCCTAAATTAATGTATTTGGCCACGGACCCCCATCTGAAAATATTTTGTGCCAAAATCCCCATGCAAGATTTGTAGCGTTAACAATTTCAAACTTATTCAGACATTTTCAAAGAATGTTTCAAGATGTTTTGAAAATAGCTGATATATATGGCCATGGGTGTCCCACTGTAACTGGACCCCCCTTTGAGAACCCCATGCATTAGATCACAGAACACCATAACTCTGAGTGTACAAATGGAACCAAATGGACCCATTTGTACACTCTCAGAGTTATAACCACATAAAGGTCTTCTTGGTTCCTAACTATCTATCATGTATCTGGGGACCCCCTGTAACCCCCTCATGGACCCCTGGGGGTCCCCGGACCCCACTTTGAGAATCAATGACTTACATGGTCCTCCATGGTGACGTCCTCTCGGTTAAGGCCCAGGTTGGCCTTAACGCCAGGCTGAATGATCATCTCTTTGAGGAACTGGGAATACACCTCCCTGTAATGCAGTACCAGTGCAATATTATCAACTCTTGCAAATGGTATTCAAAATATTAATGATGTATTATTATTATTCAATATTAAACAATCTAATTGTAAATACTGAACAAAATATTGTGAAATAAAATCAACTAGAAAAAAAACTAGAGAAGTGTGCTACATGGTGATGTATTGATCCACATGACGTTACAAGGGGCGGAATAATAAAAAAAAAGTTTTGGGTTTTCTCTATAAATAAAGTCGGGCAATAACTATAATCTGGTTACCCTGTTAGGCAACCACACTAATAAATTAAATTTCAAACAATAAATTGAATCATGTGGTGAGATTCTTATCCTTATTGAGTCCATCATTTCCACTGAACACTGTCCTCCTCATTACCTCTGCTTCGTAAGAGAGAGAGTGTGTGTGTGTGTGTGTGTGTGTGTGTGTGTGTGTGTGTGTGTGTGTGAACCTCTGTTTTGTGAGGAAAGAATCCCAGGCCTTCTGATCAACAGGTAGATAATTAAGTAGAATCTGAAAGACAATAAAGCATCAATTAGGATAAAATGCACTATTCACAGCTCTGTCATTTCAACATACACTTCATCAAGGTTTATGACCAACTATTACCACTACGTTAGTCTCACGTAGCCAGACAACTATTCCACAATCTCTGAATGCTATATAGAGTCTGGAACTACACCTCCCAAAATACAAAATATCTGGAGAGCTTATTTTTTAATTTCCATTTCTGCTAAGCAGCAAGCTATACTGTATGTACAACTTATTTGTAGCTGCTGTGATCAGTCTGTCCTGCACTGGCTGCTTCAGAGTGGAGCTCTTTATCTGGGATTCATTCAAACATCTACACAACACCTGAAGGTTTTACTCACTTTCCAGCAAAGTGCACGGATGCCTCCTTCAAATGGGATTCCTGAGTAGACAGACAGAAAGCGGACAATATGGTTTAAAATATACTGTATATCAAATGTATACTGTATCTGCATTAATTATTGACAACCTTTTTTGGAATATTGAAACAGAAATGAAGAGTTGATCCCATGATGTTCAACAGCAGTGGCTTTTTTTTAGTTTTTCGCACACCTTAACCAAGTACATTATCGATCTGCTGCTATGGTACTAATTACCGCACCATGGGCCCAATTCACTAAGGAAATTTACACCCAGGTGTAAATAAAGTGATTATTTAATATAAAGTGTCTATTTTCAGCTGGGACTCTGGTGCAACGCACAGGTCCTGGGCCTGGTGAGAGCAGGAGTGGACCTGGTGAGACGTAGGAGGGGCCCGTCAACCCACAGAGCCTAGTCCTTCCTAGTCCTTCCCAGCCCTGGCAGAGTAGTTCTGGAGTAGTTCCAACAGATTGTGTGGCCTTGGTCTTTCCCTAATGGGACTGATCGAGGGTAGCTACTGGGTCGTTAGTCGGGACGTGATCATCCCGGCTGGGTCGCCAGAGTGAGGGGTATGATGTTCGACAGACCCGAAACCCAGATGACCTTGGGATACATCACTGAGGATACGTCCCAGGTGCATCCATGCAATGTTGTGTTATTATTCTAAATACATATATGCAAGCTTTGATTTCTGGTAAGTCACACTCGGACGTGAGAATGGGTGTAGTATCCACCGTGTACGCCCAAAAATAATGCTGAATCCCACATCTAACGTAGGAATGGTCAGAAATCCCGGTACGCCCAAAATATGCCTAGTGAATTGGGCCTTATTTTTTGTTTGCAATGTTTCAATTATGATGTGCTTCATAATTTTCTATTCATCTGCTGATCTATGTTCTATAAGCCATGTTCATGGTATGGGTCTAGCAATGATTGAGAAACCCCGCCCAACCCAAGACTCACCTATCAGACTAGACTGATTGAGTGATTTGCATGTTTGTGGCACCTGGGGAGTGTGGCTCTGGTAGTCCAGGATGAATGTGAGCAGAGAGACACAACTGGAGGAGCAGGAGTATTATTTCCCACGTCTCTGCGTAATTTGTTTCTATTGGATCTTATTGGATACCACTACCACTGGATTAACTGAAATTTTCTATTTGGATTATTGGATTTCTTGGATCAAGACTTTCCATTAAATGACAAACAATGCAAAAGAGTTAAAAGGGTGGTAAGAGGTGACTAATTTACCATACTCACGGCATAGACTGGTTTGCATTTTGCTTTCTTTTGGACATCTGTGTTTCGTTTATGGGCAGTGCCAGGACACCAATTGATTTACCGAGGACTGTTCTATTTTATTTTAAGTGTGTATTTTGTTATTCACAGTTACATTTAGTTTTGGCGTAAATACATTTCAGCTAAACTTATTTATTGAATTCTTCAGAATTCTATATTATTCTGAACTGACCCACCGGCCACCAACTCCCTCATTTTTGCTATAATTGGTGCTTCAATTATTATTATTGTGACCGTTCTATATGTGGCCTGTCACAATAATTGTGACAGGCCTAACTCACCACTGAAACATAGCTGACGGAGAGTCTCCAGGTTGATGTCTTCTTCACTCAAGGCCACTTTGAATTCTTGTATCCTGAAAAGGAAAACAAAGTGCGTTTGTTGTTTTCTGGCACTAATTACTATGCTTCGTCAAAATTATTGGAAGAAAAAAAACCTACAAAAGTTGAAATATGGAGATGCGAGGTTTCTTCCCGACACAGGCGATAAATTAGATCAGTTTTATGTGTATTCAAAGGGCTGTTTGTCAAACGGCAGCTGCTGTCGCATGATGTACAGTACACAGCCACTGTCACTTGTTGTCACATGACAGTCAAGCCTGAGAGTTGAGACACTTGAAAGACAAGCAAACACTGAACTGAGCAGTTCAAACCAGTGTCGCCAGACTTTGCGTGAGAAATAAGCAACCACGTCTATGAAAACAAGCCCAAAAGAAGCGACTAGGCCACACTTCGAAAATAGTCGATCTACAAGCTCACAACGCATAGCAATGTGATGTGTTGTGAGCTTGTAGATCGGCTATTTAAAAATAAATCTTGAAAAGAAAAAGGGAAATTATGCTTGAAACATTTAATCAAATGCATGGTCCTTAATTATTGTTTAAACAATAATAATAAAAAAATATGCAAGCATGCCCAAATAAGCAATTACACTTGTGACCTGGCTGCAACTACCAATATTTATAAGCAACTTTACCAAAAAACAAGCCCAAAGTCGCTTGTAATAAGCAAACATGGCAACACTGCTAACTATCAGATAATGTTGATGTACGGTATATGAGCAGTATATCTGCATATCATTCATGATGACTCAACTTCAGGAGTTGAACTCATGAGAGATGTCACCTAAAAGGACGACATAATGCTTGAGCGTAAGGACTTTAAATGACATCACCACATTTATTTTTATTTTTATCATGATTAAAAAGAAGAAAATAATATATAAACAAAAGGAAATATCTCTTTGTCGAGGCAAGGCAACTCGGAGACAATACTCATTGAACGGGTAATTAATTAATTCATTTCTATTCTAATTATTCTATAAGAATTCTATTCTTCCGTAAATATTGTATTATTATTTGTGAAATCACGTCACAGCTCTTTGCAAAGTGGATTGTCATTGTACAGGTGACACCCCTGTTATGAAATACTGTATATACCCAATCACAGTACTAATTTGAGGTTGCTAAGCGAGATCGGACCCCAAAGGCACCTTTGAGTTGATTAGGGCCTGGCACTTCGGACTTAGCACTTTTGTGTCACTTTTGTCAGTGGCTTCTGCTATTATGTTTAATACAACTTGTAGCACATGTGTGACATTTGTGTTCTGTACCGTCCGTGTTTGCATGTATCACGAGTTACATGGCCGGCCGCTCACTTCTGAGAGAGATATCATTAATTTGGTGATTTTGGTCTTTGGTCTCGATTAGGGCTCAGGCTATGACAAATAAATTGCTGACAATGACCAGTAGCAATAATCAAAGGTACGATGAACAAAACAGGCCTTACATTTAATAATGCTATACTTTTAAAGCTTTTCGAAAATAGCTAATCTACAAGCTCACAACGTATCGTGATGTGATGCGTTGTGAGCTTGTAGATCAGCTATGTTCACTATTTATTTTTTAAACGTATGAAAAAATATATATACCTATGATTGGAAACGATTCTGATAAAAGAATTGCAATTATGACACAGTCACAGAGATATTATGTAGATGATTATGTAATTATTGTGACAAGCCTAAGGAGTCACCATACAAGAACATGAACACATGCACCCAGACAGTATAGTCCATCTTTTAGGCCAGTCCACACCAGTGCAACTCCTTGTACAACCATTGCATTGTACAACCATTGCATTGTCACTTGCAATGAGTTGCATTGGTGCGGTCTGACCTTTAACCACTGAACACCAGACAGTGTTCATAATCTGGACAATAACTGTCCATTATAGATTCACATAGGGAGGCCTTGCAGCTATGGCGAATAAGGCATGATTTATTTGCCAACAACTCTCTTCTTAGAAATTCCGCTATTTAGTATTTAGACATTTAATTGTAGTGACTTATGTGAATCAATGAGATCCTTTTTTTTAAATAAATAGAACCCATGGCATGCACTAAATGAGCCCCCTTTCAAGAGCAGCATCCTCTCCCCACAGAATAGATGGTGAGACCACCTGAGGACATTATGCTTTTTGTCTGTTGACTGACAGACATTATTTGATTTATGGTTTTGACCATTAACATTAAGTGGCGCTGAAGGTAACGTTGCAAAGGTAACTGGTTATTATACTATAATGCACTAAATGCAGATGCGTACATGATATGTAGTAGGGCTGAACAATATAACAATAGTCGCACTCTATTCATTTCAACAATGAATCCTGGTATAAATTATGTTTTTGTTTGGATTGGAATAAACAGTTTTAAGGGTAGCAGTGAGAAACTGTATTGCTAAGTAATATTATAGTCAGTGTCAATAGCAGCTGTAGCAAGGCGCCATGTTTTCCCTAAAACCATGTTGTCATGGAAAAAACAAAACTTTGTTTATAATTATATCAGAGTGCATCCATACAGTAGGCCATTCACTCTAGTTTCTATGATGGCAGGCAGCATACCTAAGGCCGAAAAACATTAAAACGTTGAGTTATCACGAGTCATATTATCGTCATCACAATATTCAACAATGTTATCACACATTGCATGTTTTCCTAGTGTCGTGCAGCAGCCCTAGTATGCACAGCTGCAAATAACTTAAGTCACGCACTTGTGCAACAGTTAGTTACTCATCGTGGACTAACTTGATTTACACTGATTTGCAGAGGGGAGGAACCCCGCCTATTTGATAATGACAGTTTTCTAATGTTGAAGAAAGTATATTGTGGTTCTTCACGGTTATGGGCGGCCCCCAGGAGTCCTTGAGAGGGTTCCAAGGGGTCCCCATGCAGCCAAAGATTGATAGTTTGGTTCCATTTGTAGATTTGTAGATTTTGTACAGTTAAAATAACAGGCTTAAAGGATTTTACACCGTAGATTGTGTAGATTATAAATGGGGGTCCATGGCCTAATGCATATCAAATTGGGGTCCTTTACAATTACATAATAATAATAATAATGATGATAATAATAATCATATTAATAATAATAATATAACAAGTTTGAAAATCACAGATGTAAGCATAATATAAGCCAGGTGTTGGTCACATGCTTGAGATGTCCTATTCATGTGGCACATGGTAGGCCTATATTGAAATTCACTGACACATATTATACATTAAGCTGTTGGATCTTTTTTTTTCATGGATGCGTTTAATTGTCCCCTGCGGTTATTTGACAAACAGGAAAAGCCACCCCAAAAAAGTGTCTGCCTATATTTGACAATGACACTGACAGTTTTCTATTGTTGAAGAAAATATATGGTGGTCATCAAAGTAGCTTATGGTTATGGGGTTCCCCAGCCAGGAGTCCATGAGAGGGTTTCAAGGGGTCCCCACTCCCCATGCCCAGCTAAAAGATTGATAGAACAGGAACCAAATTGTACCCTTTATACGGGTCTCATTTTTACTGGCAGCGGAATTCGATTTTTAGAATACATCTGTAGGCTACAGGGTGGGCGTGTAGGCTTTTAATTGAGCTTTTAAGTTTTACCCAGTTAATAGTTAACCGCAAAACTCGTGATTTGCTCGACTCTCCATTATAATTAACTGTTCATTATGATTTAGCTTATTGTCTGTGGGCGCACACCTCACATAGACATTGATTCTGTCCGAAACATATGACCATCCATCATCATCGGTTGCGATCTCAGTGATGATCACGCGCACTGCACGATCCTGCCAAACCATTGTAGTTTATTTACACGCATCTCAACGGCTGCTGGTACCGAGGCTACTGTCTAGTGTCTATCTGCTGCTAAATGTGAACCGTCAGCATCGATCAGACATGCACTCACAGATCGATCATCGATTTCCAATGCGATCAACCGATTGCATTTAAAAACACTGTTACGCCTCACCTGTTTCTGTAGGAAGTCGACATTGTTGCGTGTCTTCTTTAATGGTTTTATTGTACAGTACTACAGTCACAATAATAATAGTATGGCTTCAGTTCTTCCGTCTTCACTGAGTTCTCTCGCTGCGTGATTCCATTGGCGCGCCACCAACACCCGCCCACGGACAGTTTAAAGGCATGTAATTGGTCGGTGCCGCGGGGTGACGTCATTTTAGTAGCCCGGTCCGGAAGTTGCCCTAGTCGGTGTAGAACAGGGGGTTCTTGTGTTTCCTTTAGTTAGGAAGGTGAGGCTTCATTAACTTGTCTGTCAGGAAAGCTAAACAAGTCGGATCGATGAACTAGAAAGAAATATTTAAGGATTAAATAGTGCCATGGCCGCGTTTTGATGGGCTGAACCCCTATTCATAATGCAGCTGTTTCTTTCTAGGACTATGTTAAAGGATAAATTAAAAACCTACCCTATGTTCCTCCTCTGTGGGTGCACGGGGAGTATTTTTTCCCTAGATCTTCTTTTTTGCCTTCTTTTTACATCATATGGCACTACTTCATGGTATTTTTCTTCCTGGAGACATACCAATGCATAATTTCTAGTGAATTATTCTTCCTGACAAACTACATACCAAACTACATACCAAACTACATAGGCTACTAAGAATTTTGAATGGTTGAGTGAGGGATTGAATTGATTGAATACTTCAATCAGGGGCGGCAGTGGCTCAGGGATGCAGGCCTACATGGCCAGTAAAACAGCTAGATGGGAACCGTGAGGTCCAGGGCCCCCCAGAGTTGGTGTCGAACAGTCGAAGTGTCCTTGAGCAAGACTCTGAACCCTATTTTGCACCTTGCATGCATGGTTCCCTCCGCCCGCCATATGGCCCATCGGTGTATGAATGGGTGAATTAGTAGTGCATGCATCTAAATGAGCACCATTTACCATTTATAAGGACAAATAAAATCACACTGAAGTGACGGGGTGTCTCAGTGTTTACTGCTGTAAACGAACATTAAAAGTTCATAGACTTGACTGCCATATGACATAATTTCAAAAGCCAGACGGAGTGGCTATAGCGCCCCTCAAAAATGCCCTATAGGCCTATACGCCATGGTCCCACACACAGAAGATGCCCATGATGACACTTGTTTGTTTATTTGGTCATTTTATTGTTACATTCTAGATGAATTAACATTTTTTAAAGATTTCTGAACCACATGCACAATTAATTAAGTCAAAACATATCATGCAGGCCTGTGTTAATTATGTTGAATTCTTTGCAAGAGCTGTTGCTCTTGCACATGGCCACCCTGGAAATGATAGCAGAATGTAGAAATAACAATGCCCTATTTGGCTATCTCAGTTTTGATCAACAACCAGATTTCAACTGAGAACCCTGTGTGTAAGAACTGTAAATGATTGAATCATATTCATATAGCAATCACCTCACTTGGTTCATAGTCTGCCCCATGGCCTCCTCAAGCTAGACTAGCTGTATAGGAGGCATCCTTTTTTCTTAAGATTTATTTTGGGGCTTTTTCATGCCTTTATTGATAGAACAGTAGACTGATAGGAAACGGGGAGAGAGATGGGGAGTGACACGCAGCAAAGCTCGTCTGGGATCGGGATTTAAACCCGCGACACATTCTCAGGCTCGAACCATAATGTCAACTGGCTATTTTCTACATTAAGGAGCAGTGGCTTTGGCTCTATTCCAAATCTCTCAGATGACTGAGTTTCGTACCATATCCATATGGGAGAAAAAAGCAGAGCTACAAGATCACAATGAGTTGCATGGTAATCTAAATCTGCAAATATATGCTGTCAAATAATTATAGAGGGGTAAAAAGTAAAATATTTTGTTATTTTCCCCTGAGATGAAGTATTTAGTATGGTACTATAAAGTAAGTAAAGTAAATGCTAAGTAATGTATGCTTGAGTAAATAATTAGCTACTTTCCACATCTGCAGCCAGGAGAGGTCTTTAGCCTAATTGTACTTTGTACTGTATTTAATATGTAGCCTAATGCTTGTGCTTATTTTTGTGTATTTGTTTGGATTTAAATAAAAAAGCTGACTCTGTGATTACAGTTGTGTTATGTGAGTGAGTGATGTTTGCTGCAGGGTGGAACAGAAAGCCATTGATTTTTTGATTGATTGATTGAAATATTTATTAACAGTTTGTAGAATTTACAGTACATTTTAAGCACAAACTCAATACAAAGACTGTCAACTGTGAGTGGACGACCCAATTAAGCATTACACTTGTTTACAACAGGGTCCACATTGTTCAATTCATCAAAACATTTAAAGACATACAGACATTTAGAGACATACAAATAGACATTTCTATGTAGCTAAAGTACAGAACAGGAATTCATCATATGGGAAGCAAAAAAGGGAAAAGATACAATAATGAGGGAAAATGGGGGGGGGGGGGTGGGGGGGATTCAGATTTTACAGAGGCCAGTTTCGAATTGCAGCCATCCGTAGGTGCCCTTTGAGAGCGGTTTTGAAGGAGTCAAGGGATTCACATGTCTTAATGACTGTTGGTAGGGCGTTCCACATTTTGGTGGCATAGGAGCGAAAAGAATTTAGTCCCTTGTTTGTGCCGAATCTGGGTTGTACATGGTTTGTTGCACTCCCTCTGGTGTTGTGGGTGTGGACTTCGTTTACATTAAGGAAGTATTTAGACAGGTACATGGGTATCTTGGTGGTGTATCGAATCTTGTGGACCAGACCCATTGCAAGATGCTGTACTCTGTCGTCGACCCTAAGCCATCCCAGCCTGTCAAAGTGGGCAGGGGTGAGGTGGGTTCGGGGGGTGAGGCCAAGTAGGAGCCTGACCAGTTTGTTTTGGGAGGTCTGGAGCCTTGTTTTAAGGGCCTTTGAGGTGCTGTGGTACCAAGAGGTGGATGCATAGTCAAAGAAACCTTGTACGAGGGCTCCTGTTAAGGTCTTCAAGGTGTTTTTGCTGACCAGTGAGGAGATCCTGTAAAGGAATATTGTTCTTTGATTGACTTTTTTGATTACGTTGGTGGCCATTTTATCACCGGAAAGATTGGCCTCCAGGATGGAACCTAGGTAGGTAATTTCATCTTTTCGTGTGATAATATTGTCACCCACTCTAACCAAGAAGCCATCTGCCTTGCTGAGTTTACTATTTGATCCGAAGATGATGGATTCAGTTTTTCCCAGGTGTAAGGATAGTTTGTTATCAGCGAGCCAGGTGCAGATTCTACCGAGTTCAGAGCTGAGGGTCTTTTCAACCTGCAGTTTGTTCCTGTCCGAGACCAGCAGTGCTGAGTCATCTGCGAACAGGAACAAGTTGCAGTCACAAGCTGAAGTCATGTCGTTAACATAAATTAGGAACAGTAAAGGTATTGGGCTTTTCTGCATTTAGACTAGAATCATGATGAAGGTATCGGTCAAGGTTCAAGGTTTTATATTAAAAAGTAGATTAATGGTTCCAAATATATCTGAAGAAGTGTAGGCTATATACATAAAAGTGAAAAGTAGCCCAGTCAAAAACACCCTTGCTAATTCACACACATTTTGTTTAGAAAATTACTACATTGTTATATATCTGGCTGAACTGAAACTCCCTTATGCCACTTTTAATCAGAAAAAGATGCAAGTTTTTAACCATAATAAAATAAGGAAAGAGCCTCGACACAGAATTTAAAGCAACAGGGACCCCTGCTGATCAATACAAGCCATGACTGACTGAACCAAAATGTGGATTTATTGTTTAAATCTTTAAATGCCTCCCCTCCCCTTGTGTTCAAAAGACATAGGCCTACTACCTACTCTTCAATGGAACCGGAACTGCACTCCAACAGCACTGCAATTACACAGAAATTGTAAAAGATGTGGTGATGTGATCGATGTCGATGTCGGTCGATGTCGATCGATGTCGATGTCGATCGATGTCGATGTCGATCGATTTAGATCGATGTCGATCGATGTCGAGGCGATGTCGATCGATGTCGATTGATGTCAATGCCATTGTGAAAAGAACAGAAACCTTGTTTGATATATGTTTGTCTAAATTAAAGATTAAGTAATATAGCATCAAAATAAGTCAATCCTGATATAGACATCGGCTATATGAAAATAACTGATGAGCTTACAATGCAACACAAATCTTGTAGGCCTATGGGGGTCCCTGGCACAAAATAATCTGAAGGTTACACTGTTGAGAACCACTGCTTTACTGTAGCCTATACTCATTGTACTGCAAGGGTTCCAAAACTTTTCAGGCCGCGAACGGCCAAAATAATCATATTTGAACTGGGGAGTGGGGATCGACCCCCCATCCTGACAAGAGTGTGGGGGGCTTTTTATGCCTTTGTGTATTATTGATAGGACAGTAGGCATATAGGAAATGGAAATGGGGGGCGAGAGATGGGGAGTGACACACACATTTGGCTTTATTTCTGTCGCTGTTGTGCCAGAAACAGAGAGAGATAGTGCTGCACTGTTGCCTGCTAATGAGAGGGGGGGGGGGAGTTGCACCACTCAGTTCACACGGGTGTGATTTTTTTGTAGCCTACTGTTGAGTGAGAAAACAATATGTTGCACACTAGGTAGGGACCCCCGAAACAAGTACTGTACTGTACTGTACTGTACTGTACTGTAGGCTCCTGTGGGACCAGTCGAGGCTGTCTTTCTCCAGACCTGGCAACCTAGGAGGAGCAACCAAGGGCAGGAGAAAGAAGGAGAAGAAGAAGAGGAGGAGGAGGAGGAGGAGGAGGAGCCTGTTGTTTGTTGACATCGGTGGAAAAAGAGCAGCTCTCTGGATGAGTGAAGAACGAACACTGATGGAAGAATAACAAAACACAACAAAACAACACTATAACAACACACCACACATCCTCCTTCCTCCGCACAACACACACACACTCACAGAGAGACACAGTGACAGTCACATACACAGCAGCAGGGTAAAGAGACCTTCATTAGAGTAGAGAGAGAGAGAGTGTGTGTGTACATGGCTACCGATGGCTACTAGCTAGCCCGTTGTAAAGGACACTGCTGCTGTTCTGATCCAAACTCTACCTGATGCTGATGGATCAGTGGCGCTTCAGAACTGAGTTCTGAAGCTGTTCTGACCCGCTGTTCTGTTGTGTCCAGCCTCTGCCTGCTGCCACATACACAGCACAACACTACAGCTGTGTTGTTTGTTGTCATGTAAGTATATACTGTATAAGGTGGTGGGGGGAATGTCAAAGTATTATGTATCTAGTCTGACCTCACGTTACATTGCCATGGAATTGTGCCGTGGCGCTGTGTCAAGAGTAAATGTAATCTGAGGTTACAGTTTTCGCTGTCAAAGTAAATGGATAAGATGTTTGTTAATTCTGGTTTTGTCCAATGTCAAAGTGTCTGCATCTATTCTGACATTATACATGATTACATTATAACTGTTGTGGTAATTCTGATCTGACGTTACATTACATGTAATTATAGCACTGTGTCAAAGAAGGTCTGTCAAAGTAAAATGCATTGGATCTAAATTTACATTACTGTAACTATAGCTCTTGTGGTGATGTCAGAGTAAATATATCTACTATCTGATATGACATTGTAGCCTGCGGCCACACATCACAGCAAGCTAACATTAATAACATTAGCATACTAAATGTCTGATTGTCGTCTATATGCTACTTTCAGGTTTATATGATAAGCATCACTGGTTGAACTCTTGATTTAATTTATTTTAAGTAATGTACTACAATGACAATGTGGAAACACTGTTAAAAGTTAAAGTACAAAACATTGCCATACCTACGGCTACAGTATAAAACTGTTCTAAAAGTACTCTATTTGTAGAATGGTCTATTTCACGATCATGATAGTGATAATGAATGTATATATTGCACTTTTCCAAACAAGGTTACAAAGTTACAAAGCATAATAACCATACAGGTTAAGTATGTAATTACTAATGTATTAGTGTGTTTATTATTTTAATGTTAGCTGGTAAAGTTGGTGCTGCTTACCGTGTAATAATACATACTACATAGTAATTAATGCAGTAGTTTCCAACCCTTTTCATATCAAGGCCCATTATTTATTCGGCATTTGAACCGCAAACCACCATTTGATTAGATTTAGCCTCTCAGACCCAAGACTAAGAATATTTTGTTATCGTTGGATAACATTTTGACATTTTGTCAAACCATTTACTTTTACGCTCTCAAGAGATAAAGATCTAATTAGGGTCCATTTGGTTACCATTACCAACTCTCTATCATTCAACTGGGGACCACCTGGAACCCCCCCAAGGACCGCTGGTGGTCCCCGGAACACCGTTTGAGAACCACTGACTTAATGTATCTTTTGTAATCTAAATATGCAAAGTAACTAAAGCTGTGAGTGTCAAATAATTGTAGTGGTATGAAAAGCTAAATATTGATGTCTCAGATGTAGTTGTGTGGAAGTATCAAAAAGTTATAAAACTATTATTATTTAATTTTCCCAAATTGATCTGAATTTTTGCACTTTTTGTAAAAATTCAGAAATATATATATATTTTTTTTCTAGAATTGGTGTCTGTGACCTTGCCGCCCCCCTCGGCGAGGCGAGGACCGATCGGCCACTTCATCTCCCCACCCCTCCCCTCTCCCCTCCTCCCCCTTCCCGGACGCCAGCCAGCCAGCCAACCAGCCAACCAGGGGAGGTGAAACGGTCCACAGTCAGCCAACCAGGGGACGTGAGCAGTCCACAGCCAACCAACCAGGGGAGGCGAGCGGTCCACAGCCAACCAACCAGGGGAGGCGAGTGGTCCACAGCCAACCAACCAGGGGAGGCGAGCGGTCCACAGTCAACCAACCAGGGAAGGCGAGCGGTCCACAGTCAACCAACCAGGGGAGGCGAGCAGTCCACAGCCAACCAACAAGGGGAGGTGAGCGGTCCACAGCCAACCAACCAGGGGGAAGCGAGCAGTCCACAGCCAACCAACCAGGGGAGGCGAGCAGTCCACAGCCAACCAACCAGGGGGAGGCGAGCAGTCCACAACCAACCAACCAGGGGGAAGCGAGCAGTCCACTCCACGTTGACCATGGCGTGCAAAGCTGAGGACAGCCCGGACACCCTCATGACCCTGTGCACCGCCTACTGCCTGCGGAACCTCCGCAAGACCATGTGCTACCCCAGCAACCGCAGCAAGCTGTGCCTGCGCTCCGACATCTTCCTGCCCAGCGAGATCTGCGACAGGCTCGTCAACACGTACGTTAATCCCACACATACATTCATGTGGTCATCTATATGTGTTTTGCAGCCTGAAGATGTATCTGCTTTATGGCGAAATGATGTAATTATGCAATTATGCAAGTCAACCTGGCTTACCTGTTTTGGGTCATTGAACCCATGAAAAGTATTAAGAGCTTGTGACCTATGTCAGGGGTTTTCAACAGGTGGTCCCTGACCATTCATTTAGTAATGTAGGATTTGTTGATGTTTTAAATTTTAAATTTTGACTAGATTTAGAAGACATTTTGATGCTCTTGCTTCTGAAATGTGTGCGTTGTGGAACAGGTACATGGAGCTGGTGCACACAGACAGTACCTTTGAGCCCCAGGAGGGCTTCTTCCAGCTGTTCTCGGACCCTCGCAGCACCAGGCTCACCAGGGTGCGTCTGAGGGAGGACTTTGTGCGGGACAGAGACCTGGAGGCCATCCGGAAGCAGGTCAGTCACTGTCCCAGCCTAGCCTGATTATCACGAGACTCTTTTTGTATGGTTTATATACATTTGCATCTTCCAACCTGAATAGTAGTGACACACCCACGTTGGTTCCCACTTCAGGGTCTTTGTTTGGTCCCAGATCCGAACAAACTTTTGTTCAGATCAAACTTTTGTTTGCGTGTGCGTGCGCCGTGCGTGCGTGCGTGCATCCAAGCACATATTGATGCAAACAGGGTCGTTGTAGGGCCAAAGACGTCCGTGACCTTTCTAGATTTCCAAGTCTGGGCCCTGATCCAGGGAAATGTTGGCGTAGTCGATACACATGAATCTAAATAACATTCATTCCCAGCATGCATGAACAAGTAACTGGCATACATTTGTATAAGTATTCCTCGCAACTGTCAAAGGAATGAGGAGTGCTTTAGGGGGCTGAGGTGGAGTCACAAGAGGTGAGTTTCAGCTAGACTGCGGTAGACAATGGGTCTTAGTTTTAGTCATCTGAAATGTTTAACTGTTAGTCGACTAAATACCGTAAGATTTTAGTTGACTAAATCTACACGTGATTTAATCGACTAAAATGTATGTTGGCAGGCCTTGATGGTGTTGAAATACCTCTAGATTTTATTTGTTGACGAAATTGTCAATATATTTCATTCATAGTTAAGCTTAGTTTTTATGTAGTTTTTATATAGTTTTTAATCGACAAAATCAACACTGGTAGGAGGTGTGGAATGTTGTGGGTGTTTCAGGGACAGACTGCAGGGTGTAGGGTTTGATCATGTCCCAGAGGTAAGATTACATATAATAATTGATGCTCTACAATTTAGGCATTTAGCAGACTCTCTTAATGAAGAGCGACTTGCAGTAAGCAGGAACAACACATGGTACTACTATAACTATGGTATACATCAAATACATATAACTAATCAAGGATCATAAGCAAGCTAACAGTAGAATATCTGTACAATGAGTATACACATAGAGTGCTATGCATACGCCTACGGTTGTCGAAGATTGGGACAATAGGTATTCCCAACCTGTGTGGGCCGAACAAAAAAAACAACAACCCAGAGAAATGTTTTCACTGTAATCCTAATAAATAATTATTTATTAATAATAATAATAGCTTAAATTTATATAGCACTTTTCTAAATACCCAAAGCGCTTTAAATAGGAAGACTAGGAACAGACTTTATTAAGAAAAAAACCAAAGCAAAACATAACAGTACAGGGTTAAAAAGATAAAAGGATAAACGAGGAAAGGGGGGGACATCCTAACCAGACCTCACCTTAATCTGCATTTGAGCCGCACAGACCACCATTTGAAGAGATTTTGCCTCTCAGACTCGACTTTTTGGGTCGACTTTTTGTTGTCGTTGGATAAGAATTTGTCCACATTTCCATGCTGTATTGACGTGGTACGATACCACAGGAGAGATAACAGGCAAACGTTAATCAAAATAACAATTATTCTACATTCCCTAATTGTATTGTAAATTAACTAATGCAGTTGTTTAGCAATAATTTAACTCTTGAGAGTGTACAGGTCCATTTGGTTTCATTTTACAATCTCAAGAGTTAAAAGATCTATAAGGGTCCATTTGGTTACCAACTCTCCATCATTTAGCTACCTGGAACCCCCTCAAGGTCCACTGGTGGTCCCCGGACCACTGGTTGAAACCCCCTGGGTTAAAGTATACAGTACAGTATGTCGGCTCCATTCATTGATCTCCAAACTCAAACACAATCTCTTGATTTAACCTCAGGTCTAGGTTGGATGTGTGGAGCCTCGGCCAGGGTGCTTTAGGGACAAACGTGACTGTGTGTGTGCAGGAAGAATTGGGGTTGTAGGGGTGGAATAGGTCCTGGAGGTAGGATTACATATAATGACTTTATGTTCCACAATACAGGTTTTACAGTACAAGTTTGCAAGAGGTAACAATGTCCTTGTTGTAACATTGTGTGTAGTGTGAGAGCAACCGTATTTACTAGACAATACGCTGTTCTGTTCAATGATGGGAATGAACTTGAAACTACAATCTTATCGTACACCTTTTAATGACTTGAAAGAAACCCCAGCGTCCCTATTCTGGGACAAACAATGAAGCGTTGCTACGAGACGTGAGCTTGTAGATCGTCTATTTATGGCATATAGATTTGGTCTTGAGGGAATAAAGCAGCTGACATACAGTAGTATAGAGCCCAGAGGGACCCCAGGTTTAAAGTGGATCAGTAGGAATACCTTGATAAGGGTCTGGCTGTAATCCAGTGGTGGAAAAAGTACTCACATTTTCAAGTAAAAGTATAATTACTGCAATGTAGAAATTCTCTGTTATAATGTTTTAATAATAATACAAATCTGCAAAATAACTAACATTTTCAAATAGTGGAGTGGAGTAATATTATCATAGTTGCCTCTGAGATGTAGTGGAGTAAAAGTACAGAGAATTGGACAAACGACAGTAAAGTAAAAGATCCTCAAAATTGAGTACATGTACTTACCATAGTTACTTTACACCACTGCTGTAATCACCCCATACATCGCAATACTAATAAACATTCCTGTTGGTCGATTTCCCAAGAACGAAGACAAAACCCACGGCACAGAGGAAGAAAGTCAGTTTTAGATCTGCTGAGTGAAGTAAACGTTTTAGAACAGGACTGAAGGCATACATCAGTCAAGGACATGACAGCCCTGTGGCCTCAGGACATGAAGAAGAAGAACGACGACAAAAAATCCCTACAGCGTACAAATCTTTGCTGTCTGCCCGACAGCAAAGATTTGTCATATGATACAGATACGGTTTGAGAAATATGTATTATGTACAGGAATAATTACATTTTCAGGTGCAATCAAGGACATGTCACCTACAGACACGGGAAGTGCAGAGCAGACTCACTCCCCACCGCAGTCTGAAAACCACCTATTCACTAAGCAGAGTTCAATTTTTGATCTAGCTTTAGTTGTAGCTTCTAGTTTTAGTCAACTAAATCTCCAGTTGATTTTGTCAACGGAAAAATATTTTTGGCGGGCCTTGATGGCATGGTAATGATTGATTTTACTCGGTTGTGTGCTGCAAATAGCTGTGCTGCTGCGACGTGTTGTGAGCTTGTAGACCCGACAGCTTCAATAGCATAGCAGTATATTATTATCCCATTAAAGGGCCACTTCACAGTACAGTAAGAAGAAAGGTCGTAAAATGGGTGCACTGTTTTTTATTAGCAGCTACACAAGGCTAGATAGAATATGTACGTTGCTGGTTAAAACTCACTGGGGTGAAAACGAGCAGTCCTTTTTCGATTTGACTTGATTTCCACTTATAATGTAGTTCATTTTCATATCAAGGACCCCCAAATTGACACTTAGTTATCACCCAATTTGAAAAGATAATGCCAGGGACCTCCATAAGAGCAGATTGTTTTACGGCTCTAGCAGTGATTTTCAACCATTCTAATTTCAAGGACGCCCATTAGGCCTCTGACTCCCATTTAATGGCATTTCCATCTCCGGGACCCCAATTTATATTGTACAATCAGTGTTAATTTAACTCTGAGAGCGTTCCATTTGTACGCTCTCAGTTACAGACCCATAAGGGTCAATTTGGTTCCTAACTGTCTGTCATTTAGCTGGGGACCCCCTGGAACTCTCTCAAGGACCCCTGAGGGTCCCCGGACCCCACTTTGATAACCACTGCTGTAACATATATACTAGTGGTGGGCAAAAACATAGTTTCACTTTTTTTGGCGTCCTCACTTTTCTGTCCTCACTTTTTAAGCCCTCAGCCAATCAAACCATCGTTATGGGGTACACACAGAGACACAAAACTAGGCATAGGAGGGGCTAGCGCTCCTCAAAAAGCAACAAACTTGGGGGGCAAAATCGCAATAAATTTCAATATAAATCGAATCGGCACCCTATGCATAGATATCATATCGAATCGGGAAGTAAGTGAATCGCACCCACCCCTACTATATTATATACTGTTGCAAGACCTGATCGAATACTGTAACATATATATATATATATATATATATATATATATATTATATATACTGCTACTGTTACAGGACCTGATCGAGCTGTACTGTAACACATACAGTATACTGCTAACTGCTACTGGTCCAAGACCTGATCGAGCTGTACAGTAACATATACAGTATATATACACTGCTACTGTCTGTTACAGGACCTGATCGAGCTGACCCTGACCAGCTGCAGCAGCCTGTCGGCGCGCAGCCTGAAGACGCTCACGTGCTTCCGGGACACGCTGGTGTCGCTCAGCCTGTTCGGCTGCACGCAGATCTTCTTCCGCAAGGGTGGAGCCCCACTGGCGTGCGGCGAGGACGTGGGCGTGGGCGAGGAGGAGGACGACGTGAGCCCCGTGTCGCGGCAGGCGCTCGAGACGGACTTCCACTTCGAGGTAGGCTCGGGCTATAGGGGATGGGACGTTGCGAGCTTGTCCAATTAAAATGTAGCAAAAATGTATACAAGCTTAAGCTTGTAGATCGACTATGTTTGCTACTTTTGTGTGATATATCGAATGACGAAGTAGGCCATTCATTTACGAAAAAAGTAATACGGAGATAAGAGGATTCTGCCTGGCAGTATACTAGACTGTATGCAATGTGGCTATCTGGAGTGAGTGTATAAATAATAGTGTCCCTCTGGAGTGAGTGTATAAATAATAGTGTCCCTCTGGAGTGAGTGTGGAAATAATAGTGGCCCTCTGGAGTGAGTGTGGAAATAATAGTGGCCCTCTGGAGTGAGTGTGGAAATAATAGTGGCCCTCTGGAGTGAGTGTGGAAATAGTGTGGCCCTCTGGAGTGAGTGTGGAAATAATAGTGGCTCTCTGGGGTGAGTGTGGAAATAGTGCGGCCCTCTGGAGTGAGTGTGGAAATATAGTGGCCCTCTGGGGTGAGTGTGGCAATACAGTGGCCCTCTGGGGTGAGTGTGGAAATAGTGTGGCCCTCTGGAGTGAGTGTGGAAATATAGTGGCCCTCTGGGGTGAGTGTGGCAATACAGTGGCCCTCTGGGGTGAGTGTGGAAATAGTGTGGCCCTCTGGAGTGAGTGTGGAAATATAGTGGCCCTCTGGGGTGAGTGTGGCAATACAGTGGCCCTCTCCATCATCAAAGTGGATAAACCTCTCTGCGTTTTGTGTGCAGGGCTTCGAGCGTTTGCGCATGCTCAACCTGGGCGGCCTGTCGGACGAGGTTGACGCAGAGGCTCTGCTGCGGCCGCTGCGGGCGCTCACCTCTCTGGACCTGTCCCGCGTCACGCTGCAGCGCACAGCCTTTCTGGCCCAGTGGAAAGAGCGGCTGGTGTCGCTGGTCCTCTACAACGTGGACCTGTCCGAGGAGCTGCTCGCCACGCTGCTGGAGCTCACCAACCTCAGGTGAGCCACAGGGTTATTACTTTGGTATTTTTTGCAACCTATTGATTTTATTGTTATTATTATCAGAGTAGACACTACATTTTTATTAGCATAGCACAGTATCATAACCTCACAATAGAATATTATATTACAATATTTAACATTGCCTCCCTAATGAGACGGCAGCAATAAAAGGAGAGTGAGAAGTACAAAATAAAAAAACGATTAAGGCAACGAAAGTGAAAGGAAAAGAAAAGGGGGGATGTGGCGGATCACTAGTAAATCATAGAGAAATATCCAAATGTGCATATTGCAGAAGCACAATATACAGTGTTACCTTTTACAGCTCATTTAGTTTTAGTTTTAGTCATAGTCTTTTGAATACAATTTAATGTCGTTTTTTGTCACGTTTTAGCCATCTGAAATGTCGACTAAATGGATAAGATTTTAGTCTACTGTACTGTAATCAAATTTTGGTCGGCCTTGATGACATTGTCAGAAATGGTGTGTCATCATTAGCAGTAAGGACCCATCCATTCATTGTAAGTCTCACTGCAGATTTCTAATTGAATTGCTATTCTCAATTTGGTCACCTGGTGGCATACTGTGACAGTCAGTGACCTACGATGAGTTGCACACTTAACACTAACTGATATCTTTGGCATTGAGATGGAGATTCCTGAACATTTTAATGTGACACTCTTGTATGATAAACCCGAATGTAAATGCATCTTGGGAATTGTAGGAACACAGATGAAAAAACAAACATATTTGTTATAAAGGCTTAAACTCTTCCACTGTCATCCATCCATGCACCGCCACGCAGGCATCTGGACATCTCCAGGGAGAGCAGACGTAACTCCAAGTTCAAGATGACCAGGAAGCTTCTGACGGTCATCGTCCACCGGCTGCGCTACCTGCTGTCCCTGGACATCTCAGGCCACGTCATGCAGGACAACTGCACTGTCCCCCGCTTCGAGGACGCCATGGGCAACCCTAGGTGAGTGCTTCTCAAACATTTCTCTCTCGGGTCACCCCTGTAAATAATGTTTATCATCCACGGCACCCTTGAGTTACATTTACTTATTTTACAGCACCTTACATTCATGACATTATGTAGATCTTGCCCTCTGAGATACAGCATGTCGTGAGGAAACATTTAGATAATATTTGTTTCCATTGTGACAGAATGAAAATAACATTTATATGAACCACTTAAACTCCAGCATTCCCATTCTTGGGTGAACATTCACCAAAAATAGTCAATCTACAAGCTCACAACCAGCCTACAAATATCTACCTAATAAAAAACAACAAAAAGGACATGCAAGAAGCTCTACAAGTACAAAAGCAATAACATTCCCAAATGTCACCCATGAAAGCAGTGACATCAACTTTTAAAAATGTGCTTAACATACTAGTGTTCGCACCTCTGGCCTGACTTCGACCAGTGTTTAACCTTTTCATTAAATATTTTGCGATCAGTTTGTATTTTTATTTCAGCTGGTAGGTACGTCCTGATAAGTCGCAAAACATATTACTCAACCACATGGGACACTTGCGTCTCTATTCTGGGGTCAACATTCGCTGAAAATAGCCAATCTACAAGCTCACAACGTGTCGCAATGCGGCATGTTGAGCTTTTAGATTGGCTATTTTTGGCAAAGAGATTTGGTGTAGGGGGTAAATAAAAAGAAGGCACAGACCTAGAATAGAACCCTGGGGATCCCGGTCAGCTAAGCATAACACCTTTAATTGGTTAAAGTAATATTCAATGTATTGCATTCTGGTAGTAATTTCCTCAACACAGGCAAAATGTTATTGTCAGAACTCAATAGTATGACATCATGTGACATCTATGTTGAATACAAACAAGAGTTCAAACTAGAAAAATACCTTCTATGTGAAAACCGTAAGTATAGACAGGCTATTTGCAACCTTAGGCTAAACAACACAAGAATCCCAAAGGTCATCGGTAGATATAAAGGATTGGAAAGAAGTCAGAGGATTTGTAACCTATGTAATGAAGCCAGAATTGGAGATGAGTATCATGTTTTGTTGGAATGTAAGAATACTGGCATTATGAATTTCAGGCAAAAATACCTGCCACTTTATTTTTTTACCCACCATTCTGTTTAAATTAATTGCATTACTAAAATCTGAAAAACAAAAAGTAATCTATAAATTGGGTGCTTTTCTGAAAAATTTTCTTCCACTGTACAAATAGGGAAAGCCTTCCAATATGTCTATGTATATCGTGTAATCTGTAATGTATTGTATACTTTCGATTGTATACTTTTACGAATCTGTGCTCCAAACCATGTGATCATGGTCATGAGTTAAATAAATGATGATGAGTAAAATAATACAAAATTAGAGAGTGCGTATTTTCACGATGTGTAATCCAGTGTTGTTGTTTCCTCATCTAGCATTGAACCATGCA
Organism: Protomyctophum parallelum; assembly: GCF_964188405.1. NCBI lineage: Eukaryota > Metazoa > Chordata > Actinopteri > Myctophiformes > Myctophidae > Protomyctophum > Protomyctophum parallelum. Next base: position 26,306,261 of record NC_139713.1, read on the forward strand.
AGAGCAGCATCTATCCGTTCCAGGAGCTGGCCAGACCGCTCCAGTTCCTGGGTTTATATGACACCACTCTGTGTAACGTCACGCACATCCCTGCATATAAGGTACGCTTTATTTATGTCTAAGCACAACTGTGTATATAGAAGTAACTAAAGGGAAACGTCGCTTTAACAATTGGATTCATAATACTTAAAACTGTTTTACCGCCATCACCGCCATCTGGTGGCTTAATTGATACTTAGTAGAACGCCACCATTAAAACACAATTTTTACATACGACGTATGAGACCGTCATAAGGATTAGAAACGATCGTAGCCTTGGACGTCTGTGGACGTCATAGCGACGTCCTAGTGACACGGGGCGAGATAAGAATATTCAGAATTTTTCCTATTTTTTTTTTTGCCGTATGCTAACGCTCTGTGCAACTATTAGCTTGTCATTGACTCCCATGTTAGCGCGGCGGAAAGAATGACTTGTATCTCCTAATCCAGGGCGCTCTCCGTGGTGATGAATGGATCGATATGCTGGCACTTCATTTCTGCTCCTCATCCGTCTCTCCCGCAAAATATGAACGCTTTTTGGATCATATATCGTATAAATTAAAATTATCGGGTTGTTAAGGTAAATTTGTCAAGTCAACTTTTTTAGGAAAGTGTTTCCGGTTCATGGCTTTCAGAGTAATAGCGATCAGACAACTCCAGCACCCCAGAGCTCCTATTTTGATGCACTTCCGGCACTAAAAGTGTTTAACTTCAATCTTAATCGTATTATTTTGAAGGCCGTTTCTCTCGGAAACGGGGAAACAGGTAGTGATGAATCGCTATGTAACAGGTCCCACAAATGTTATTTCATTCACACAAAACATACATTTTGTAACCGGTGATCATATCATTTGTAGAAATGAGCCGCAAATCAAGCTTGTTTTGATCAAAAACACAGCCGGGAAGTGTTACAAGCGCTTAGAGTAGAACAGAGTTGTGAACCGTAATCAATATTTATTTAAAAAAGCATCAAAAGACGATCTCGGCGTCGAGAGCCCAAGTAGGTAAAGGTGTTAAAAGATGATCTCGGCGGCGAATGAGCTACAGTAAGTAGAGCCAGACAAATGGCACATTTAAATTAGATTTAAGTTGGGGCGCCGTTTGCGTATAGTGGTTAATGCACATGGTATACGGAGTATATCAGAGGACCCTGATGTAATGCAAGTCTTGGTGCTTTTTATGGTTTTATCCTCGTAGCAGATTTTGTATTGACCTGTACTTTCATTTGAACTGTTCTACAAACTGAATACAATCAATCAATCAATATACCACATATAGCCTGACAGCGAGTCGTGGGTTCTATTCCAGAGCCCGACGGCCTTTGCTGCGTGTCACTTCCTGTCTCTTTCTCCCTGTTTCCTGGTCAAATCTTCAATCCAATAAACTCAGAAAATCAGCCAAAATATATTATTGACTGACAATGATCTGGGGGTAAAGCGAATATCCTGCCTCCTCCCTGCTCCCTGTTTTGTCTTTGCAGTGGCAGAAATGTGTTAAATCAAATGAGTCAAAGCATTATCAGAAATGGGAATTCAAAAATGTTTTAAATACACATTAAAATATATTTTACAGATAGCAGCTTCCTTTCTCGGAAGTGTAGTTTCAGACTCTGTATATACACACAGTCGCATTCGGAGATTGTGAAATAATTGTCTGGCTACGTGGGACTCGTGGAGTAGTAGTATATACGTAGCATCTCTCAGTGTGTGACTGTGTGGTATACTGTTATTTATCACTAGTGCGTGTGTGTGGTGTTCCCTCAGTAACGTGTGTGTGGTATGGTATTGTGTCTTTGTGTCAGGTGACCGGGTCTAAGAATGAAGAACAGGTCCTGAACGCCATCGAGACGTACACGGAGCACCGTCCAGAGCTGGCGCACAGAGCCATCAACCAGCTGTTTGACATCGCCAGGATACAGCACTGTAGTCAGCTGCTGAGAGCTCTACAGGTAGGATACAGCACTGTAGTCAGCTGCTGAGAGCTCTACAGGTAGGATACAGCACTGTAGTCAGCTGCTGAGAGCTCTACAGGTAGGATACAGCACTGTAGTCAGCTGCTGAGAGCTCTACAGGTAGGATACAGCACTGTAGTCAGCTGCTGAGAGCTGTACAGGTAGGCTACAGCACTGTAGTCAGCTGCTGAGAGCTCTACAGGTAGGATACAGCACTTTAGTCAGCTGCTGAGAGCTCTACAGGTAGGATACAGTACTGTAGTCAGCTGCTGAGAGCTCTACAGGTAGAATACAGCACTTTAGTCAGCTGCTGAGAGCTCTACAGGTAGGATACAGCACTGTAGTCAGCTGCTGAGAGCTCTACAGGTAGAATACAGCACTTTAGTCAGCTGCTGAGAGCTCTACAGGTAGGATACAGCACTTTAGTCAGCTGCTGAGAGCTCTACAGGTAGAATACAGCACTTTAGTCAGCTGCTGAGAGCTCTACAGGTAGGATACAGTACTGTAGTCAGCTGCTGAGAGCTCTACAGGTAGGATGCAGCACTGTAGTCAGCTGCTCAGAGCTCTACAGGTAGACTTGCAGACTTTATAAAAAGCAGACTTTTTAAGAATCTAACACTTCTCTCTCCGTTCCCTCCAGTTGGTGATTGCAGCGTTAAAATGCCACAAGTACGATAAGACCATCCAGGTGACGGGCAGCGCGGCACTCTTCTACCTCACCAACACAGAGTACCGAGGAGACCAGAGCGTCAGGCTGCGCAGAGAGGTCATCGAGGTGGTGCTGAATGGAATGGAACACTACCAGGAGGTCACCGTGAGTCTGACACACTAACACCACTTCAAGGGAAAGGCACTCTCCACTCAGAGCAGTGTTGATTTTGACAGCAAATTTGGATGTACTTTTAGCCATAGTCTTTTGAATCAATCCGGTCTCACCCAAACAAGGTGAAATAACACGGATTGAATTTGTAATACACTACTGGAAAACCCCAAAATCTGTACATATTACACTGAAATCCTCCCCATTAACCGCCCTATAGTTTTAGACAGCGTCTCAAGCGAGCTTGAGCAACGAGAGCCACCACCGAGCAGGCTAAAGCGAGCGGGTTGCCGTGGAGAACGTTGCGAAGTTCGATTGGGCGGACTCAGCCCCGTCCGAGTTGCAACCGAATAAGCACAGAATATTAAATAATGTTATGGGGAGCGCCCAAACCCAGGATCTACAAGATGAGCTTGTAGATCAGCAATTTTAGTGGGGGTCCTTTGTTCAGCTCTCTCTCAGCTAAGGAGTCATCATAATTTTTCGATCACGGTCGAGACCATGGATTTCATTGCCATCTCCAGTTCCTGCCTACGGATGTATGTGTCCCTACCCACTGAGCATTTTTGTAGTCTAATAGATCTAAATGGAAAATAAATGTCTAAAAACTGGGGTAAAAATAGTCTAGGCTTAGATTAGACGTTGAATCAACGTCGTTTCAACGTCTATATATATACGGTCTACATTTAGACCTTGATTAGCCTGGCTAATCTGAAAAAATACCTTGTGGGTGTGATGTTGTCAGTAACGGCATGTAAACACCTAGTATTCCATCCCAGAGGAGCTGGAGTTTAATTTAAACTAAAGGTCTAGTGTGTGTTACTGTCTTCAGGTCCAGAGGAACTGCTGCCTGACGCTGTGTAACTTCAGCATCCCAGAGGAGCTGGACTTCCAGTACTCCAGGGTGAACCAGCTGCTGCTCAACATCCTGGAGCCGGCCCGGCAGGACGAGTCCATCCAGCGCATCGCCGTACACCTCTGCAACGCCCTGGTCTGCCAGGTGGACAACCAGCACAAAGAGGCCGTAGGCAAGATGGGCTTTGTCAGGGTAAGGAGTGGAGCATCTGATCTGCTGTATGACGCGGGCTCCACTGAGTGTGTTGCGTTGCGTTTGCTCGGGGGGAACTGGGGGAACGCGCAGGCTAACGTGGGCAGTGGAGACACCCACACACCTTATCTTTGCCCACTGACCGTGTGTTTTCCGTGCTGGGCAGGTTGTGTGTTGGTGTTGTTTCTACGTGAATGTTGTGTATCCGCTGTTCCATGTTGTTGTTTCTCTGTAAATATTGTGTTTCCGCTGTCCGCGTATATTCCCGGGCCAGCGCATCACGGAAAGGGAAACCACAGAGCTGGGTTGAAAAGGCAGGGGTAGGGTCGGGGAAGTATCGCGGCCGAAGCGGCGCTTCCACATGCTTCAGCTCTGCGTCACGGTCTATGACTTGCCCAACTGAACTGTGCGCTCACAACCAGCTCAATTGTACAGTATATACTGTGATATGTTGGTGGAAATGTTTTTGTACTGATCCTAAAATATATCCGTGAAACATTCCCTTTGTCTCCTCAGACGATGTTAAATCTGATCCAGAAAAAGCTACAGGATGGAATGGTGAGTCGTTTACTCCTTTCTTTGACTTTGATGTGGTTAGATCCTGACCGATATAACAGTTTGGACAATATATCGCTCATTATTTTACTTTTTCAAACTTCTTTCGATCTTTCAAAAGACGGCATCATTTTTGTGTGTGTACGTGTATTCTCCAGTGCGATCAGGTGATGGAGTTCTCGTGGAGCGCTCTGTGGAACATCACAGACGAGACGCCAGACAACTGTCAGATGTTCCTCAACTGTCGAGGAATGAACCTGTTCCTGGAGTGTCTGAACGTTAGTACCTCATTTAAACAACCAGGGTTACCTTCGTAACCTATAGTTTAACCACATTATTACTGCTCACTCGTGTTTAACCGCAAACGATTGTTCCCTAATCCCTACACTACGTTTCGTCCTTACAGTCACGCAAATGTATTCTAATATAAATCAAAATCATCTAAGCATATATAGCTTGCTGCTTAGCTAAATGGAAATAAAAACAAATACATTTAAATTTAAATGTAGATTGAAATTATGTTTTTGTGAACGGAAATGGCAGCTTCCTGGAGAGGTGGAATATGGGGGGGGGGATACGAGAGCTAGTGTAGGGAACAATCATTCGCTGTTTAGAACGTTTTAAACTGTTTAACCACTTCTCACTTATGCTCACTATTAGAATGCTAAACAGTTCTGTTTATTGGCTCAGCGATTGTGTCTCACTGTGGCTGTGCAAAGCTACAACATAGATTTCAAACTGTGTTTCCCTTGGCGCTCTGGTTCCAGGAGTTCCCAGACAAACAGGAGCTGCATCGTAACATGTTGGGACTGCTGGGCAACGTAGCGGAGGTTCGAGCGCTCAGACCACAACTCCTCACCCGACAATTCATTTCTGTCTTCAGGTAAGATCATTTATATTCAGCTTCCCCCCCCCCTCCAGGAAATACATGAGAGACGCTGCGTGGCTAAAGCGGAAAGTATCATCAGGGACATTTACCGCCACAGCCTGTTCAAGCCGCTGCCGCACCCACGGCCAGGCAAGCGATTCAGGAGCATCGGGAGCATGACTGAGCTTCTCTTCTTCCCAGCTAAGTCCTGCCCTATGCGGGAGCTAACTATTTCCGTAGACAACGCCCTGGTAACGTCTGTCCCAACAGCCAGGAATCTTGGTGTTGTCCTGGACAGTCAGCTCTTGTTCAAAACTCACATCACAGCTGTCACTCGATCCTGTAGGTTCACACTCTATAACATACGACGAATTAGACCGTTCCTCACCCAGGAATCAGCCCAGCTCCTAATCCAGACAACAGTCTTGTCAAAACTCGACTATTGTAACTCCCTCCTTACTGGCCTACCAGCATGTGCACTTAAGCCTCTCCAGCTGATCCAAAATGCCGCAGCTCGCTTGGTCTTCAACCAGCCAAAATTCTCACATGTCTCCCCCCTGCTCCGCTCCCTCCACTGGCTCCCGGTCGCTGCCCGCACAGAATACAAAACTCTGATGCTGGCATTCAAAGCAACCAAAGGTATGGCTCCCCCATATCTTGCAAGTATGATCGAACCCTACAAACCCTCCCGCGCACTCAGATCAGCCAACGCAGGGAAGCTGGAAGTACCGCTCCACACGTCCCAAACTCTTCTCCCTTCTGGCTCCAAAACTGTGGAATGCACTTCCCATTGCAGTCAGAACTGCAGCATCACTCCCAATCTTCCACCATAGTCTGAAAACCCACCTTTTCAGACTCCATCATGGCCCATAGCACTTACCCCACCCCCTTAGATAGCATTTCTGTAGACTTAGATAGCATTTGATACAGACTTATAGCATGTTATGTAGACAGCACTATAATTGCATTGTATGTAGTCATAGCACGTCATAGTACATATTATGTATAGCATAGTAGTATAGATGTATAGTTTATATGTATAGCTTCATTATATAGATATTCCACTGTTACTTTCTTAGCTTACGCATGTTTCTTGATAAATGTTTTTATGTGATGTATTCCCATGCTTTTTTGTTCTTGCTTAATGTAAGTCGCTCTGGATTAAGAGCGTCTGCTAAATGCCTAAATTGTAAATTGTACTACCATACCAGACTCTTTAACAGCTTGTACTTGTCAGCAATCAGACTGCTGAACAAGAGCTAAGTTTTGTTGCACAGTCTGAACTGATTTGTGGAAATAGGGAGTCTTTTTGTTATAGCCTAGTCGTACATACATGCACCCATGATGAACTTTTATTTATTATGCACTCACTTTGTCATGTTATGCACTTTATGTTCTTCTCTCTCTACCTGTAACTGCAATATGAGCCTGCACAACCAAGTTTTTCACCCACCTTAATTGTAATGTGACAATAAAGATTGATTCTGATTCTGATAGTAATCATCATGAGATTTTGTCAAGCAGACAGTATTGCACATCTCCAAAACGCACTGTGGTGTACTTGCCCAAAGTTGCCCAGCCCTAGCCAGTTCAGTTGTCTATGTCTCTGTTACTGGCAGTGATGAGGTTTCTCATGTGTTTATATGTCTCTGTTACTGACAGTGACCTGCTGGAGAGCAAGGCTGACGGCATCGAGGTGTCGTACAACGCGTGCGGCGTCCTCTCTCACATCATGTTCGACGGGAACGAGTCGTGGACCATGGAGGAGCCCACCAGAGACTCTGTCATGGACAAGATGTGGGAGGCCATTCAGAGCTGGGACGTCACCTCAAGACGCAACATTAACTACAGGTGACTGACCATAGCTTTACAAGCTCTGTTATACAAGATTGGGGTCAGTGGCCAATTATATATAAGTTTGTATAGGGGTTCCTTCACATTAAATTGTCTGAGCACCATTGATACAGAAACATAGGTTTTTCAGAAAACTCGTGATTTAAAAGAATGTTTTTGAATTTTAACCTCAGGTCTCAATGTATTAAGACAGTGGTTTTCAACCTTTCTCATATGAAGGTCCATTACTTATTCAGCATTTGAGTCACGGACCAACATTTGATGACATTAAGCCTCTCAAACCCAAAATGTTGAATATTTTGTTATCATTGAATAAGATTTGGTACACAATTTCATGCTGTAAAATTATAGTATTTTGTCATTTGTTGTGGCCTGTAAGGCCAAATAATAATAATTTCATGTTCGAAATAAAGCTTTTCATTCACTCATCCATCCATCCATTAATTAATTCGTCTGCCCGTCCGTCCGTCCGTCCGTCCATCAATTCATTCGTCCGTCCGTCCGTTCGTTCATTCATTCATTCATTCATTCATTGGTTCATTTATTCATTCATTCATCCGTCTCTCTCCCCAGGTCATTTGAACCAATCCTACGGCTCCTACCACAGAGCATCGCTCCAGTCAGCCAGCACTGGGCAACGTGGGCACTCTTCAACCTAGTAACCGTATACCGTGAGTATTTTAACACCCTAGCACTGTTCAACCTAGTCACTGTATACCGTGAGTATGAACACCCTAGCACTGGGCCACGTGGGACACTGTTTAACCTGCACATGCAACCCAGATTTGGCACGAACAAGGGTTTCAATTTGTTCTCCTGCTATGGCACCAATGGGTCCATTTGGACCTCTGTGGTCCCCGATGTTGTTCTACAACAGATCTGATCTAATCAGATCTGCCTTTTTCACTAGTTTGGGTCCCGAGCTAAAAGGTTTAGGAACCACTGTTTTACAAGGTTAAAAAACACACCTGTGTGAAGTGAGTGGTGCAACTTCGTGTGGGGGGGGGAGTTCCAGACCCACAGGAACGCACCCAGGGTGCCGGCCCGGTTCCGGCGAGCCGCCCCGCTCCGAAACGGTATAGAAATGACAGTTACCATGTGGGGGTCCCCGGGGGTGGGGGGGAAGCTCCAGACCCCCAGGAACGCGCCCAGGGGGCCGGACCGGTTCCGGCGTGCCGCCCCGCATCCGAAATGGTTGAGAAATGACAGGGTTACCGATGTGCCGGTCCCTCTACTGTACCCTCTACTGTACTGTACTGTCACTGTACTGTACTGCACACCCGAAATCATCATACAGTTTGTGTGTGTGTGTGTGTGTGTGTGTGTGCGTGTGCGTGTGCGTGTGCGTGTGCGTGTGCGTGTGCGTGTGCGTGTGCGTGTGCGTGTGCGTGTGCGTGCGCGCGCGTGTGCTAGCGCACAGGTGGTGGAAAACAACCATCCTGTTTTCGTACTCATACCCAGCCAGGCAGGCACCCACCCAGCCAGCCACCCACCCACCCACACACACACATAACTTCGTAAGGGAGTGGTTGCACCACTCAAAAATGGATGGAAGAACATTGAACATCTGCTGTTGTTGTCTTCTCTTCCAGCTACCAAGTATTGTCCTCTGCTGATAAAGGAAGGCGGTATAGTACTTCTGGAGAAAGCCCTGGAACTGGACAGCTCACAGGAGGACACCAAGAGCATGGCCAGGTATGAGGACCAAAATATGACAAAATCTTGTTCTGCTAAATATTGTCACTGGAAAAATGTCCAAAACTGGTTGCGCTCGAGTGTTGCGGCCCAGAGCCATTGAAGGAGAGTTCCGCCAATGAGGTGGCAGAAAACAGCGCTGGTCACAGGCTTCATGTAACGCTCATAGACTTCAGTGCATTCCGTCAACATCCGGTCCAGGGCTTTGTCACTATTCACCAATAGAAGTCTCTATCTGCAAAGTGTTGTGAGCTTGTAGATCGGCTATTTTCAGCATGTGTAAAATCAGCCATTACGACGGCATCGAGGCCCGACAAAATACATTGTAGTCGACTAAATCAACTGTAGATTTAGTCAACTAAAATCTCACTATATTTAGTCGACTAAAACTAGACCAACACTAAAACTTTCCAGGTGACTAAAATGTGACTAAAACTAAATTTTTACTCAAGTTTTATTCCAAAGACTATGACAAAAACAACACTGCTGTGTGCGTACGGCCATATGGATGAGCCCTGATATTTGTTCCCTCATGCAGAAAGGTCATGGAGCAGTGTGAGAACTTCAAGGACGACCCCATGGAGATCAACGCGGCGCAGGACATGAACGCTGGGGGGCGGGGTTAGAGTACACCCCTCCACAGTACACACACACACACACACACACACGCTCAACGAGTTCCCTGCTCCCATCAGCCCCGGCGGTGGGCGATGTGTCGAGCTGCTCTGCTGGTCTTGTTTTTCCTTTGGGACATAACGAAATGAATTGCTTCGTAAACACTTTAGAACATAATTACTGTATGTGTGGTGGCATGGTGTTCACTTTCTGAGGTGTGTGCTTTTTTTCCGGGTGTTGTGTGTGTGTGCGTGTGTGCGCGCGTGTGTGTATGCGCGCGTTAAAGAGAGAGATCATCTTAAAAAAGACTTCAGAAATTGCTTGGCGCCTAAAACAGTAGCCGAGACCGCTTATAACGACCCCCCCCCCCCCCCCCCCCACGCCGAACAAAACCACACGTTCATAAAGTTCTTCCACCCCGTTTTCTCTTTAAACCCTTTGAAAGCCTCATTGTGAAACCAATGATTAGGAACTTAAAGTGTTCTACTATCTATCGATTGATCATTACAGTATGCCACTATCGATCGATTGACCATTAAAATGAACATGCTCTGAAAATGCACCGCGGCCCACCCATCTGTCCCCTTAACACGGCAGCCTGACGTTAGGCTGGTCAGATATGGCCCACCTATCTGTCCCCTTAACACGGCAGCCGGACGTTAGGCTTGTCAGATATGGTCGTGGGACGCCAACACAAAGTGGGCCCTGATTAGGGATGGGACCATATGAAAATGACATGCCTCGATTATTGTGGCAAAAATTGCGATTAACAATATTATCGCCATAATCAAAATACGCTTAAAACTTCAAATGCCACTTTTGTTTAACCACTTGAACGCCCGGCAACTTGTAGATCTGCTTTCCTTGGCGAATCGATTTGTGTAGAGTGAAGTAAGAGCATACCAAATGCACTCTTTACAGGTCAGTTTTTATCAATCATAGAGGGTTACGTTAAGTTTACGTTAAGCACGTTAAGTGCCGCTAACTTTGCAGCTCAACAAAAGCTAATTCGTCCTAGTGTTTGACGCAGGACAATTTCACGATACATTACGATTATTGTGAGCATGTATTTTGTATCACGACGAACAATAATAATGATTATCGGCCCCCATCCCTAGCCCTGGTCCAGAAAAGGTTGAGAACCACACTGTCCTATAACAGTTCACTCATCTCAAATCATACATCGTACAATTAGCGTTCACACACACAGCGGAGAAAGAAATAAGTCTTCCCGGATCTGGTGACTCAGTGAACTTTGCCGTTACGTAGGTTACGTAACGGCAAAATGAACGACTCAATGAACATCGTTGTTACATAATGTAAATACATAACGTCTCGTCTCATTCTTTGTCCCGTGTGTCCTTTTTGTGTGTTTTTTTTTTAATAACTATAAACTCGGGTGATTTTCTTTGTATTTAAATCAGTAACTAATTGTGGCCACCCTACTTTGTTGTGTGAATCTTTTAAAAAGCAGCGATCTTCAACAACTGGGGGCCGCGGACAGGTCGAACAACCTGGGGGAACAACAGGAAGTTCTTGGCAATTGTCTTGTTTTGTTTTGAAAAGGCCCCGAAACATCATTAAACATTTCTTTTCATATTTATGTATGTGGCACTGCTTTACTAGCTGAAATACTGCACCTTCGTTCCTACTCTCACCTATGGTCATGATGTGTGAGACCGAAAGAATAAGGTTGAAGCGGCCGAAATGAGTCGGTTACGCGAGAGAGACTCTGAGTAGAGCTGCTGCTTCTTGGCTTTTTAAAGGAGCCAACTTAGGTGGTTCAGGCATCTGGTAAGGATGCCTCCTGATCGTCTCCCTAGGGAGGTCCTCGCTGCTCGTCCCAGTGGGAGGAGACCCAGGGGCAGACCAAGGACCAGATGGGGGGTTTATACATCTGTAACATCGTCACACTGGCCTGGAACACCTCAGATTTTCTAAAGTTCTGAAGAGGAAAGTCTGGAGCTCTCTGCTGGAACTGTTGCCCCCGCGACCCGACTCCGGATAAGCAGTTGAAGATGGATGAATACTGCACCTGATAAAGCGCACTCTCTCTCTCTGTGTCTCACACACACACACACACACACACACACACACACACACACACACACTTTTCAACAGCAACCAGACAACTTTCGGAGGGTCTAAAGTCCCATAGAGCAGTGGATCCTAACCTCTTTACATTGGAACCCTTCTTACAAGCCAAGACCCCCCACGTGAGTATGCACACACACTATACATACTTAGTGAAAATCGCTGATCGATCTACAAGCCGACTGGCATGGGTGTAATTTGGGACATCAGTGGTTGCCACCCCCTAGTGTTCACATTTAGCCTCAAATTCAGTTATTTTATGCATGTTGTCCTCAACTCTGAATTGTTTTTGCTGATTAATCCGATTTCATTGCAATCGATGCCTGAAGTTTCATTGTATGCAACCATACATTTATTAACCACTTTCAACGTGGCACCCCTAGTTTTGGAATGTCGTTATAGGCAAACATTTTCAAACATTTTCTCTTTTCGCCCCCTATTTGCTTAGGGTTAGCGACCTACGGTTAAGACTGAGGTTAGGGTTTGGGATAGTGTTAGTAATCGTTCGCCTTAACGGGAGGTCGGAAACAATGACATGTTACCTTACTTTCACCCATTCACACACTGACAGTGGTGGAAACCATGCAAGGCACCAACCTGCTCACCAGGAGCATGCAGTTAGGGCAGGGGTGCCCACACTTTTTTGTCTCGAGAACTACTTGTTTACCAGTTCAACAAGATCTACCCACAAAAAATATTTTACCTGAGGGGGCTTTGGAATAGTGGCACATAAGTGGTGCATATAAGACAAACGTGTCTGTGTGTGTGGGGGTGGGGGGGATGGTATTCCTCCCATTCCGTATGGAAGAGGTAGGTTTTCGGGTTCTTAAGCCTCACAATTTTTTTATAAAACTAATGCTACTGATGTTTGCTCACAACATTACTGAAAAAGTAATTGTAGTGGGGGTATAGCACTACTATAGAAGTCGTGAAGGGACCCGACAGGCCCTTCTTGATGTCAATCTATGAAGTAACCAAGTGGCAGATGGCAAGAAGAGGATTTATATTTGAATTATCAGTTTTTATGTCATGTGGTCTACCTGCATATAGCCTTTGTGATCTACTGTTAGATCACAATCTACCTTTTGGGCACCCAACACAATTTGACACTAACCCAGAGGGAGGTGAGAATCGAACCGATTAAACAGACAGCGGTCTGTTGACTCAGACATCAAGCCACAGGCGCTTGGTTTGTTTGCGGACAAATAATACTGACATATACAGAGACTCAACGATAACTTACTCAAAACTGTTGTAGGATTTAGAAGACATTTTGTAGAATTGGCCTCAGGAGGGTTAAAATAATTTGGTCAACACTCGCTCACTCCTTGGGGTCTTTTTTGTGACTACAGTTTCACATAATGTAAAAATAGTCCTATGCATTTTCCCATCTTATAATAGGAGCAGTGATCAGTCATTAGTACAGCGCTCAGAGAGTGGTTTAGGTGTTTGATCAGGGACACGTTGACATATTGCTGGGGTGTGGAATCGAACCTGGGAACTTCGGCTGCCCAAGAGGTAGGGCTGTCACGATTACAAAATTAAGTTAGCGGTTAATTTTGCATTAAACATTGGAACGTTAAAATTTGTACTTCTGTTTGCCTTTTAGGCTTCGTAATCACAAATTACACAGGGCAGATATGACAAATAAATATACAAATAAATCACAAGCTTTTCTTTCCACCACCAACCATTTCAGATACCAGTACCATTTGTGTTGCAGTCCCAGACTCTCAGTCTCGCACCGAAGCCAAACGGGTTTGGCGAGCTCTTTGGCTCCCTGTAGCTGTTGGCTATAAGGGAGCTGATAGGCTACTGTTGGTGACAGGAGGAGAGCTGAAAGTCTGGACACAGACTACAGGCGCTGTGGAGCTGTCTCTCTGGTGAGTTACAATTATTCTCAGTTGCATTTACAGTGTTTGACAAAGTCCTCAAGTATTTGGGTCAAAGTAGTATAGTGTACCGGTATATATAGTAGATACATATATCTCCACAAGTGTCAGTCAAATGTGTTCTTGAGTTAAAATACTGGAGTACTTGCAAGCTTTAAAAAATAGTTACAGAGTTGCCTCTGGCATTAACAATGCATTTGTGTGCAGGTTGGTGCCTTGCCTGGTTTCCTCTGCCATTGTGTATTACAATTTACAATTTAGGCATTTAGCAGACGCTCTTTTTTAAAGATATTTTTTTTTGCGGCTTACGCCTTTTATTGATTTTTGAAGGGACAGACAGTAGGCTGACAGGAAACGGGAGAGAGATGGGGGGATGACATGCAGTAAAGGCCGTGTCGGGTCCGGGAGTCGAACCCGCGGCACACTGCGACTGGATTACCAGTCCGGTGCCCAGACCGTTACGCTACGGCATGGGCCAAGCAGACGCTCTTAATCCAGAGCGACTTACATTAAGCAAGAACAAAAAGCATGGCAATACATCACATACATAAAAAGTAGTTATCATGAAATATGCGTAAGCTAAGAACGTAACAGTGGAATATCTATATAATGAAACTATACATACTATACTATACTATACATATGCAATATGAAGTGCTATGACTACATACAATGCAATTCCAGTGCTGTCTACATAACATGCTATAAGTCTTTATCAAATGCTATCTAATGTGAATGTGTGTGTGAATGGATGAATGTAATGCACAATTTATGTAAAGCGCCTTAGATAAAGACTCTAAATACACAAGTTTTTCCTTTTCTTTGTGTCCCATTGTACATGACATTGACAATCAGTAGATCAGAAGTTACTGAAATACTTAGACCAGCCCGTTCGATACCAACATGCCATGTTCAAAGTCACTTAGACCACCTTTCTTCCCCATGTTATGATGCTCTGTCTTAACTGCAGCGTATCATGTGCATGCCTAAATGCATTGAGTTGCTGCCATGTACAGTAATTGGCTGATTAGAAATTGTGATAGCGTGCAATTTGGACAGGAGTTCCTTATACACTTGAACCCCCTGGAGGACCTCTGAGGGTCTCTGGATGCCACTTTAAGAACCACAGATCTAGTCCAGCTTGTTGTACCTACCTTTGATGGTTCCTTCCAGCCGTTCCACATGATGAGACTAACTCCAGTGTAGAGCCTTGAGTGGACCAACCACCTGCACTATGTCACTCTGTCCACCAGGGGGTGCATTTTGTCAATTAAATTAAATTCAAATGAGCTTTCTTCTTGGCATGAGAAAACATGTTTGCATTGCCAAAGCAAGTGCCAAAATATAATAAAAACAGTTAAAAATGGGGTATAATATATACAGTTGGAGGGGGTACAGCATTTTGTAAACAGAGCTATGTCACATTGCGTCATTAAACATTTTATATAGCCTAGCCCTATATGGTACTGTAGGTTGTGGCAGTTCAGCCTGCCACTGAGACTGAATGGCTAAAGTTTTAATTATTATTTATGTTTCAGTGATATTTGTTATTGTGACTTTATGTATAGTGTGTGGGGTCTGATTAATTGATTGTTAATTGCTTGTTGACTCCATTGAAGGGAGCAACTACCAGCTGTGGGGTATGGGGAACAACAGTGGAAGGGTTTGTTTAGAGAAGTCTTTAATTATGTGGATCATATTATGTGGATAATTTATAGAATATTATGTAACACTTTAAATGTGTATATGAAATGTAATGTCTCTGGACATTTAGGAGTAACTGGGGTAATTGTGGAATCAATTTAGGGTTGGTATGGTCCGTGGGAGGGGCTTAGCCTTTAAGTAGGGAGACTTCCCACTGCCAGTCAGTCAATGCAGGACCGCAGAGGTGTGAGGACCTAGGGCCAACCTGCCCAGTTTACTGTGTAAATACCTTTATTCTTCAATTTTGATAGTCTGTGAAAAGGTGAATAAAAACGGTTTTGTTTTGCTAAAAAGTATTTTCCCATGAGTGCCCTTATTTTGGAGTAATTTGGAGTAATCCTAGTCATTTTTGGGCACACACTACCCTCACTCAGGACAGAGTGTGACATTGGTATAAAGCTTTTTTTTAACAATTAGCAATCTTTTGCAGTCACTTTGGGACAAATAACAGCATTCTTTTCTCAAGACTATTTAATAGTATAAAAAAGCCTCAGATTTAAGATGTGTTTAAAAGGTAGCAGCTCTACATGGTTTGTGGTCTACTCGGTACAGATAGTAGTCCTTAGGGTGGTTGTATTCCATTGGCTAACCTTTTATCGCAACAGTTCGCAAATCTTGCTGCTGTGTTGTGTTCGCACATATATATTGAAATTTAATTTAATTTAGAGGATAGCCCCTTCAGATGCATCATCTCGTTTTAGAGGGGGTCCTCGGGCACAACACAATGAATACAGTACATAGACAACACAATACATCAAACATGTCAACACACAACAATACACTTACAACATCAAGAAAACATAGAGGCTCTCCAGTCCACTCAAAACATTACATCCAGACCAGAAACAAATGCACTGAAAAACACAAAGAAGCCTTGAAGCTGTTAAATGATGTAATTGATCTCAAAGAGACAGACAACTTGTTCCAATCAGATGGACCTTTAAAAACTGAGGCTGATATTGATCCTAGTTTTAATAAACTCAATATGAGGTCCAAAAGAGAGCTCAGAGTCCAACAAAAGACCCAGGTATTTAAACATCGCAACCGAGTTAAGAATGGACCCATCAGCAAAGTGAATGGCCAAGTCAGAAGGTGCACGGTTAAGATGGTATCTAGTGCCAAAAAGCATATACTACAAGACTTCTGTTTATTTAGAATTAAGTTGTTGTTTGAAAGCCATTCCTGAACCAAACAAAATTCTGATTGTAAAGATCTTCGTATTTTGGATTGTTGTTCTTTGATCATAGTTTCAAACTGACTTTGGGTGTGTGGAATCTGTGGAATTTTGTCATTGTATACTTGGGTGAAAATTGTGACATTTCTTTCCGTAGGTTGGTGAATTGAAAGGATGCCCGTCCTGAGGAGAGGACGGGCACCTCTGCCTGAGAGGATGGGGACGGCAGCACCCTCGGAAACAAAGAAAGAAATGATGGGGACGTGCACAACAGAGCCCTGCAGCGGCCGCTGGGCAGGCTGGGGAGGGCGGCTCGGCGCATGGGTGCAGGTGAGCCTCATGTTGGTCTTAAAATGATGTGTGGTCTTACTGTTGTTGGCACATTGCTCTCTAAGGCATGTGGTTCTCAAAGTAAAGGGAGTGCCGCTGTGACACCCTATAGGGTGCCGTGACACAAGTCCACTGGTGCCTCAGAATACTGTGATAATATTTGGATTTCAACAATATCACTTCAGTTTAACCACTTAGACCCTCCATACTTCCATACCATCCAAACCTACTTGCCAAAAATAGCCGATCTACAAGCTCACAACGTTTTGACACGTTGTGAGCTTGTAGATTGGCTGTTTTTGGTGAATGTCCCCCCCAGAATAAGGATTCTGGGGTTCAAGTGGTTAAAAATAAAGTATCTGTCATAATGGAAGTCTCTCAAGTTTTCCTCGTGACACATCATCATCATCATCATTTTTCAACTGCGGTCGAGATCATGGATTTCACAATGCCACATCAGACTGTGGCCTTGTGACACATACTGTGTCTCAGGGGGAAAGATTGGCATAATAAGTAGCGTATTATGACATAAATGTAAGGTTCTATAAAGTAACGAGATCAGGGGTTTTCATAGATGAAAAAATACATATATTTACAGGGGTGACCTGAGACGCAAGTGACTGTGTAAATATAATGGCCCTCTGGAGTGAGTGTGGAAATACAGTGGCCCTCTGGAGTGACTGTGTAAATATAGTGGCCCTCTGGAGTGACTGTGTAAATATAGTGGCCCTCTGGAGTGAGTGTGTAAATACAGTGGCCCTCTCCATCATCAAAGTTGCCCACCCCTGCATTAGACACATATACATTGTTTTTACACTTTTCTTTTCTTTTCTTTTCTTTTCTTTTCTTTTCTTTTCTTTCTTTTCTTTTCTTTTCTTTTCTTTTCTTTTCTTTGCTTTGCACATAGGCCTTACAGAGAATGTGGAAAAAATAATAAAAGGAAACATAAATCCAGAGGTAACTTTACTGAAAGTATTTTTGTAGTGGTGCAACCACTCCTACAACCAGCAATGTCGGTATGTGGCCATGAGCCCGAGTATATGACTTATTAGTACCAGTAGGGGGCGCCAGAAACAGAGAGAGGGATAGTGCTGTGCCTGCTGCCTGCTAATGAGAGACAGAGAGAGAGAGAGAGAGAGAGAAAGAGAGAGAGAGGTGGGGGGGGGGGGGAGGAATTGCACCACTCAGTTCACACGGGTGTGATTTTTTATAAGCTGCTGGCATTGCATAGTGAGACGAATAAGGAGCATGGCCAGAAACGTACCAAGAAGATTATTCAAATAAATATGGTTGGATGGTTGGATTGGGGCGATACAATGTTAGTTCCATTGATTGAAGGTGTAACACTACGTATTAGGGCATTCATTCATCAAGTTATCGATGTCATTAACACAAGTCGATCTCCAAGCTTCAACGCCTCAAAAGTGATCCGTTGTGAGCTTGGAGATTGGCTATTTTGGCCAAATGCTTCAGGTTCGGGTTCAAGTGCGTTAAAAGCAAGTACTTCTACACTTTTACAGAAGTAGAACCGTGCTACTTAGTGTTATGTCAGGGTATCTTTCCCTCAAAGCCTACATTAACCAATTTATAGAAATTAGGCGTGATGCCAAATCATGATGGGTAGATGTAAAAATGCTGAGGTCACAAGATTGAGCATGTTGGCTGCTGTGGAGAGAGAGAGAGAGACACACACACACACACACACACACACACACACACACACACACACACAGAGGGGGGAGAGGGAGGGAGGGAGGGAGGGGGGGGTGACAGAGAGAGAGAGACAGAAATACAGAGTGGGAGAGAGACACACACAGAGACACAGCGTCACAAGGTTGAGCACTACACGTGTTTTGTGTGTGAGAGAGAGAGAGAGATATAGAGAGAGAGACTACAGACAGACAGACAGAGTGCTGCAGAGAGGCCATCCATACAGACTGTATAGTGCAGTGCAGTGTGGTGTGTTGCTGCTTGCTGCATCACACTGCATTCGGGCAGAGGGGGACAGAGGACTGCATGGACACAATGGACTGACTGGCACCACACCACTGACACCCAACCCGACTGAGGCAAGTCCCATGATCATCCAGCCAGCATTCTGACAAAAATAGCACCGTTTGTGAGCTTGTGGATGGGCTATTTTTACAGAGATTTGGTGTTGAGATGGGGAAGAGGAGTGTACCTAGTATAGGGCCTTGGGGGACTCTGTTCGAAGTAGTATATATGGGTTTATAGGGGGTTTAAGCTGAGTCATTCACTACTGAATACTAGTAGTTATTATTTGCAAAAGTATGGTTTATTCTTTGGTCCAGAATCTGTATTTAGTTACCGGTAGTTTCACTTTCCGTGCAAACCTACAGATTTTTTGGAAGTGTAATTTGTAGCCGTCGTTATTTTATGGTTTGGCTTAAAAGGGCAGTTCACCTGCAAAATTACTTTTCTTTGGATCGATTTCTCACACCATGAAGAATTTATGGAGATTTAGTTTTTTGCATCCATGATCCAATATTCCAATATATTTAATTAATTGAAGTAAATAGGGAGCCAAGGTAAAACTATATAAAACTCACAGTGTTATCCACGGAGGACTACTGCCCGCGTTATAAATAAAAATAATAAATGTTTTAAATAAGCTCTTGTTAAGCTTGGCCTCCTGTTTGCTTCAGCTCCTAACATTTTGGAATATTGGATCAGGAACAGGACAAAAGCACAGACATAAAAAAAAAAGCACAAACATGTGGCGAGTTAATTTTGGGAGTGAACTACCCCTTTAACCACTGCAACATCCATCGAAGAGAGACAAGTCCCTGTGACCAGTACAATCTGCTTGCTCACACTCACTTATAGCTGATCACATCATGAACGCCTTGCACTTTCAGATTGACCCTCCACTGATTTGTCATCGAGAAAGATGAGCTTTATGATCTAGTGAGGGCTCGCATTTCTGTTTTTAGGTCCAGCAGCTTAATTGTCAGTGAAGGTGTGTTTTTCTTTCGGCTAACATTGCAGGCCGCTGAAACTCTATTGGAATTGGCTGCTTGTGGGAGAGTTGCATAGAGATGCACTGCATGTATTGATTAAATATCAGCTTGCAGCAGGCCTATATACTGTATACTTAGCCTGGCACAACAGTGACACAACAGTGTGATTTGAGTCTGGCTAATTAGCCAGGCTAATATAGTGTGTGTGTGTGTGTGTGTGTGTGTGTGTGTGTGTGTGTGTGTGTGTGTGTGTGTGTGTGGTGCGTGGGGGAGGTTGCAGATGGAAATGACGGAGTCACCGGACGGGGACGACCCCGGGCGGCGGCGGCAGCGCAGTGCCGGGAAGCCCAGGCGGAGGTGGGGCGGTCTGAGGCAGCGCTGGAAGATGCTGGGCGTGTTCGAGATCGACCAGAGCCACGCCTTCCACAGCCAGACCTGCATGATGAAGGAGGGGCTGTCGGCGGCCGTGCAGAACACCATCGACAACCCGCCCACGGTAACCAATGTTAGAGCGCCTCAATGCGGTCGCGGAGTGGATGTGAAAACGGAGTGTCTCTGCAGACCAATGTTAGAGCACCTCAATGCGGTCGCGGAGTGGATTTGAAACCTGAGAGAGATAAAGGAGCTGCTGGAGTCTGGACACACCCTCTTCCATTGGGAAAGAGGGTGTCGACAGCCAAGATTGCACTGTGGATAATGGGTATTGGATAATGGGTTGTGCAGTCTTCTCTTAAAGGTATATTCAGTGATTTCACTTAATTCAAATATCACTTATTTTTTTGTTTTGTTGTGATAATCCTCCCTACTATAGAGTGTGCTGACCATATAAGGAGTTCCTCCCTGTCCCCAGTTAACCCCTGGGGGTCAAAAAAAAAACCTTAGGTTTCGTTTTTGACTCTCTATCCTGATTGGACGAAAGGCTGGGTCCCACAGCCAAAAACGAAACCTAAGGTTTTTTGAGTGAAATCACTGAATATACCTTTAAAGTCAATGGCATCTGTCAATGGCATATGGTGATTGGTTTCATTTTTGAAATGCCAAAACCACACATGGATGACGTAACGGGTAGTGGAGGTGTTTTAGGGATTTAGGCTGGTGTCCAAAATAGCAACTTTTGTGGGGGGAACACCCCTTGTTCCCCAATGCTAAAATCCCCAAACGGACATCGGATGAAAATAGAGCCCTTATCTACAGTTGATTTTGTTGATTTTGGCAGGCCTTGATGGCATCGTAATGCCTGATTTTACTCTTAGTTGCATGCTGACAATATGCTCTGCATATTGCAATACTACCCTATAATGCTCAGTGGCCTTGTGGTTAGACTCTAACCACAAAGCCACTGAGCATGCCATTATAGGGTCACTCTAACCGTTAGAGTGTCCGCCATGGGACTGAGAGCTCAGGGTTCGATCCCCGGCCGGGTCATACCAAAGACTGTGAAAAATGGGACCCAATGCCTCCCTGCTTAATTGGCACTCAGCATCAAGGGTTGGATTCGGGTAAGTGCCGGCGACATACTAGCGTGTCATGTCCAGGGAGTTTACATCAAGCTGCCTCACGCTACAGAAACAGGAGATACTGTACTGTAGGCTCCTGCCCTATGGGCCTCATGGCTCTGCAAGGCTTACTATAATGGCATGGTAAAAATAGGGATGGCAGGGTTCATACATGTATGGCTGCAGACAAGAAAACACGTGTCTATAACATGTATCATGTTATAGACACCCCCCCCCATAAAAGAATAGTTGGGGAATAGTCCCCTCTGAGAACCCAAATCATGCCCCTGATGCCAGAGCTGTTTTTCACAGATCAGTTTGCAAATGTAACCACTATAGTTCTGGCTCCTCCATCACACAGCACTGATAACGATGATGGACGATGTTTGGACCTGTACCATATGACCCAATGACCCGCGGGACCATACACAAGCCAAGCCTCCTAACAGAAGCCATGTGGTATATAGTCATTGTCACTGGGCAGTGACACAGAAGCATGTGCTACTGGGCAGCCCTAATCCACTGCCCCATGACTCAGCACTTTGACAGTCAAAACAAACACACACACACACACACACACACACACCCACACACACACACACACACACACACACACACACACACACACACACACACCAAACGCACACAGGAGCATGCATTCCACAACTGGTAGAATGCATGCTTCCCTAATTTATGACCACAATTCACAATGGACCATGTTGTGTTATTTTTGCGTTCCGTAACGTGCCCTCAATTCATTCCCTAGCATCACGTCGATGGGATGCTCTGGCCTACGCAGTTCTATATACCTCCTTGTTTGAGTTGTAATGCATAAAGTAATGTATTTGAACGCCCATCTAAAAAAAAATGTGCCAGGGACCCCCATACATGATTTGCGTTAATCAAAAATATCCAAAGGAACAAACGTCCACACACTGTGTTGAAAATGACACAACACGTTGCACAGTGATGCGTTGTGAGCTCGTAGATCTGCTGTTTTCAGATTGCAGTTTTTATTTGTTGACAATAATATATGTAGTTTTAGTCGTCATAATTTTAGCCGACAAAATGAACACTGCTCCTCTCACTCAATTATTACATAATCATCTATTCGCATTTTTTGTGATAATCGCAATTACTTTTTTAATAATAGTCATCATTAATAATAGTCATCGTGTTGAAAAATGTTCATACATAAAAAAAAAAAAGCTGAAATAGCTGATCTACAAGCTTACAATGCGTTACTTTGACACTTGTGACGCATTGTAAGCTTGTAGATCAGCTATTTCCGCATTTTTACCCTTTTTATAAAAATAATTTATCAGTAATTAATTTGTATATTCCAAGTATTTGTCAACAGAAATGTATTCTTTAATCATAATGTTCCAAAGTTCAATGCCAAAAACACAATTAAATCGTTAATCTAATTATCTGTGACAATTCATTGGCAACTTAAATGTCTAATCGTGACAGCTGTCAAGACCCAGCAGGGCTAAAAGTTCCCGTTCTGCTCTAGCTGTCCACGCTCTCTCTGACAGACAGACATGCTGTACTGGCCAGGCAAGGCAGCTTTCTCCGCCAGTGCCCCATCTGATCGGAATGAGCTCTGGAAGTCCTTAAAACTCTGCTTCCTTATATCTTTGAATCAATTCGGGGGAAAACAATGCTTTCCGACATTTATTTATTTATTTTGTAATGTGTAAAATGCTTTATTTAATTATTTAATCTTTTTGGTTTATCTGTTTTGGTGCTTTGAGTGCTTTCCGTCTTCTGGTTCATGTACTTATTTTGATGTTGCTGTATGTCATTCCTGTTGATGATTGTGTTGTATTGATAAGAATGATCAGTTATTGAACTTATTGTACACATTATGCGTTTATGCTAATACTGTGAACATTTCATATGGAGTCAGAGACATGCTGTGTCTGGTCTGGACAGAGCTGAGTGTCCGGGAAGTTTGTTAGTGAGGCTATATTAAGACAATTTGAAATATGAAGACAGACATTATGTCCAGACACCCCAATGGCTAAAGGTCAGCAACCCTAATAGACAGGAAATTCACATCTTGATCTTGTTTACAGACATTAAAGGTAGCAAGAATAGTGAACTACTTTCTCATTGGTCAACATCCGAGTGGGAAGAGACAACCAGTCAGTTAAATAGATCTCTGAAGAACGATCTGGAGCTGACTTGTGATAGATCTTAGAATTATCATGGATTGTACCGCTTTGCACGGCTCAACCAGTAAATAACTTAAAGCTTACCCATCTCGATTGTCATGATTTGATTCATATCATATCAGTATCTCGGCTACATTGAAAATGAAGGCCTGCCTCTCAACTGAGCTGAAATGCAGACGTTATGATGAATGCCATGGTCATATATATTCACAAGCCCATGGGTGCCGCACAATACTTTGATGATATTTGATACTTTGTGAAACTGACCCGAGTTAAACTATTACTTGGTGTGATCTTTTTCAGCCTACATTACACCAAGTCTCTTCACCAAAAATATGTTACCCCCCATAATAGGGATACTGGGGTTTAAGTGGTGGTTAAACAGCCAATCTGTCTGTCCAGGATGGCTCCTGTTTAGAAGGGCTGATATGATGAAGTCACCATTAGAGATGCTCAGATAAAAACAATTTCTGACCGAGTAAGCGTACAAGTACTTAATTACAATTTAGGGTGTATGCCTGTCAATATATTGGCCATATTGTGTATCACGTAGAATTTGATGCATTTTGTGTTGTCATATACATTCATCAATCAGCTACACATTGATTCTAAATATTTACAACCGTACTTTCAAAGTTCCGTTTTGGTGGCACCATAGCAATCAATTGAATGTTTTGGTACCGGCCCGGGTCAGACTCAGTATCGGGACCTTTAGCGATACCGAGTGCATGGGTAGGGTATTGTATTGTATGTAACGAGCTTGTAGGTCTGCTATTTTTGACGACTGACATAGAAACATAGAAGCTTTTTCAGAAAACTGTCAGGATGTAGAAGACATTTTTAGGATCTCCTTTTGTGGTGACGTTACCCCATCCAGGGGCAGTAGTGTGTTACTACACCAATCAACATAATGTTTTGTCTTGGCTTATTTTATCATTTCAACCTTTCTTTCTTTCTTTCTTTCTTTCTTTCTTTCTTCTATACAAAGCTAATTATAATTTATTTACAGTATTATTTTCCTCTTCTTTTGTTTTTTCCAGAATGAACTTTCAGATGATGACTTCCGATCAGAAATTACTCAAATCCACCAGGTATGTCTGAACTTCTCTATACGTTAACAGTGGTGGAAAGTAAGTAAGTACATTTACTCAAGTACTGTACTTTTTTACTGTACTATATTCACTTTTTTAGCTTTGGTTACTTGAGGTAGAGTCTAACAATGTAAAATATAATCAACAATTTAATTAATGACTTATTATTATGTCCAGTTTTGGACCCAACAGATGTCCAGATCTACAAGCTCGCAAGGCGCCGCTTTGCACCGCGCTGTGAGATTGTAGATCTCTATTCGATCGGCTATTTTCACTATTTCTAAAACATATGTTTTCTAATTTATTTATGTTTTTCTTCATGGACTTATCATTGCATTTGTTTGTTTTTAATTCATGAAAAGAAATGCTTTTTTGGGAATGTTTTTTGAAAATGTTTTGAAATAATAAGTATTAAAAACAAAACATGGGAAACAAATGATGAAGGGACCCATACAAATGTGTCTGTGACCCACAAATGGGTCTCGAACCAGTGTTTTGGAACCAGTGGTTTAAAGTATTGGCGCAGTCAGTAGCGCTGTCGCCTCACAGAACTTGAAGGGTCCATTAGTCTCTAGAACTTGAACTGAATTGTCATCCTGAAACGTTTTGAAGTGAAAAGAAAAAGTGTGTGTGTGTATGTGCGCATGTGTGCGTTCGTGCGCACGTGTGTAGGAATTTCAGATGAAGACGTTTGCAGGCAAGGTGTTCGCCAACCTGCGCAGCTCGTTAGGCATCACAGAGACCGCCTACCAGGAGTCTCTGTGCTCTGAATCATGCTACCTCCAGTTCATCAGCAACTCAAAGAGCAAGGCCGACTTCTTCCTGACGTGAGTTCATCTCGTTAGTTAGTTAGTTATACAGTTATACAGCAACAATAGACTGCAACACCACCCCGACCAACAGTGGCTTTATTTGTTTGTTAAGAAAGGCCACGATACCACTAGTTGTCAGTCGTCATGATTGATTTCAGTCATTTTTACAAGTTTATGTTGTGGACTATCCAAACCGACTCTGTGTGTGTGTGTCTGTGTGTGTGTGTGTGTGTGTGTGTGTGTGTGTGTGTGTGTGTGTGTGTGTGTGTGTGTGTGTGTGTGTGTGTGTGTGTGTGTGTGTGTGTGTGTGTGTGTGTGTGTGTGTGTGTGTGTGTGTGTGTGTGTGTGTGTGTGTGTGTGTGTGTGTGTGTGTGTGTGTGTGTGTGTGTGTGTGTGTGTCCTCTATAGGAATGATAAGCGCTTCTTTCTGAAGACCCAGAACAAGAGAGAGATCCACTTCCTGCTGTCCAACCTGCACATCTATGTAGACCACCTGAGAAACTACCCACACTCACTGCTGGTCAAGTTCCTGGGTACCACACACACACACACACAAGCAGACACACACACAAACACCTGAGGAAAGGTTTTGGAAATGCATTGGTTGTAGTTTGTCACCACTGATAGCATTTCTCTCTGACTTAAATGTCGTCTGCTTTTAACGTGTGAAAATGTCTCCTGTGTTAATTTCCAGGTGTTCACAGGATCACTATTTCCCGCCGACAGGTACTGTTGACATCTCTGTTGATTTTGATGTAGTTTTAGTCTTTGTCTCTTTGAATACAGTTTAATTTAGTTTTATGTCATGTTAGTCATCTAATGATATATTTAGATGTATCATTAGATACATTTTACAATGTACACTGTCTTTCCTTTACAGAAATATTTTATTGTCATGCAAAGTGTCTTCTATCCAGATGAGAGAATCAATGCCAGGTAAGCTGACCTTAACGCTTAAGCAAGTGGTCTTTTCTTTTCTGAAATCCCACTAATTTATTGTGATTCGTGGAAAAAGACTAACCTGACTCCGCCAGATTGAAGAATCTTGCTTCACACTTGTTTCACAACGTACTTCCATTCGGGAACGCTGTAGCCCAATCACTGAAGAAAGCCGTCCTTTTTTTACGCTAAAGTTGGAAGGTGATTGGATGGGACTGTCTGTCAATTATATTGACGTGTCTATACGTAAATGCTGGTGGCTAACTGGTGAATTTATGAATTAAAGCTGGCAGGGAATGTTTGGATTGTGAGGTATTCTTTTAATTATTTTTCTGCCGCTAGCTGTTCGCATAAATTAAGTTAACCTATGCCGGCCGCGTCCACTTTGAGAGAAGGAGTTTTCCGACACACTCAACACCCACACTTTAGTATCATTAGCACAAGCACAACGTGTTTACCTCTCGCCAGAAGCGTTTACATGTCGGGAGTGACGCAGTACAAAGTCACAAATTTCATCCGAATTTTGGATGGCTGAAGATCCACCATGGACAGCTCTCCTGGATTCCGACTTATGGAGGTTTGAAAATCCTGCTGTAATTGTAACCGAGGTAAACGCAGATCAGATTTAACGTTCCATAGCTGGTGGTGATGGGTGCATTGCATAGCAACTGGATCAATGTTAAAGCTGCCGTGGGTCTCAACCATTATATACACAGAGTATACGTCGGGGTCCATATATATACGGACCTAGAAAATAACGTCCCCTAGCGGTGGGGTACGTATATGATAATAATTAAGGATATAACAGCTTGTTTGTTCCAGGTATGACATTAAGGGCTGTGAGGTGAGCCGATGGACAGAGCCCGCTCCAGAAGGCAGCCAGGTCATTGTGGTTCTGAAAGACCTCAACTTCAAAGGACAGCATATCGTTCTTGGTGAGTTTACACACACACACACACACACACAATTACTGTTTCTGTCATTCATCTACCGGACGTCGATTGGCAGAACTCTCCTTTCAATGGCTCTGCTCTCTACCATCATTTATATATTAGCTGGGGACCACCTAGAACCCCCACAAGGACCACTTGTGGTCCCGGGACCACTGGTTGAAAACCACTGAACCACTGAATACCAGGCAAACAATGAACCTCCTCAGCCGCATTCTTTTCCCCTAGATTGACCGAGGTCTGTCTGTCTGTCTCTTGGTGTCTTCTCACAGACCAGCAGCGTGCGTGGCTCCTGCGCCAGGTGGAGATGGACACACAGTTCCTGCAGAGACTCAACGTGTTGGACTACAGCCTCCTGCTGGCCCAGCAGCCACTGCACCAGGACGAGAGGCAGCAGGGCCTCTCCCTGGCCACGCTCATCGTCAGGACCAAGAAGTAAGTTCTGACCAGAGGCAGCAATATAGATATAGGGCTAGATGGCGCAATGCAGACTCTACAGCGCAGTTCACCGGCAGCCATCTTGCAACAGTCAACTTTTCCGGTACGTCCTATGGTAGTGTAGCAGAGTGGCTCAGAGCCTCTGGTCCTATGGTAGTGTAGCAGAGTGGCTCAGAGCCTCTGGTCCTATGGTAGTGTAGCAGAGTGGCTCAGAGCCTCTGGTCCTATGGTAGTGTAGCAGAGTGGCTCAGAGCCTCTGGTCCTATGGTAGTGTAGCAGAGTGGCTCAGAGCCTCTGGTCCTATGGTAGTGTAGCAGAGTGGCTCAGAGCCTCTGCCTGATGGCCTCAATAGTCTAATATCTCCCCTGGCCCTGGAGACCCCAGTTTGAATCCAGGGCATTACAGTAGTGGGTGATCTGCTCAAACTAAAATACTCTTAACTCGCTGAAATCTTGACGGAATTACAAACGGTTTGGTTTATTACAAATGTTATCAACGTGGCTGATTCAGGATGCTTTATCTGCTTAATGTTTTTTTATATGAAAGTCCATTATATGTAGGCCTATGCAGTTATTTCTGGCGTTTTTTTTTTTTTTTTTTTAAGAAAGAAAAGTTTGAAAATCGGTTGAAAATTGAGCAAGTACTGTACATGCACCATAGACACAATGTTATGAGTGAGCGAGCTGACTGTAGCAAGATGGCCACCATGTGGTGACATTGCTCTCCATTGGCCAGCAGCACGGCGAGTCATCTAGCATTTATATATGTCTATCTGCAGCAAGGGCTGTTTCGCCATGCTCATCGTCAGGACCAAAAACTAGGTAACCGTATTGTCATGTCGTTTTTGATGCTCATTTTATTTTTAATATACCAACCTTTACCAACTTCTTGGTAAGCTGTTCCATGAACGTCCCAGATGCTTGTTACATGACGAGTTCAATGATAAATCCTACCCTTTTTTGTTTAACCGTCAACCTCACGTGATCTTGTAACGATGGCCATGGATTGAGATGCTGATAAGAAATCGGATTAATAATCTGCTAAATACAGTCAGAATTGGGGAAGATAATATGCATAAAATAACTGATTTGAGGTTTAACATGAACACTAAAGGGAGGCAACCACCAGACCTCAAACCACGGCCCTTGTTCCACCCCGTGTTTGACCTTTCAGATCTGTGAACCCGGGCAGTCCCATCTACGCGGGCGTCACCGCCGGAGAAGACTCCTCCGCCCCTCCTCGCTTGTCGGCCGAAACGGACAGCTTCTGCCTGAGTCGAGCGAGCGGCGGAGGCGACCCGCCGCCTTCACTCGAGGACTTCCGGGCCCAGAACCGACGGCTGCTACCCAACTTCAAGAACCCGCTGCACGTCATCGACGGGCCCGAGCAGCGCTACTTTGTGGGCATCATTGACATCTTCACGGTGTACGGCTTCCGGAAGCGCCTGGAGCACTGGTGGAAGAGGCTGAGGCATCCGGGGCAGTCCTTCTCCACCGTCAGTCCCCCGGCGTACTGCCTCCGGCTCTGCCAATGGGCGCGGGACAACACCGCCTAGGCCAATGGGCACGGGGCGCCACCGCCTAGGCCTGTAATAGTCTGAATACCAGAACGCTCGCCTCAAAAACAGTCGCCTCGGGGCGTACGGCCGGTGGAACGGTAGAGCGCTCGGTCTCTGCCTGGTATTCCAAAACATAACCTCAGTAAACTTCGCCAAAACGGTTAAATCTAACCTTATTCCTAACCTTAACCTAAGCCAAAACCTAACCCTATTCCTACACTTAACCTCAGTAAAACTATGCCTAACCCCTAAACTTATTTCTAACCTTATCCCCAGTAAAAAACAAATACAAGAATAAGTACTACCCCATCGAGCGGTCGGTGTGAGGACGGTGGAAAACAACAAGGGCGAGCGTGTTTTAAGGCGAGCATTCCGGTTACCAATCGTCTCTGTCCAAAACGGTTTACTTTTCAGGATAATGGACGAAAAAAAAGAAACATGTGTTCTAATGGATCCAATGTAGTTATCATTTAGTCACAAGCTCTTGTTAATACTTGTCATCGTTTCAGCTTTTATAAACCCCACAGACGCACTTAACCACTAACTTTGACTTTCAAAAATGTTTTGAAAAAAGCTAACATGGCAGATCCGCAAGCTCACAACGCATGCGATGCATTGCTTGTGAGATTACAGATCGGATAATTTCACTACTTTTGTGTGACAGCATTGTACAACGAAGTATAGGGCTTTCATTTACATGAAAACAAAAATGTGAAATATGGAGATTATATATATGGGAGGGAGATACAAACATGTATGATGTGAAATGCAAACATCCCAATGTGTGCGAGGCAAAGTACATGAGACTTTGAGAAGATATCAAATTACTGTTATTAATCCCCAATGGGGAAATTATTTATGCTCGGGGACATGGGATAGTGCTTAATGCAGCTTATCCCATCTATAGCACCATTGCTCTGTTGGGAAATATTTTAAACGTTTACAGCCAGTAGGCCTTTTTTCTCTCTTTTTTTTTTGCGAACATGGCCAACATCTTTCTGCTTTGTCTTAATAGCATATAGGTTTCTTCCTCAACATTGATGCAGACTTTCCATCTGTGATCACTTATTTTGTGTGTAACACAGTATAATGTATGAATTGGTTGAATTGGAATTTGGTAGAGTAGGGGACGTGGGGGGACCGTGAGAGTCAGAGGTGAGTGGGAAGGGGTCAATTCATGGAACTCGGTTAGGAATTACAATCACTTTCTTTTTCAGCTTTCAGTTATTCTGCCAGATGTGCCTTTTCATTTCCGTTAGAATTGCTGCAACATGCTAGCTATTTTCTCAGTAATATATAGTTTATAAATGGCATAACATGGCATGTGTTACCAAATATGAATACACTCAAATAACTCTTTAAACTCATAACTTACTACAGCACTATAGAAGAAAATAAGAAATACAATTGAATTGTTCATATTTCAAGTCAATTTTACCTAGGAACTAAATAAGTCGTAACAGACATAAAGGTAACACTGCTGCTAATGACGAGGAAGAATTATACCCATGCTCTACTAAGACAATGTGGCCAAAGTGTATCGACCATGTTTAGCTATTCCGATCTCTTTTCAATGATACAATAAAAAATAAAAAGGCACACCAACAGCTTCACTTCTCAATGGGGCAGGGTGACTGTATGTTGCTCATTAAGACCGCCATTTTCTAATCAGAGATTGCCTTTTCACCACAAATTGATAATGGACTTAAAATATACCTACCGGTAATACCAAGAGTTTGTTTCATTTGAACTCATTCTTCTGGGACTGAGTGCTCTTTGTGTTTTTGGTTGAAGAAACTTGAATCCTTCCCGAAGTGCCCTTCATCAGAAGAAACAATCCACATCTGGTCAATGTCATTCAATCTAATTCCTCTGCTTCCAATGTATTAATAAATTAACATTATTTTCCTCATATAAAGTGGCACCGTTTTATGAGACATACTGTACAAAAGGACTTCTTTCAAATTGTCTGCCAATAAATGCTTGTTTGTGCCTTATATCTGTGAATATTTGTCCGAGGCTTTTCATTATGTTGGTGGTCTCACTTAGTGGTCAACATTTTGTTCACCAACATGGCCAACATTTTTAGTAGAGCAGGTTTTCTCAAAGTGGGTGCCGTGGCAAAAGTAACAAATTACTTATTACTTCACTTTTTTTCTCGCCCCCAGTAATTGCATCCCTTCTCCCCAAAAGTCTTACTTGCATTTTCAACACTAGCTGTTGTTTTCTTTTGTTTGTTTCCATTTTCTGCAGCCTACATTGTAAAACAATGACACTAAGACTTTTACTGTGTATGGATTCATAACTTATAGAGACTAAATGAAAACTACACCTGGGCTCAATCTGATAATGAGACACAATCTTTTGAATGACTTCTGTTGTTTATTAAAGCAGCTCCGAACAAAGTGCTAGGAGGCCATATGAGGCCAACATGTGCCAGTGCATTTTCAAAGCAATCCAAAAATATTACCATAACAAATCTGTCAGTCAGTCACAAATAGCCCTACAATATTAACCTGAATGAAAGTCATACATTTAACAAAGATAATGTGTCATAAATAAGTTCAGAAATCAGAAGGACAAACCGTGTCAGGCTTGACACATAAATAATCAACTGTGCATTACACATAACAAGCCTACAAGATGTGTAGTTTTTATAAAGTGCTTCAGTTCTACTATAATATTCACCATATTCACACGGCGGCCATTTTGCTAAAATGTAAAATAGCCTATTAATATTGTTCAAAACAGTACACTGTGTTTGATATTTATATCCATTTGACCATTATATTAATGGACTAAAAACAACAGATGATCACAGAATAAAAATAAAGTCTAGCGTCCAGCGTGTAGACTCTGAGGGTGGGTGGGAGTCTCCCTATTAAAAGCTAATCTTATGTATGAGTCTAATCTGCAAAATGTATCTTTTATTCAATAAATGTAGGTTTTCGTTTGCAACAACTTTAAAGGAAAGTTCCGCCCAAGTAGTTTTCTTACCATAATGATGATAATCCATTGATCAATGGAAAATTTGCAGGAAAAAAATCCATTCTGAGCGTTTTACCAGCACGGCCGGTCAAATGATAGATCTCTTCTTCAATCGCGCTAAAATTACAATTTATTTCTTCCCATCTGTTTTTGTGGGGAGTAAGGGCCGATTTATACTCCTATTTTAGAGCTGAATAAAAGTCGGTTTGGCGCTGTAGAGCCTACAATTTGACGTCATTTGAGGTTCGGGGGGCGGCGCCGCGGCGGGTACCGTCCTAAAGTCGGCTCTTCGGTGCTACTGAAAATTTCTGACGAGCCGAAATCATTTCGGCACTACAGCGCCGAAACGGCGGTAAAATAGGAGTATGATTCGGCCCTAACTCCACAGAGTGTTGTGACTCTGTCGCTTTCCTGCTTACGCTCCACGTCGGTTGACTGATTTGAGACCGCCTACCTTTCTTAAAGCCTCAGCGTCCTGTATATATATTTTTTCGCAACTACTAGGGGTTTATAAATACATTATCATCAGAATTCAGGTAAAAAACGGGTTGTGCGGAACTCTCCTTTAACTTGATCCCTCCTTTATTGAACTCAGTCTTGTTGCTTACTTTTGCAACACAGTCCAGAGTGGCACGTCAGCCTGTCCTTGGACAGATAGAGCACAGGCTGGATGCTACTGCTGATGTCCATCAGGCCAAAGCAGAAGTAGCGAACGTAGCACTCGTGCACGTCAGGGGTAAAGTAGCTCTTGAAAGGCAGCAGCGCCACGAGCGGAAGGTAGTGGCAGACTATGATGGCCAGGATGATGATGACCATCTTGAAGGCTCTCTTCTTGACGGGGTGCATCTCGTCGCGGCCCGGCCCGGACTGCCGCAGAGCCCAGAGGATGGAGATGTTGCAGAACACCATGAAGGCGAACACGGCGAGCAGCATGGCGGAGTAGACGGAGGTCTCGAAGTCCACGATGGTCCCCACGCACTTGGCGGTGGCGTAGGCCAGCGTGATGATCCACACCGATGCGACCAGGCCGGCCCTGTGCTGGCGGTCCTGGGATGGATGGATGGATGGATGAATGAATGAATGAATGAATGGATGGATGAATGAATGAATGAATGGATGGATGGATGGATGGATGAATGAATGGATGGATGGATGGATGGATGGATGAATGGATGGATGAATGGATGAATGGATGGATGGATGGATGCATGGATGCATGGATGCATGGATGGATGAATGAATGCATGGATGCATGGATGGATGGCAACAATTTTCAACACCAATGTTGTGATAACAAAACTCACTGATAATTATCACACGTTTTCCACACTTTTCCAAAATGTATTTACAACCCAACCATATTTTTATACCGGTTCCTAAAATAATTCACGTCCGGGCTGATTTGCACCTCCGTTGTCAGTCCATTCCACAAACTGAAATGCATATACTTAACGCAAATTACGCAATGCCCTTTGAAATTAAGCTCGCGTCTTAAATTGTGACACCCCCCCCCCCCCCCTCTCTCTCTCTACATCACCTTCAGTTCGTTGAATTTGATGGGGTGGAGCACGGCAGCGTATCGGTCGAGACAGATGCAGGAGAGGAATATGGGCGAGGAGTCCTTGATGCCGTAGACGAAGCTGAGGACGTACCAGGTGCTGCTGGTGGTCAGGAAGACCAGCGTGGTGACCTCCAGGGGAATGGTGACGCAGAAGATGATGTCCACCACCGCCAGGTGTAGGAAGAAGATGTCCGAGGTGGACCCGTCCCGCTTGTTCCTGAGAATGAGCCACAGCACCATGATGTTCGCCGGGAGACCTAGCAGGGGTGGACAAAGTATCTTACAGTACAACTCAGGTGCTCTTATCATCATACATCACATGTCGTGCTCACTGCTCAGCCAATCAAATAATTTTTGTGGTACACACAGACACACAAAGCTGGGCATAGGAAGGGCTAGCGCTCCTCAAACACGGGCCCGCAGTTTCGGGGCCGGGTCCGAAACGGTTGAGAAATGACAGAATTACCGTGTGGTGGTCCCTCTACTGTACCCTCTACTGTACAGTACTGTACTGTCACTGTACTGTACTGGCAAACCCGAAAACATCATATCATATATACAGTTAATACGTGCGTGTGTTTGTGTGTGTGTTAGGTTGCTCACAGGTGGTGAAAAACAACCATGCTGTTTTCGTGCTCATACCCAGCCAGCCAGCCAGCCAGCCAGCTACACACACACACACACGTAGCTCCGTAAGGGAATGGTTGCACCACTCAAAAATACAAAAATAAAAAGACCACGAACGGGAGGCCGACGGGCCTGGTGTCAATCGCTACCCCACCCCCGATGATGCATTTTTCCCCGGAGCTTATATATATTTTTGCGATATTTAAGTGGTTAATTCTTAATAGGCTATATTTAACATTTCTGTCCCAAGGTCACTTCCTAGAAATGTAATTGAGTCAGAAGTACAATAAACTGTATTTCTATTTGAAATACAAAAAAAAATAAAAATCAAATATACAATAAAGTAAATTGGTACAGTACCTAGAAACATGTTGATGGCCTGCAGGCTCAGGTACCAGATGAAGGCGGTTGGCATGTGTTTGCAGCCCTCATACACAGTCTGCTGTCCCAGGCTGAGGTTAATGGATCTCGGGGAGATGAACAGCACGGGCAAGCTGATGTGTATTGGCTCCATGTTGGCAGGAGAACCAATAGTGGTCTGTCAGGGCAAGAATAGAGAGTCATAGTGGTTTCATGTTGAAGTGACCTGTTGAGCACGTGCACTAGAGTAGATTTGAGTTGTTGGATTTACCCATTCTGATCTGAGATCAGATTCTAAAAATGTCTTCTACATCCTGACAGTTTTCCATTCTGACCTGAGATCAGATTCTAAAAATGTCTTCTACGTCAGTCGCTCTTCGATTTTTCAAAAATAGCAGACCTACAAGCTCGTAGCGCGCCATCTGCTATTTTTCACACCAAAATGGGTTCCTGCCCAAAATGGGTTAAACTCTCCCTAGATGGAATAATGCTACTGAGACTTGATCTGATTGATCAATGAATGTATGTTTTGTAATAATCAAAGTAACTAGTAACTAAAGTTTTTAAATAAATGTAGTGGGGTAAAAGTACAATATTTGTCTCTGAGATGTAGTGAAGTAGAAGCAAACGTTTTGGAAATTTTAAATACTAAAGTAAATAAAGTACAAATACCTCAAAATATTACTTAAGTATAGCACTTAACTAAATGTACTTAGTTATTAAATACTTGTGCTTAAAGAGGGAAATGGATAATACTCAGGAATTATATATTAATGAGATAATATTCAGTTCAAACGTTGAATTTCTTAAACTCACAACAGAGGGCAGTCCTCCCCACGTTATATTCATATTCATATTATTTTATTGTGTATACCAGACATGATGCCGGGCCAATAGGACCACACACCACCACCTACAGTCAGGACTTTGGTCTTGCGTGAATTATTACTTTACTACATGTTGTTGCAGGCAACAGAGCACACATGGGAGACATTCTTCTCAGGTCTCTGCAGGGGCACTTGCCTGCTGAGCAATTACAGGCCATGTTTTACTTGCCCAAAGGTCATGCAGCCCACTTGCGCGAAAAGTAAAATAGTGATTAATTGTATGATCACATACACATGCTGTGAGATATGGACATACCTCAATTTTTATGCCAAACATCTCAATAGCTATTCAATCTGACTCATTTTAAATATGCCACATACAGCCGCTGTTTATAGTGAACTAAACACAGTTGCTTCTCCACTCAAACGCACTTTCCTGTTGGCCATTGGGCAACCTGAAGGCAAACTCCACCTTCCTGAAAGTTGTATTTACCTGCCAGGGGCAGGTGGGCAACCCTTAGTGTCAATGCCTGTGTGGGGTCCTTGAGTGCAAAGACAAAGCTACACTGAAATAGATGTATTATGAACTAGGCTTAGATTTTAATGACTTGTGAGTAGAGAACAGATTAAAAAAAGTTAAAATAGTTATTCATTCAATAATTAATCATAATCATAATGATCTCACTTACCTCTATTGATTTCAGGAGTCTTTGGTTCTCTCACAGACCTCACAAAGTAGCCTACTGAAATGTCTGGAACTTTCCAGTAACCTTTACTGGACGGACCACTACTTCATGTATATATTCCTCCTTGAGAAAACAGTGCATGTGAAACTATTATATAACGGCATATTGCAGCCTCATCAATGTAACCCATGCTGTAGTCTGATGTAACGTTACCTCAGTTGTTTACGGAGGACGGTTATTATACTAAATTATGTAATGAATTAATGGATGAATGGCTGGAACTGAAATACCATTTGCATTTAAAGGTTTTATGACATTCATTTTCATTTATTTTTATTTTTATTTTTATTTTTTATTTTAGGTTTTATGACCTCAATTACATCCAAAAAACCTGAACTTTGAACATTCAGTGGATTTTCTGTGGTCTGAAGTTTTCTTTGGGGTTTTTTGGGCCTTTTGAGCTACAATGAAAACAGGCAACACAGTGAAACAGTGACATCTGCTGGCAAATCCCATTGACATATATGGGATTTGCAGTAAGTGATGTCACTTACTGCCGGCAAATCAGAGCACCTGTTTGAGCCAGAAAACCCCAGATCACAGAGAATCTACTGAATGTTAAAAGTTCATGTTTTTTGGGTGCAATTGAGATTAGAAAACCTAAAAAAAACAAGAACAATTCCAAAACCTTTTTTTTAATGTCACAATCCCTTTAAGTTCCCTGCGTGACCTTGGATGTGGACAGTGGTGGGAAAAGTACTCAAATGTTTTACTTTAGTAAAAGTGTCAATACTGCAAAATAGAGATACTCTGTTACAAGTAAAAGTGCGGTATTCAAAATGCACTTTTTTACTCATGGTGCTTCACATTTAAAGACAATAGAAGACACATTAAAACAAAAGAGGCAGAGCCTTTTAAAAACATCAAAAAGTAAAGAAAGCAGACAACATTGGCAGGAGAAAGTGTGAATGCATTCAAAGTGTAATATAGATACAGTAAAGTGATATTAATCAGGATGTTGGCCTTGGGGGCAATACCTACTTGTACGTGTATATCTGCTAGTTCTTGCTATTTTGCGTGCGTGCGTGCGTGAGAGACTGATTTCAAGCCTGGACTGAACATCACTCGAGTACCACTACTACTAATGGAGAGGCCAGAGGGGCCAGAACACTGACCGATGACCTGTCAGTGGAGAGGCGTGAGAGATCTCTGTAAAAAATAGCAGATCTACAAGCGCACAAGCCAGTATATGCTATGTTGGCATGTAGCTCTTTAATGGTACCAGGCAGCCCTGTCACACAGTGTGGAGTGCCTGATTGGACAGGGTCTTACATCCCTGTTATGTGACAAGTTTCTAACAGGGCTCTGACAGGCCCTGTCACAGTATCATGTCAGAATCATGGTCAGTATCATGTCATAGTGTGCCAGCATCGTGTCAGCATCATGGTCAGTATCAGGTCAGTATCATGTCAGCATCATATCAGTCATTATTATGTCAGTATCATGGTCAGTATCATGGCCAGTATCATAGTCAGTATGATGTCAATATCATGTCAGCATCATATCAGAATTATATCAATATCATGGTCAGTATCATGCCAATATCTTGTCAGTATCATGGTCAGTATCATGTCAATATGTCAGTATCATGACAATATCATGTCAGCATCATGGCAGTATCATGGTCAGTATTATTATGGCAGCATCATGTCAGTATCATGTGAGTATCATGTGTCATGTCAGTATCATCATATCATGTCGCCATTATTTTAGTATCATGTCAGCGTCATGACAGCATCATGGTCACTATAGTAGCATGTCACTGTCATCAGCTGTGTGTGTATGACAACTACCTTGTATTCTAACAATCTGTTTTATTACTAATTGTGCATGATTTTTAAAATATTTCTTCACATTTAAGACATTTTGTTTGTCAATGTCATCCCCTGTGTCCCCAAGAGAAACAGGTTGTTTGCGAGCTCCAGCACCTGGACAATTACCACTTACCAGTGAATCAAACACTCAACTGGAGACTAATGCAATCTCTCAGCCTTCGTTGCAAAAAGTGGGTGTAAACAATTAAGGTTGGTGGTCAATTAAGGAAGGTGGTCCTTCCTATTGGGGAGGTGATATGATTGGCTTCTAAAAGAGTGGGCGGAGCTTTGTGTTCTCACTTCTTGCCGCTGTGTCCAGACGGGTGTTTACCTGATGACATCTGGCACAGGGGTGATGAAATAATTAAGGGCTCAACAGGTGCAATGTTGGAAAATAATTAATGTCCAGGTCCAATTAACTGATTCACAGGAGATTGTTTCAAAACATGCTAACATTAATTAACAAAATGAGTAAGGACACAGGGCTGCTAAGTGCTATGAGTCCTCATGTGTGTTTTTAGATGACCCATTACACTACAGCCTTTACCACACAAGTTACAAGTAAATGGTGTTTCCCCCTAGCTGTGTGAGTCCTCGTGTGTCTTTTTAGTTCATTACTATGACTACAGCCTTTACCACAAACTGTACAAGTAAATGCCTTTGTGAGCCTTTTGTATGATATGTGTTTTTTAGAGGACAGCAATAAAGCTTTTACCACAAACTTTGTAAGTAAGGGGTTTTCCCCTGTATGGATCCTTGTGTGCCTCTTCAGGTTTTCCTTCCTATTAAAACATTTTAGCATAGCACTGGGCTATACTCATAGCTTCACTCACTGCACAGATAATATACTGTTAGACAGATATTAGGTTCTTAGCTTGCTTATGATTCTTACGGACTATTTCTATGTACACGGTATGTATTACCTTGTATTGTTCCTGCTTACTGTAAATCACTGGATTAAAAAGTGCACATGGATTAATTAATACTTAAAGATGTAGTGCCGTGTTCCATGCCATGTTCCAGTTTTTCAGTACTTCATTATGAGGTGACAGTAGGCTACTTGTGTGGTTGTTATGTGCAATGATTTGTATTTAGGGTTTCTTCCTGGAGGCTGAAACCTTGACAGTCAAACGTGCCAATGAAGAAAAACAGTGATATAGTGACATCACAATATCATCCCCTCCCCTAACCCCTCCATCATACAACAGCTGTGGGTGGGGCTTCAATTCAGGTGGATCACATGAGGTCTATGAGGTTAGGTTTGAACTAGCAACCTTCAGACTGACAAGGTAGACACTGTACCAATCAAGCCATAGCATCCACACTATTAAGTGCATGAGGAAGATGCACAGGAATTTTTTTCCCTCCTTCCCTTTGAAGCCATGCCTTCTACAATATTAATTTGCTCATGGAGGCTTCATTTTTTTACATATAAACTTCTCCTCACCGTTAATTTGGCATGGCCCTACCATATTGCCAAGTTTTGCGAAAACCGACTGCACGGTTCAGCCAGAACTGCTATTTTTGGCGAAGGAGAGAAGGAGAAGAAAAAAACGGACAAAAACAATAAGGGTAATTAATAACAATAACAATAATACTGACTGTCTGTCTGTCTGTCTGTCTGTCTGTCTGTCTGTCTGTCTGACTGACTGACTGACTGACTGACTGACTGACTGACTGATCGACTGACTGACTGACTGACTGACTGTGACTGACTTGTCGTTCTCTCGCTCTCGCTCTCTCTCTCTCTCTCGGGGGATCCCTTACATTTATCACGTGACGTGAACCAGCAGTGGCTTCTGATTGGCCGCCCTGCTTTTCCCCGATGTCTTCAACAGTTCAACTACCAGGAAGCAGCTGCAGACTGCACTGCAGTATGGATGTGACTGTTACCCTGAGAGTATATTATATACTCTAAGATGTTACCCTTTAACTTTAGATATGACTCAGTTGCATCACGTTTGTTCCTGTTTTAGTTTTTTACTGCATATTTTTTCGGAGAACAATTAAGTTAAACTGAAATGACTTCCTAGTCTAAAAGTAGATTTTCTTTCTTCTTCTTTGATTTTCTTCATTTCATGTTCAGAATGTTTTTATGTGCCGCTTCGGTTGTGGTGTTGTTGTTGTTGGAGGAGAGTGTGTGTTCAGCGGTGACTCCTCAGCCCAACATAGTGTTCATTCTGGCGGATGATCTGGGCTGGAACGATGTGGGCTTCCACCAGTCTGAGATAAACACCCCACACCTGGACGCCCTGTCTGAGAAGGTAAATGAATAAACAAAACACTACACCTGGACGTTCTGTCTCAGAAGGTAAAACTATACACCTGTAGCCTACTCTGTCTGAAAAGGTATAATAAACACTACACCTGGACTCTCTGTCAACCATTGTCAAGTAAAAGTCAAGTGTTTAATGTATGTTTTTGTAATAATCAAAATCTACAATATAACTAGTAAGTTTTCAAATTTGTAGTGGAGTAAAAGTACAATATTTGGATCCGAGAGGTAGTGGAGTAGAAGTAAATTGGAATTTGGAAATTGGAAATACTCAAGTAAACTTCAAATACCTCAAAATTGTTATATACAGTAGTAGTAAGTAGTAAATGTACTTAATTACTTTTCACCACTGCTGTCCACAGCAGACTCTCTGTCCACACCTGGACTATCTGTCTGACAAGGTTTTTAATTGTTATTAATAATAATAATAATATATACGATATATATAGCGCTTTTCTAGGTACCCAAAGTCGCTTTACAGAAAGAAGTACAGACATATTTATTAGAAAACAAATAAAAAAGTTTAAAAGGTTAAAAACTAGAAATAAAAATCAAAAGAGGGGCAAACAATAATCTAACTACGCCATAACCAGTAACATAAAATATGTTGGAAAATAGCCGATCTACAAGCTCACATGCAAGTTCTTGAGCTTAGTCCAGTTACCCTGGGTAAACATATAGTAACTTTCTTTCTTTCTTTGCACCGTGAAATGGCATGAGCTTGTGGATCTGCTATTTGGGGGGGGGGGGGTTTAAATATTTTTGACACTAAAACAAAGGACATTGTCTCTACATTTTTATTTGTTTTGTAAATGCATTGTAATGTTTCAGCTTGTAGTTATTCATTTTATTTTATTTACCTATACTATAATAAGTAATCTCGCTCTCCACTCAACAGGGCGTCCGACTGGATAACTACTATGTCCAACCTCTGTGCACCCCCTCCAGAAACCAGCTGATGACTGGAAGATACCAGGTGATTAATTCATTTATCTTAATTACTAGTTTATTACTGAAAGAATAATTAAGAATAAGAGAGACGGAGAGAATAAAATAAAATGGCCTGAACCATACAGTATGTGCAGACACGTGTAGATCAGGGTTTCTCAAAGTGGGCACTGTGGTGCCGGCCCGTGACACAACAATACTTAGCCAGACTACTGTCTACTACCTCCGACTATGCTGCAACGCACCCACCCCTCCCCACCCCATAACCGCAAACCACATGCAATCCCACATTCATATAAATCATATGCTTTCGTAATTTCATCAATGTCACTCGGAGAGTCTAGAGACAGTAAAACAGACTTGAGTTGCACTTTCATCGGTTTCAATCTACACTACACTACACTAAGGTCGCATTCACACCTAATACTTCGTTTGACTCGATGCGAATTGGCAGAGAAGTTGGGATTCTAGGCAGTGTTTTTTTGTGTTTCTTAAGCAATTGATTTATGTCCTCATATTTCGATCAGGGCTTCGGTCTCCTCTCCTCATT
This sequence comes from Protomyctophum parallelum, assembly GCF_964188405.1. Taxonomy (NCBI): domain Eukaryota; kingdom Metazoa; phylum Chordata; class Actinopteri; order Myctophiformes; family Myctophidae; genus Protomyctophum; species Protomyctophum parallelum. The sequence continues at coordinate 26,348,041 of NC_139713.1, forward strand.
CGACCACGTCTATCCACGGTAACGAGACATCTTTGCGCTGCGTATAATATGCCTTCTCTGTCTCCAGCTGTGTTTAGCTCCTCACCTGCCACATTGTTTGCTTAATTTCCTTTATTTGCTGCGGATTGCATTCACACCTGCACCGAATCGAAATCAAGTGTGATTGGAAGCGCAGCGAAACCCCCGTTTTTGGTCGAAGTAGAATGGGGTTCTTTGATGCGCATTAGGATTCGAATGAGGCTTCACACCTGCCAAACGAAGCACACTGACAATGTGCAGCAGGATTCGTTTTAATCGCAGTAAAGCTTTCTGGTGTGAAGGCGACCTAAGTCTCTACCAAAAAATAGCCGATCTACAATCTCACATCGCGTCACGTTTCTGCTCGTTTTTGGCGAATGTTCCCCCCATAATAAGAATGCTGGATTAAGTGGTTAAATGACAAGTATACAAGTTATTTTCAGTCTGTCCTATAATGGAATCAAATATTCTGACCAGTTTTCCTCGTTACATTGTATCTCAAGGGGAAAGATTTACTTTTTGTAATTCAGGTGGTGCTGTGGATTAAAAAAAGTTTTTACAGGAGTAACCTGAGACAAAGATCTTTGAAAGCCAACGTTTAGAGTAGCCAATTTTTTTACAACAGTTCGCACAGACACCCGAAAACGCCGGATGCACCACAGTGGATTCCAACCCACCACGTCTTTCTGATTATAAGAGGAATATTAGGAACGTTATAAATAGGCCCAGCTAAGTCCTGCCGCATGCAGGAGCTAACTATTTCCATAGATCGCTTCGTAACCTCGGGTCCCAACAGCCAAGAAGGCTTCCATTAGAACCGATTGAAAAGGAAACTTTATACTTATGAACTCATACACAATATAAACTCATACACAATTTAAAATAATTGTATCGGTGACATTGTTCATTTCATAAGTGACATTGGTAAACTCTATATATTATCAAAGTATTCTGCGGCACCACAGCACCCACTTTGAGAAAACCTTGCATATATTATAGCAGTGTTACTGTCTGAAGGCTTCTACTATCTTTGTGTTTTAATCGGTTATGTTGTTGTGACACTGTATTTTGGGAAGTCAAAGTTGCAATGTTCATCTTTTGTAAAGATGTTACTTTGGCAGACGAGATAAGGGCCTTGTAGCGTTTCCTGTTTTCAACACAACCATGAGTGTGCATTTTAAAGCTGATGATTACGTTAAATACTGCAGCTCTAGTAATCATTGCTATAGATTAGTGATTATACTGTAGCTCATAGATTCGTGGTTCTCAAATGTTTTTTTCCCCTGTAACTCTTGTTACTTCATTAGTCATCTGAATTGTTACTTTTAGTCTAGTTTTAGTCTTTTAGTCGTCGCGTTGAGAGCTTGTACAGGTAGATGGACTATTCCCGGAGCGCGACACCCGAGCATTGTCTTAGCGCTACATTCTATACATTCTCTAATTGTGTAGACTTCTTGTAAATTAAATATTGTAAATATCTGCATTAAGTAATGCAGATATTTAACAGTACTTTTACTCTTGAGAGTGTAAAATGAAACCAATGGGTCCATTTGGTTTCATTTTAGCTTGTAGATTGGCTATTTTCGGTCATTAGTTATTTTAAGATGAAAGAGTATATGAATTGATCAAACTGCAATAGCAATAGAATAGAAGTTTAGAAGCATCTTCCAGAAACATGAATGGTCTCAGAAATGTCATGATTTCTTCAGCTGGTCGGCCTAAAACATCATCATTGCATTTTCAGTCTTATTTTGCTTTATTCCATGCAGAAGACCCACACTAAATGCCCACTGCTTTGCCCCCTGCCCTGGCACAGAGACCCACACTAAATGCCCACTGCTTTGCCCCCTGCCCTCAGTGCCCTGGCACAGAGACCCACACTAAATGCCCACTGCTTTGAGACATGCATGGCCGGTTAAGACGCATGCGTGGCCGGTTAAGACTCATGCGTGGCTGGTTACGACTGAGGTTAGGGATAGTGTTAGTAATGGGTCTGACTAATGGGAGGTCAGACCAATGACATGTTCCACACAGACATAATGCCCTCTGCTTTGCCCCCTGCCCTGGCACACAGATCCACACAGGCATGCAGCACCAGATCATCTGGCCGTGCCAGCCGTACTGCGTGCCAACGGACGAGGTGCTGCTGCCACAGCTACTGCAGCGGGCCGGCTACGCCACGCACATGGTGGGCAAGTGGCACCTGGGCATGTACAAGAAGGACTGCCTGCCCACCCGGCGAGGGTTTGACTCCTACTTTGGTGGGTAACCTGATTGATATCATCGCTGTCTGGCAGAAACAACATGCCATATTCCACATCTATTCATTATTAATTGAATTGTTTCATAAATAAATGACCATATTTCATACTTGGCTTAAAGGGATATTTCAAAATAATGTTTGTCGTTTTTTCAGGCTTATGTGAACATCCCAAACTGTTTTTAAGTTGCTTTAGATATTTGATTTTCATTTTAGCTGTCCCGCTCCCATCCTATAAGTAAGTAAGTAGCCTTGCCGAGCCATGAGGCCCATAGGGCAGGAGCCTATCTCCCGTTTCTATAGCGTGAGGCAGCTTGATGTACAAGTACACCCCCTGGACATGACGCTAGTATGTCGCAGGGACTTACCCCCAATCCAATCGAACCCCGACCTCCCAGTCTCAGGGCGGACACTCTAACCACAAGGCCACTGAGCTCCCATCCTATACAAACCCATTCTAACTTCAACCTCCAATGACAATATAAGTCATCACTCCCATCATGTTAGAGAATAATATCCATCTTCCTGTATCATTCCATATCTTTATCTGTTGAATGAGTCTGATAGAGAAACCTCACAGTTTAATAAAATAGATTATTAAATGCTAAATGGTAGCGCTTTTATCCAAATGGCTTTACAATGTGCATTACATTAACACACACACAGACAGACAGATTGTTATATTCGCACACACACACACACACACACACACACACACACACACATTCATACAATGATGGCAGAGGAAACCATGCAAGGCAGCAACCTGCTCATCGGGAGCAATTAAGGGTGTCTTGCTCAAGGACACTTCCCACACTAACCCAGGCAGACTGCAAATTGAACTGGGAACGTTCTAATTATATATTTTGACGTTTTCTACTACAGGCTACTTGACGGGCAGTGAGGATTACTTCAGTCACGTTCGCTGCAGTCCCATTGTGTCTGAGAACGTGACACGCTGCGCCCTGGACCTCCGCGATGGGGAACAGGTGGCCGACGGCTACAAAGGACATTATTCCACCGAGCTGTTCACTGACCGAGTGGGCAGCATCATACGCAAACACCCCCACAAGAAGGTACGCACGCACACACACACACACACACACACACACACACAGTAGATCAGCTATTTTCAGCATGCGACCAAGTGTAGAATCAGCCATTATGACGCCATCACGGCCCGCCAATATATGTTTTTGTCAACAAAATCAACTATAGAATTGGTCAACTAAAATCTCATATTTAGTTGACTAAAACTGGACTAAAAGATTTCATATGACTAAAATATGACTAAATAGACTCAATAGATCCTACAGTATGCCGAAAATATCCGTTCTACAAGCTCACAACATGCCTGTGACTCGAACTTCTATCTTCGTAGCGCGACACCCACACGCAGCTAAGCATAAAATGACTTAAAATGACTTGATCTCTTCTTCTTTTATTTGTTGACAAAATTATCAATATATTACATTTTTTGACGAAATGATCAATATATTTAGTTACAGCCTTGGAGACTGCAGGCGTTATCATAGTTGTAGTTTTCCTCAGTGAAAAAAGCTAATCGACAAACGTTATGTTTTAGTCTACGAAATGAACAGGACCTCTATTGCAATGTGTGAGTGACTTTATTTTATATTGTGAAATCAATAGACCGATTCCGTACCGGTTTCATGGTCGCAGCCTACGTATTTCCTGTAGGCGGACTCGACGTAGCTGCGGGGGTAAAACCCTCACCAGGCGCACATCTTCCACTACAGTGAACGGCAGAGTGACTGATGTTAGTTTGCCTCAAACTTTACTCCTTTACCTGCTTTTTTACTAACACTAACATTACAAAGATGCCCAGAACATCGAGATGAACCTGTGTAGTTTATGGCTGCTCCAACAGTAGTGGCAACATAACAAATAAAATTAAACGGAATGTCTAATATCCACCGCGATGGCTGAGACCAGAGCCATTGAGTAATGGTTGAGACAAAGCAGTGAAGAATCCTGCAAGATGCATAATTTCAGTCTTACCCAATACCCAATCTTTCTGTTTTATGAACACAAGGCTGCTGTATTTTATACCTCATACTAAGCATCTAAAGTAGGATGTATAAAGTACAGCAGCCTTGTGTTAATAAAACAGAAATATTTGGTATTGGGTAAGACTGGCGTTATGTATCTTTCACTGCTTTGTCTCAACCATTGCTCAATGGCTCTGGTCTCAGCCATCGCGGTTGATATAGACATTCCGTTTTATTTAATTTGTTATGTTGCCACTACTGTTGGAGCAGCCATAAACTACACAGGTTCATCTCGATGTTCTGGGCATCTTTGTAATGTTAGTGTTAGTAAAAAAGCAGGTAAAGGAGTAAAGTTTGAGGCAAACTAACATCAGTCACTCTGCCGTTCACTGTAGTGGAAGATGTGCGCCTGGTGAGGGTTTTACCCCCGCAGCTACGTCGAGTCCGCCTACAGGAAATACGTAGGCTGCGACCATGAAACCGGTACGGAATCGGTCTATAGAGTAGGTAGGTACCCTCACAAAAAACATGCAGTAATCCTACACTGCCTCCCCCTGGGTGGGAAAGGAACTGCATGAGCTCAGTTTGGGGCTCTCCCCAGGTTGGCAGAAGGAGAGTAGCGCGCCGGATTACAGCTCAGGCAATTGGCAGCGGGTTAAAAAATGGGTTACAAAATTGTTAGATAAAAATTTAAAAATATATTGTGAAATCAATGAGTTTTTATGTTTTGTTTTGTTTTGTTTGTGTTTGTTTTAGCCGTTGTTCATGTACGTAGCGCTGCAGGCGGTGCACGCTCCACTACAGGTTCCAGAACGATATGTAGCTCCTTATAGCTTCATAAAGGACTATCACCGCAGGTATTATTATTATTATTATTAGTAGTAGTAGTATTTAAAAACAAGTTGGTGAAGTTGTAGCGATCCACTACTAAACACACACACACACACACACACACACACACACAGTAACGTCCAGCCCCGACACATCCACAATACCCTCAATTTATTTTCTAACTATTAAGGTCCCCACACACCGAGCATGTTTTTCTGATTTCTAGCGGCGTTTCTCCATCGGTTTTCCGAAAAACGTGTCCAGTGTGCAACCACCTTTACTCGAAGTATAATTTTAACACAGCAGATTTCACTGTGTAGTTTATGAATTGAACACATTGATACAGTTCCCTGCTGTGGTTCCCTGCTGCGGTTAACAAAGTGCAGTGTGAAATCAAACGCAGCAAATAAAAATGATAAAGAATGATGCAACTTCACCCCCCAATCGCACCGAGGCTACACCGACGTTGAGGTGAGAAAGCTTCATAAAACAAACCCGTGACTCCCGACATGCGTGGCAGGTTAAAACTAACCTGTGGCTTCCCTGTGATGTTAGGTTTAGGTTAAGGTTTTGGGTATGTTGTCCGTCTGTTTGTACATCGGACGAAACACATCCTATATAGACAGTATGCTGGCATCATGACTGCCATGGACGAGAAAACATTAGTTCTATGTTATAATTATAATGTTTATATATACTATTATAGACAGTATGCAGGCATGGTGAGTGCCATGGACGAGGCAGTAGGAAACATCACACACAGCCTGATGGAGGAAGGTCTCTGGAACAACACTATACTGGTCTTCTCTACAGGTACAACTTTACATTCATTTTATTGGGCATGTGAAATATTTCAAAAAATCTGCATTGCAAAGATGGCAGATCATGATGCTAAGTGGTCAAGCGGCATTCTGTGTCAGCCCAACTGTTAATTTAATCTATAATGCAGTGGTTTTCAACCAGCACCACCAGTGGTCCTTGTCCTTGAGGGGGTTCCACGTGGTCCTCAGCTAAATGATGGAGAGTTGGTAACCAAATGGACCCTTATAGAACTTTAAACCAAATGGTTTCATTTTACGCTCACAAGAGTTAAATTTGACAAGACGTTTACATAATTAGAGAATTGTTATTTTGATCAATGTATGCCTGTTATCTCTCCTATGGTACCAACATCAAAATATATCATGGAATTGAAAACCTTATCCAATGATGACAAAATATTTTTTAGTTTTGTGTCTGAGAGGCTAAATCTCATCAAATGGTGGTCCGTGGCTCAAATGCTGATATGAAATCTCGAACCTGGCACAGATTGAGTTAATATTTTATAATGATCCAGTTTGAGATCGCTCTATACTACTGTCTATCAGTGTCTCCATTGCTAGAAGATAAACCGGAAGTGGTCCGTCCGTCAGTAAAAAGCTTCCCTCTCGGCCCAGGCCGTAGCGTAACGGTCTGGGCACCGGACTGGTGATCCAGTCGCGGTGTGCCGCGGGTTCGACTCCCGGACCCGACACGGCCTTTACCGCATGTCATCCCCCCATCTCTCTCCCGTTTCCTGTCAGCCTACTTTCTATCCCTTAAAAAAATCAATAAAGGCGTAAGCCGCAAAAAAATATCTTAAAAAAAAAAAAAAAAAAGCTTCCCTCTCGTTGACTTCAACGATGGCCAAAATCTTAAAATCCTAATCGATCCTACAATGTTTGGGAGCTTAATGTATTATTTATTTTATAATAAAACATGAATCCAAGCTCACGCTAATAATAATCCTCCGGGCAATTGTCCACAACCTAGAGCGAGGCTAGACTACAGATATGGAGGTGGAGGCCATCACTTCCGTCTCGGGTCGATGTGACTCTTCTCTGCTTATTTCGCACATTTCTCTGGCACTGCCCTCACGATCCCGCCTATGGTAACGGGATAACAGATAATGTTTTGATTATTAGATCATGTTTTGATTTAGAGATACTATTTTGATGAACAGAAAATATTTTGAATGAGAGAATGTTTGGAATGATGACAGACAGTGTGTGTGTTTGACAGATAACGGTGGCCAGACTCTGTTCGGAGGAAGCAACTGGCCGCTGAGAGGCAGGAAGTGGTCGCTGTGGGAGGGTGGAGTCAGGGGCGTGGCCTTTGTGGCCAGCCCGCTGTTGCAGCGGCCCGGCCGCGTCAGCCGCGAGCTCATCCACATCTCTGATTGGCTGCCCACGCTGGTGGGTGTGGCCGGAGGAACCACCAATGGCACGAAGCCACTGGACGGCTTCGACGTGTGGAACACCATCAGGTGAGGAGAGAGCTAGTTAACTATTTAACTCATTAACACACGTTGAAGCCAACGAAAAAGGTTTATCTGAAAAAGAGTAAAAAACAAGCTATATAAAAAAAGCTTTATAAACAACATAGAGATATTGTCGTTTATTGGCCAATGAGCAGTGTTGCCATGTTGGCTTATTATAAGCGACTTGGGCTTGTTTCTCTGTAAAGTTGCTTGTTTGCTGGACTTGTTTCTAAAGTGTACTTGCTTATTCAGGCTTGCTTCCACATTATTTAAACCAGTGGTTCTCAAATATTTTCATGAAAATGTGTTGTCAGCCAGGGAGCATTTGTGTTAGTTCGTGTGTCAAAACTTATTCCAAATATTCCACATTTTAGATTTTTTTTATTTCTTTTAATAGCCAATGCATATTATGTAAGTTTTAAGTGCTCGTTTTGGCCTACTTGCTTCTTTTGGGATTGTTCTCATAGACCTGGTTGCTGATTTCTCTCACAATATGGCAACACTGCCAATGACTCCTGACCAATGGTCATTATACTGTAAATTTGTCTCTGTCATCATGGAAACCTTGTACCGGTATGTCCAAAATGCTAACAGTTCTTTTTTTTTTTACTTGTAACCATGAACTATAGTGGATCTAATGTAGTTATTATTTAATCACAAGCTCTTGTTAATACATTTAATTGGTTAAATATTAAAAAAACCTCCTCAGCCAAGCACACCAAATGTCTGAACCTGCAGTTCCTCTCGTACTGAGCGGGATTACTATTGCAACAACACATCATCAGTAGGGTAAACCTGTCTCATGACGGTCTAAACCCAACTCACTTTCCCTATTAGTGGTTGAACAATCCAACGCCTAGTGAATTCTGCTTCACAATGATACTGTTTATTTTTAGAACCTTACATTTATGTCATATTGCTGTACATAAATATGTAAATCTTTTTTCTCCCTAAGATACAGTATGTGTCACAAGGACAACTTGAGAGAATAGTAGTTTCACTTACGACAGATTGAAAATTACTTTAATAAGTGAAACGCAGTCTATTGATCTAGTGTCTTCCAGGAGTCTACTGATGTGATGATGTGTTAACTTGTTTCTTCCAGCAAAGGTTTTGAGTCGCCCAGAGTGGAGCTGTTACACAACATCGACCCCCTCTACTATGATATCGCACCATGTAAGTCTGTCGTCGTTTTAAGGATCTTCATTCAACATTTGAGCCATTCATTCCCTGGTGTAAGTAAACAAGTAAAGAAAGGCAGGCAAGCATAGTTTGCGTGTGCACACACTTTCATTCCTTTATTTGGGTTTTCGATTAACGAAGATCTAAAAATCTATTCTAAATATATCAGGGTCACAATGCAATGCGAGAACTTCATCAGAATTGTCTGTCTAAGCTAGACACAAGCAGACTATGGGTGACGGTGTCCTTCAGTGTTGGCAAGTAACTTAAGTAATATACTACTTTCAGTAATATTACTTTTTTCCAGTAATATGTAACTTAACTAGTTACTTTCACATTTTGAGTATTATTATTACATTTACTTTTTTCCAAAAGTAATATTATTACTATTTTCACGAGCCTTGGTGGAACTGTGGGTTTGAGTGTTTATTTATAATGGTAGACTGGATAGGGGTCAAGTTGCTTTGCAGACTGCTGATCCGGAAACGATGCACACTCGTCGGTACGTATGTGTGAAGTATCGGATGCAGAAGGGCGGGCCTTAAACCGTCCAGAACACGGAACAACAACCTAAACTAGTGTGTGTAACTCGTTAGACTGCACTGTTAGAGAGAAGAGACGTAAACAAACTAAGCATGGAGGAGTTGGAGGAGACAGAGAGAGACACCGGCACAACAAAGCGTTATAACATTCAATACTTGAAAGTATTCGCATTATTTTGAGTATGTCCGCGATCAAGACGAGATGAACATTATTGTCCGCTGCAAGTTGTGCATACGGAAGAAGCTATATTCCACGTCAAAAAGATCTATGTGTACAAATGGATCCATCATCATGAGTTAAATAAACACTGCAGGATAGGGGAGGGGGGACTGCTAATGTTGAAAATGCAAAGTAAGACTTTTGGGGACAAAATATGCAATTACTGGGGGCGAGAGAAAAAAGTAATAAGTAACTAGTTACTTTTCTCAGGGAGTAATAAGTAGTGTAACTTTATATTAGTGTTAAAGTAATATTTTGCCAACACTGCCTGTCACTATGCATATAAAATGACTGCCAATATAATGACAGACACAGAACAATGACTAAATGATGATGTGGACTCCAGACCGTTAGCACCATCATCTTTATCATCAGTCTTAGAGACTTCCTCTTTCGGTCTTATCTCTACATAGCATTGTTTTTCCTTCTGCCAGAAAGCAGAAGTCTTAAAACGATCCATTTCTTTATATAGCACATTTCTTTAAAGCAGGTCCTGACAGGTCCTCTATTTCTCTCTTCACAGGTCCCGGCAGGTTCAGTGTGTCCCCACTGGCCCAGCGTGTCCGCTCTGGCTTCAATGTGTCGCTTCATGCTGCCATCCGCTCCTCCAACTGGAAGCTGCTCACCGGATACCCAGGTCTCTGTCCTGTGTGGTGTGTCCGCATGTGTGTTGTCTGTCCAATGTGCATGTGTGTTGTCCACAATGACATATTTACTCTACCAGGTCACTGTCCTCTACTATGACATGTTTAGTCTATCAGGTCTCTGTCACCACTATAATGACATCAGCTCTCTATCACCTCTGTAAAAGAGAAAGTTATCTTGCTGTCAGAATCAACACTGAACACTCACTCTCTCTTGACCACCTGCTCATCTCATTTCCTCCAGGGTGTGACATCTGGTTTCCGAGGCCCGGCCACAACGACACGGGTCCCGCTGTTGTTCCGGGCGTCTCCCCTGGTCCCGGGGGTCCCAGGTTGGACCCCCTGAAGCCTGTCATGCTGTTCGACGTGGACTTGGACCCTGAGGAGCGGTCGGAGGTTTCGGAGCAGCACCCTGCGGTGGTGGACTACCTGCTGCGTCGCCTACATCACCACCAGCGCAGCGCTGCGCCAGTCACCTTCCCCCCCGACGACCCCCGCTGCGACCCCGGACCCTCCGGGGGCGCCTGGGGACCCTGGGCCTAAGGTTCTCAACCTGTAGGTTGGGACCCCCAGGGGGATCCCCACATGATTTCTGTCATGTATGTAAGAAACAGGGAAAAGAAGAGAGGAAAACACCAGATCTACAATGGGAGGCATTGTGAGCTTGTAGATCTGCCATTTTCACAATATATGTGGAACAGAGTCAAACAAACTGTAATGCCTCAACTCTTACATTCCTGGTGCTTGTCCGGGTGGGGGGTCCCCAGTTCAAATATGATTATTTTGGGGGGGTCCCCAGTTCAAATATGATTATTTTGGGGGGGTCCCCAGTTCAAATATGATTATTTTGGGGGGTTCCCCAGTTCAAATATGATTATTTTGGGGTGGTCCCCAGTTCAAATATGATTATCTTTTGGGGGTCACAGCCTGAAAGGGTTGAGGACCACTGGCCTAGACCAGAGCAGCTGTTCTCAAAGGACCCCCACAATGTTTTTGGCTTACGGACCCTCTGAAAACGGGGACCTGTTAAAATGAATGACGGACTAGAGCTCTGCAAGTCTGCATGTGTCCAGAATGACTCACCCAAACCCTAACGGAACTCTGGAATGTGTTTCAAGATCCAATTGGCTCCAACATTGTTTGGGTTTTTAAAGGTCAGATTTCACCCTGATTCGATTTGTTCCGAGACATTACATAAATGTTTTGGTAGTTTTAGTTTTTTACAGTTTATTTACCAAGGGGAAGTTCACTGAGAACAAATTATCTTTTTCAGGAACACCCTGCTTCATACGCACGCACACACACACATACACACAATTGGGGGTTCAGTGCCTTGCCCAATGGCCCTTCAGTGGTGTTGGGGTAGGGGCCATTAACTTCCCCAACCAGATGTTTCCCTGCCAGTCCAGGGAATCAAACCGTTACCCTAACCGGTAGGTTAATATTTTTTGTTTTTTTTATCTAAAACCACAAGGCGCTCGCTCAACTTATCTTGTTGTTTGTTGACTGGTTTGATTGTTTTCTGCTTACTCCTAATGTTGGCACTAGTAGTAAGTCATTCTGCTAAATGCCAGTAAAAAACACATTGAGACTAAATTCTCTTACAAGTGTGAACTGGCCAAGCGAAGAGGCATATAATGTTGCACAACTCTGCCACTAACAACAAATACAGGACGAGCCTGGCATAACGCACCTGCTGTCATTTCAACCTGAGTGAGGAGATAATTAGGGAAGTACTTGCTGTCACATACGGTACCTGGCCAAGGCGGCGGCACTGTTGGACGTTGTCGTTGTGACTTTTTAGAGTGTTGGGTACAGACTCCACTGTGCTGGTGGCCCTGCCATCTCTCTTACTAGCTCGGGGGTATTTATGCTAGACTCCACTATATATATGTAAAATTATTATTATATGTTAAAACAAAAAAAGAAATTCCATTAAAATGTTTTATTAAGAGGTAGAAGTAAATAGCCGATCTACAAGATTGCAACGTGGTGCGAAGCGACCTGTTGTGTTCTTGTAGATCTGCTATTTTCACTAGTTTGGGACCCCGGCAAATGTCTAATCTCTCTTTTGGGTCGCCACCTGAAAGGTTTGAGAACCGGTATGAATGACTAGCCGTTTCGACCGAAAATCAACCGATAATTCCCAGTAGGTTACTTATTACGCCAATCTTATCCAGCTGATCGGCTCGCCTGGAGCCTACTGGCTGCGATTGGCGTTGATGACACGTTAACCGATCTTATCGGTCTAGTCAGGTCTACTGAGCCTACTGAAAATGACAAGCCTCCTCATACCCTCCCCTAAACATAACCGCAAACATGTCGCAGCGCGGTCCTAATATTAACGCATGTTCGCCAACCTTAATCCTGTCGGTGGTTTTTTTCAGTCGGCAGAGCATGCCCATACTCGTCAAACAATTGTACTGATCCTAAGTGATCACTGCAGTCTTGTCGATTGATATCAGTCGAAACGGGTGTAGCACTGTAGCAACAGGGTTTAGTTGTTTTCATTACAAAGTCTCAAGCAATATAGATGTCACATCACAGTTTTACGGGTAAAAGAAAGTGTCTGAAATTTGTTTTTGTGCATCGTTGCCATAGTGTCCTTTTTTCCAAGAAAACTAAGAAGGGGAAGAAGGCAGAAAAAAGATTGAGCAAAGCCACGTAAAAGGTTTCTCCTAGTACTGTGCCTGTTTTATCGTATCACATTTGCGGACCATGCCTAAAGTGGCCGTTGATTGAGTGATTCAGGTTATTATTAATACAAAAATTTAAATGCATATATCAGCTGTCTGGAAGAGAAACCACCCAACTCCAAAAAAGAAAAAAAACAAACATCCAGCTCTAGTGGAGTTATGAGGTTTCTGTCGACACACTTTTTAATACTTTTCATACTCCATCTTGAACCGCTGATTTGGAGTCGGGTCGAGGGTGCAACAACTCAAGCAGAGTGCTCCAGAGTCCAGACTTCCAAAGATAGCTAAACGGGTTTGCTGGTTTGTCAGATAGTTTGAGGATCCACTGGTATACTTTCCATTGGTTTCATTATTTTTTAACCAACACCAGACCAGGGTGTATCATGTAATATTATCGATTTATAAAATGATTAATAATCAAAATGGAAGTTAGGTGGTTTCTGCCTGACAGCAACAATATATTTTACATAACCATACATATGTAAATATCTGTCAAAAGAAGCTGGAGAGCTTATTTCCGCTGTGGTTCTTTAGTGTAAATGTGTTTGTATACTTTATGGTATAATTAAAATGTCTTTGTATACTTTATACGGTATAATTAACAGAAGAAATACTGTTCATGACGTTTGCCAATTATGAGTGTTTTTTCATGACACAAATTTGCAAAGCCGATAAAAAAATGTTTCTTTTAATGATACTGGCAATATGAAATTGGCATGCTTCCAAGCAGTTAAGTTTAGCCTTTTTGATTCATAATTACTTATGGTTACGTAACGTTTGCAGTACTGATTCATAATTACGGTTAAGTTTAAAGAAAACTATTATCTTTGTAGATCAAATTAGGTTGACTGTACTAGGATTCATTTTCCCTGCAATTCTGAGTTGAAGCTATTTGACTTGTCACAATCACAAGGGACACACTGTCAGAGCTGGGACTTGATCCTGTGGCCTCCTGATTCCCAGGCAGGCTCTTTACTCAGTGAACCACTGTGCTTGCTGTGTACAAAAAGCCAAATAGGTAGTGATAGAAGAGCCAGCGAGAGGCTTGTTTCCATTGTGGTTCATAAACATTTGAATGTCTAGATAAAAAGAGAAGGGGGCAGGATCACAGAGGAGGGTGGAACACACCAAGGGGGCCGGGCCGATTCCGGCCAGCCGCCTCACGTCCGAAACGGTTGAGAAATGACTGTTACCGTGTGGGGGTCACTGTACTGTACTGGCACACCCGCAATCATATATACAGTTAATATGTGCGTTTGTGTGTGTGTGTTAGGTTGCGCACAGGTGGTGGAAAAACAACCGTGCTGTTTTCGTGCTCAGACCCAGGCACCCAGCCAGCCACACACATAGCTCCGTAAGGGAGTGGTTGCACCACTCAAAAGTATGAATGGAGTTTCTAGGTGAAAGTGACTTTATGACATGCCACTGTCTGCCATTGAGCCCCATTATACATTTCTCAAATTTGAAAGCACTATTTCTAAAACTATGAAACATTTCAAAGATTATTTTTCAGGCAAACATGTCCACCGTAAGATGAACCTAAATAGGTTTGAATGGGGTAGTGAGGCCTTAGGCCTTAGGCCTCACTCACACCTTCGCAACAGACTGACGTATGCTTGTTGTATACAAAGGGTGTGATACATCTTGCCCCAATGCATTTCCAATGGGAGTCACATGGTTTGACACATTTGTGTTGTATGAGGGGGAGGGGGGCAGTCAAAACACAGCCGAAAGTCATACAACAGCTTGTAGTCCAAAATGTTGTATCAAACCATGTGACTTCCATTGGAAATGCATTGGGGCGGTCATGACACTTACATCTTGCTTACATCTAGCATGCATCAATGTTGTATGCTAGATCAAAAGGTGTGAGTGAGGCCTTAGAAAACAGTAAGAAAACAGGCTCCTGCTCAGCTCAATCAACGGGACCAGAACACACACTCGTCAGATCGTCTTGGTACAAACTACTACAGAGCGTCCCCTTGTGACTGGATAAACGTGTTCTTCTATGATGTTGGATTTAATTCAGGGATCAAATATGAATGCATGCATTTCTTTATGCCTAGCACTCGCTGACCAGTGTTCAGAGCGCAGATGCTTCTATAGTTTTAGCCTGTATAGTTAGATAACAAGATTTAACTTAAACCTTGAACTCTCAAATCATTAAAAGTTCTTCTGAACACTTACAAATTAAGTGTAGCTTCGGCCGGGAGGTGAACCCGGGACCTTGTGTCAACAAGGCACATACGTTACCAGTTGACTAATAGAGAACCAGGCCCGTTAAGAAATCAAACACAGTCACAGAGTGACCAGACTGATTTATTTCACTGTCAGGTTTACACAGTAAGCTGAATTATAAAAAATGTGAATGGAGTTTCTAGGAGAAAGAGATTTTTTGACGTGCCATAGAGCTGCCATTGAGCCCCATTATAAATTTCTCAAATTTGAAAGCACTATATTTCTAAAACTATGAAACATTTCAAAGATTCCTTTTCAGGCAAACATGTCCACTGTAAGATGAACCTAAATAGGTTTGAATGGGGTTTCTAGGTGTAAGTAAAAAGTTCCAGCATGTGTCTCCACAGTATACTGAATTATAAAAAGTGTGAATTGAGTTTCTAGGTGAAAGTGATTTTTTACGTGCCATAGAGCTGCCATTGAGCGTGTGCTTTATGTTTGTGAGGAAAGACTGTTCCACCATGGGAACGTCTTAACGGTTTCCGGAAATATATTGGCTCTGTGTTACAAACGTTATGCGAAGCTCAGCCAATCACAGTGCAAAGTGATAGGCTACTGCAGCGGTTCCCAACCCTTTTTGGCCATGCACCCCCTGTTACCTCCTGAACTAGCTGACGCACCCCCCCCCACATGGAAATCAAATTTGCATAAGCTATATATTTCCTATATATACAACACACATATGCCCAAATATGAACCTGAATATGGCATATATATACAGGATAGGCTATATTCTGCATATACTTGCCATATATTGGCATAATGTGTTAATATATTTAAAATAAAACCATAGTACCACCATTAGCCGTTTCATGTTGCGCACCCCCTAGAAGGCGCTCGCGCACCACAAGGGGTGCACGCACCACAGTTTGGGAACCACTGGGCTACTGAATGGCATTAGATGGGGTCAGGAGCCCTGGCCTGATGTAGGCTGAGTCCTTGAAATTCAATAGGTTGAGAGAATCACTGGTGTACTGTACATGATGAAACCTGCAGAAAACCTGACCTTTTCCTCTGTTGTTGCTCCTATAACCTAAGCCCCTCTCCCACTAGGAGTCACATGCTCTTTCACTTGATCAGTTTAGAGTGAAGTCACAGCACACCACAATAGAGCTCTTGTGAGCTCTGTACGGTTAGATGACGAGCTCATGCTGCAGGCACCCTGGTGTAGTGAGATTGTAAACCCTTGATCCATTGCATTCCGTTTCATGTCAATCATGACCCCTGCATTAATGTGTTTGGACGCAGACCCCCATTTGACAATATTTTGTGCCAGAGACCTCCTAATCTGTCATGAAGGGTGGGGGGGGTGGCTGCATGTGTGGTTGTACACACACACACACACACACACACACACACACACACACACACACACACACACACCCACGCACACAAATCGCATTTGTTTGTTCTATGAAGGGTGTTTCTGCTCTCAGCAGTGGTGAAAGTGACATTCATTGAACAATTTTGAGGCTTTGTTTAAATGTTATTTAAATTTTAGTTCACTTATATGTAAATGGTGAGCCTATGTAAATATTTCCAATATTTTTGAGGGGCGCTTTTGAAGACAAAAGTGAGGACGCAAATTGTGATTGGCCAGAATGAGATGATGTATTACAATTTACAATTTAGGCATTTAGCAGACGCTCTTAATCCAGAGCGATTTACATTTAAGCAAGAACAAAAGCATGGGAATACATCACATGAAAGCATTTATCAATATCATGAAACATGCGTAAGCTAAGAAAGTAACAGTGGAATATCTATATAATAAAACTATACATACACTATACATATAAACTATACATATTTACTACTATGCTATACATATGTACTATGGCGTGCTATGACTATATACAATACAATTATAGTGCTGTCTACATAACATGCTATAAGTCTGTGTCAAATGCTATCTAAGAATTAACCTCATTATAGCCCATCGTTTTTTGAAATTTTGGGAAAAAGAATTACCTCGTTTTTCATCATTTTTGAACATGGGCTATAGCCCATACCGTACGGCATACTATAGCATGCCGTTTTTCATCATTTTTGAGGATTTGATTTTTTTTTTTAAACAAAAAACATGGGTTATAGCCCATCGTTTTTTGAAATTTTGAAAAAAAAAGATGAACCTCGTTTTTCATCATTTTTGAACATGGGCTATAGCCCATACCGTACGGCATACTATAGCACGCCGTTTTTCATCATTTTTGAGGATTTGAAAAAAAAAAACAAAAAAAACATGGGTTATAGCCCATCGTTTTTTGAAATTTTGGGGAAAAAAATTACCTCGTTTTTCATCATTTTTGAACATGGGCTATAGCCCATACCGTACGGCATACTATAGTACGCCGTTTTTCATCCTTTTTGAGGATTAAAAAAAAATGAAAAAAAAAAAACATGGGTTATAGCCCATCGTTTTTTGAAATTTTGGGGAAAAAAATTACCTCGTTTTTCATCATTTTTGAACATGGGCTATAGCCCATATCGTACGGCATACTATAGCACGCCGTTTTTCATCATTTTTGAGGATTCGAAAAAAATGAAAAAATGAAAAAAAACGATGGGTTATAGCCCATCATTTTTTGTATTTTTGTATTTTTTTTTTATCCTCGTTTATCATCATTTTTGAACATGGGCTATAGCCCATACCGTACGGCATACTATAGCACGCCGTTTTTCATCATTTTTGAGGATTTGATTTTTTTTTTTAAACAAAAAACATGGGTTATAGCCCATCGTTTTTTGAAATTTTGAAAAAAAAAGATGAACCTCGTTTTTCATCATTTTTGAACATGGGCTATAGCCCATACCGTACGGCATACTATAGCACGCCGTTTTTCATCATTTTTGAGGATTTGAAAAAAAAAAAAAAAAAAAAAAACATGGGTTATAGCCCATCGTTTTTTGAAATTTTGGGGAAAAAAATTACCTCGTTTTTCATCATTTTTGAACATGGGCTATAGCCCATACCGTACGGCATACTATAGCACGCCGTTTTTCATCCTTTTTGAGGATTAAAAAAAAATGAAAAAAAAAAAACATGGGTTATAGCCCATCGTTTTTTGAAAAAAAAAAAAACCTCGTTTTTCATCATTTTTGAAGCCTGATGACCTCAAAAGTCTCATATCTCCCCTGAGCCATAGGCATAGGCATTGTGCTATACATAGGAGCAATGGGACTTGAACATAGAATGTCCGTACAGAGAGACTGATCATTAGACCATTGCACCATCAGTCAGACACACAGTGAACATCTCCTGGTAATTGTGTGTGTTAGCCCTCAGTTGGTAAAGTTGAAACACTCCAGCATTAAGCTATAGGAGAACAGGGATTTGAACATTTAGAGGTGTATTAACTGAAGGCTCACAGCCTCAGCCTGATAACCTCAAAAGTCTCATATCTCCCCTGAGCCATAGGCAGTTGCTTTGGCTTAGTGGTTAAGATGTTGGCCTTCAGTGCAGGGGACCTGTGTTCGATTCCTGGGTGTTACACTCTGATGAACGTGAGTCTATGTTCAACTCTTGATTCTTTCAACTTTACTATCTGAAGGCTAACATACAAATGATCGCTTCAACAGTACAAAGAGGCAGATGTTACTGAGTGATGGTGTAGTAGGGGCTATTCAGCACAGAGAGTTCATATTCAAATCCCACTCTTCCTAAAGTTTAATGCTAGTTATTGAGCTTCATTTACTGCTATTCTAGCAGTGGCTCACAGCCTCAGCCTGACTACCTCAAAACTCTAATTGTCGTAGTGGTTAAGATGTTGGCTTTCCACGTGGGAGACCAGGGTTCGATTCCCGGCTGTTACACTATCATACAAAAGAAGACCTCAACAACAGCGCTAAGAAACACCTGATTAATATGAGTCTGTGTTATTTAAACTTTACTGAAGGCTAACGCACAAAAGATCACTTCAAAATTACCAGGAGACTTTGCCTGAGTGTCTGACTGATGGTGCAGTGGTCTAATCATCAGGCTTTCAGTACAGACATTCCATGTTCAAGTCCTGTTCCTCCTACAGCTCAATGCTGCAGTAATTTGAACTTTTCAAGGCTTGAATAAAAAATAAAAACTCAAAAGCACCAGGAGACATATACTGATTGCCCAAAGGTGCCTTGGCTCAATGGTGTGGAGCGCTTGGCCCGTTGCCTCTGCTACAGACAGTTGGCAGGTTCAAATCCCATGTCATGACATCAAGGTGCTGGAGGACCATCGGGAGACGGTGCTCTCTCCCCCTGTTTCCTGAGATGTAACGGTTGGGGCTTATGTCTGAAAGAACCCTGTCCAGCTAACCTTTTACCATGACAATGTCCAATTTAACATAAATGGTGAATGGTGCATGCACAATCTCTGTAAAGCACCTTGGATAAAGGCGCTACGCGCCTTTATCCAAGGTGCTTTACAGAGATTGTGCATTACATTCACCCATTCATACACCGATAGCAGCGGAAACCATGCAAGGCACCAACTAGCACATCGGGAGCAATTAGGGGTTCAGTGTCTTGCTCAAGGACACTTCGACAGTAACTCTGGGGGAGCCCGGGTTTGAACTGGCAACCTTACGGTTACCATCCAGGCACTCTACCCCTGAGCCACTGCCGCCCCACAAGGCACCTTGGGGCATTCAGCAGATGTACCCTGGTGCTTTTGAGTTTTTATTTTCTATTCTAGCCTTGAAAAATTCAAATTACTGCAGCTTTGGTTGAGTATTAGTTTTGTTTGAGTTTTGAACCAGTAACCTTTGGATTATGAACCTCAGATTTATCTTTTGAGCCACATCGGCATGTAAGGTACAATCGGGAACTTATATTTAACCAGCCGTTTAGAATTTAGATGGACAGTGAAAATGTTCTTCAGGAGAATTGAACCCGGAATGTTCTGCTTATAAACCCCAGGTTTATCTACGGTGCCACAGTGGCATGTGAGGTACAATCGGGAACTTATATTTAACCATCCGTTTAGAATTTAGATGGACAGTGAAAATGTTCTAGAACCCTGAATGTTCTGTTTATAAACGTCTAAAACAAGTCTAAAAATAGACGTGTTTTAGACGTCTATTTTTTGACGTTTTTTATCCCATTTTTAGACGCACGTCTAATAGCCGGCTATTGCTCAGTGGGATGGTAAAAAAAATGATGAAAAACGAGGATTAAAAAAAAAATCTAAAAATCAAAAAAACGATGGGTTAGCTCATCGTTTTTTGAATTTTTGAATTTTTTTTTATCCTCGTTTTTCATCATTTTGGATCATGGGCTATAGCCCATATCATACGGCATACTATAGCACGCCGTTTTTCATCATTTTTGAGGATTCGAAAAAAATGAAAAAATGAAAAAAAAACGATGGGTTATAGCCCATAATTTTTTGTATTTTTGTATTTTTTTTTTATCCTCGTTTATCATCATTTTTGAACATGGGCTATAGCCCATACCGTACGGCATACTATAGCACGCCGTTTTTCATCATTTTTGAGGATTTGATTTTTTTTTTTTAAACAAAAAACATGGGTTATAGCCCATCGTTTTTTGAAATTTTGAAAAAAAAAGATGAACCTCGTTTTTCATCATTTTTGAACATGGGCTATAGCCCATACCGTACGGCATACTATAGCACGCCGTTTTTCATCATTTTTGAGGATTAAAAAAAAAAAAAAAAAAAAAAAACATGGGTTATAGCCCATCGTTTTTTGAAATTTTGGGGAAAAAAATTACCTCGTTTTTCATCATTTTTGAACATGGGCTATAGCCCATACCGTACGGCATACTATAGCACGCCGTTTTTCATCCTTTTTGAGGATTAAAAAAAAATGAAAAAAAAAAAACATGGGTTATAGCCCATCGTTTTTTGAAAAAAAATAAAACCTCGTTTTTCATCATTTTTGAAGCCTGATGACCTCAAAAGTCTCATATCTCCCCTGAGCCATAGGCATAGGCATTGTGCTATACATAGGAGCAATGGGACTTGAACATAGAATGTCCGTACAGAGAGACTGATCATTAGACCATTGCACCATCAGTCAGACACACAGTGAACATCTCCTGGTAATTGTGTGTGTTAGCCCTCAGTTGGTAAAGTTGAAACACTCCAGCATTAAGCTATAGGAGAACAGGGATTTGAACATTTAGAGGTGTATTAACTGAAGGCTCACAGCCTCAGCCTGATAACCTCAAAAGTCTCATATCTCCCCTGAGCCATAGGCAGTTGCTTTGGCTTAGTGGTTAAGATGTTGGCCTTCAGTGCAGGGGACCTGTGTTCGATTCCTGGGTGTTACACTCTGATGAACGTGAGTCTATGTTCAACTCTTGATTCTTTCAACTTTACTATCTGAAGGCTAACATACAAATGATCGCTTCAACAGTACAAAGAGGCAGATGTTACTGAGTGATGGTGTAGTAGGGGCTATTCAGCACAGAGAGTTCATATTCAAATCCCACTCTTCCTAAAGTTTAATGCTAGTTATTGAGCTTCATTTACTGCTATTCTAGCAGTGGCTCACAGCCTCAGCCTGACTACCTCAAAACTCTAATTGTCGTAGTGGTTAAGATGTTGGCTTTCCACGTGGGAGACCAGGGTTCGATTCCCGGCTGTTACACTATCATACAAAAGAAGACCTCAACAACAGCGCTAAGAAACACCTGATTAATATGAGTCTGTGTTATTTAAACTTTACTGAAGGCTAACGCACAAAAGATCACTTCAAAATTACCAGGAGACTTTGCCTGAGTGTCTGACTGATGGTGCAGTGGTCTAATCATCAGGCTTTCAGTACAGACATTCCATGTTCAAGTCCTGTTCCTCCTACAGCTCAATGCTGCAGTAATTTGAACTTTTCAAGGCTTGAATAAAAAATAAAAACTCAAAAGCACCAGGAGACATATACTGATTGCCCAAAGGTGCCTTGGCTCAATGGTGTGGAGCGCTTGGCCCGTTGCCTCTGCTACAGACAGTTGGCAGGTTCAAATCCCATGTCATGACATCAAGGTGCTGGAGGACCATCGGGAGACGGTGCTCTCTCCCCCTGTTTCCTGAGATGTAACGGTTGGGGCTTATGTCTGAAAGAACCCTGTCCAGCTAACCTTTTACCATGAAAATGTCCAATTTAACATAAATGGTGAATGGTGCATGCACAATCTCTGTAAAGCACCTTGGATAAAGGCGCTACGCGCCTTTATCCAAGGTGCTTTACAGAGATTGTGCATTACATTCACCCATTCATACACCGATAGCAGCGGAAACCATGCAAGGCACCAACTAGCACATCGGGAGCAATTAGGGGTTCAGTGTCTTGCTCAAGGACACTTCGACAGTAACTCTGGGGGAGCCCGGGTTTGAACTGGCAACCTTACGGTTACCATCCAGGCACTCTACCCCTGAGCCACTGCCGCCCCACAAGGCACCTTGGGGCATTCAGCAGATGTACCCTGGTGCTTTTGAGTTTTTATTTTCTATTCTAGCCTTGAAAAATTCAAATTACTGCAGCTTTGGTTGAGTATTAGTTTTGTTTGAGTTTTGAACCAGTAACCTTTGGATTATGAACCTCAGATTTATCTTTTGAGCCACATCGGCATGTAAGGTACAATCGGGAACTTATATTTAACCAGCCGTTTAGAATTTAGATGGACAGTGAAAATGTTCTTCAGGAGAATTGAACCCGGAATGTTCTGCTTATAAACCCCAGGTTTATCTACGGTGCCACAGTGGCATGTGAGGTACAATCGGGAACTTATATTTAACCATCCGTTTAGAATTTAGATGGACAGTGAAAATGTTCTAGAACCCTGAATGTTCTGTTTATAAACGTCTAAAACAAGTCTAAAAATAGACGTGTTTTAGACGTCTATTTTTTGACGTTTTTTATCCCATTTTTAGACGCACGTCTAATAGCCGGCTATTGCTCAGTGGGATGGTAAAAAAAATGATGAAAAACGAGGATTAAAAAAAAAATCTAAAAATCAAAAAAACGATGGGTTATAGCTCATCGTTTTTTGAATTTTTGAAAAAAAAATTATCCTCGTTTTTCATCATTTTGGATCATGGGCTATAGCCCATATCGTACGGCATACTATAGCACGCCGTTTTTCATCATTTTTGAGGATTCGAAAAAAATGAAAAAATGAAAAAAAACGATGGGTTATAGCCCATCATTTTTTGTATTTTTGTATTTTTTTTTTATCCTCGTTTATCATCATTTTTGAACATGGGCTATAGCCCATACCGTACGGCATACTATAGCACGCCGTTTTTCATCATTTTTGAGGATTTGATTTTTTTTTTTAAACAAAAAACATGGGTTATAGCCCATCGTTTTTTGAAATTTTGAAAAAAAAAGATGAACCTCGTTTTTCATCATTTTTGAACATGGGCTATAGCCCATACCGTACGGCATACTATAGCACGCCGTTTTTCATCATTTTTGAGGATTTGAAAAAAAAAAAAAAAAAAAAAAACATGGGTTATAGCCCATCGTTTTTTGAAATTTTGGGGAAAAAAATTACCTCGTTTTTCATCATTTTTGAACATGGGCTATAGCCCATACCGTACGGCATACTATAGCACGCCGTTTTTCATCCTTTTTGAGGATTAAAAAAAAATGAAAAAAAAAAAACATGGGTTATAGCCCATCGTTTTTTGAAAAAAAAAAAAACCTCGTTTTTCATCATTTTTGAAGCCTGATGACCTCAAAAGTCTCATATCTCCCCTGAGCCATAGGCATAGGCATTGTGCTATACATAGGAGCAATGGGACTTGAACATAGAATGTCCGTACAGAGAGACTGATCATTAGACCATTGCACCATCAGTCAGACACACAGTGAACATCTCCTGGTAATTGTGTGTGTTAGCCCTCAGTTGGTAAAGTTGAAACACTCCAGCATTAAGCTATAGGAGAACAGGGATTTGAACATTTAGAGGTGTATTAACTGAAGGCTCACAGCCTCAGCCTGATAACCTCAAAAGTCTCATATCTCCCCTGAGCCATAGGCAGTTGCTTTGGCTTAGTGGTTAAGATGTTGGCCTTCAGTGCAGGGGACCTGTGTTCGATTCCTGGGTGTTACACTCTGATGAACGTGAGTCTATGTTCAACTCTTGATTCTTTCAACTTTACTATCTGAAGGCTAACATACAAATGATCGCTTCAACAGTACAAAGAGGCAGATGTTACTGAGTGATGGTGTAGTAGGGGCTATTCAGCACAGAGAGTTCATATTCAAATCCCACTCTTCCTAAAGTTTAATGCTAGTTATTGAGCTTCATTTACTGCTATTCTAGCAGTGGCTCACAGCCTCAGCCTGACTACCTCAAAACTCTAATTGTCGTAGTGGTTAAGATGTTGGCTTTCCACGTGGGAGACCAGGGTTCGATTCCCGGCTGTTACACTATCATACAAAAGAAGACCTCAACAACAGCGCTAAGAAACACCTGATTAATATGAGTCTGTGTTATTTAAACTTTACTGAAGGCTAACGCACAAAAGATCACTTCAAAATTACCAGGAGACTTTGCCTGAGTGTCTGACTGATGGTGCAGTGGTCTAATCATCAGGCTTTCAGTACAGACATTCCATGTTCAAGTCCTGTTCCTCCTACAGCTCAATGCTGCAGTAATTTGAACTTTTCAAGGCTTGAATAAAAAATAAAAACTCAAAAGCACCAGGAGACATATACTGATTGCCCAAAGGTGCCTTGGCTCAATGGTGTGGAGCGCTTGGCCCGTTGCCTCTGCTACAGACAGTTGGCAGGTTCAAATCCCATGTCATGACATCAAGGTGCTGGAGGACCATCGGGAGACGGTGCTCTCTCCCCCTGTTTCCTGAGATGTAACGGTTGGGGCTTATGTCTGAAAGAACCCTGTCCAGCTAACCTTTTACCATGACAATGTCCAATTTAACATAAATGGTGAATGGTGCATGCACAATCTCTGTAAAGCACCTTGGATAAAGGCGCTACGCGCCTTTATCCAAGGTGCTTTACAGAGATTGTGCATTACATTCACCCATTCATACACCGATAGCAGCGGAAACCATGCAAGGCACCAACTAGCACATCGGGAGCAATTAGGGGTTCAGTGTCTTGCTCAAGGACACTTCGACAGTAACTCTGGGGGAGCCCGGGTTTGAACTGGCAACCTTACGGTTACCATCCAGGCACTCTACCCCTGAGCCACTGCCGCCCCACAAGGCACCTTGGGGCATTCAGCAGATGTACCCTGGTGCTTTTGAGTTTTTATTTTCTATTCTAGCCTTGAAAAATTCAAATTACTGCAGCTTTGGTTGAGTATTAGTTTTGTTTGAGTTTTGAACCAGTAACCTTTGGATTATGAACCTCAGATTTATCTTTTGAGCCACATCGGCATGTAAGGTACAATCGGGAACTTATATTTAACCAGCCGTTTAGAATTTAGATGGACAGTGAAAATGTTCTTCAGGAGAATTGAACCCGGAATGTTCTGCTTATAAACCCCAGGTTTATCTACGGTGCCACAGTGGCATGTGAGGTACAATCGGGAACTTATATTTAACCATCCGTTTAGAATTTAGATGGACAGTGAAAATGTTCTAGAACCCTGAATGTTCTGTTTATAAACGTCTAAAACAAGTCTAAAAATAGACGTGTTTTAGACGTCTATTTTTTGACGTTTTTTATCCCATTTTTAGACGCACGTCTAATAGCCGGCTATTGCTCAGTGGGATGGTAAAAAAAATGATGAAAAACGAGGATTAAAAAAAAAATCTAAAAATCAAAAAAACGATGGGTTAGCTCATCGTTTTTTGAATTTTTGAATTTTTTTTTATCCTCGTTTTTCATCATTTTGGATCATGGGCTATAGCCCATATCATACGGCATACTATAGCACGCCGTTTTTCATCATTTTTGAGGATTCGAAAAAAATGAAAAAATGAAAAAAAAACGATGGGTTATAGCCCATAATTTTTTGTATTTTTGTATTTTTTTTTTATCCTCGTTTATCATCATTTTTGAACATGGGCTATAGCCCATACCGTACGGCATACTATAGCACGCCGTTTTTCATCATTTTTGAGGATTTGATTTTTTTTTTTTAAACAAAAAACATGGGTTATAGCCCATCGTTTTTTGAAATTTTGAAAAAAAAAGATGAACCTCGTTTTTCATCATTTTTGAACATGGGCTATAGCCCATACCGTACGGCATACTATAGCACGCCGTTTTTCATCATTTTTGAGGATTAAAAAAAAAAAAAAAAAAAAAAAACATGGGTTATAGCCCATCGTTTTTTGAAATTTTGGGGAAAAAAATTACCTCGTTTTTCATCATTTTTGAACATGGGCTATAGCCCATACCGTACGGCATACTATAGCACGCCGTTTTTCATCCTTTTTGAGGATTAAAAAAAAATGAAAAAAAAAAAACATGGGTTATAGCCCATCGTTTTTTGAAAAAAAATAAAACCTCGTTTTTCATCATTTTTGAAGCCTGATGACCTCAAAAGTCTCATATCTCCCCTGAGCCATAGGCATAGGCATTGTGCTATACATAGGAGCAATGGGACTTGAACATAGAATGTCCGTACAGAGAGACTGATCATTAGACCATTGCACCATCAGTCAGACACACAGTGAACATCTCCTGGTAATTGTGTGTGTTAGCCCTCAGTTGGTAAAGTTGAAACACTCCAGCATTAAGCTATAGGAGAACAGGGATTTGAACATTTAGAGGTGTATTAACTGAAGGCTCACAGCCTCAGCCTGATAACCTCAAAAGTCTCATATCTCCCCTGAGCCATAGGCAGTTGCTTTGGCTTAGTGGTTAAGATGTTGGCCTTCAGTGCAGGGGACCTGTGTTCGATTCCTGGGTGTTACACTCTGATGAACGTGAGTCTATGTTCAACTCTTGATTCTTTCAACTTTACTATCTGAAGGCTAACATACAAATGATCGCTTCAACAGTACAAAGAGGCAGATGTTACTGAGTGATGGTGTAGTAGGGGCTATTCAGCACAGAGAGTTCATATTCAAATCCCACTCTTCCTAAAGTTTAATGCTAGTTATTGAGCTTCATTTACTGCTATTCTAGCAGTGGCTCACAGCCTCAGCCTGACTACCTCAAAACTCTAATTGTCGTAGTGGTTAAGATGTTGGCTTTCCACGTGGGAGACCAGGGTTCGATTCCCGGCTGTTACACTATCATACAAAAGAAGACCTCAACAACAGCGCTAAGAAACACCTGATTAATATGAGTCTGTGTTATTTAAACTTTACTGAAGGCTAACGCACAAAAGATCACTTCAAAATTACCAGGAGACTTTGCCTGAGTGTCTGACTGATGGTGCAGTGGTCTAATCATCAGGCTTTCAGTACAGACATTCCATGTTCAAGTCCTGTTCCTCCTACAGCTCAATGCTGCAGTAATTTGAACTTTTCAAGGCTTGAATAAAAAATAAAAACTCAAAAGCACCAGGAGACATATACTGATTGCCCAAAGGTGCCTTGGCTCAATGGTGTGGAGCGCTTGGCCCGTTGCCTCTGCTACAGACAGTTGGCAGGTTCAAATCCCATGTCATGACATCAAGGTGCTGGAGGACCATCGGGAGACGGTGCTCTCTCCCCCTGTTTCCTGAGATGTAACGGTTGGGGCTTATGTCTGAAAGAACCCTGTCCAGCTAACCTTTTACCATGAAAATGTCCAATTTAACATAAATGGTGAATGGTGCATGCACAATCTCTGTAAAGCACCTTGGATAAAGGCGCTACGCGCCTTTATCCAAGGTGCTTTACAGAGATTGTGCATTACATTCACCCATTCATACACCGATAGCAGCGGAAACCATGCAAGGCACCAACTAGCACATCGGGAGCAATTAGGGGTTCAGTGTCTTGCTCAAGGACACTTCGACAGTAACTCTGGGGGAGCCCGGGTTTGAACTGGCAACCTTACGGTTACCATCCAGGCACTCTACCCCTGAGCCACTGCCGCCCCACAAGGCACCTTGGGGCATTCAGCAGATGTACCCTGGTGCTTTTGAGTTTTTATTTTCTATTCTAGCCTTGAAAAATTCAAATTACTGCAGCTTTGGTTGAGTATTAGTTTTGTTTGAGTTTTGAACCAGTAACCTTTGGATTATGAACCTCAGATTTATCTTTTGAGCCACATCGGCATGTAAGGTACAATCGGGAACTTATATTTAACCAGCCGTTTAGAATTTAGATGGACAGTGAAAATGTTCTTCAGGAGAATTGAACCCGGAATGTTCTGCTTATAAACCCCAGGTTTATCTACGGTGCCACAGTGGCATGTGAGGTACAATCGGGAACTTATATTTAACCATCCGTTTAGAATTTAGATGGACAGTGAAAATGTTC
This sequence comes from Protomyctophum parallelum, assembly GCF_964188405.1. Taxonomy (NCBI): domain Eukaryota; kingdom Metazoa; phylum Chordata; class Actinopteri; order Myctophiformes; family Myctophidae; genus Protomyctophum; species Protomyctophum parallelum. Next base: position 26,376,304 of record NC_139713.1, read on the forward strand.
TAGAACCCTGAATGTTCTGTTTATAAACGTCTAAAACAAGTCTAAAAATAGACGTGTTTTAGACGTCTATTTTTTGACGTTTTTTATCCCATTTTTAGACGCACGTCTAATAGCCGGCTATTGCTCAGTGGGATGGTAAAAAAAATGATGAAAAACGAGGATTAAAAAAAAAATCTAAAAATCAAAAAAACGATGGGTTAGCTCATCGTTTTTTGAATTTTTGAATTTTTTTTTATCCTCGTTTTTCATCATTTTGGATCATGGGCTATAGCCCATATCATACGGCATACTATAGCACGCCGTTTTTCATCATTTTTGAGGATTCGAAAAAAATGAAAAAATGAAAAAAAAACGATGGGTTATAGCCCATAATTTTTTGTATTTTTGTATTTTTTTTTTATCCTCGTTTATCATCATTTTTGAACATGGGCTATAGCCCATACCGTACGGCATACTATAGCACGCCGTTTTTCATCATTTTTGAGGATTTGATTTTTTTTTTTTAAACAAAAAACATGGGTTATAGCCCATCGTTTTTTGAAATTTTGAAAAAAAAAGATGAACCTCGTTTTTCATCATTTTTGAACATGGGCTATAGCCCATACCGTACGGCATACTATAGCACGCCGTTTTTCATCATTTTTGAGGATTAAAAAAAAAAAAAAAAAAAAAAAACATGGGTTATAGCCCATCGTTTTTTGAAATTTTGGGGAAAAAAATTACCTCGTTTTTCATCATTTTTGAACATGGGCTATAGCCCATACCGTACGGCATACTATAGCACGCCGTTTTTCATCCTTTTTGAGGATTAAAAAAAAATGAAAAAAAAAAAACATGGGTTATAGCCCATCGTTTTTTGAAAAAAAATAAAACCTCGTTTTTCATCATTTTTGAAGCCTGATGACCTCAAAAGTCTCATATCTCCCCTGAGCCATAGGCATAGGCATTGTGCTATACATAGGAGCAATGGGACTTGAACATAGAATGTCCGTACAGAGAGACTGATCATTAGACCATTGCACCATCAGTCAGACACACAGTGAACATCTCCTGGTAATTGTGTGTGTTAGCCCTCAGTTGGTAAAGTTGAAACACTCCAGCATTAAGCTATAGGAGAACAGGGATTTGAACATTTAGAGGTGTATTAACTGAAGGCTCACAGCCTCAGCCTGATAACCTCAAAAGTCTCATATCTCCCCTGAGCCATAGGCAGTTGCTTTGGCTTAGTGGTTAAGATGTTGGCCTTCAGTGCAGGGGACCTGTGTTCGATTCCTGGGTGTTACACTCTGATGAACGTGAGTCTATGTTCAACTCTTGATTCTTTCAACTTTACTATCTGAAGGCTAACATACAAATGATCGCTTCAACAGTACAAAGAGGCAGATGTTACTGAGTGATGGTGTAGTAGGGGCTATTCAGCACAGAGAGTTCATATTCAAATCCCACTCTTCCTAAAGTTTAATGCTAGTTATTGAGCTTCATTTACTGCTATTCTAGCAGTGGCTCACAGCCTCAGCCTGACTACCTCAAAACTCTAATTGTCGTAGTGGTTAAGATGTTGGCTTTCCACGTGGGAGACCAGGGTTCGATTCCCGGCTGTTACACTATCATACAAAAGAAGACCTCAACAACAGCGCTAAGAAACACCTGATTAATATGAGTCTGTGTTATTTAAACTTTACTGAAGGCTAACGCACAAAAGATCACTTCAAAATTACCAGGAGACTTTGCCTGAGTGTCTGACTGATGGTGCAGTGGTCTAATCATCAGGCTTTCAGTACAGACATTCCATGTTCAAGTCCTGTTCCTCCTACAGCTCAATGCTGCAGTAATTTGAACTTTTCAAGGCTTGAATAAAAAATAAAAACTCAAAAGCACCAGGAGACATATACTGATTGCCCAAAGGTGCCTTGGCTCAATGGTGTGGAGCGCTTGGCCCGTTGCCTCTGCTACAGACAGTTGGCAGGTTCAAATCCCATGTCATGACATCAAGGTGCTGGAGGACCATCGGGAGACGGTGCTCTCTCCCCCTGTTTCCTGAGATGTAACGGTTGGGGCTTATGTCTGAAAGAACCCTGTCCAGCTAACCTTTTACCATGAAAATGTCCAATTTAACATAAATGGTGAATGGTGCATGCACAATCTCTGTAAAGCACCTTGGATAAAGGCGCTACGCGCCTTTATCCAAGGTGCTTTACAGAGATTGTGCATTACATTCACCCATTCATACACCGATAGCAGCGGAAACCATGCAAGGCACCAACTAGCACATCGGGAGCAATTAGGGGTTCAGTGTCTTGCTCAAGGACACTTCGACAGTAACTCTGGGGGAGCCCGGGTTTGAACTGGCAACCTTACGGTTACCATCCAGGCACTCTACCCCTGAGCCACTGCCGCCCCACAAGGCACCTTGGGGCATTCAGCAGATGTACCCTGGTGCTTTTGAGTTTTTATTTTCTATTCTAGCCTTGAAAAATTCAAATTACTGCAGCTTTGGTTGAGTATTAGTTTTGTTTGAGTTTTGAACCAGTAACCTTTGGATTATGAACCTCAGATTTATCTTTTGAGCCACATCGGCATGTAAGGTACAATCGGGAACTTATATTTAACCAGCCGTTTAGAATTTAGATGGACAGTGAAAATGTTCTTCAGGAGAATTGAACCCGGAATGTTCTGCTTATAAACCCCAGGTTTATCTACGGTGCCACAGTGGCATGTGAGGTACAATCGGGAACTTATATTTAACCATCCGTTTAGAATTTAGATGGACAGTGAAAATGTTCTAGAACCCTGAATGTTCTGTTTATAAACGTCTAAAACAAGTCTAAAAATAGACGTGTTTTAGACGTCTATTTTTTGACGTTTTTTATCCCATTTTTAGACGCACGTCTAATAGCCGGCTATTGCTCAGTGGGATGGTAAAAAAAATGATGAAAAACGAGGATTAAAAAAAAAATCTAAAAATCAAAAAAACGATGGGTTAGCTCATCGTTTTTTGAATTTTTGAATTTTTTTTTATCCTCGTTTTTCATCATTTTGGATCATGGGCTATAGCCCATATCATACGGCATACTATAGCACGCCGTTTTTCATCATTTTTGAGGATTCGAAAAAAATGAAAAAATGAAAAAAAAACGATGGGTTATAGCCCATAATTTTTTGTATTTTTGTATTTTTTTTTTATCCTCGTTTATCATCATTTTTGAACATGGGCTATAGCCCATACCGTACGGCATACTATAGCACGCCGTTTTTCATCATTTTTGAGGATTTGATTTTTTTTTTTTAAACAAAAAACATGGGTTATAGCCCATCGTTTTTTGAAATTTTGAAAAAAAAAGATGAACCTCGTTTTTCATCATTTTTGAACATGGGCTATAGCCCATACCGTACGGCATACTATAGCACGCCGTTTTTCATCATTTTTGAGGATTAAAAAAAAAAAAAAACAAAAAAAACATGGGTTATAGCCCATCGTTTTTTGAAATTTTGGGGAAAAAAATTACCTCGTTTTTCATCATTTTTGAACATGGGCTATAGCCCATACCGTACGGCATACTATAGCACGCCGTTTTTCATCCTTTTTGAGGATTAAAAAAAAATGAAAAAAAAAAAACATGGGTTATAGCCCATCGTTTTTTGAAAAAAAATAAAACCTCGTTTTTCATCATTTTTGAAGCCTGATGACCTCAAAAGTCTCATATCTCCCCTGAGCCATAGGCATAGGCATTGTGCTATACATAGGAGCAATGGGACTTGAACATAGAATGTCCGTACAGAGAGACTGATCATTAGACCATTGCACCATCAGTCAGACACACAGTGAACATCTCCTGGTAATTGTGTGTGTTAGCCCTCAGTTGGTAAAGTTGAAACACTCCAGCATTAAGCTATAGGAGAACAGGGATTTGAACATTTAGAGGTGTATTAACTGAAGGCTCACAGCCTCAGCCTGATAACCTCAAAAGTCTCATATCTCCCCTGAGCCATAGGCAGTTGCTTTGGCTTAGTGGTTAAGATGTTGGCCTTCAGTGCAGGGGACCTGTGTTCGATTCCTGGGTGTTACACTCTGATGAACGTGAGTCTATGTTCAACTCTTGATTCTTTCAACTTTACTATCTGAAGGCTAACATACAAATGATCGCTTCAACAGTACAAAGAGGCAGATGTTACTGAGTGATGGTGTAGTAGGGGCTATTCAGCACAGAGAGTTCATATTCAAATCCCACTCTTCCTAAAGTTTAATGCTAGTTATTGAGCTTCATTTACTGCTATTCTAGCAGTGGCTCACAGCCTCAGCCTGACTACCTCAAAACTCTAATTGTCGTAGTGGTTAAGATGTTGGCTTTCCACGTGGGAGACCAGGGTTCGATTCCCGGCTGTTACACTATCATACAAAAGAAGACCTCAACAACAGCGCTAAGAAACACCTGATTAATATGAGTCTGTGTTATTTAAACTTTACTGAAGGCTAACGCACAAAAGATCACTTCAAAATTACCAGGAGACTTTGCCTGAGTGTCTGACTGATGGTGCAGTGGTCTAATCATCAGGCTTTCAGTACAGACATTCCATGTTCAAGTCCTGTTCCTCCTACAGCTCAATGCTGCAGTAATTTGAACTTTTCAAGGCTTGAATAAAAAATAAAAACTCAAAAGCACCAGGAGACATATACTGATTGCCCAAAGGTGCCTTGGCTCAATGGTGTGGAGCGCTTGGCCCGTTGCCTCTGCTACAGACAGTTGGCAGGTTCAAATCCCATGTCATGACATCAAGGTGCTGGAGGACCATCGGGAGACGGTGCTCTCTCCCCCTGTTTCCTGAGATGTAACGGTTGGGGCTTATGTCTGAAAGAACCCTGTCCAGCTAACCTTTTACCATGAAAATGTCCAATTTAACATAAATGGTGAATGGTGCATGCACAATCTCTGTAAAGCACCTTGGATAAAGGCGCTACGCGCCTTTATCCAAGGTGCTTTACAGAGATTGTGCATTACATTCACCCATTCATACACCGATAGCAGCGGAAACCATGCAAGGCACCAACTAGCACATCGGGAGCAATTAGGGGTTCAGTGTCTTGCTCAAGGACACTTCGACAGTAACTCTGGGGGAGCCCGGGTTTGAACTGGCAACCTTACGGTTACCATCCAGGCACTCTACCCCTGAGCCACTGCCGCCCCACAAGGCACCTTGGGGCATTCAGCAGATGTACCCTGGTGCTTTTGAGTTTTTATTTTCTATTCTAGCCTTGAAAAATTCAAATTACTGCAGCTTTGGTTGAGTATTAGTTTTGTTTGAGTTTTGAACCAGTAACCTTTGGATTATGAACCTCAGATTTATCTTTTGAGCCACATCGGCATGTAAGGTACAATCGGGAACTTATATTTAACCAGCCGTTTAGAATTTAGATGGACAGTGAAAATGTTCTTCAGGAGAATTGAACCCGGAATGTTCTGCTTATAAACCCCAGGTTTATCTACGGTGCCACAGTGGCATGTGAGGTACAATCGGGAACTTATATTTAACCATCCGTTTAGAATTTAGATGGACAGTGAAAATGTTCTAGAACCCTGAATGTTCTGTTTATAAACGTCTAAAACAAGTCTAAAAATAGACGTGTTTTAGACGTCTATTTTTTGACGTTTTTTATCCCATTTTTAGACGCACGTCTAATAGCCGGCTATTGCTCAGTGGGATGGTAAAAAAAATGATGAAAAACGAGGATTAAAAAAAAAATCTAAAAATCAAAAAAACGATGGGTTATAGCTCATCGTTTTTTGAATTTTTGAAAAAAAAATTATCCTCGTTTTTCATCATTTTGGATCATGGGCTATAGCCCATATCGTACGGCATACTATAGCACGCCGTTTTTCATCATTTTTGAGGATTCGAAAAAAATGAAAAAATGAAAAAAAACGATGGGTTATAGCCCATCATTTTTTGTATTTTTGTATTTTTTTTTTATCCTCGTTTATCATCATTTTTGAACATGGGCTATAGCCCATACCGTACGGCATACTATAGCACGCCGTTTTTCATCATTTTTGAGGATTTGATTTTTTTTTTTAAACAAAAAACATGGGTTATAGCCCATCGTTTTTTGAAATTTTGAAAAAAAAAGATGAACCTCGTTTTTCATCATTTTTGAACATGGGCTATAGCCCATACCGTACGGCATACTATAGCACGCCGTTTTTCATCATTTTTGAGGATTTAAAAAAAAAAAAAAAAAAAAAAACATGGGTTATAGCCCATCGTTTTTTGAAATTTTGGGGAAAAAAATTACCTCGTTTTTCATCATTTTTGAACATGGGCTATAGCCCATACCGTACGGCATACTATAGCACGCCGTTTTTCATCCTTTTTGAGGATTAAAAAAAAATGAAAAAAAAAAAACATGGGTTATAGCCCATCGTTTTTTGAAAAAAAATAAAACCTCGTTTTTCATCATTTTTGAAGCCTGATGACCTCAAAAGTCTCATATCTCCCCTGAGCCATAGGCATAGGCATTGTGCTATACATAGGAGCAATGGGACTTGAACATAGAATGTCCGTACAGAGAGACTGATCATTAGACCATTGCACCATCAGTCAGACACACAGTGAACATCTCCTGGTAATTGTGTGTGTTAGCCCTCAGTTGGTAAAGTTGAAACACTCCAGCATTAAGCTATAGGAGAACAGGGATTTGAACATTTAGAGGTGTATTAACTGAAGGCTCACAGCCTCAGCCTGATAACCTCAAAAGTCTCATATCTCCCCTGAGCCATAGGCAGTTGCTTTGGCTTAGTGGTTAAGATGTTGGCCTTCAGTGCAGGGGACCTGTGTTCGATTCCTGGGTGTTACACTCTGATGAACGTGAGTCTATGTTCAACTCTTGATTCTTTCAACTTTACTATCTGAAGGCTAACATACAAATGATCGCTTCAACAGTACAAAGAGGCAGATGTTACTGAGTGATGGTGTAGTAGGGGCTATTCAGCACAGAGAGTTCATATTCAAATCCCACTCTTCCTAAAGTTTAATGCTAGTTATTGAGCTTCATTTACTGCTATTCTAGCAGTGGCTCACAGCCTCAGCCTGACTACCTCAAAACTCTAATTGTCGTAGTGGTTAAGATGTTGGCTTTCCACGTGGGAGACCAGGGTTCGATTCCCGGCTGTTACACTATCATACAAAAGAAGACCTCAACAACAGCGCTAAGAAACACCTGATTAATATGAGTCTGTGTTATTTAAACTTTACTGAAGGCTAACGCACAAAAGATCACTTCAAAATTACCAGGAGACTTTGCCTGAGTGTCTGACTGATGGTGCAGTGGTCTAATCATCAGGCTTTCAGTACAGACATTCCATGTTCAAGTCCTGTTCCTCCTACAGCTCAATGCTGCAGTAATTTGAACTTTTCAAGGCTTGAATAAAAAATAAAAACTCAAAAGCACCAGGAGACATATACTGATTGCCCAAAGGTGCCTTGGCTCAATGGTGTGGAGCGCTTGGCCCGTTGCCTCTGCTACAGACAGTTGGCAGGTTCAAATCCCATGTCATGACATCAAGGTGCTGGAGGACCATCGGGAGACGGTGCTCTCTCCCCCTGTTTCCTGAGATGTAACGGTTGGGGCTTATGTCTGAAAGAACCCTGTCCAGCTAACGTTTTACCATGAAAATGTCCAATTTAACATAAATGGTGAATGGTGCATGCACAATCTCTGTAAAGCACCTTGGATAAAGGCGCTACGCGCCTTTATCCAAGGTGCTTTACAGAGATTGTGCATTACATTCACCCATTCATACACCGATAGCAGCGGAAACCATGCAAGGCACCAACTAGCACATCGGGAGCAATTAGGGGTTCAGTGTCTTGCTCAAGGACACTTCGACAGTAACTCTGGGGGAGCCCGGGTTTGAACTGGCAACCTTACGGTTACCATCCAGGCACTCTACCCCTGAGCCACTGCCGCCCCACAAGGCACCTTGGGGCATTCAGCAGATGTACCCTGGTGCTTTTGAGTTTTTATTTTCTATTCTAGCCTTGAAAAATTCAAATTACTGCAGCTTTGGTTGAGTATTAGTTTTGTTTGAGTTTTGAACCAGTAACCTTTGGATTATGAACCTCAGATTTATCTTTTGAGCCACATCGGCATGTAAGGTACAATCGGGAACTTATATTTAACCAGCCGTTTAGAATTTAGATGGACAGTGAAAATGTTCTTCAGGAGAATTGAACCCGGAATGTTCTGCTTATAAACCCCAGGTTTATCTACGGTGCCACACTGGCATGTGAGGTACAATCGGGAACTTATATTTAACCATCCGTTTAGAATTTAGATGGACAGTGAAAATGTTCTAGAACCCTGAATGTTCTGTTTATAAACGTCTAAAACAAGTCTAAAAATAGACGTGTTTTAGACGTCTATTTTTAGACGTTTTTTATCCCATTTTTAGACGCACGTCTAATAGCCGGCTATTGCTCAGTGGGATGGTAAAAAAAATGATGAAAAACGAGGATTAAAAAAAAAATCTAAAAATCTAAAAAACGATGGGTTATAGCTCATCGTTTTTTGAATTTTTGAATTTTTTTTTATCCTCGTTTTTCATCATTTTGGATCATGGGCTATAGCCCATATCGTACGGCATACTATAGCACGCCATTTTTCATCATTTTTGAGGATTCGAAAAAAATGAAAAAATGAAAAAAACGATGGGTTATAGCCCATCATTTTTTGTATTTTTGTATTTTTTTTTTATCCTCGTTTATCATCATTTTGGACCATGGGCTATAGCCCATATCGTACGGCATACTATAGCACGCCGTTTTTCATCATTTTTGAGGATTTAAATAAAATAAAAAAATAAAAAAAACGATGGGTTATAGCCCATCGTTTTTTGAATTTTTGAATTAATTTTTTTATCCTCGTTTTTCATCATTTTGGACCATGGGCTATAGCCCATATCGTACGGCATACTATAGCACGTTGTTTTTCATCATTTTTGAGGATTTGAAAAAAATGAAAAAATGAAAAAAAAAAAACGATAGGTTATAGCCCATCGTTTTTTGAATTTTTGATTTTTTTTTTTATCCTCGTTTTTCATCATTTTGGACCAAGGGCTATAGTCCATATCGTACGGCATACTATAGCACGCCGTTTTTCATCATTTTTGAGGATTTGATTTTTTTTTTTAAACAAAAAACATGGGTTATAGCCCATCGTTTTTTGAAATTTTGAAAAAAAAAGATGAACCTCGTTTTTCATCATTTTTGAACATGGGCTATAGCCCATACCGTACGGCATACTATAGCACGCCGTTTTTCATCATTTTTGAGGATTTGAAAAAAAAAAAAAAAAAAAAAAACATGGGTTATAGCCCATCGTTTTTTGAAAATTTGGGGAAAGAAATTACCTCGTTTTTCATCATTTTTGAACATGGGCTATAGCCCATACCGTACGGCATACTATAGCACGCCGTTTTTCATCCTTTTTGAGTATTAAAAAAAAATGAAAAAAAAAAAACATGGGTTATAGCCCATCGTTTTTTGAAAAAAAAAAAAAACTCGTTTTTCATCATTTTTGAAGCCTGATGACCTCAAAAGTCTCATATCTCCCCTGAGCCATAGGCATAGGCATTGTGCTATACATAGGAGCAATGGGACTTGAACATAGAATGTCCGTACAGAGAGACTGATCATTAGACCATTGCACCATCAGTCAGACACACAGTGAACATCTCCTGGTAATTGTGTGTGTTAGCCCTCAGTTGGTAAAGTTGAAACACTCCAGCATTAAGCTATAGGAGAACAGGGATTTGAACATTTAGAGGTGTATTAACTGAAGGCTCACAGCCTCAGCCTGATAACCTCAAAAGTCTCATATCTCCCCTGAGCCATAGGCAGTTGCTTTGGCTTAGTGGTTAAGATGTTGGCCTTCAGTGCAGGGGACCTGTGTTCGATTCCTGGGTGTTACACTCTGATGAACGTGAGTCTATGTTCAACTCTTGATTCTTTCAACTTTACTATCTGAAGGCTAACATACAAATGATCGCTTCAACAGTACAAAGAGGCAGATGTTACTGAGTGATGGTGTAGTAGGGGCTATTCAGCACAGAGAGTTCATATTCAAATCCCACTCTTCCTAAAGTTTAATGCTAGTTATTGAGCTTCATTTACTGCTATTCTAGCAGTGGCTCACAGCCTCAGCCTGACTACCTCAAAACTCTAATTGTCGTAGTGGTTAAGATGTTGGCTTTCCACGTGGGAGACCAGGGTTCGATTCCCGGCTGTTACACTATCATACAAAAGAAGACCTCAACAACAGCGCTAAGAAACATCTGATTAATATGAGTCTGTGTTATTTAAACTTTACTGAAGGCTAACGCACAAAAGATCACTTCAAAATTACCAGGAGACTTTGCCTGAGTGTCTGACTGATGGTGCAGTGGTCTAATCATCAGGCTTTCAGTACAGACATTCCATGTTCAAGTCCTGTTCCTCCTACAGCTCAATGCTGCAGTAATTTGAACTTTTCAAGGCTTGAATAAAAAATAAAAACTCAAAAGCACCAGGAGACATATACTGATTGCCCAAAGGTGCCTTGGCTCAATGGTGTGGAGCGCTTGGCCCGTTGCCTCTGCTACAGACAGTTGGCAGGTTCAAATCCCATGTCATGACATCAAGGTGCTGGAGGACCATCGGGAGACGGTGCTCTCTCCCCCTGTTTCCTGAGATGTAACGGTTGGGGCTTATGTCTGAAAGAACCCTGTCCAGCTAACCTTTTACCATGAAAATGTCCAATTTAACATAAATGGTGAATGGTGCATGCACAATCTCTGTAAAGCACCTTGGATAAAGGCGCTACGCGCCTTTATCCAAGGTGCTTTACAGAGATTGTGCATTACATTCACCCATTCATACACCGATAGCAGCGGAAACCATGCAAGGCACCAACTAGCACATCGGGAGCAATTAGGGGTTCAGTGTCTTGCTCAAGGACACTTCGACAGTAACTCTGGGGGAGCCCGGGTTTGAACTGGCAACCTTACGGTTACCATCCAGGCACTCTACCCCTGAGCCACTGCCGCCCCACAAGGCACCTTGGGGCATTCAGCAGATGTACCCTGGTGCTTTTGAGTTTTTATTTTCTATTCTAGCCTTGAAAAATTCAAATTACTGCAGCTTTGGTTGAGTATTAGTTTTGTTTGAGTTTTGAACCAGTAACCTTTGGATTATGAACCTCAGATTTATCTTTTGAGCCACATCGGCATGTAAGGTACAATCGGGAACTTATATTTAACCAGCCGTTTAGAATTTAGATGGACAGTGAAAATGTTCTTCAGGAGAATTGAACCCGGAATGTTCTGCTTATAAACCCCAGGTTTATCTACGGTGCCACACTGGCATGTGAGGTACAATCGGGAACTTATATTTAACCATCCGTTTAGAATTTAGATGGACAGTGAAAATGTTCTAGAACCCTGAATGTTCTGTTTATAAACGTCTAAAACAAGTCTAAAAATAGACGTGTTTTAGACGTCTATTTTTAGACGTTTTTTATCCCATTTTTAGACGCACGTCTAATAGCCGGCTATTGCTCAGTGGGATGGTAAAAAAAATGATGAAAAACGAGGATTAAAAAAAAAATCTAAAAATCAAAAAAACGATGGGTTATAGCTCATCGTTTTTTGAATTTTTGAATTTTTTTTTATCCTCGTTTTTCATCATTTTGGATCATGGGCTATAGCCCATATCGTACGGCATACTATAGCACGCCGTTTTTCATCATTTTTGAGGATTCGAAAAAAATGAAAAAATGAAAAAAACGATGGGTTATAGCCCATCATTTTTTGTATTTTTGTATTTTTTTTTTATCCTCGTTTATCATCATTTTGGACCATGGGCTATAGCCCATATCGTACGGCATACTATAGCACGCCGTTTTTCATCATTTTTGAGGATTTAAATAAAATAAAAAAATAAAAAAAACGATGGGTTATAGCCCATCGTTTTTTGAATTTTTGAATTAATTTTTTTATCCTCGTTTTTCATCATTTTGGACCATGGGCTATAGCCCATATCGTACGGCATACTATAGCACGTTGTTTTTCATCATTTTTGAGGATTTGAAAAAAATGAAAAAATGAAAAAAAAAAACGATAGGTTATAGCCCATCGTTTTTTGAATTTTTGATTTTTTTTTTTATCCTCGTTTTTCATCATTTTGGACCAAGGGCTATAGTCCATATCGTACGGCATACTATAGCACGTAGTTTTTCATCATTTTTGAGGATTTGAAAAAAAAATTAAAATTAAAAAAACGATGGGTTATAGCCCATCGTTTTTTGAATTTTTGAATTAATTTTTGTATCCTCGTTTTTCATCATTTTGGACCATGGGCTATAGTCCATATCGTACGGCATACTATAGCACGTAGTTTTTCATCATTTTTGAGGATTTGAAAAAAAATAAAAAAAATAAAAAAAACGATAGGTTATAGCCCATCGTTTTTTGAAATTAAAAAAAAAAAAAAAATCCACGTTTTTCATAATTTTGGACCATGGGCTATAGCCCATATCGTACGGCATACTATAGCACTTTTTCATCATTTTTGAAAAAAAAGAAAAATAGAAAAAAAACGATACGGCATGGGTTATAGCCCATCATTTTTTGAATTTTTGAAAAAACATTATCCTCGTTTTTCATCATTTTGGACCATGGGCTATAGCCCATATCGTACGGCATACTATAGCACGCCGTTTTTCATCATTTTTGAGGATTTAAATAAAATAAAAAAATAAAAAAAACGATGGGTTATAGCCCATCGTTTTTTGAATTTTTGAATTAATTTTTTTATCCTCGTTTTTCATCATTTTGGACCATGGGCTATAGCCCATATCGTACGGCATACTATAGCACGTTGTTTTTCATCATTTTTGAGGATTTGAAAAAAATGAAAAAATGAAAAAAAAAAACGATAGGTTATAGCCCATCGTTTTTTGAATTTTTGATTTTTTTTTTTATCCTCGTTTTTCATCATTTTGGACCAAGGGCTATAGTCCATATCGTACGGCATACTATAGCACGTAGTTTTTCATCATTTTTGAGGATTTGAAAAAAAAATTAAAATTAAAAAAACGATGGGTTATAGCCCATCGTTTTTTGAATTTTTGAATTAATTTTTGTATCCTCGTTTTTCATCATTTTGGACCATGGGCTATAGTCCATATCGTACGGCATACTATAGCACGTAGTTTTTCATCATTTTTGAGGATTTGAAAAATAAAAAAATAAATAAAAAAAACGATAGGTTATAGCCCATCGTTTTTTGAAATTAAAAAAAAAAAAAAATCCACGTTTTTCATAATTTTGGACCATGGGCTATAGCCCATATCGTACGGCATACTATAGCACTTTTTCATCATTTTTGAAAAAAAAGAAAAATAGAAAAAAAACGATACGGCATGGGTTATAGCCCATCATTTTTTGAATTTTTGAAAAAACATTATCCTCGTTTTTCATCATTTTGGACCATGGGCTATAGCCCATATCGTACGGCATACTATAGCATACTATTTTTCTAATGAAAAAATGAAAAAGCTGATGGGTTATAGCCCATCGTTTTTTGAATTAAAAAAAAAAATATCCTCGTTTTTCATCATTTTGGACCGGCATACTATAGCATGCCGTTTTTCATCATTTTTGAGGATTTGAAAAAAATGAACAAATGAAAAAAACGATGGGTTATAGCACATCGTTTTTTGAATTTTTGATTTTTTTTTTATCCTCGTTTTTCATCATTTTGGATCGTACGGCATACTATAGCACGCCGTTTTTTCATCATTTTTGAGGATTTTAATTTTTTCTTTTTTAATTAAAAAACGATGGGTTATAGCCCATCGTTTTTTGAATTTTTGAAAAAATAATTATCCTCGTTTTTCATCATTTTTGACCATGGGCTATAGCCCATATCGTACGGCATACTGTAGCACGCCGTTTTTCATCATTTTTGAGGATTTGGAAAAAATGGAAAAATGAAAAAAATGATGGGTTATAGCCTATCGTTTTATCCTCGTTTTTCATCATTTTGTATGTAGGACTAGTAGCATGCCAAAGTTTGTGCTATTGCCATAGAGAATGCATTGGGCGTTTAAGTTAAATAACTCAGAAACTATAAAACATTTCAAAGTAAAAAGTTCTAGCATGTGTCTCCACAGTAAGCTGAATAATAAAAAGTGGGAATGGAGTTTCTAGGTGAAAGTAATTTTTGACGTGCCAATGTCTGCCATTGAGCCCCATTGTAAATTTGAAAGCACTATATTTCTAAAACTATGAAACATCTCAAATGTTCCTTTGCAGGCAAACATGTCCACCGTGAGATGAACCTAAGTACAGTAGGCTAGAATGGGGTTGCTAGGTGTAAGTATGTAGGACTAGTAGCATGCCAAAGTTTGTGCTATTGCCATAGAGAATGCATTGGTCGTTTAAGTTAAATAACTCAGAAACTATAAAACATTTCAAAGTAAAAAGTTCCAGCATGTGTCTCCACAGTAAGCTGAATAATAAACAGTGTGAATGGAGTTTCTAGGTGAAAGTAATTTTTTGACGTGCCAAAATCTGCCATTGAGCCCCATGTTAATTTGAAAGCACTATATTTCTAAAACTATGACACTTTTCAAAGATTCCTTTTCAGGCAAACATGTCCACCATAAGATGAACCTAAGTAGGCTATAATGGGGTTGGTAGGTTTAAGTATGTAGGACTAGCAGCATGCCAAAGTTTGTGCTATTGCCATAGAGAATGCATTGGGCGTTTAAGTTATATAACTCAGAAACTACAAAACATTTCAAAGTAAAACGTTCCAGCATGTGTCTCCACAGTAAGCTGAATAATAAACAGTGTGAATGGAGTTTCTAGGTGAAAGTGATTTTTTGACGTGCCAAAATCTGCCATTGAGCCCCATGTTAAAAGTCTCAAATTTGAAAGCACTATATTTCTAAAACTATGACACCTTTCAAAGATTCCTTTTCAGGCAAACATGTCCACCGTAAGATGAACCTAAGTAGGCTAGAATGGGGTTGGTAGGTTTAAGTATGTAGGACTAGTAGCATGCCAAAGTTTGTGCTATTGCCATAGAGAATGCATTGGGCGTTTAAGTTAAATAACTCAGAAACTACAAAACATTTCAAAGTAAAACGTTCCAGCATTTGTCTCCACAGTAAGCTGAATAATAAACAGTGTGAATGGACTTTCTAGGTGAAAGTGATTTTTTGACGTGCCAAAATCTGCCATTGAGCCCCATGTTAATTTGAAAGCACTATATTTCTAAAACTATGACACTTTTCAAAGATTCCTTTTCAGGCAAACATGTCCACCGTAAGATGAACCTAAGTAGGCTAGAATGGGGTTGGTAGATTTAAGTATGTAGGACTAGTAGCATGCCAAAGTTTGTGCTATTGCCATAGAGAATGCATTGGGCGTTTAAGTTAAATAACTCAGAAACTACAAAACATTTCAAAGTAAAATGTTCCAGCATGTGTCTCCACAGTAAGCTGAATAATAAAAAAGTGTGAATGGAGTTTCTAGGTGAAAGTGATTTTTTGACGTGCCAAAATCTGCCATTATAAAAGTCTGGGGGGGTCAGGCAGAAGGAGAGTAGGTGAGGGGGGGGTCAGGCAGGAGGAGAGTAGGTGAGGGGGGGTCAGGCAGGAGGAGAGTATAGGCGAGGGGGCCCCAGACAGGAGGAGAGTAGGCGAGGGGGCCCCAGGCAGGAGGAGAGTAGGCGAGGGGGCCCCAGGCAGGAGGAGAGTAGGCGAGGGGGCCTCAGGCAGGAAGAGAGTATAGGTGAGGGGGCCCCCGGCAGGAGGAGAGTAGGCGTGAGGGCCCCAGGCAGGAGGAGAGTAGGCAAGGGGGGTGTCAGGCAGGAGGAGAGTAGGCGTGAGGGCCCCAGGCAGGAGGAGAGTAGGCAAGGGGGGTGTCAGGCAGGAGGAGAGTAGGCGAGGGGGGGTCAGGCAGGAGGAGAGTAGGCGAGGGGGGGTCAGGCAGGAGGAGAGTAGGCGAGGGGGGTGTCAGGCAGGAGGAGAGTAGGCGAGGGGGGGTCAGGCAGGAGGAGAGTAGGCGAGGGGGGGTCAGGCAGGAGGAGAGTAGGCGAGGGGGGGTCAGGCAGGAGGAGAGTAGGCGAGGGGGGGTCAGGCAGGAGGAGAGTAGGCGAGGGGGGGTCAGGCAGGAGGAGAGTAGGCGAGGGGGGTGTCAGGTAGGAGGAGAGTATAGGCGAGGGGGGGGTCAGGCAGGAGGAGAGTAGGTGAGGGGGGCGTCAGGCAGGAGGAGAGTAGGCGAGGGGGGGGGGGGGTCATTTGAACCCTGGACCTGTGGATCACAAGCACAGCCACTCCTCACACTGAGCTAACTGATCAATCAGGGATTTGTAAATACTGTACTGGGCTGACTGTTTTTTATGATTTTCTGTAGGCCTACCCGCAAAAACCAAAACCAAAGTCAGGCTGTCTCAAAACAGTCATGTCTAGGGACCTCAAAACCTACTCTAGCGAGGCCTTTAACATTGAACTGGAGAGTCTGGATTGGTCCGACGAGCTCAGGAGCACACTAATCAAAAAGCATGGCTTGGCTTCAAAACCAAATTTTCAACGGTACTTAACACCATGGCTCCTCTGAGAACCATCAGGGTCAAAACCCGCTCGGAGCCATGGATGAATTCGGACATAGCCTACTGAATGAAAAAAATGCTCTGAACTTCCAAATGCAAGTCCAAGCAAGCCAAGCGCTTCGACAGTGATCTCCAAACCCAACTGGGCATCCTTAAAACCCAACGAAACAAGCTAAGAAACATTGTAACTACCATGACTAAATCAGCTAAAAGTAACTTTATCAATGATAAAGCAGAGGAAAACAAAAACAATCCTCGTGAGCTCTGGAAGCTACTAAACAACAACTGGCTGCGGTCAGAAACTAAAAACCATAAACATAAACATCAAATCGAATGACACTCTCATCACTGACAAGCTTGATGTGGCCAACTACTTGAACATCTTCTTTACAAACACAGCAACAACTCTGGTTAACAAACTGCCCTCCCACTCTGGGCTCTGGTGTAGAGCACATTAAAACCTTCTACAGAAACCTAGGTGTTTGTAAAGACGATTTTAAACTAGTTATGGTGACAACTGATGAGGTACTTGAGAACTTGAGTGCCCTCCAACCCCACAAGGCCACTGGCCATGACAATATTCCCTCCAAATTTCTCAGAGACTAAGCCATCTTTATAGCTCCAATCATCACGCACATAGTAAACCTCTCCATCAAACAGGGACAGGTCCCCCAAGATTTCAAACTGGCCAAAGCAACCCCCTTGCACAAGAAAGGGAGTAAATTAGACCCCGGCAACTACCGCCCTATTTCTATTCTAAGCTCCTGCATCTCGAAAGTGATGGAAAAAATAGTCTATGAACAGGTTGAAAAGTATCTTGCCACAAAAAAAGTTCCAATCTGGCTTCAGAACATCCCACTCCACTGACACATGCCTTCTCTAGAGTTTAGAAGCAGTGCCTAAAGTGACAATGTCAGTCTCAAGAGCAAATAATCAAATATACTGCACTTTCATCTATATACAATATTCACCTACCAAGGGCATTGCACAGCCAGCAACCTGTGACATTGTCAACCAGGACCGAAGGAGTCCTAAAAACCCATGCTAATGGGCTTTTATAGTGGGCCAGGAAGTGGGAAGAGCTAAGGCCTGTATCTCAACAGTAGCGCAGGAGGGACAATTCCGACTGGCTACACATGCATCCGTCCTTGTCCACAATTGGCCTTACTCGAGTCTGGTGTTATATCCATTTGTCCATATTTGGGCTGATAATGAGGTGTGAATGCCTGGAAGGCAACAATTGTAACTGACTGTACAACTGTGCACTCTTCCAATCTAATGGCTTGCTCTCCTCCTCACAGACAGACCCAGACCCAGAGGCAGAAACATGCAAGCTGTTTTAACTACCACATGATGGTCTGCTGATTTGTGCCCTTCATTAAGGAAAGTATGAAAACATTCACGTTGTACATGGTATCTTCGTCCGTAGTTTGGGCAGTGGTTTCCAAACGGTTTGCCATGTCATATCTGTACCGTGGGATTTTGTAACAACCACACAGTCCAACTATACGGACAGTTATGAATTATCTTTTAATTTACTGTATTTGTGTGTACTCGTACATGATCATAACCTGTGCATCCATGTGTTTGGCATGTCATTATAGGCAAAATATTTTATAATCTTGCTTCAATGGGGGAAAGCACAAGCTCACAACATGTTGCATCACGAAGTATGAAATAAGTGTTCTTATTACATTTTATTGCATTAGTAAATAAAAAGAAACACAGACTGATACGAGTGATATATTATAGAGGCTGTTTTTCACAGAAATTATAGAGCTGTGCCTTGGTGAGATGTTGACCTATGATGACCGTGGGCACAAAGAGTTTGTTGTGACATTTCATGCTGCACCAGTTAGGTGTACAGCATGAAAATGGTGTGCGTTTCATTTGAAGAAGCACACGAGAAAAGGAAAACATACATGCAGACACACACACACACATATAGGCTACCTACTCATGTGTCACTTCCACTGTGCGGTACTTCCAGGAACCACTGCAGGGCCATTTCTTTGGACCTCACAGACTGGAGGAGGAGCGAAAAACACAAGGAATGTTCATTCATGTCTCGGTCACACACACCCCCTTCTCTCTTATCCTCCCCTCAGACTCTTTTCTTCATCTTGCCCTTCTCTGCCGTGGTCAGACGGCGAGGTAGACCCATGGATGTGTGATTGTGTGTGTCAGTGTGTTCTGGTCTCATTGCTCAGCTATGCAGTAGAACAGAGGATTATCCCAAGCTGAGCATGAGTGGACTTACTTGGCATTGAGCCTACGATCCGGCCCCAGGTCAACTGAGAGAGACACTACTACCACTCAATTCTCTCTCTCTTTCTCCCTCTAACCCTCTCTCTGTCATTCTGCCATGACTGTTTTATCAGAGGACCAGTCTTCGAGGCCCCAACCCTGCCGGCTCCCGGAGCCCGCCGGGACACGCGTCGCCGGTTCCACGGGCCACCGCTCTAGTGACTACGGGGGATCCAAGGAGGGCTACCTGGACAGCGGCGAGAACCTCGTGTTCGGGGAGGTGGAGCCCCCCAGGCGCTCGCGGGGACGCCTCATCCTACACGGCCTGGTCATGTTCGGAAGGGAGTTCTGCTACGCCGTGGAGGCGGCGTTCGTCACGCCGGTGCTGCTGAGCGTGGGCCTGCCTCGCAGCCTCTACAGCCTGGTGTGGCTCATCAGCCCCATCCTGGGCTTCCTGCTGCAGCCCATCATCGGTTCGGCCAGCGACTACTGCCGCTCGCCGTGGGGAAGACGGAGGCCCTACATCCTGGCGCTGGGTATCCTCATGCTGATTGGAATTACTCTGTTCCTCAACGGAGACGCAGTTATCTCAGGTGAGACTTGTCACTTGACTACTGGGACTAGTTGTGGAAAGCAATTAACAAAGTAGGCTACATTTACTCAAGTACTGAGAGCTGATGGTAGGTGACAGTGTTGTGCTCCACCTCAGCATTCCATCGCCCAGAGCTCTATAGCGCATTGAAACAGGGATAGACTCCCACACCCTGGCTGATACCGACAATACGCCTCTCAAATTACTTACTTATTATTTACTTCAAGTTCTGATCTTCAAGTTCACAACGTGACACTTGAATGTAGATCTGCCATAAAAGGAATTATGTTTTGAAAAGGTTGGAGTACTTTGATACTTTTGGGAAGATGAACAGAAGAGAGGGAGCTGGTAGGCTACTATTATGTCATGGAGCGAGGTGGTTATTGTTTTGAAGACCTATATTATCAACTAGCCTAATGAAAGCGTATTAACCACTTAAGTCCCTATTTACTTTGTTGTACAACGAATAGAGAAAATAGCTATAGTTCAATAGTTCATACAAGCTCACAATGTTGTGAGCTTGTAACTGTGTGTGAATTGTTTTCAAAATATAAAGGGATGCGAAAGTGGCTAAATAACACCAATATTTATTTTAATAGTTGTATCTATTTTTTTATTTTTTGAGAATGCAAGTAAACTACTACTACTTTGACTACTACTATGAATAACCATTAGAACTGTTTTGGCCATGCTCAAGCAAGGTTTTAACATTGAAGAGCTTTTTTGTCAACAGAAGCAGACAGAGAGCATATCTGCACTTAATTTTAAATGGGCAAATTACATATTTACACTTACAGCAACAATGTTGAGGCGTAGTTGCAGTGGAAATTATTTGTTTTTGTTGGTATTGAGTAATAATAATAGTAATAATCAATGAATACATCACCCCTATTGCCATTGATTTATTTAAATGCTATACAGACAGCTTGTTATACTCCATATACGAGTCATTCTCAAGTTGACCCCCAGTTTGATACGCATTAGATAACGGACCCTCATTTGATATGATTCTTTGAGTGGTGCAACCACTCCCTTACGGAGCTATGTGTGTGGCTGGCTGGCTGGCTGGCTGGGTCTGAGGCTGAGCACGAAAACAGCATGACTGTTTTTCACCACCTGTGTGCAACTATAACACACACACACACACACACAGTATATATATGACGATGTTCCGGGGATGGAGTTGCACCACTCACTTCATTATTTTATGTCTGGGACTTGGACTGGGACTATCTATCATTGAACTGGGAAACCCCTGTCCCTGGAACCCCCTCAAGGACCCCGTGGAATGCCTGGACCATCACGTTGAGAAAGAATGCCATGATGCAGAATACTGCTTCCCTGCACACTAGTAGTAATGACCCTTTATACTAGTCTCTATAGTATCTCTAAGCATGACCATGTAATGGTTGTTTGTTGAAATAAAATGTTGAGAGATACAGTATGCTGTGATGAAATGCATGATGGTTATTGATACCAACTGAAACCTTTAAGGTCTTTACACACCAGGGGTGAATACATTTCCCAAAATGAGTTAGAAAATATTGTGCGTGTTATAAGCACCTTAAGGCTTCTGTAAAGCTGAAAATACAATGTTCTGCTGTGAGAACTTTCAAATCTCATACTTAAGCCAGAAGATATTCAGAAAAAAATGCTGACCACTGGATAATTGGATATGTACGTAACTGTCACGGTGCGACTCAGGATATGTAGAACCCAATTGCAGAAACAGAGCAGGAGCAGAGCAGGTCAAATGTAGGTGATTTATTCTCCAAAACACAGGAACACAAGAGAACGCAGGAGAATACAAAGAACACTACAAGAACATAACTAGGACTGAACACTGTAACAACATCTATAATCAAGCAGGGAACATAAGGGACTGAGGGTATAAGTAGACACAGGGATCACAAAACACAGGTGAACAGAACAAACAATAAACACTGGGATTGGCTGGGAGACTAACAGGACACAGGTGGAGAAAACTAGTAATCACAGGGAGGTGAGACAATACAGGCAAACACAACTAGGCAGAACAGGAAACACTAGGGCAACACTGCATAATAAAAGTGTACAACAGACTGATATCGTGACAGTAACGTTTTCTGAGATGAATGTTGCTCACCGTTTTAGCAGGACTCTGGAATTTACTATAATACTCATGTAGTACTATAATACTGTACATGCACTAATCCCGCCTTCTTAGAGTAGGCTACTATGGATAAGCTGATCCTCCTTTATTATAATTGTGCCACTGGAAACCGCACCCAAACTGATGAGGGGGAAATAATCATTTTTAAAATATAAAAAATCCAGAAGCTATGCTATTTAATCTAAAAAACACTTGTTATCTTGTTTATGTTAAATATTATTTCTCAGTATTTCCTTTTAGTAATACTTCCATCTTCATGTCGTAACAATGTTGTGAAAGACAATTCCATTTCATGCTGTTCTGATCACCGCACGATTCTGTGGACATTATTTGTTTAGTATACAAGTGTACCAAAGAGCACAGAGTGTGGTCTTACACTGGTTTCATTTCCATGGGAACAAAATCATATCAGAATATTTCTTTACCTATTGAACTATTGCCATGAAATTCAACCAGCTTGCTCACAGTCATATTTGGGGAAGACCTTTGCATAACACTGGATCTTAACAAAGGGGGGTGTTTTACTCATTTTGGTGTCATTCGAACATCTGGGCTACTCAGGCACTTGTGTGTGCATCACAGACAGTTTTTGAGTTGCTTGATTCAATATTTATATATTTGATATTAATGTGATCAGACAGTGGTTAATAATTATATTAAATAATGGTGGATTGTGATTTTCAAAGAAATACACAATATTGTGTATTAACTCTTGTTCTCTTCCTGAATGACAAACTGAACAGGTCTTCAAGGCGAATTATGACCTTGTAGTCACAAGTTATTGAATCAAAAGCCATTGTATAACAACGTTATCATGAAATGTTCATGTCAATGTGTTATGTCAAACAGGTGACATCTGCAAACAGTGTTTAAGTAGCTTTTTGTCAGGACAAACCTTGTGTATCTATGTTGTCTTACAGCAATAGTCAGCGACAAGGCATTGAAGAGTGTCTGGGCCATCGTGGTGGTGATGCTTGGAGTCGTGCTGTTTGACTTTGCAGCAGATTTCATTGATGGGCCCGTCAAAGCCTACCTGTTTGATGTGTGTTCACATAACGACAAGGAGAGAGGCTTGCACTACCATGCTCTACTCACAGGTATAGCACACACACCCACACCCACACCCACACCCACACACACACACACACACACACACACACACACACACACACACACACACACACCTTTTCTTAGCCATAATAAACCATCATTATTCAACTTCTGCTGGGGCTTCACTTGCTCTCTCATTTTATAAATGGTGTCAAAAACTGCACAAACAGTCTGGCAAGTCCTCTGTCTGTTCATAGTTTGCATTGGTAAAGGGTAAACACAGGTGAAATGTGGTTCAATTTGTGGAAAAATGACTCAAATTCCAGTTTACGAATCATACCAGATTAACCACTTAAATCTGAATTATACTGTACTTGATTATAATTATAATTATGCAGGCAGAAAATAGCCGATCAGCTATTTTTGCTGCATGACACGATGACTGTACAATAACCAACTATAGGCCTAGGTTATATTTGAGAATTCTTGCATAACAAAATTCCCATACTCAGATTTGAAGATCACTTGAACAAGCGGTGTGTTGTGAGGCCATACATGAGATGATCGATCACAGGTCTGCAGGTGCCTATGGTCTTTTAATGGCTTATTAAATAAGCCAACTCCTTCTTAAGAGGAGGATAGCTATGTTTGTA
The DNA here is from genome assembly GCF_964188405.1 of Protomyctophum parallelum. Lineage (NCBI taxonomy): Eukaryota > Metazoa > Chordata > Actinopteri > Myctophiformes > Myctophidae > Protomyctophum > Protomyctophum parallelum. Next base: position 26,399,651 of record NC_139713.1, read on the forward strand.
TCATAGTATTGTGGATAATCTGAAAGAAAAAAATGGCACGTTCAGGAACACTTAGCCTCATTCACACGTATCAAACACCAATCAAGCAAAATGTTTGGTGACTGTTTGTGACTCGCATTGGAAAAGCATTGTGGTGGCCCAAAAAACAAAACAAATCGACCAAACATTTGCTTGATTGGTGTTTGATACGTGTGAATGAGGCCTTAAAGGGACACTTTCATAGCACAATTAGCCCAGAGACCACTAATTAGACATGTCAATGTCATGCATATTTAGGTGAGAAACAAGAGCCCATTGGAACACTAATGCATTGTTTGCTAATTTCATCATTAAATATGAAACCATTATTATGAATAATCCAATCTGTAAATTATACAATAAAATCAATAGGAGGGAACGCGTCTACTGTATATCAGACAGGAAATATTTCAATATTAGTTTCTAACTAAATTCTGCCTCAGACTACAGTCCTAAACCCAATTTGACTAATAAAAGGCGTAACGCTCTCTATGAACTTTCCAAAACTGATTATGTTATTATTCGACCTGCTGACAAGACAGTGATTTTCTCCAATGACCGATATATTTTATACTGTAGGTAGACGACAATTTTTAATGTAATACACTTCCAAACAAGCCACTATATCTGATAATAAAACAGTGACCTTTTAAATAAGACTAAGGAAGATCAGTGAATTTGAAATACACAAAGAACCTTTTGATAAGCCTTCTGCTGGTTTTACTTATTTAGAATATCAATATTTGCTCACCATAACGTTTTTTTGTTAAAAGGTTAAAGCTATATTACAATATATTCCGCTAAAGTGTTTGTTCAGTAATAGTGGTCTTTCCAGCTATTTAACACTTAGATTAACAAAATAACACCACCTTACACAACCTTTAGGTTACAACATGAATGGACAAAGAGTCGCTAATTGAGTCGTTGAAGCTCTGTACATCTATTGTATGACAAAGTATAAAATAGGACTTGCTTAAGCGGTTAATCATACAGTACTAAGTCTAAACTCAGTACTAAGTCTAAAAAATTAAATAAATAAAGTGCTTCTCAATTATTTGATTAATCAAAAAAGTATTTGATAGAATAATCGATTAATCGAAAGAGTATTAGATAGAATAATCTCTAAGAAAATAATTGATAGTTGCAGCCATACTCTACTCTCTACAAGAGGTGAAGAAACGAGTGCAAGCAGGTTGGAATGGGTGGAGAAAAGTGTGAGGTGTGAATGTGTGATAGGAAAGTATATCAGCACGAATGAAAGAGAAGGTGTACAAGACGGTGGTGAGACCAGCTATGTTGTATGGTTTAGAGACACTAAACTGAGGAAAAGACAGGAAGCAGAGCTGGAGGTAGCAGAGAGAGTAAGAAGGATGGATAGGATCAGGAACGAGTACATCAGAGGGACAGCTCATGTCAGATGTTTTGGAGATAGAGCCAGAGAGGCCATACTGAGATGGTTTGGGCACGTACAGAGGAGGGATAGTGAGTACAGTATATCGGTAGAAGGTTAGAAGGTTAATCATACAGTACTAAGTCTAAACTCTGTTAAACTTTTTTGGTGTCGTTTCATTGATATATCAAAAAATTTAAATAAATAAAGTGCTTCTCAATTATTTGATTAATCAAAAAAGTATTTGATAGAATAATCGATTAATCGAAAGAGTATTAGATAGAATAATCTTTAAGAACATAATTGATAGTTGCAGCCATACTCTACTCTCCTATAATATCGGACAAAATGTCCACAACATTTTATAATATATATATATATATATACATACATGCTTCAAATTATATACATATATATATATAATTTGAAGCACTGCGAGTCAAGTTCTGTGTGTGTGTGTGTGTGTGTGTGTGTGTGTGTGTGTGTGTGTGTGTGTGTGTGTGTGTGTGTGTGTGTGTGTGTGTGTGTGTGTGTGTGTGTGTGTGGCATTATGTGAAAGCAGCTGTATGCTCAGCTGACTGCAGGCCCAGGGTGTGGTGAACGTGTTACCCAGCCAGGCAGGCAGTAATCCAGCCCAGAGCAAATCATGTGCTGCAGTCATGGGTCTGGGCTGAGAGTAGAGAGGCCATTCACATGATGCCAGTGCGTACCGTTGGTATGTGAGGCCTGTGAGTGGAGAGAGAGAGAGATCCAGCCTGATTTACAGTATGCTTTGTTGCACGCTGCTGATCCAAAAGGTCAGACTGTCTGTTTTCTTACGCACGTATAACCGCGGCATCCCTATTTTTGGCGTGCCATTATTATGCAAACATTTTCAAAACATGAAAATGTTTTGGTAAGCTTAAGAAATGGCAGAACTACCAGCTCACAGAGCTGATGCCGCATTGTGAGCTTGAAATTCAACTATTCTGGGTGGGGGGGGGGGTCAGGGTGTCATGATTTAGGTCTTTATACACACCAGAGTGGTTGTGGTGGGGGGGGGGGGGTGAATAAACGATACAAACTATTTACCGCATATAGTTGATGCCTCCTTATTCATACAGATATGTTGTCATTATTCGTGGTGACATTTTTTTATCTTGTTCTGAAATAAAATGATGTTGGTTTATGGCTGCATGGTGGTTTCATTCTGTGTGGATATACTCATGAGTATACTCACGGAAAAAATGAGGTGAGGTGATGAGGTTAGACAGGAATCCCCATGGACCATGATGTTTGCAGATCCGTAATGAGAGCAGTGAGCAGGTAGAGGAAAATCTAGAGAGGTGGAGATATGCCCTGGAAAGGAGAGGAATGAAGGTTAGCCGCAGCAAGACACACAGAATGTGTGTGAATGAGAGGAACCCAAGTGGAACAGTATGAGGTTACAGCCAGGGAGTAGACGTGAAGAAGATGGAGGACTTTAAGTACTTAGGGTCAACGTTTCAGAAAAATGGAGAGTGTGGACAAGAGGTGAAGAAACGAGTGCAAGCAGGTTGGAATGGGTGGAGAAAAGTGTGAGGTGTGAATGTGTGATAGGAAAGTATATCAGCACGAATGAAAGAGAAGGTGTACAAGACGGTGGTGAGACCAGCTATGTTGTATGGTTTAGAGACACTAAACTGAGGAAAAGACAGGAAGCAGAGCTGGAGGTAGCAGAGAGAGTAAGAAGGATGGATATGATCAGGAACGAGTACATCAGAGGGACAGCTCATGTCAGATGTTTTGGAGAGGCCATACTGAGATGGTTTGGGCACGTACAGAGGAGGGATAGTGAGTACAGTATATCGGTAGAAGGATGTTGAGGTTGGAACTGCCAGGCAGGAGGCCTAGAGGAAGACCAAAGAGAAGATGTATAGTGAAAGAGGACATGAAGTTAGTTGGTGTGAGAGAAGAGGAGGCAGAGGACAGGGTAAGATGGAGGCAGAAGATTCACTACACGGCTCTCACATCTAGCTTTCATGGACTTTGGCTTTTGGACTCACACATCCGTTGCCAATCGGACTGATATGCCCATATATGGAGATCTCTTGTCCCATGGCATGCCCCTTTGTGCCCATACATGGAGCTGATTTGTTTGTGCCCGATGCCATGATGATACATTGAGGTTAGACAACACACTCCATAGCTGGGTGTAGCTCCAATTTGAATAGGCTAATGTGGATCTTGGGATCAACATGGAGATGACGAAGCAAGCTCCGCAATGTGGTTCTTGAACGGCATGTGTGACTTCAGCCGTCTGTGACTGTGTGACATATACAGTATGACATGAATCCAAATTTGCAAAGGTAATAGAGCATGCACATCCACTCTAGCTCAGGTGCTGGACAAATGGCAGTACAAGATAAAGAAATAGTCTGCAACAAATTTGGCCACTGTTACATTAATTAAAGTTACACATATTTAAAGTATGTATGTGTGGGGATTCTGGGGACATAAATGGAGGTCCTGTGACCTACTGGCAGTGTGTGCATACAAAGTTAGCGTTTTGCAAGATTAGACAGATCAGACACAGACCCTGTTATAGACAACCATTTAAGACAACTTAAATGGTGTAAAAATGGCCCCAGGGTGTAAGACCTTAAGAGTGGAGTGGAACTATAGTGTAGGTTTCACAATGATGGCAAGAGGGGGGATTTGACTCGGCAGTCGGTACCATGTGACACGTGCTGGATAAAGGACATTACATTTACGTTTCAGTCTTTGCTGTGAGAGAGTGCCATATTTTGACTTTGAAACGTGAGACCCTCTTACCCCCCATTGAAGTTGTTATTAACCATAACCATGTGATCCCTTTCTTTGTCTCTTAGTATCTTATCTATTACCCATTGGTTTTATACCTGTATATACTGTATGTTGTGTGTATTGCTTTGTACTCAAATTTTTTATTTTATTTTTTTATACCTGTGTTTGTATGTTGTTTGTATGTCTGGCCTCGTGGGGAAAGATGGTGGGTGGGGAGGACTGGGAAGGGAGTTGTGGGAGAAAATGTAAAAAAAAACGAAGAGTCGTATTCTCTTTCTGTGAAAACTGTGAAAACTGATCCAACTCTTTGAATAAAATTTACTTAAAAAAAAAAAAAAAAAAAAGTGAGACCCATGCTGCTGGTGCTCTACCAAACATCGGGCTAAAACAACTTATTGTAGCTTGACTGAACCGTTTCCTGCTTCAGAAGAGAGAAACGTACTCTAATCAGAGAAGTGTGCACTCAGAGTCTATGGTCTGGACCCAGGCAAACGTATACTGTAGGCTATTATAAACAAATTCTTATTATAAACAAATTATAAACAAATGATTTGGTTGAACAAAATGTGGGAAATGGAATTGAACTTATTTTTTTACTTTTATTCATAAAGTACATAAAAAGGCCCAGGCGGCTGGCATAGCGGTCCGGGCACCTAGGCTTCAGCCTGACAGCGTGTCGTGGGTTCGAATCCCTCTCCATTTCTCTCTCCCCATTCCCCTCAGTCTACTGTATACTATCAATCAAGGCAGAAAAGGCAGCAATTGAGCAAAGTCTGTTACAAAATAACAGAAATAAACATGGCATATGGTTTGATACACAGGACAGGACAAAACAGCACATCAAGACATATTATGCAGCCAGCACTCATTGTTTCAAATGGTGCATACAGTTTTCATCTTGATTTACAGTAGAAACAAAGATAGACAGTGGCAGGTGAGTCAGTCACAAACACAGAAATGTGTGGGGAGAAATCAATTGGCCTAACGACTAAATTGGGTAAAAAGAAAGAAATAATTGGCCACGTACGTTAAAAGTTTGGTTGAAGATTGTCTGCTGCTCTGAGCAGTGGCTGCAAATATTAATCAAGAACATGACAACTGCATATCATTCATAACACAAAAACAATAATATTCATTGTTTGCTAATGAAACCATGTCTTGTGTGTACTGTAGCTTGATTTTACCCACTTTCAACTTGGTGTACCTATTTTGGGTCATTATAGGCGAATATTTAAAACAAAACAACAGCAATAATTGCAGATTTACAAGCTATTTTTAAAAAGGGGCTTAACGGTTAAGTCAAGAATGTGTAAGCACATCAAATCCATTGGCACAAATAGATAAGCACTGTAAGTAAATCCATTTCCCTCAGCTACTCTGATTTCAAATGTACAGGTTTTTTATGCACATCAATTGACATGTCTGTGGCAATGAAACAGCTCATATCTACATACAAAAGAGTGTGTTTATTCTTCATTTATAGCCAATTAATTCACCTGTGTCACACAAATACAGTAAAAGGTGAGGACAGCAGCGTATAGCTGGCAAAACAAATAGTTTATTTCACAGAATATATTTAAAGCAAAGTTATAGTTTTTAAAATTATTTCTACATTTAAATACGGAGAATATAACTTAAGAGTAGTGATGAATTATTTCTGTCACATGGCACTGGCCTCAGCTTAGTGTAAGCTGTCTCAGAAGTCACCGCTCAACGTCACCGTACTTTAGCACATGATTAGGAAAACCTACAAAAACACATTTCTATCCAATATTATTTAGAGGTTATTTCCTTAAGCAATGCATTATTTCCCCATACAATTGTCATATTGTTAACCTTTTAAAAGCCAATGGTAAAATCCAAACTGGTGAATCAAAAGCAAAACATTTTAAACTAGAAAAAGTGCCCCTCGGGGCACAGGTCCCCACCAGGCCAGGTCAGGTTGTGGCCTCCTGGTGGTGCTATAATAGGCCAATGTGAAAAGGGTGCCATTTGTTCTTACACCATTGATGGCAATTGGATGATTTGAGGCATTTTGTTCCAAAAATGTGTTTTGCAAAAATCCACCTGTTGGTGGCGCTATAACAGGCCAATGTGAAAAGGGTGGGATATATTCCTCAGCCTAGTAAGAAAGTCTGTGAAAGATTTCACGTAAATTGCACGCTGCATTCACGATTTGAGGCTTTTTGTTTCAAAAAGGCCAATCCTGCAAACTTTGAAAGTCAATGTTAGCCAATTAGGATGGAATATGAAATATCGGATATCCATCTTGAACACATGACTATAGAGATAGTATATAACTTTTTTTGCGGGATTTTTGGACAGAATCTGGAGTAGTAAAATCCAAAGATGTGTTTTTCAAAAGTCGGTCTCCTGGTGGTGCCGTTCTGGAAATTGTAGGGCAGCGGTTCATCGTTATATGGCATCCAGGGAGCGTGTGTGCAAAATTAGCTGTTCACAGACGGACGGACGGACACACGGACGGAGTGCAAAACATACTCTATCCCCATGCCTTCGGCCTGGTGGAGGCAATGAAGAGACAGCCTATTAAGAGTATGTTCATGTTGTTTAGACAGATATTAGGGTTGATTTTTATCTGGAGCATTAATTTCTTTGAAGCACTAAATATTTCTCTTTAGACTCTGTTTACCCTATCATATTATTTGTTGACTATAGGGTTTGTGAAGTTGCCCGAGGGCTCGGATCTTACGCTTGTAAGGCTGCTAAATGCCCAAATTGAAATTGATAAAACACAGGGTGGCAATTACCTTCAGAGATTAAATCTTTAATGCAGTGGCTCTCAACATTTGGACCTTGAGGGGGTTCCAGGGGGAGTAGCTTAGTAGTGCCCATACCCGAGGTGGGGTTGGCATGGCGAAAGGGCCTTTCTGTGTGGAGTTTATGTTCTCCCCGTGTCCCCTAGGGTAGGTAGCTAGGTACCCTCACAAAGAAACATGCAGTAATCCTGGTCTCTAAACTACCTCCTCCTGGCCAGCGCCTGATGGAGGGGAAAGGAACTGGTTGGAATAACATGTTCCTTCCACAGGCTACGTCCAGCCGGGGAAACTCTCCCATATCAGGTGAAAAGAAGCAGCTTGGACCTTAAGGCTTGGACTCCTCATGCATAGGAGGAAGCATGAGGTCAGTCCGCTCTGCCAACCCCCCAGGTTGGCAGAGGAAGTGTAGCTCCCAGGATTACATTCGATAATTGACACTCAGTGAAAAATGGGTTGGAAAATCGTGGGATAAAAAATAAATAAATAAAAAAGTAGCTTAGTATCAAAATCAGTTTAACCACTTCAACCGTAGATGCATTCACTATTTGAAAATAGCTGTATATATGTAGGCCTATATGTATTTTCAGTAAAATTTGACTACTGGAATAATGCCTCGATCTGTAAACTTGTTTCAGGTCTGGGTGGAGCATGTGGTTATCTAGTAGGAGCCATGGACTGGGGCCATTCATCGCTTGGCCAGTTGCTGGGCTCAGAGTACCAGGTCATCTACTTCTTCTCAGCCTTGACCTGGGGCATCTTCCTCACAGTACATCTCATCAGCATCCCAGAGGTACCTCTTGGCAAGATCACAGAGCACTCAGAACTCTCAGCCCCGCTGCGCTTACTGGGGTCTCATAGCAATGGCTATGGGTCACTGACTAAAGAACCCATCCCTCCAGCAGTTCCAGCGTTAGTGGCAGACCTGAGGCCCAGGTCCTTCTCAGCCCTGGGTGAAGCCAACGCTGTGACTTCCAGCAAAACAAAGCAGCCGGTCAATGAGGTATGGGATTCTCACGATGCTCACATGCATGTCTAGTCTGATGAACAATGTGAAGTAACATTGTGTTGAAGTAACAACATATAATTAAATTGACCAGGGTTCATTTACAGTAACTGAGAGAACTTATTTTATTATTAGGTCTAGACTAAAAAGAAGAAAAAAAACAGTTTGTTTATAGTCCCTAAAATATATAGAGGAAATCCCTGTCACGCCATCCAAATAATAATATAATCATTTTTTGGGGAAAGTTTATTGAGAGCAATACGCTCCTTATAAAGCAAATTAGGTTTAGGCCTATATAGCCTGAGACAGAATAGCTCTGAAACTGTTTTTTCAATCTCAGAATGAATTAAAAGTAGGAAACATTCAGGAGGTGATTCAGAGTCTCAGGATCAACAGATTGCAGGATCAGAGTTCATTAGCCGTGGAACAGGGCCGGATGCCAAGTTAGGATAATTGTGTCCCATCCCAATTGATGCTACTGCATCAATCCCAGATTGATGCAGTAGCCTAGCATGTTTTTTTGTTTTTTTTACAATAACAGAATAAATCAACTCTGGTGTTCAATAGACTGGTATTGTGCGTGGGGGCTAAGGACATTGGACAAAACATTCATCCGTCACCAATTGATGGGGCCTCAATGATGAAGCCTCAATTATACTTTGTGGTATGCTAGTGTTGCGTAAAATACATGTACAATGTACAAGCTCACACAGATCTGCAATTTTAGGCATCTGACACCGTCTCGTACCACAGCATATAAATGAAACAAAACATGTCAAATAGAGGTAGCATTCAGAGCTTGTGGACATATTGGGTAAAGGGAACAGTTCAGGAGCCTAAACCTAAAATAATATGTTCCATATCTGTGGCTCGGTGGAACACATTTATGTGGCATATATTGAGTTTTAATGCTAGGAATAATTGAGCACATTAGGCAAAATTGGCAGAAAACACACTTTCATCAGATTCATCATATGGATACATTTAGTTATAAAGACAATTGGCACCACACCTTATCCCTAAACTTATTTGCCATTTTTTACTATTTAAAAAAACCTTTTAAAATTGTTCAAATAGCTGATCTACTACAAGCTCACACCGTGTTGATGTAGATCGGCTAGTTGAATTATTTTAAAACGTTTTTCAAAAAAAAAAAAAAAAAAGGCAAATAAGTTTAGGGATAAGGGCTAAGGTAAGGTGTGACGCAAGATGGGGCCCTAAGTGTGTGTTCATTCATGTCCGTGTGTATGTGTACAGGTTCAGAAGAGAATGACGTTGAGATCACTGCTGAGAGCTATGATGAACATGCCAGGTCATTACCGCTGCCTGTGTATCAGCCACCTACTGGGGTGGACGGCTTTCCTCTGCAACATGCTCTTCTTCACCGATTTCATGGGCCAGGTATGTATGTGTAGGCTGTCCACAGGTGTGCGTGTGTGTGTGTGTGTGTGTTAGACAGAGAGAGAGACAGCGTATAGCGTGTGCCGTGTGTGTTTAGAGTAGCTGAATGACCCCCACCTTTATCTCCAATTGTTTTGTTTTGCCAATTTCCAAATTTGTGTTGTGTGTATATACTGTCATCACCGCCATGCGCTGACCTTTTCGGCTACAGTTTCACCTGTCTGCAATCCTTCTTCTAGGCAATGACAATTTGCTAACTAATGTACTGTACTAATGTACTGTACCATTTATGTTCTTAACTCCTGATATACATTCTTCTTTTTGATTTTCACTACCTCTTCTCACAATTGCAACAAGTGACACGTCTGTGATGTCAGGTGCTGTGTGTGTGTGTGTGTGTGTGTGTGTGTGTGTGTGTGTGTGTGTGTGTGTGTGTGTGTGTGTGTGTGTGTGAGAGAGAGAGAGATAGTGCACATGAGTACTACTGTAAACCGTAAAGCCTGATATAGTTATGGAGTTAATAAATGCTGATCAAAGGACATACTTTATGCTTGCTGCTATACCGTATACAATAAAATGGTTTATTATTATTATAGACAGCACCTGTCTGTACCTGTCCTCCTGTAGCAGAATAGGCACCAGTATACAAATTGATGGTGGATGACATGACAACACTTATTTAGTTGAAATATCTAGAATATTTAGAGATTTCTTTAATGGAAATAAGATCACATTAAATCAAACAATGTTACATTGGTAGTTACCGGTATATCATTTTGATGCAGTAGCCTACTTATTAATTCAATGTTTATAATTTTCCACCAACAACTTGGCTATTTAACATAGAAATCCAAAGCACACTCTTTTAAAGACTAAAATTAAAGACTAAAGTATTTCAGCATGACTTGGCAAAGTAAATAAAAACACATGGTGACCAATGCATTTCAGCTCAATGAAGCACACGGGATCCGTCTTGAAGTAGGTTTTCGACATCGGAAAAACTTGCTCTCTTCTTTTGAGCACTTATTGACAATTTTATATTTCCCAATTGCATCTCATCTCCTGTCCTCTTTTTCTGCAGATTGTATACAAGGGGAACCCATATGCAGATCATAACTCCACTGCCTACGTCACCTACGAGCGGGGTGTGGAGGTGGGGTGCTGGGGCCTGTGTATTAATGCCGTGTCTTCAGCCCTCTTCTCCTGTAAGTCTGCTTGTCTGTGTTTCCCTTCTCTCATGTGCTATGGTTGTGTATGGGGGGGGGGGGGGGTCATGTGGATCTCGGGATTCACAGACAGAACGGTGTGGAACGGTGTGGCTCCCATGTGGATCTCTGACCTCACGTGGCCAGACTGTCATTTCAGTCATCTATGACAGTCAGGGACGTGCACACAGAGACATCAAAGGGCCCCTGCCCTTTTACCCGTCTGTAAAACAACTGACTCCAGACCACGAATGCAGCATTTACTATGGTGAAAGAAATGCAAATGCCACTCCTTTCCATGCCATGCCTGAAGCAGCATTCATGAGAATTCTCCTGAATTTGAACGCAGCATTTTGCGTTGAACAAATTTGTTTAGACATCCAGGTCGTACACCGCATCTCCACTAGCTAAAAAGTGCTGAGTTGCGCCCCGAAAATAGCTGATCTACAAGCTCTCAACTCATCGCAGTGCGACGCGTTGTGAGCTTGTAGATCTGCCATTTTTGCCTAAAAGTGACCTCTTACATGTCAGCCCCTGCCTCTAACACTCTGCACGTCCCTGATGACAGTGGTATCAGAGCTCTATTCTGCCCTACAAAGCCAGAGTGCAAAAACGTAGTTAGTTACACACTTAGGCTTTGTACGGCAGTATTGTCTTCCATCATAACGTTTTAAAATATTAAAAAAATAGATAAGATATTGGCGCTGATCAGCAGACCCTGTTCTAGATGGCTCTGCATCCCATAGAGCCGCTTTTGGGACCCTTATGGGTCCATTAGGTTTTCATTTTATGCTCTCAAGAGTTACCGGTACATTACTGTTAAACATCTGCAATACTTCATTTACGAGAAGTCTACACAATTCGTTTGCCTGTTCTCTCCTATGGTACCACATCAATATAGCACATCTTTTTTTTTTTTTAAGATATTTTTTTTGCGGCTTACGCCTTTTATTGATTTTTGAAGGGATAGATAGTAGGCTGACAGGAAACGGGAGAGAGATGGGGGGATGACATGCGGTAAAGGCCGTGTCGGGTCCGGGAGTCGAACCCGCGGCACACCGCGACTGGATCACCAGTCCGGTGCCCAGACCGTTACGCCACGGCCTGGGCCAATATAGCACATCTTATCCAACAATAACAAAATAGTCTTTAGTTTTGCTGAGACGCTAAATCTCATCAAATTGTGGTCCATGGCTCAAATGCTGAATACATAATGGCCCTTGATATGAAAAGGGTTGAAAACCACTGAATTACAGGGACACTCAAAGTACCAACAAAGTCTATATTCGGTGCAGTAAAACTGACAGCGTACAAGTAACAGATGATCCGACAAACTATACACAGGTGAAACTCACAGACAATTAACATAGGGATTGGCTGGGGAAAACAGGACACAAGTGATTCAAATGAACAAAGAATCACTGGGTAGGTGAGACAGGAAAGACAACAGCTACAAGGACAACAGGAAACACTATAGGACTTTTACTTCAAAATAAGAGGTAGATAGCAGTAAATTAAAACCCAAGTACACCACAGAAAACAGGAAACAATCAAATATCACATCAGTACGAGACAGATGGTGACAGTACAATACAAGAGCTATTTCTGTTCTCTCTCTGTCGTCCATGTATGAGTGTTCACTGGTCATGTACTGTACTTCATACACTGACTGAGCACTACGAACTATACAAAGTGGATGGCAGAGTTCACACCAACACCTTATAAAATAAATACAATGGTGAGCGATATCGATATAGTGTAGTTATAAGTGTGTTGATTATTATGATTATTATCTGTGTCTCTCCAGATGTACAGCGCCTGCTGTTGCCCTACATCGGCCTGAAGGGGCTTTACTTCGTGGGCTACTTTGTGTTTGGGATGGGTACCAGTCTCATTGGTCTGTTCCCAAACGTCATCGCCGTGCTCAGCCTCTGCACTGTGTTTGGAGTCATGTCCAGCACCCTCTACACCATCCCATTCAACCTTATAGCAGAGTACCAGCTAGAGGAAGAGGTGTGTGAACGCACGCACGCACACGTGTCTTTCATCTATTTTAGACAGACTAATAGAGCATTTATTTAACCAATTTAACCACATAAGCCCTATTATAATCCTTGTTCATAAAATGAGAATAGCCAGTCAACAAGCTCAAAACATGTCACATATTGATGTGTTTTTAGCTTGTAGATCTGCTATTTTTATTCTTTAAATGATTAAACATTTATGAAAAACAATGTTTTCCATTTTGAAAAATGGGGGTCAACCTCACACTATGTTTTACTTAAAAGTAAAAGTCAAAAGTCAATATTACAATGTAGAAATACCTTGTTACAAGTAAAAGTCCGGAATTCAAAATGAGTAAAAGTAAAAAAGTATTGGTATTAAAATATACCAATAGTAGAAAGTAGTCATTATGCAGAATGTCCTATTTCACAAGTTTCCAAATGGATACCGCACATACCTCAGATCAGCAGACAAAGTTTTACTCAACCCCCTACCCCCCCCCCCCCCCCCCCCCCCCCCCCAACACAAAGCTGGTGACGCAAGGTGGCAGAGCCTTTGCTGCTAGGGCTCCACTGCTGTGGAACCAACTACCTCTGGAACTCACTTGTCCACTTTTAAAAAACTCTTAAAAATAATGGGTGCTGTGGGTGCTCTATTTTTAGGTAATATATAGTAGGCCTACATACTGTAGTTTTCAAATAATTGTAGTGGAGTATAATATTTGTCTCTGAGTTGTAGTGGAGTAGAAGGAAAAGTACTGGAAATTGGAAATACTCCAGTGAAGTAAAATAAAAATACCTCAAAATTGTACTTAAGTACAGTAAGAGTAAATGTACTTCAATATCACTTTGTTTACACCACTGCTATTTGATCCTCTCTATTTTCTTTCTATTCTCCCACCCCACCTCTGCACCTGCATGTTCCTTCCTTCCCCCATCCGACCACAACTTCAGGAGCAGATCAAGTTAAACGGAAGCACTGGCAGGCGCCGCGGCACCGGGGTGGACTGCGCTGCTCTCACCTGCATGGTCCAGCTGGCCCAGATCATCGTAGGAGCAGGACTTGGCGCTCTGGTCAACATCGCAGGAAGTGTCATCGTCATTGTCCTTTCAGCTTCGGCCACATCCTTGGTCGGCTGTCTCTTCATTGCACTCTTCATCAGATAGGCCTATGTGGAATGATTATGCCTTTGAGATTGTTATTATTATTATTGAAGAATGATGTTTTAAATAAATATTGTATATAACTTTTCATTGTTTGTTTCTCATGCTTATTTCATTAGCCTACAGCTTTTATGAATACTGGACTTACAGGAGGAATAATGTGTGAGTCTTTATTGTTGTGGAATATGGTTGAGTTTTAAGGATTCTCCTGAAGATTTCATTGAGCGGTGCACATCGCTCCAATAACTGGCTGCGTGTGACATATGTCTCCATGTATGTCTGTTTGTGGTACGAAGAGCTGCAATACCGCTCAGTGACCTAAACTGGCACTGTTGAGCAGGCTAAAGGGCCTTTCAAACTGAGCACTATAACAATAAAACTGTACCGTACAGTGAGTACAGAGTACAGTATAACTATCACAATACAAGTGTATTTGCACTGCTCAGTTTGCACAGGTGTGATAATTTTTTCCTGTTTCAAATAATATGTAGAATTGTAAAACGCGGCTGTTTGACTGATAGAATTGTAAAACTAGCTAGCTACTGAGCTAGAGCTATCCGGACACAATCAGTTGTATTGTTAACAGCAAAATCATTCAAGAAGGTAATAAGCAAATATACTTTGAGTACCAACGCATAAGTACTCAAACAGATCTACTACTGTACATGTGTAACACCCGGGATTTTAACTCAGGCCGAGATCCCTCTGGACTGAGGGGAGATATTAGACTTTTGAGGCCATCAGGCAGAGGCTCTGAGCCACTCTGCTATACTCACCTCCCTTTTGACCTCGTATGTCCCACGGGGAAACCAACTCCGGTCTCCCGCGTGAAAGTCCAACATCTTAATCACTAATCCAAAGGGATATCCCTCTGGACCTGGGGAGATATTAGACTTTTGAGGCCATCAGGCAGAGGCTCTGAGCCACTGCTACACATGCTCATCATAATCACGTCGAACTTTTCGTGCATTTTGATCAAAGATACTGGGAGGAGATGCATTTTAATTGATTTTCATATAATTCAAAATGGTGGGTGATCTAGAGGTCAGAGGTCAAAAGTAAGAGCATGTTACTTGTTCGGCATGAGGAGACGCATGTGTGTATCGAAGATTCATTGCCGACGGTCAAACGGTTCATGAGCTATGCGTGGTCAAAGTTAGCATTTTCAATTGAGTGCTATAGCACCACCTACATGTATAGCACCACCATTTGACCAATGGTCCTCACCATTTGGCATGGCCAATCTCCAACTTTCGCGAAAACCGACTGCACGGTTCAGCCAGAACTGCTATTTTTGGCGGAAGGAGAAGAAAAAAAAGAGACAAAAACAATAAAGGATCTTTCAGGACTGATTGGTCCTTTAATAAGAATAGCTCAAATGTAACGCTTTTCTAAGTATCCAAAGTATCCAAAGGGAAAGGAAGGAACCAGCTTTAGAAAACTAACATAATTGAATAATCGTAATAAAAGCACAATGGCCCAACTGTTATTAAAATGTACTAATCATAAATACACACAACGGCCTGAGTTTTCAGTGTTGAAAACGAAAAGTGCGCTACAGTAATAGCAATATGCTTTTTTATTGTTATCACAGACCAATACGCTATTATGCACGATTGTACGGACACATGCTCCGTATCGTCCAGCTGCACCGTGTTGAAGTTAATATTTCAGTGTAATATGGATTTTGTGGTTTTCCAGTAGTGTATGTACGTCGCAGTTTGACAATCTGTGTTACAACTACAACACAGGTGGCTACACACAACTCAAAATGGTTCACACAGTCACACTTTGTTTTAACCCATTCTGACCTGAGATCAGATTCATACGAGGTTTCCGCCGGACACAGACTGGTCTGATTAACCCATTCTGACCTGAGATCAGATTCTAAAAATGTCAGTCGCTCTTCGATTTCTTTCAAAAATAGCAGACCTACAAGCTCGTATCGCGCCACTCGGTGGCGCGATATGAGCTTGTAGATCTGCTATTTTTCAATAGATAAAGCATAACATGATGCCAACACCAAAATGGGTGCCCGGTCAGAATGGGTTGATGTGATCAAGCGGAAGCCAATAGGACAGATAACGGTTTCCGAGGCTAAGGTGGTGGAGACAGAGCTTCCTTTTGATTTGGAGCAGCTATTACCACATGATGTCAGCATTGAGCACTGTGACCATTAAAGAGTAACATTTTAACTGGAGGACATCAAACTTGTATTGTCAGAATGCCAGCCATCAGTGTTGGAGGGATTCACACTTTTACCGACATGTTTGAAAGATTTTTTTAATTATCCCTCCTGATGTTAATTCTCAAAATACACATGAGATTGAACCTATACCTACGACATCAATATTTTTACATTAACCTTAACCATCAAGCCACCGTATTCCTGCATGCAGTCCTGACTCCCAAGCACTTGTGCTCAATCTTAACTTTCAAAACATTCATGTAGTAGATATATTTAAAAAAACACACACACCTACAACTGTGTTGTTTTCATACTTGTACATGCTTTGACCACCAAGCCAGCATATTTCATAATACTCCCGAATACCAGCACGTCACGTTTTGAATCTTTGAATCAAGCTGAAGTTACAAGCAGAGACTAGATTTGATTTCACATCCACATTATCTTCAAGCATGGACTTTAATGGTTTTCTGGATGTTGACTTTCAAACAAACACTGATAAACCGAAATACAACCTCTTTGCCTACAACTCTTGAGATTTTAACTTAGCCTACATACTCAATTACAGTAGGCTATACCACATTGTATTTAAGACCAAACATTTGGCTGTGTGGTTTTCAGCATGGGTATGAACACAGGATCCTTCACACCACACAGCTTCACTGTGTGAGTTATCCCAGTCCAGCTTTCAAAGCACTCTCACAGAGAAGATTGTGTGCACAAGGCGAGAATCAAAACATCTGCACTGTTTTATAGCTCCAAGGAACTTTGAAAACACTGCCATGCACAGCCTGTTAACATTGTGTTCCCTTTGATATTTTGGCAAACTTCATGCAGTTGAAAACTGAAAGTGGAACTTAATTGAAACAGGTATAGGGGCCAGTAAGTAAGGTAGCCTTGCAGAGCAATGAGGCCCATAGGGACTCAGGAGCCTATATCTCCCGTTTCTATAGCGTGACTCTCGTGAGGCAGCTTGTACAGCATAACACAGCATATGGAATTCATGGGAATCAAACACAGAACCTCTTTATTCAGGGGCAGAGCACTACAACACAACAGTTTATATTAGTAGCCTATGCTACATTGTGTTCTTCTGTGATGCCAGCTTTTAAATCATGCTTGCGAGAAAACTCAGCAAAGGCTACAACTTTGTACACTTACCGCTACACACACCTGCGGTTGGTCAACAAGAGCTTACTGGAATTTGAAATCACAAACAAACTATTGTTTCTGTAGGAATCAAAGGAAGAAAAACTCAACTTTCCATTCCATGGGGTCTGCTTCGTAGATGGGGGAAGTATGCAACATGAACATCACACGTCTCTGTTGAGAGATGGAGGATGTAAGGGTGGTTACAGACAGTATTAGAAAGGATCATACATAGGCCTACTAACAATTGTTTTTCCAAGGAACAGCAATGTCCGTGTTCACCTATGTGACGTTAACCTATCTATGTGACTATGAGTACCAGTAGGGGAGCTGTTGTGCCAGAAACAGAGAGAGATAGTGCTGCACTGTTGCCTGCTAATGAGAGAGAGAGAGAGAGAGAGAGGAGGGGGGAGAGAGAGAGGAGAGTTGCACCACTCAGTTCACACGGTTGTGATTTTTTAGTAGCACTGGATTTTGAAGCACTGAAATTAGCACTGAAAGTTCTCACTTCGTGCCGCACTGCAAGCTTATACATCTGTTACTTTTGAATAGCCAACGCATGAGTGGATGAAGTGGTTTAAACGATTGTGATGCTCCATTAACACATTTCGCTGGGGACCCCCTGGCACCCCCTCAAGGACCCCTGGGGGTCCCCAGGCCCCACTTGGTATAGTGCCAGTATTTATGCACTTTGCAGTTACAATATGAGTCTTTGACAACTAAATTTCCCCCACTGCGTAAAGAAAGGTCTATCTATCAATCTAATAATACTCAAATACATTCCTGAGCTCATTTTAGATAAACAGATTTTGTTTGACTTTGAGTACAAGATACTGTATACACCAAGCAGTGCCGCATCTTTACGTACATCCTCATCAACCAAGCCAATACTTATACTCTGCGGTAAGAAGTAGTTCTGGAACTATCCTTAACTCACAGCATCATATGTGAGAACAGCTAGGGATTTAGGCCTTTGTCTCACACTTGAACTCAACCAAGTGTAACAGTTATGCTGGTATCTGTCCTTATCTGTTCCATTTCTAGCTCCAGACACGCCCCTCATATAGAAACTGCATTCCACAGAGTGATGTCACACACGGTGGCTCTTTTGAAGACCGCTGGACACACAGGCCACCTGGAATGAGGTCAAAGATCACACGATATTCATAAAAATAAAAAAACGATACCTGACTTGATCCCATTGGTATGTGTTGTGAGCTTGTAGATCTGCTACCTGACTTGATCCCATTGGTATGTGTTGTGAGGTTGTAGATCTGCTATTTTCACCACACAAACACCAATCAAATGCAATTTTCTGTGTGCTATTAGTTAAAGACAGAATATTGATGTTAGCAGTATCCACTGGATAGTTATGACACAAATGTAGATTTATATACATTTTGACTATTCTTTTATGATGGAATATAATATTTTAGATGATCAATCAACTATCATATAGGACATAGTTTGTAATATATGTGGGGTGCCAGGTTGGCATGTACCTACCAGAGAGGAACTTAGCCTCTCCTTTTTTTGTGTAGCCAGGTGGTGTCAAGGAAAACAATAAAAGATAAAGAACCCTTAAATGTGTTGGAACGCGTATATCTATTCTACGTCCGAGCATAGACATGGTAACGCCCCGCCTGCCTCTGATTGGCCTACCGACACTGCCCGCTGTCCTCCGTGACACAAGGTTACTCCATGGTGGGAAATAATACAAGTACAAGAGAATGACAGCTTGGCACGACAGTAACTTGTAACTTAAATCTTTGTAGAAGAGGCAAACTATCGTTTGTGCCGTTTGCTTTGATCGAATAATTGATTGAACACGTACGTATGTACTATGATTTGATTTGGCTGTGTTCTAAAGTGTTAAGTGTTGATTATCGTGTATTAATCTAATTAAAATAATACTATTATACAAAAAAAAGATAAAGATCAAGGGAAAAGAGACCTTTTTACAGTAGGCCTACAATAATGTTTCAAGTTTACACATGTATACCAATAAACAGGCCAACGGTATAAACAGTATTAGTTTGCCTCTTCTACAAAAATAAAATGTACTGCCGCGTGTGCCAATTGCTGTCATTCTCTTATATTATATCGTACTTGTATTATTTATTTATTTCCCACCACAGAGTAACCTCGCGGCAGACCATCCAGCATGTACTGTATCTTCCACCTCGGAGGAAACTCTGGTAAGCCCCCCCCCCCCTCCTTCATTATACTCTATGGGAAAGGCCGGCAGTGTCGGTAGGCCAATCAGAGGCAGGTAGGGCGTTGCCATGGCCCATGTCTATGCTCAGACGTAGAAAAGATATAGACCGATTCACAGAGGGTTTCCTGGGTGCGGCCATTACTGAGGGTGTACCATTGAGTACTGCAGCACTGATTAGCTACACCTGGCCTACAGAGCACCTGCTCCATGGATTACCCCTCAGTAATGGCCGCGCCCAGGGCACCCCTCTGTGAATCGGTCTATACTTGGAACAGTCTTTGTATTGATTGAAACCAGGGGTGGGTTAGGTTACAACAAAAGCATCAAATGGCATTCAATATTCCAAACGAAAATCAACCAATAACGAAACCCCAACTAAATATATTCAATAAATGTTCAACTCAAAACCTTGGGCACAAATGGGGTTATTAATTAAATTCACCACTCCTTTTGAAATAAAGCTAAATTGGTCTTTCAGAATTCAGTTCAAACAAAACAAAGGTACACAGATCCTCCTGCAGTCCTGCTGTAGAGAGTGGTTAAGAAAGATCCTCTTGCTGTTAATTAAGTGGTTGAAATCCAAATGTAAAGTGTTTGTATTTCTCCTGTTGTCAGTGACAGTGTCTGGATTACCTGTGAGTCGTTTAGGGTCCCACTAGGTCAACTCCAAAATAGGGAAACAATCCTCCTGCAAACAAATCACCTCCTCAGTTTACTTCTCCCCTGGATTTCAGCACAGTGGAGTTGGAAGAATCTCGGCAGGCCTACTTATGCAGTGAGTGAATTTGTTTTTAAAACATGCTCCAACTCGAGCCACTTAAATGATCAAAACAAAAAAACAGGTAGAGAAGAAATGCTGAGAGAGTGCTGGACACTGTCTTTGAGAGCTGCTTCCAGCATGCAAACTGTTTCTCCCACACCGAGTGACACACCTGTGGCAACTTTAGTCCTGAGCAGGGAGATTGCCAGGTATCAAGCAACACAGGAATATGCAACGAGCGCAACACAATCAAACAGCTGTCAGTGAGACATAACAGCTACATGTAAAAATCTCTCTCTCTCTGTTTAAAAGCACAGGTAAAAATCTCTCTCTCTCTGCTGTTACCTCGAAAATACAACGGTTTTACGGGGCGACTTGTCCAGACTTTTGGGGGCGACTTCGCCGGGCTTTGGGGCGACCGATCTTCCCGTTGGGGCGACCGATCTTCGCCGCTTGGGGCGAGTTGGAAAAGGGGCGAGCGGTCTCGTATTCTCGTTAAGTGGTGAATTGTGACTCTGGCCGTCACAAGTTTGACAAGTAATATACTGCCTGAAACTCATAAGCACATTATGCTCCCACTCAGTGGTGTAAAGTAACCAAGTACTTTACTGAAGTATTTTTATTTTCAATACTTTTACTTCTACTCCACTACACCTCCACTACAACAATTATTTGAAACCCTTAGTTGCTTGAACAGTATATGGTAGAATTTGATTAATATTACAAAAGATACTTCAGCTCTGGCTATTTGAAAATATCCTAGATCTACAAGCTCAAAATGCGTCACGATGCAACGCATTGTGAGCTTGCAGATCTGGAATTTTAAAATGATTTCTATACATTTCAAAACTTGTGACATGGGACATTCTGCATAATGAGTATTTTTACTTACTTTATTTTTTAAGATTTGTTTTTGGCTTTTCTGCCTTTATTGATAGTTTCAAGTGGAGATTGAGTGGAGACATTCAGCAAAGCAAAGGTCGTCATGAACGGGAGGGACTCAAACACGCGACACGCTGTCAGGACAGAGCCTATATGTGGCATGGGCCTGGACCACGAGGCCAGCGGGCACCCCATAAGTATATTTTTATGCCAATACTTTTATACTTTACTCAAATTTTTTATTTTTAATAGGAGAATTTTACTTGTAACATAATATCTCTACATTGCAGAATTGATATACTTTTACTTAACAAATCTATCTCTTTCACCACTGAATCTCATCATGCAACCTGGGTTCCAATCGTGGGTAAAATACTGATTGCATCTTTAACAGAGAAACATATTTAAGCAACCACAACAACCGATCTTCTAAGGGACAATCTGGACATTTCCGATGAATTAAAGCTGCAATCTGTAAGTGTCATGTCCTACCTGGGATGTGAAGCTGGGTCCCGCACCCAAGCACCAACATTTTTACTAGAGAGCATGTTTTGGAAGGAGTTATTTCCATCTTTTCAAACAGTATATACTGTAATAGAAGATAGGGCCTCCTCCAAAAACTGCAGTTGTGTGGATTATATTAGGTCAAAAATAATGTTTTATTCACTGAAATATGTAACGTTTGCAGCTTTATCAATGGTAACCTTGTGGACTTGACAATAAAATGAGCATTTCAGTTAACATTTCAATAGGTTTCATTACGCAATTTCAGGATTGCAGACAGAATACACAGAATCTTTTATTGAAAAAAATTGGTGACATTTAAAATAGCTCAAACTGAAAAACCACCGACTTTACAGACTTTTTTTCCCCCCCTCGTGCTACTCACTCTCCCCATTTAGAGTGGAGAGTTAATATATAGATACACATTACACCTTGTAAAAGGCTGGTAGTCTGGAGAGTGTCTGGGACAGTGGAGCACTTTCACCTCAGTTCTGCCCTGCACACACAGGCAGGGCTGTTCGGCCCTCCGGAGCCCAGAGTCAGCGTGGCTCCAAATATACAGATCAAAAAGTCTCTTTTAGTATAAAGTTCACCTTGTGCCTCTTCCAGCCGCCGTCGTCCTGCAGAGCAGCAGCAGCAGCAGCACACAGTAGTGGAAAGGTTTGCTTGCATTGCTGACATTGATGAGTAACAATATTCTATTAAGGCAGTGGTTCTCAAACCTGCTTTTACTTCAAGGACTCCCCTTAACTCTGACAGAATACAGTTACAGACTTGTATGGGTCAATTTAGGCCCCCCTAAATGATCTCAACAACAGACAGACTCCCTGAAATTCACTTTAAGAACCACTGCATTCGTTCACAAACCGTTAAAGGACCACTTCACCACTTTTCAACCTATCTTCATATAATAGGTCCTCACTAATCATGATAAAATGGCATGATTTTTTTCTACACAGTCTGTGTCTCATAGGAGGGCTGTGGGCAGTTTAAAAACCGTCTTCCAGTGACATCATCATTAGGCAGATTATTTTTTAAACAAGATTTTTTTACACAAATGTTTAGATTTTCATTATTGTGAGAACGATGGCTTCCATTTTCTCATTGCAACTTCTCAGGAATAGAAAGCCTGCAGTTTTTATTAGCTTGTATTCCCCATCGATGATGTCACTGGAAGACGGTTTCTGAACTGCCCACAGCCCTCCTATGAGACACAGACTGAATAGAAAAAAATTGCGCCGTTTTTTCATGATTATTAGTGAGGACCTATTATATGAAGATAGGTTGAAAAGTGGTGAAGTGGTCCTTTAAGTCCTGATTATTGTCAATTAGAAATGTTTCGCGTTGATTAATTGATTTTTCTAAAATGTTCAAAATAACAGATGTACAAGCTCACAGCGCGGCACGAAGTGATGCACTGTGAGCTTGTACATCTGCAATTTTTAAAATCTAAAATGGCACGGATGCAGGGTTAATGCAGTGTTACCTCTCAGAGTTACAGTCCATTTGGTTCTACCAAAACTATACCAATAATTTCCAGGGATCCCCTGGAACTCCGTAAAGGACCCCTGGGGGGCTGGGAGTCGCCCCTGGACCCCACTTTGAGAACCACTGCTTGTATAAGGATCAAAACAAATGTGAGGAATGGGAAACTTCTTGCAAACTGTGGCATATATTAGTTATAACAACAGAACACAAGTATAAATAGGAAGGATATATTGAAATATCATAAGCTTCTATTTTTTTTTACATGTATGTTTAGCAGGACGTTCAATACATATGAAATGTGATTATGTGAATCATAAAACCAGCATATAACTGAATCTCTTCTCTCCTCTCATCATTGAGGATGTTGAGATTCAAACCTACACGGTATTTAACCACTGTAAAGGGATATTACATAAAAATGTAAATAAATTGGTCATTCCATCGTCTACTCAGGCTGATGTGAACACCCCAGACAGTTTTTAATTTGCTTGATTCAGTATTTAGATATTGTTTTTAAAGTGAAATATCCCTAACTCTGGGCTCCCTATTTTGTTCATGTCAAAAGTATTACTAAAACAGACGCTCTACAGGCTCACAATGTGCCACAATGCGACGCATTGGGAGCTTGTACAACGTATATTGTTTTCTGAAATAATTTGAGCTTGGTAGACTGGTTATTTTCCAAATAATATAATAATAATAATAAATAAATAAAGCTTAAGTGGTTAACCTAGTAATTGAATGGGGAGATTGATAATCAGCCATGACAGTGGGCTATCTGGTTGTATTGGGAATCAGTCCACTGGTAGTACGAAATTACTTTTTTCCCCACCATCATTATTTGGTTCTGAGCAGTCACTCTTTGGGTGAGTGAATGAAGGGTATGTTATTCCTCTATTAGTGAAGATAATGCTCTTTCTCCAGCAAGTAACGAGGTGGAAGATTAAACTCCCACTCATCACATTAGTAGTTGTTATTTTTTCATTCAATACACCTAAAAGAACTGCTTTCATTTTGGTTTCAAACCACTTTGGATACATCATACATCCAACCAGAGTCCAATACCGATGTCCTTCCCAGAGAGGCTTTAATTGCTCTCTGCTGCAGCAGGCCTCGGTTCTGTCCAGCAGAACGCTGCCCTGTGTTCTGTATCACATCTCAGCATCGCTGTAAGACAAAGAGCAACAGCTGCCATGAAGAAGAATAGTTATCTCTCATACCCAAACAATTCCCGTCAGCGAGAGATCTCACACACACACACACACACACACGCCCAAAGAACTCTATATAGGGTGTGGAAACGGTTTGGAATGTCTCCGTCTGATCTGGATTCATGTGAGTTGAGTTATGAGACAATCTCAGAGCTTTACCCAACTCTTACATTGGATGCCACCCAATGTTTGTGAACAGAACTTAATATTAAACACACACACACACACGTTTATATTACTATACTTGTAAGGGCATCAACACTTTACTGCCAATGTGGCACTGAAAATAGCCTATCAACTAGGTATAAATGAGACTATCAAGCAATGCCTAATCCTAACAACTACCCAAATCTTTTCCTTATTGCAAGCCTAAAGAGCCGTCCACAGCAAGTACTATAACTAAGTATAATAGTTTTTAGTTATAGTTACAGTGCTTACCATGAACGGCCCTCAACTCAAAAAGCTTTTGTAACTAAAGAAACTTGGACATTTGTCCTCACAAAGTCCATTTCTTAAATTCCACTATACTTGTGCACAAGGTGGATACAGAACGTTTATAATGACTCGGCCCGGAAGAATCTGGGTGGTCCTGAGTTTGTAAGCTTCAATATTATATAATGAATAGCGGATGATGTCAATATGGCAATTTTTCTCACTGTCTATTTGGCTGCATTCTGCGAGCGACACACTCACACAAAAAAGTGACCAGGCACATACAGTATGTTTTGCACGCTTGCCACTTACAAGACGTAATTTGTGATTACTGTTGCTTTTGGTGACTGCAAGGTGCTTCCACATTTCAGTCTACTTTTACATTTTCCATTCCTGACTCTATGCCCATAGGTCACTGTAATTAACTGCTTATTTTCAGATCATCAGTCAAAATATTTAACATTCCAGAATGGACAGCATGTGTTCATCGCTGTACAAGGATAATGTGCTTCTGATGTTAGAAGTTTCCTTCTTTCTTTCACGTCTGAAACGTATCTGATGCATTGAAACATTGTGACCGTGACCGTGCCCAGTGGAATCTGTCGTTTTTCATGGATCTTCCACGGTGGGGAAAGCTGGTCATTCTGGGCGGGCCCGGCTATTCAATCCGGCTGAGCAGCCGCCCTGGGCTCACCCAGGCCACCCGTAGATTCGCCCCTGTTTGTGGGGAGACTTGGCCCTCACAAGTATTAGTGATACATGTACACACCCACACAGTCACCCACACCCAAACATGCGGTCACCTCATAAATCATTGGTGTGTTCTGTTGAATCTGGCATCAGTGTTCCGTGTGCTCCACCAGTGTCTATCATGTTCAACTTTTCTGTTCCGTTCCGGGGTTCTTCCTCTGTGCTCCTCCGTCTCCGCTTACACAGTGTGTACCTTCGACTGGAATACATTTAGACAGTTATATGTCAATCAATACATCAGTCAGACATGATCACATGCATTCAGATCTGTAGAAGTCGAGAAAAAGTTCAGAACTTATTAGAGTAGAATAAATAAAATATATACTTGACAATTTTCAGCAAAGTTTAGAGAAGTTTTGTTCGGGACACATTTTGGAGCAATCCAAAAATTGGTCCATATGTGTAGTTACAAAAGTGAATCATATATTATAAATATGACTATCCATGCCTGGCTTCTTCTTACTTCACTTTTGGCTGATTCCTGAGCCAAATATACAGCATTCAAAACATTAGAAATGACAAATAGGCTATCTAAAACTTCCAAACATCTTTGAAAACTTCCAGAACATTTTCTATATAATCTGCATTTTTGTAGGTTTTTTGTGGTCTCTCACTATGTGCTAGAGATGCTGTGTGGATTGCATTAATCTGCAAATCACTTTTGCTCCACAGTATCCAAGTGCAAAGTTTGCACCAACGTTGTACTAGTAACAATCAGGGCCAAGGGACAGTCACATGATTGACACCATATGGAAACTGAGCAGCTAGCCCAGTCATGAAACTGCACTGCACTAAAATAAACGTGCTAATATGAGATAATATCTTGTTATCTTGTTACAACAGAACATTCTTTGTATTTGTCCACTGTGGCATTAATGTGTCGTGCTATGCCATAAGGAAACAGTAGTATCTTCTCAATAAACCTTCAACAATTCAAGTCCACAAAACCTGAATAGACTGTAGACTCTACAGTACAGTAGTAGAGCAGTGGGTTCCCAAACGTTTTAGTTGGAGACCCAATATAGGAATTTGATGTCTCCCCAAACTAGTGAAAAACTAGTGAAAATAGATTGGTTATTTTCACAGCTTAAAAGTTACATTTGTGGAATTTATTTTAATCAGTTTTGTTTTATTTCATGAAATTCTTTTGAAAAATGTTAGCATTTTTTTATGTATGAAAAACGGATTCTTCTTGAGCTAACCGCCCGGACGGTTAGCTCAACCGTCTGGGCACCTAGGCTGCTGAGCCAGCCTGACGGTTAGCTCAACCATCTGGGCACCTAGGCTGCTGAGCCAGCCTGACGGTTAGCTCAACCATCTGGGCACCTAGGCTGCTGAGCCAGCCTGACGGTTAGCTCAACCGTCTGGGCACCTAGGCTGCTGAGCCAGCCTGGCGGTTAGCTCAACCATCTGGGCACCTAGGCTGCTGAGCCAGCCTGACGGTTAGCTCAACCATCTGGGCACCTAGGCTGCTGAGCCAGCCTGGCGGCGTGCCTCGGGTTCAACTCCCGATCCCGACGGCCTTTGCCGCGTGTCTTCCCCATCTCTCTCCCCATTTCATGTCAGACTACTTTCATCCTATCAATAAAGGTAGAAAAAGCCCCCCAAAAAATAACAATGATTGATGATGATAACGAGATTCGTGACCCACAAAAATTGGTCTGCAATCCACAAATGGGTCCAGAGTCCCGACACTGTATAACAGTGCTGTAGAAACAGGAATTTGTGTGAAGTGTGTTATAAGCCTTTACAGTCTCACAAGACATTCAATAAAATGCAGATACATTCTATCCATGTCCCTGAGTACAGACCACAGGAAACCATGCTGCATTCGTTAAACCTGTACTCCATTCATTGCACAACATTGTGCAAGCAACATCATTGTACAAATAAATTCGGGTTCACAGTCTACACAGCATGTTTTGATTACGATTGTTTTTCTTTGGGATACAGTATATATGTATATGGAAGGACAATATCAGTCACCAGAAGCAGGGATGCTGAATTCACACATGTGGAGTTTGAAGTCCAGTGGGTTTATATAGGAAGGGCGTATCTGATAAAAATGAATATTAAATATCTAAATGTTTAATCAAGCAACTTGGGGTGCACACAAAAGACAGATATATGTGATGTGACCCCCTGAAGGTGAAATACCACATTAATCCCTATACTTCTTTGTGTGACAAATAGCAAAGGTAGCTGATCTACAAGCTCACAACACGTCATGTTGTGATGACGTGTTGTGATCTCGTAGAGCTGCAATTTTTACTCTTTGGGGAAAACAAGACAAAATATGCCCAAAATATGGACACAGGGTTAATGTAATTTTATTTGTTGTGATTGTGATAATTGTGATAGTATCAAACATAATAGACCGAGCTACTCAATATGGGGAGTCGGCGACAGTCATGCAATAAAACAAGGCATTGATTGTATGATGGTTTCTTTCCACTCACTGTGAACACATGCAGATGAAAACGATGAGGAGAATGAGGAAGACGAGTCCTGTGATGACGCAAGCAATGATGATCTGACGCTGTTCTCCAATCTGCAATTCCAGGTCATAATACTCACACCTGGAACCTATGAAACCATGTTCACACCTAGGACGAAGAATCACAAACAAAAAGACTCACTCCAGAAAACATCACTTCCACAATGGACCACTATGACTATCAGTAGAGTACACTAATGAAGAATGGTGGATCCCAGACGGTCGGATCCCAGACGGTCTACAGCAGTGGTTCCCAAACTTTTCAGGTCCCAAAAGAGAGATTAGTTTGCCCGCGACCCAAGGTTTGTTTGTTTTGTTAAATAAAAATGTATACAATTATTTTTCTTTTTTTTTACTTTTATTTTTGTAGTTTCCACAGAATGAGGCCCCAAACATTTTTTGTTTGAGACGCAAAAGATAAATTTGGTGTCTTCCTGGGACCCAAACGTACAAGAATACATCATGAATTAACTAACCACTTACATGATGATGCCAGATTTAAAACATAGTGAAAATAGCTAATGTATGCTTGCTCACAACACATCGCACGTGTTTTGTTGCTGCACAGACTTGATAAAAACCAATCTGATTCCAAACTAGAAACACCAAAAATCTGCAAAGCAGTGGATAGATTAGTTCTTCAGTCAGTCAGTCAGTCAGTCAGTCAGTCTGCTTGTGTGCCGACAGGCAAAGATGGCCATATACAGTATCAGAGGAGATTGTGTGCACCGGTCCGAAATTTGCCTCGCATATCATCCTCAGCACCACATGCAACACCAAATACAAGAAACAGATTTACACACTTTTGAACATACTGTAACATTACAATATATTTAGAATATAATAATAATAATAATAATAATAATAATAATAATAGACAAAGAAATGCTTCAGTTCAGCGAATCATCATGGAGCTTTGTAGTATCTCCTGTACTGAACATGATTACAGTGAGAGACAATATTTTGTTGGAAAACAGACAGTATGTTGTAATGGTATGCTGATACATAGTACAAAGTAAAGATGATTCCAGAGAAAATTCTACCACTCCTTCCTTCTTGACTGTCATTCCATGATTCAACTCTTACTCATTTTTAAAGTTAGGCCTTTATTTGTCTTGTGTGGGAAATTAAGTTTCAGTTCCACGCAGCTGCACCGATAGTCATGATCTGCAATTTCCATTGGGGGGGGGGGGGGGGGGAGAGCAGTTGAGTGTCTTGCTCAGCAATACAACTTTAACAACTTAAGCACTATTTAAAAATACTGTAGCGATAATCAACAGCTCTAAGTCAGTCATATAGATAGAGCTATGTAGAATGATTGTTTTATTTTTAAATATTATTTAGCACATCGCATTGGTTAGATCCTGGATTTGGTCTGATTGGTTTGAAAGGCGCCGAGGACGAAATACCAGCCTTTTCACATTGGCCTAATATAGTGCCACCAGGAGGCCGAACATTGCTGGCCTACCTGACCTGACGGAGACTTGTGCTCCAAGGAGCACTTTTTCTAGTTTGTAAAAACATCAGTGGTTGTCATACATTAATTTGGGTGTCCGACTCCTTGACATGAAGTGTTTTGAGAACCATTGTCCTACTACAACATGGCAGTACGTAGTGAGTGGTACCTGCATGAGGGAACCTTCTGTTCTTCAATGTAACGACAGTCCCCGTTGATGCAGTAGTGCTTCAGTGCTTTGGGACACTTGGTGAAATGGCCACTCCACTGGCCTGAATCTTTATTAGAGTCTGCTGTGGAAACAAAACTGCATTTAATTTATTTCAGGAGTATAGTAACACTCAAGGCAAATATTCTATAACAGCAATTCATAGGCATTTTTTTAACCACATGAACCTCAGGGTCCCTATTCTGGGGGCGAACATTCAGTGAAAATAGCAGATCTACAATCTCAAAACGAATATAACATGGCACCACTTCTCCATTGAAATCAATGGATGCAGCTGCCCTGTTCTAATCTGTTACTATTTTGAATGGTGTCTTTAAGAGGGAAGACAGGAGGGGGCCAAGTATTGACCTCTAGGGTCAATAACATATACCATATAGGGGTTATAAGTGGTTAAAGTCCATTGAAAATCTATGGATAAAGGTGTTTTAGTAAGAGAAAAAGTGAGAGCTTTCTTTTTCATAAGATGTAGCCTATTCACTGTCATATTCTACTCATACTTACTAATTATTCTGTTTTTATTGATCTTTTTGCCTTTTCACCCAATTTAGTTGTTATGCCAAAATATCAATTTATATAACATTGACACGTCTTACATTTGAGAAACTTGAGCCATGCCAGACCCATCTTTCAGGGGAGCAGAGCAGCCAGACTCTCGCGCTCCCTCTGTGCGTCAGCCAACCACTGCGACTGGGCCCATTGGGGGGGTGGTGGGGGTTTGAGAACAACTGGTTTTGGAATCGCTTACACACAAAAGAAAGCAAGGAGTATGAAGAAGGATTCACACAGTAAGCCTTCTAATCGGCAGCAAACTGCTGCCAATGGTTTGATGGAAACCATGGAATGCATTTTTGCATTCTTCTTTTCCATTGCGTCTTATGAGTGTTTGGGTTCTTTTGCAACCTGGCTGCATGGGCTGTCAGTGTGACATGGTCTGATAAGGGGTCTCTATTCCCCATGTCGTCCCCCTGTGTAGTCTGTCACTGCTGGTTGGTCTTGGGGACGGGTACAGTAGACAGCCTGGGGTCCCAGACCACAGGTTGAGAAGAGAACCACTGGTGTAGAGACAACGTGTCTCCTCCAATACACGCAACGCCACCAGTGGCTTCTTTTCACTTGACAGTGTAGAGTTTCACCTGGAGGGAGTTACACATCCGGAGGAACTCACACTGTCTCTCTCATGATTTATGGGGGTATCCGAGTGACAGTGAAGTGACAATTTAATGACCTTTAAGACCTTTTTAATACCTCAAAAACAAGAAAAAGAGGAAGGAAGGAAGGGTAATCATCAAACTCAAAACTGATCCAACATTGGCCAAATTGTTAATAATATAAGGAGGCAAACATTGTGAAAATAGCCGATCTACAAGCTCACAACTATTTTCAGTTTTCACAATATTTACGTACCGTGGAACCGAGTTTAACTAAATGTTATGCATCACCTCCTATAATTCCAAGTGCTTATTGGGTGAGATTCAACGTGATTATTTTGGCGGGTCATGGCCTGAAAAGGTTGAGAGAAGCACTGCTGTAGGAGACAATGCAGTGACAGACATCGCCCTCCCTGCCCGGTTCTCCAACCCCTGATGCACCGTGAAGGATTTTGAATCCATGGTCTCCATGCCCAGTGGTCGGCAGGAACTTTACCCCCGTGCCCCCCGGACGCCCCGATACTTCTCATGCTTCTCTCTCTGTTGCCCTGACCTCATACACTGGAATAGCCCGATATATAAATAGATCTGGAGGAATTACACAGCGCCTGGAAAAGGCCTGGTGGCATCATCATGCTGCGAGGGTGTAAAACATGTGTATCAATTAACGCAGCATACTTCTCTAGAAACACACGCATTTGTAATGTATTACAGTGATTGTAAGGACATAAAACTTTTTATAAATAACACGTTTACTATTTATTTTGCCATTTTTTACTTAGTAGTTATACTTAGTTGTGTCACATAGACAAAATACAAGCTCACACCGCGTCGCAGCTACTGTCAGCATCAGTGATGCACAGATATGGACATTCTTAGCCGATACTGATATCGATATTTAGTTTGTGTTGTTTTTATTTCCCCCTTTTGTGCCAGGGAAACAAATACATCTTCAATACAAGAAGTCTTCAGGAATCTACAGCTTGGTATGGCTGCAGATAACCAACACACCAACATAGCAAATGCAAAATGTCTGCTTATCAACAACTGCCATCGGTTTATGTCAGTTTTATTTGCCGATAACGATAATAAGTAGTAAATTAGGCCTAACTCTAAGCTTAACCCACACACACACACGCACACGTTATATATTACAGTTTCAGATGTGATTTTTTTCCCTCCTCTGGCTTCTGTCAGGCACTTTTGTTGTCTCCCTGGAAATAAAAATGTCTGGGTTTCCGAGGCTACTTTTGTTCTCTTTCACACAAAAAGAGAATGAACCATATCTCCATCCCACTGGATTACAGACACATCCAGGGGCCTTACGTTTATCCCTACCATTTCCCCTCCCTGTTTCACTCAAGGCTACCGCGATGCTTTACTACCTTTTCCCAGGAGTTTTATATTTGTATATGAGCCTGTAAAAGAATGTGCTCTTTAACTCGCATCAAAGCGACGGACTCTATTGTACGCTGAAACATGAGCACAATGAGAACAGGGCCTTTATAATGACCTTTGGTCCTGAAAAGAAAGTATCTCATTACAAAAAGAATGTCCGTGGAATGGCAGTCGACAGAATCATTGGCGCATGTGTTAAACAGTTAAAAGACAAAGTAACAACCCGGCCTTTCTCGTCCACTGCAGCAGATCAGTAAAGAAAGAACAAACAACAAAAGGGAATTAAAATGCCGAGCCAATGATGGAAACAGCCCTCGGTATGAAACAACAAAGTAATTTGTCCCAGGCTGTCTTCATAAAGAGTCGGTGTTGTATTTCTCCATTGCACACACAGAGCAGGGGTGACCAGCTAGGCCAGGCCCCTCGTTGGCAAGGCCACTTTAATTAGCACTGGGCTCTCTGAACGTAGTGGAATACGACACCTATGCAACTTCATTAACCACTTTTCTATTATTCGCTTTTTTCCTGTCTGTGTGTGTGTGTGTGTATTATCACTCTTTCATTAGCCACTTAAAACCCTCTATACTTAGCAAACGACTACTTAGTTGACTGAGGTCAGCTCTATACTTTTCACTCTACACCAAAATCTCTTTGCCTAAAATAGCCGATCTACAAGCGCACAGTGCGCCGCGTTGCAACACGTTGTGAGCTTGCATATCGGCTATATTTTCACTGAATGTTTGCCCCAGACACTGGCGTTCAAGTGGTATTCTAGATTCCAACTTTAAAGCAAACTTTTATGACGCGGCAAAAGTTAACTCGCCCCTCCTCCGGCACACATATCTACCTGTGCAATTGTTTCTGTTGCTATGGTGATGACAGGGAGACACAGTTCGATTGGCAGGCTCCTCAGTGGCATTCCATTCTTCCAGAGAGTATTTGCATAGGGCCAAAGCTGTAGCCAGAAACAACACACAAAGCTCTGGTCACACACACACACAATAAACAAACACACACACAAACGGAAAATACCTGTGCAAGACACGATAACCTATATGCTCTCTTGCACAAAAATAATACATCCCATTCTGTCTTGCTCGGGCGGGCACACACACACACACACACACACACACACACACACAGAGAGAGAGAGAGAGTACCCACCACGCCCATCAATTGCTGTGGTCACTCATAGGTTTGATTGGGCAGGAGTGGGTTGCAGTGTGTGTACGCTTAAGCTAGTTAGTAGATAGAACTTTCACAACTAAACGCTACAGATTCTGCCATTATTTATTACCAATTCCAGGCTACAGTATTCCTGTCATGCTGCAGTATTTAGTCAATTGTTAACTATAGCATTTTAGTCCAGAAATCTATCAACATCACGCTAGATATAGCATTACATCAAAATGGTTAAGCCCACTATCATCTTTGAAAGCATTTATTTAGTAGAAAGTAGGTCAAGACTCAAACTAAACAATGTTAAACTTAATGGATAGAGTGACATTGTTACATGAAACTTGTAACTTTTGTAAGTGATCTCTGCTGAAGAGAATGTACTTCATCACTTAATAGAACAGCATTCCTCCTGTAAACCTGATGTAAAGAATATGTGTTGGACATTAAAGCTTCTATAATCGTTACAAACAGGTATTCTGTTAACACTCAATGGGATAGACAAGATGAACTTGGAATACATTTCCCAAACGCTAGGTAGAACCGTTTAGCTTACCTGATAGTATGCCCAAATACAGCCTGGATGCCTTTGCCATCTCCACACTAAATACAACCACTTGTCCAAGACATACAAGATAGAGTCTGAAACTAATATAGGTCAACCTGATCCGGACCTTATTTTCTCAAATGTCAAGATCCAAATCCATGTGTCTGTGTTGTAGGAGTTGTCCAATGATAGGCTGTGTTCTGTCATGGACAGCATTTGAGCTCATAGTCAGCCGGCCAAGTTTGATGTCCTCCAAAGCAGACATGAAGCCCAAGGTGCCTGCCTGCCCTGCCTGGACTGTGCACTGCAGTGGAGAGAGTGAAAAATAAAAGGGGTGGGACTGAAACCTAAAGCTGATCACCCATAAACCCTGCTACCACTTCCCCGCCCACAAGTTTAAAGGAGAATACCACTTAATTTAAGCATGTTATAAGCCGGTGGCATAGATACGTTATTATCGTAATTGTTAGATGAACACAGTGCAAACACAAAAGACTAAAGGCCAGATGCCGTATTGATAATGTCAGCCTCTGTCAAAAAAATAGAATGTGTTGGTTAGAGAAGTGGTTTAAAATATTCAATTTCATCCCTACACTGAGTAAACATACTGAAATGCACCATAAACTGCAGCTGCATCATGAGAAAGTGAGACTCACAAAACCGTCTGATGTATGAAATCATGACCAGACACGTTTCGTTGCTTGTGAAGAGATTGTGCGTGTGAAGGATGTTCACACGCCATATACAATTTAGACATAACCTGTGTGTCTTACCTTGTGATCAGGTCTTTTGAGTCTCTGAAATGACTGAAAGACTGGGGCCAAGATGTTCATGAGAGAGATGAGCCTGCAGTGTAGGTAGAATAAGGGCAGACATAAGGATAAAGGTGAAAGAGACAATGGCATTGACATGAGGTGAGAGACAGCCAGACAGGGGCGGGGAATGATACTATCAATGAAGGAAAATAGAGTATCAGGGGAGCGGCACAGCGCTAATTAACACAGGAATGACCCAGACAGCATATGAATGGTCCAGGTGTGTGACATTTTAGCACAGGTCTCCATCAGGGCAGGTCAGGTTGTGGCATCCAGGTGGCGCTATAATAAATCCACCTGTCGGTGGCACTATAACAGGCCAATGTGAAAAGGGTGGGATATATTCCTCAGCCTAGTAGGAACGTCTGTGAAAGATTCCACATAAATTGCACGGCACGCTGCGTTCATGATTCGAGGCTTTTTGTTCAAAACGGGCCAATCCTGTAAACTTTGAAAGTAAAGCCAATGTTAACCAATCAGGATGGAATATGAAATATCTGACAGATCTGTGTTGAGCACATGACTAGAGATAATGTGTAACGATTTGCAGGATTCTTGGACAACATATGGAGGAGTAATGTGTTTTTACAAGTCAGCCTCCTGGTGGTGCTATAACAGGCCATTATGGAAGATTTGGGGCAGAGGTTTATCGTTGGCATCTAGGGAGTGTGTGTGCAAAGTTTGGCATCGACCGGGTTACGGTGCTGGAGATTAGCTGTACACAGACGGACGAACGGACACACACACAGTCACACGGACGGACGGAGTGCAAAACATACTCTATCACAATTAATGATTAATTAGACCAGTGTTTCACAACCTTTTTCATTTCAAGGACCCCCCAGTTTGATATGCATTAGGCAGGCCCCATTTGATGTATAATCTCTGGGGCCTCAATCTACACTGTATAATCTAGTTAAGGGTCCGTTTGGTGCCTTTGTTACAGACCTGTAACAATACATTTGGTTCCTAATCCTAACTATCAATTAGCTGGGGACCCCTTAGAACTCCCCCAAGGACCCCTGGGGGAACCCCAGACACCACTCTGCGAATCAGTGATTTAGACTGCATGCCGGCTTGTAATACACTTGGTTCTCTTGGGCCTTTGGAACTTCTTGAAACATAATGTAAGTCAGATGAATAATGCCCTGGGCTCACTGTGTCCCCACACAGCACTGAAAAGCACCAGCCATTCTCTAGTCTAGAGGACAAAAGGTTCAGACAGAGACAGTCAATGAAAAGCTCAGCATTTCTAGGAAGTGCTGACAAATTGACACTGAAATGGACCAGGATATTAAAAGAAAATGTTAAAGGGCTTGTATTACCAAAGATTTGGATTCATTGTTAGAAAAGGATATGCTTAAAGTAAACTAGATGTAATGGAGGAAAATGTACTTTCTTCGAAAATAGCTGATCTACAAACTCAGAGAATATCTGCAGAGTTTTTGGAAAATTTAAATTGAATAATCACATGCCCAATAGAGTTAAAGTGGTAAAAAAAATAATCCATAGCAGTTAGCTGTTTAGAAGTTACCTGCAGAAACTTCAAGTTCAACTGAGGCTTACCTGCAGAAACTTCAAGTTCAACTGAGGCGCTTAAAAATGTACTTCGATCCGTCTGTGCGGATTTTATCATTTTCTCACATTAAAATGTACTTCTCTCACATCTGATCCATGCATCAAAACAAAACAAAACAACAATACCAGACATGTGTGTTAATTGTTGACTACATAGCCTATTTAGCAGCACCTAGGAAATATCCATGTAGGCTATGTATTCCAATATTATAAAATACTTTTTGTGGTGCTACACCGCCACAGAATGCTACTATCACCTAAACTGGTGTGGGCCTAAGTGTTCCAAATTGAATCAAAAGCCTTGTTTCAAGACACAACACCATCTTTAACCTCCCCAAATTCTTCCATGTTGCTACATCCTCCTCCTACTCTCCAAACATTTGCTATCCAGCAGTCCCACTGATACACAAGCTGCTTACAGGTGCAGATAATGCTTGAGGTCATTTAGTTCATTAAAGTGGAAAATTATGTTTTATCTGGACACAGGCAGTCACACTCCGTCGAACAGAGATTGAGATAAACGAGCTCAACTCAGAACAACAACTTTCATTGTTCAAGGCAAGCCAAGGTCTTCGTGTTAAGCCACATTTTAAGGCATAGCCTAATAGATTAGTTTGTTTGTTTTCAAGGTTTGTAGGCTATCCACAAGTCTAAATAGGAAACTTGACAGCGAAAACAGAACATCCAAATAAGAAGAATGGGAAAAGCTAGAAGAACTGTCCTACCTGGTAGCCTGGGTTCCCTATGGTTTCATCAATAGAAATCCACAATCCACATCCTATCGATTGCACTAAGCCGTACTGTGCGACACTGCCCCCTGCTGCCTGATTCACTGTCATTCACTCTGAGCATGGACAAAAGCATAATTCTTTAGGTCAGTCAATTTGGTTACATCATCATGTGTACACTCCGAGTTACAGACATTGAGGGGCGGGCATGTGTTGTTGCTAATGCTAACTAACTAGTAACTACCGTATCAATAATTTAGCTGGGGACCCCCCACTGCTTTAAGTGGGGGCACTGGGGGAGCATTATCCATTTGACATTGACAGTCCCATACAATTGGATAAGGCTGTAGTCAGGCTACAGTCTACACCTTCTCTGAAGGCCCTGCAGCTTTCATCCCTGGCTGTTAGCCCTGCCAATACAAACTAAACCACAGCTCATTCAACCTCCCATTCATACAAGATGCAGTCAAGACATAACGAGTAATTAGGAATCAATTAACTCACCTGCAGCTATCCATGGCCATGGGTCATCTACCAGATTACATTATGTTTTACACAACCAGACAGTTCAAATACATTTTAAATTAAAGATGGTTATACATTTGAAAAGTTGTCAAATGGGACATTTGGCATGAGTAGGCTATATTCTACTTTTGGTACTTTGAGTACATTTTGATACCAATACTTTGGTACTTTTACATTTTGAATACGCCTATGCAATGTATTTCTACATTGCAGTATTGATAAAATACTAAGTAAAACATGCAAGTACTTTATCCACCACTGGGAACAGCTGACATACATTAGACAGTAGAATGTTGTAATAAATCTAATCTAACAACTTTTTTTGTGCCATAATGGTTGCAAGTAGTTGCATGTTGCAAGGAGTTGCATTGGTGTGGTGTGGACTGGCCTTAGAATAAGTACTAGATTTGTTTTAGTATTAAGTAAAAGGGTATTGGAAGTAAAAATATTAATACCTTATTGTAGAAATAGGGTCCCATACTCCCATTTCACAAGTTTTCAAATGTATAAAATATATAAATCCTTTGAAAATATTAATAACAGGAGGTTTGGAAAGGATGTGACCAGCTGGATTGAGACGCAGCCCACAGCCACAGTGGCCAGAGGAAAGGGAAGTGACCACACATAGACAACCATCTCATGACCAGAGGGGACTGGGGGCTTAACAACTCAAACCCAGTTTGGGCTTATTTGTTTCTGTTGAAGTTCTTTAATCTTAACCACATTCAACACGGCATCCATATTTTTGGCAATGTTCAAACTTTCAAATGTTCAAACAGATCTGCTATTTTGGCCCAATGTTCTTCCCAAAATAGGGATGCTATAGGTTCATGTGTTAATTCATAAACTTTCTAAAACGACAATGTCAATGCAGAGATAAAGAAATAAAAAGCAAACAGACACTATACTATAGTCATTGTTAATATAGGCTAGCTGTCAGTAATTTGTACTTATTCCTTTCTCTGTTTTTTTTACATTGTGAACTAACTGTTCCTTGTGAATAAATGAACATGGCTTGAGTGTAATTTCAACATGTGAGTTTGTGCTGCAGTTTCCAACAGGAAGACGCAGCTTCCTCTTGTTGGCTGTGCTCCTAACTTTAGTCTCAACATCAGGAAACTCAAATGTGGCAATTTAGAGCAGTGCTAGCCTATAAACATCCTCTGTCTGATCCATAGATATCCACTCTATGAAATTGTGTCATCAAAGTGATATATGAATAATGATAATATATGCATTTTTGATCAAGTGAAGAGGTTACAAGATATTTATTGTGGATTATAAAAAGCTGAAATAGAAATCACAAGTCCACTTATTGTAGTGATAAAGTGTAAAAATAAAAGTTAAGTTGGAAACAAATACTTGGCACCAGTTAACCATACAATATATTAATATTATTATCATCAACATCATCATCAATAACACATTTTTAGTACAAAATTAGTCATGTTATTAAAAAAAATCCATCCAGTCCACAAAAATGAAAATCCCTTGACATGGGCGAAAAACTCTTCATCTTCAGTAAGTTGCTTCTGCTGATCAAACTCAAATTCTCCTGCAAACAAATGCATTATTTTGTCATTTCAGTATTCAAGGCTTAAAGAAAAGCTAAACAACAGGTTCTATTCATTATGCATAAAGGTCGTTATTAAGCCTTGTTGTGAACCTTGGCTGACGTGAGCTCTACAGAACATGGCAGGATCGAGGTTCTCTGAAAGGGTTGCTGCCCAGCCCTGTGGGCATGCCAACCAGCAGCGCATCCTTGCCTGCATTCTGCAGACAGTACTGTTGCAGCTCTGCAGCAGCCTGGGATACCTGGTGGGGAGGGGAGGGAGAGACACTGGAAAAGCTACTAACCACTTAAATGGGTAACTAGAGTCCCTCAGGGCTCAATACTAATGTATTTTCAGTTTTCTATGTTATTGTGGGGAAAGCTTTCGCTGAAAATAGCAGAATGACAAGCTCACAACGCAACGCAACAAGTCGTGTCACGTTATGAGCTTGACAATCTGGTATTTTCCTCAGGAAAATGCTGGGGTTTAAGTGGCTAATACTACATACAGTATTGCAGTGGTTGTTAAATTCGGATTCATGGGACTCCCAGGGGACCTTGATGGGTTCCAGGGGGTCCCAGTTTTAACCACTTTAATCCTAAATATGAATACAGAACATCGGCTTTTAGAAAATGGAACTGATTATAACAACTTCTCCAAATTGTTGTATAGGAGTCCCTGGTAAATTATTTTCATATGGGTGTCTGCGGCCAAAATTCATATTAATTTGGGGGGCCACTAACAAATTAGATACACACTGTATCAGTTGCAGCATAATGTAACCAATTAACCACTTTCAACATGGCATTTCTATTTTGGGCATGTCATTATAGGTGACAATGTGAGATTTATTTTAAATAGGCTATACTGTACCTCACAAAGATCGTCTATTTTCACAATGCGACATATGGGGCTTAAGTTGTAACTGAAACGCCCCATTATTGTCTTTGCAGGGATATGCTATAAAAAGGTTTTGGATCTGAAACAAATCATATTTTGCTGTGTATTTTGCTGTGTCACAAATCCACCTGTATATAGCTGAACAATATATTTATTTCCAGAATATCATGAATGTAGGTATACAGTATCACTTAATTGTCATTATTACTGTGCAGTAGAGCCTAACCAATATACAGTACATTAGACAATACTGTATATACTGCAAACATTCAGCACAGCTATAATATTAAAGATAAAATATAGCATACCCTCACACAAGTAAACGCTATAAGAACATCAAGCCTTTCAGTAAAGATAAGTAGATAACGTTTTCAGTTTGGTTTCTTTTACCTTGATTCTGTCCACACTGGCCTCAAGCTTCAGTTGTTCTACAAGTCTCCGCATGTTGGACAGATTGGAATTAGAGGTCATGGTAGTAGTAATTTGTTTTATTTGAAGGAGAAATGGAGGAAACACGCGGTGATGCTGTGGCGTTGCTCTGCTAGAACACTGGCTGACTTCACAAATAAAGTCAGCCCAGGCTGGCTGTGTTTCTTTCCAAATGACCCCTGCTTTGGTCCACTTCCCTTTAGCACAGTTGTGTACAATGACAGAGGCAATGGTGGAAATGAAACACGACCCAACAGTATTGACACAGCAACATTCTTACAGTATTATACTTTAATGTTCTAGTTCCATCTTAAAGGGATAGTTCACCCAAAAAAGTTACTCATCCCACGGACACTTGCATTTCTTTACTTAGATTTTTAGTCTTGAGCACGAATGCAGTATGAATTAAGCCCTATTTAAAAATTTAAATAGCAGATCTACAAGATTGTGAATCTGCTATTTTCAAGTATTATGTTATTTTATGGATTTCGTTTTTAATTTATGAAATTCTTTTGAAGAATGTTTAATGAAAAATGTCTTTATAATCTGATGTCACCCTCTAGTCTAAGACAAGAAATCTCTTGTGAATTCAAAATGTGAAAGGCCTCGGTCCTCCTAATCACATTTGACCCAGCTGGAGGGTAGGATGATGGATTAACAGTTGAAACCAACTGTGACTGCCAATCACTGATGCTTTGTTACTAGCATTAGACTGGAATGTAAGATGTGCCTGACAGTATCTTCATTATCATCCTGTCTGTATCCATCTACCTGTTCTTCTTCTGTTCTGGAATGCTGTTCGAGTAGTAGAGTACTTGGAGGGCGATGATGCCGTTACAGGCAGAGGATATGACGTAGGAAAGGGCCATCAACAAGTCTCCCGTTTCCTGCACTGAGGTGAAGATGCGAGCGAGGGATCCTGCAAAAAGCAGGAACACGGAAATGGCCGACAGCTGGCCTGTGTGGCAATTTCGGAAATTAGCGGCTACCTGGATCAGCCTGCCGATGATTATTGCTGGCATGTTAGAGGCCTGCATGCTGGTGATCACTGACACGGGCGTGACGGGGGACAAGAGCATGACAAGCAGCCCAAAATACACAACCAGGAACAGAAGACCCCGGGCGGATTTCCCTGCATAGTGCTGGATGAGGAACCCAATGGTCGCTGTCTGCAGCATGAGGAAGAGCGCCTCGCCCCATGCACTGAAAGGGAAGTTGTTAGCCATGCTGTAGGCCATGGTCCCTGTGGTCGCATACAGCTCCAGAAGCACAGAGTTAAAGCTCAGTCCCTCGGCACTCTTAGCCCTTATCAGTTTCAAGATCTGAGGTAGTTTCACGAGCACAGAGCCTAGGATGATGCCAATCCCCAGGCCTTTGCTTAACACAATCTTCAAGCATGGTATGTTGAGAAAGTTGAAGTCGAGGAAGAACTTGCTGTAGCACGACTTCGGCATGAAATAAGGCACCAAGAAATCCTTCAACGGCTTCAGGAAAGAGGAGCTCCATTTCACCTGGAGCATTTCTGCTACCATTGTGCAGAAAATCAGTGATCAGGAAGGAGTGGACATTATATACAGTATATGGTTATGGTGGAGTGGTTGACCCTATATGGATGTTATTGATGATGTCCACAATGACATCACAACATCTAACATTAACTTTTAACTACCAGGTCTGGTAACTGGCTGATATAGTATAGTATAGGTCGGTTAGGTGGGTGAGCTGAGTTTGGTTCAGTATGCTGCAGAAGGGTTTCTGTATTTTATGAGGAAACAGGGTTATATTTGGGTCAGTAGGCTGGGGAGGAGTTGCTGTATTTTATGAGATGATCCCCATAATAGTGTCTGGTATTCGAGGGGTGATTGTTCAGCTGTTTTACATAACCTGACCCAGCAGTGCGTCTTCCACCAAGGAGAGTGAGCACATTCTGAAGAGAGACTTTCAGCTTTTATAGCCTAAGGCAGCACTTCCCTAATCAGACCATAGACGTCATCACTTGATGAATGAGAATGTGAACAGGCAGTGTGCCTGACAGGCAGCTGACAGGGCTTGTCCATGGTGATGCAATTCTTCCCTCAGACCCAATGGCTCTGCACAGACCTATGCTCCCCTCCTGGCTGTGTGTGTCAGACCCAGAGGCCATGTCTGACACTATGGAACTACATATATCGCCAAGACTGAGCCAAAATGCTATATTTGGGATTAATTGTGTCCTC
The DNA here is from genome assembly GCF_964188405.1 of Protomyctophum parallelum. Lineage (NCBI taxonomy): Eukaryota > Metazoa > Chordata > Actinopteri > Myctophiformes > Myctophidae > Protomyctophum > Protomyctophum parallelum. Next base: position 26,442,173 of record NC_139713.1, read on the forward strand.
ATCATGTTGAGAGCATCATAACCGGCTTATAACCGACTGCAGTCTACACTTTGCATGAGTTGCTGACCTTTGAGAATCACATTTTACATTCCTCCAACATCTTACAGAACATCTAACCCCAACCAAGTATTTCCAACGTCCACAGGTCTTCAAGAAATAACTTTTCGACACGATTACGTCAGGCCCATAAACAATATTCTTCAGGTAAGCGAGACCGCAGAAATAAACACCTCTGCTGCAGGCCAGTTCCTGTAAACCCTTTGTTTTTACATTAATCATTTCATCCATGGTAGCCTACTTTGTCTCTTGACTTATAATGAGAAGTGATTAGCACAAAGGCATGTGTTTCAGAATTGGTTCCAATGTGAGTTAAAGATGGTGAATACTACTCTGAATGTGATCTCTCGAGTGCGGGACCTGGTTTCTGACCCACGAAACAGACAGGTGATAGTCCAGGAAGAGGGCTGTCTGCCCGGTCTGGTTTTGTTCTTGGACAAGAAGGACCCCGAAGTATTGTTTGCCACCCTGCAGACCCTACGATACTTGGCCGAATGGACCCATAACATTGCCAACATGAAGAATGAGTTGGGTATGATGGTGAGCCTGGAGAACTTGATGGAGAGCACTAGTATGTCTGTTGGCATTGTGACCCTGGCCAAAGAGGTGTACAGTATCCTGAATGCACCTGACAACCCTGTAGCGCACACACCAGATATGCAGAGGAGGAAGAAGCCACAGTACTTCAACTCCACCAACGAGAATGCCAAGTCTGTCACTTTACACATCCAGGGGCTGGATAGCACTGACCAGCGAGCCTTATGTGAGCAAGCTCTTCTGAGAGTCAAAGGAGTGATCAGCCTCACGTTCCAGATGGCCTCTAAGAGATGCACGGTCTGCATTCGCCCAGACCTACCCACTGAGAGCCTGGCATCAGTCATTGCTGCCACCAAGGTGATGTCAGCACAGCAGGTGGTAGAGAATGAGGCAGGAGAAGATGTTCTTGTCCCCCTGAACTCCACTGGAGTGGAGGTTCAGAACACCACAGATCTACCAGACTACCTCCCAGAGCTTCCGCTTCGGACACGACCTCCGCTTTGGACGTGGTCTCTGCTACCAAGTGGTAATCCAAAAAACTGTGTTCCTCTTTTATTTAAGTGTTTTTTGGGTTTGTGTTTAAGCCTTGAAATTATTACACATGTCCGTGGTACACTCTGGATGTAAACACAGGCTTCTGATCTCATATTAATTTTGTTTTCAGTGGGGTAACTCTGCAGTCCATATGAGAAATAGCTTCTCTGTTCATAAAGAAAGTCGAGGAGAAACATGCCTAAAATGTTTAAGCCAAGCCAGGTAGGTTATCGTGAGCTCCTGGTGGCGCTATAATAGGCCAATGTGAAAAGGGTGCCATTTCTTCATACACTTTTGATGGCAATTCAACATTAAGTCATGTTTTGAGACATTTTGTTCTGCAAAGGTTTTGCAAAAGTCCACCTGCTGGTGGTGCTATAACAGGCCAATGTGAAAAGGGAGGGATTTATTCCTCTGCCTAGTAGGAATGTGCATGCCAAATTTCCTGTTCCCATTTTGTTCAAAATGGGCCAACCCTGCAAACCTTGTAAGCCAATGTTAGCCTAGGATGGAATATGAAATACCAGACAGATCCATCTAGGGAAATTTAGCTTTCTCTGTTGTGTTCTGTGGGTTTTCTTTTCTGTTCAGTGGCTTTACAGCAAATGGGATAAAGAACATTTCCGCAAGCAAGGGTCACTGTCCAGCTCTAACCTGCAATGCACTCTCAGATTACACTTTGATTCTTTAGCCTTGAACTGACATTTATGGTGACTGTTATAGGGGAGACTCCCCCCTAATGAGACCCAGAAAATACAGCTTCTTGGAATAGGGATGATTCTCCCACCGTTCCAGACCGGCGCTATTATGAAATGTAAAAGAAGAGACTCCTTCTCACCCGCTTCGATTGTTATCAACCCATAATCTCTAGGTTATTTATCAAGACTTGACTCCCACTTACTTCTTGTAACTGCACTTTACAACATTTTATATTTATTACGTGGCCGATTCAGGATGGGAACCACTGTTGGGGGTTTTACCCTTTGCTATGTACAGTATATAGCATAACATTTTTGTAATTTTTGAATAAATACTTAGTTTTTTTCAGAAAACAGGTCAGTATTTATAAGGCGTTTTTAGAATTGGCCTCAGTCCTAAGGGTTAAGACTGAGGTTAGGGTTAGAGTTGGATTTAGGGTTAGTAGTCGGTCAACACGCCAAACATCGTCCGACAATGGACGATCAGTAGTGATTGGATTATTATTCTTTTACATTTTTTCATGTCATAATGAAAGCAATTTACATATTGTTTGTTCAGTTTGACCCACCAGTTGTAGAGATGGCTTATGTCTTGCAGAAAACAGCGAGTTGAGAAAACAGGCTTGAAAGGTTCACTTCTTACACCTACATGTTTAAGCATTTATTTCATATTTACATTTATTTCAGAAATGCTCTAGTATGTGCTATTAACTCATTTTGGATAAAATTAGTGGTGAAAAGCTGGAGGTTGCACGATGACAGGCTCTCAGTCAATTCTGGTCACACTGGTAGAAAATGTCCAGTAGGCTCCATTGCATGCATCTCTTGAGACTCTTGATACAAGTAGGCTAACCTACAGGTCTTTATGGGTTGATAACACCGAATCCGCTACCTTTCCAAAATCCAAATGGCTGTGAACAATGGATTTTCCTCCTTTCAGCTTTCCAAACGTATTACGGAACACAGGTGACTCCACTTGTGTTATTCTGAACGACACTGGAAAGAGGCCTTCTCTTTGTTTCCGGAAAGAGAGTATCCGGATCACTATCATGATATTCTCTAGCAGGGACGAATAGTTTTCATAATCCTCATGGGGGATGTTTTTAGGCGACCTCTTTCTCACAGTGAGGGGGTTCCCAGACCACTCTGTGATTTAGCAATGATAGCCATAGCCTAGTTTTCCTGCACTGTGCCAACTTTCTTCATTTGGCTTCTCACACATGCTAACATGGGCTAAATTAATCACCATTGTCTCCACCAGCCCAAGGCATGGCATTGGGGAGAGTATGTTTTGCACTCTGTCCGTGTGTCTGTCCGTCCGTCGGTTACCAGCTAATCCCCGGTACCGTTAACCCGGTCGATCCCAAACTTTACACATACTGGATGCCAACGATGAACCTCTGCCCCAAATTTTCCAGAACGGCCTGTTATAGCGCCACCATGAGGCACCTTTTTTACCTATAACTGCACCGATCTGAAAAGTTGCATGAACACTCCCTAAAGGCCAAGGGCAAGGCCAAGGCCTTTGACCTGCATTTTTCACATCTGCCTTTTATATTCAAAGATTTGCGCCACATTTTCACGTTTTTCAAAAACAGCAGATCTACAAACTTGTAGCGCCGCAGTCTGCCGCACTATGAGCTTGTAGATCTGCTATTGTTCAATAGCTAAAGTATAATATAATGTAATGCTTAAAATACCAAAAGGGGTTCCCGTCCTGGATGGGTTAATACATTATTTTATATTCTCCACTCTTCCTCCTTATCTACACACAGGACAGGTGCTTGCCTCTCCTCTGTAATAATTACAAATGTTTATAAACTAGTAAGAAGCCCTGAGGGCGAGAAGCCTGCATGCATCCACCTGGGTGACGGCAGAGTGGGCAGACGGAAGACTGCTGGGCGAGCGCTGGCGCTTTGGCATCAACATATGGAATGAATTCTGTACTGGACATATATTGAGCGTGTCTTGAGTGTACAGGGTTTAATGAGGTCAGATCAACATATGGAATGTCAGAACAGGAAGGTCGGGTGGGGAGGATCAACATATGGAATGTCAGAACAGGTCAGGGTCTGAGGTCAGTTGCTGGCCGGCTCCATATATGCAGATCTAGGTGATGATCCAGTCTTCTCATGTATGGTTATCCAGGTTAGATGAGGTCAGTGTCGTGATCTTCATATATGGCCATATATGGCGTGCCGCGCGACGTGTCACGAGGTGTGATGTCACAAGGCGTGACCAAATATTGTAGTGTGATGTCACAAGGCGTGACCATATATGGAGGTGTGATGTCACTAGGCGTGACCATATATGGAGATGTGATGTCATGAGGCGTGGGGCGACTAACGGATGGACGGAAGATGTCCCGACTCCCCATAGATATGTCTATGCTTGTCCCAGCCAGAGCCATCTACTTACTCTATGGCTCTGGTCCCATGGCTGCTTTCCCAGGAGGGAGGGCTAGAGGCCGCCATGATTAGACCGGCCCCATGAAGTGAACGGAGTTTGCGCAACTCTGCTCTGGGCTAGGGGAGGGCGAACCAACCCACGTGGCTAATGAATTACGACAACAATCCTGTATGCTTATTGGTCGATTGGTGGTGATGATGACGCAGCTTTAGCAAACGTAAACAAAACGACAGTGACTTCCTGAAGAGAATTCAAGAGATCCAGCTGCTGAAATGTGAACTTCAACTGAATCACAACACAGGCAGACAAACGTACAGGATTTGTCATCTTCTGGCGTGCGTGTTTTTCTGGAGCCATGGTCGAAGTATTTTCTGGGAGAACTCTTCTGAATAAAGACGGTGATCTTGTCGATCCCGAAGAGGCTTTGAGGAATAAAGTGGTTGGGATCTATTTTTCTGCCGGTTGGTGCCCACCTTGTCGAGACTTCACGCCAATCCTGTGTGATTTCTACACGGAACTCGTGGATGAGAGCGACCCTCCCGCACAATTTGAAATTGTGTTTGTATCCTCTGATAAGTCGGCCGATGATATGGTTGAATATTATCATGATATGCATGGAGACTGGTTAGCTCTGCCCTGGACAGATGATTATAAATTGTGAGTGAACGAAGATACTGTACATTACTATTGAGATATTATGATTTGATGCCATACATAGGCTGCAGGCTGCTGTATGTATTGTAAGTGAGTAGTTATACTCTTAGGCTATACAATATATTCATCTGCACTGTTGTTGGTAGTCTACATCAACAGCTTATTACGCTCCATGTTAGGCCTATAAGATGCTTAGGAGCGTCGATCTGCTCATACGGATTATGTCCAGTAGGCTACAGGCCAAAGTGTCCTCCCCACTTTCTAAGTTTGACAGTTGACACAGCTAGAGTACGGATGGCAGGGGGAAAATACATCAAAATGTTAAATGTATGTTATTACTAAGTAACAAATACCCCCAAAAACAAGTGAATATACCAGTGTCAAATATTGTATAAAATAGCCTACTTTATAGGCGGCGGCGGTGATTCAGGGCCGCCATGTGCCTGGATGGTAACCGTAAGGTTGCCAGTTCGAACCCGGGCTCCCCCAGAGTTACTGTCGAAGTGTCCTTGAGCAAGACACTGAACCCCTAATTGCTCCCGATGTGCTAGTTAGTGCCTTGCATGGTTTCCGCTGCCATCGGTGTATGAATGTGTGTGTGAATGGGTGAATGTAATGCACAATCTCTGTAAAGCGCCTTGGATAAAGGCGCTATATAAATGCACCATTTATTTTGTATTTTCAAATATAGCCACACTGCCACAGAGATGACCTAGCACAAACGTCTGTAATACACAAGCAAGCAATGGAAATATATATTTCAAATACACGTACCCTACTGTTCTCTGTTTGGTATGAATGTCACATGACATGATACATATCTTATGTGGTTATAGTAAATATTCCAGTCTCAAGATATGAGAGATATGAACTATGAACTCTAGTTTAACTGTGGCTCCGTTTTAAATTGTGTGTGTGTGTGTGTGTGTGTGTGTGTGTGTGTGTGTGTGTGTGTGTGTGTGTGTGTGTGTGTGTGTGTGTGTGTGTGTGTGTGTGTGTGTGTTCTATTTGTCTTTCCACCTGACAGCGAGTTGAAGCAGCGTTATAAGATCACGGCAGTGCCCAGGCTGGTAATAGTGAAGGAGAACGGTGAGGTGATTACAGACAAGGGCAGGAAACAGATCCGAGACAAGGGTCTGTCCTGCTTCAGGACCTGGCTGGAGGCTGCGGAGGTCTTTCAGAATTTCAAGGGCTAGTAAACTACATAGGCTAGATGTCAAGTCAAGCATCTCTGCCTGGGTCATAAGACTATTACAACAAAATGTGCGGAGTTGCGTGAAACATTTTCACATTACAGAACAAAAAACAAACAAAAATGGATGAAGGAATACTACATGTTTTTATAACAATTATTCTAACATGCATGCATAATAGACAGGACTGTAGGCCTATACTGTTATGTGTGAATCTGCTTCATGGTAACTTTAGAGTATGCTCAACTCTGCAACATCGTGTTATAATGGCAAGATTCAAGATTTGACCCTCACTCATACAAGCAGCTAAATGTTGGTGTAGTGTTACGAAAGACTGCAAACATTGCAATATAACAACAAGATAATGCTGATAATACTGGATGTAATAAAAGACACTAAAATTAGGTTTAGCAGCAAAGGATATTTTCCTTAGCTGCTAAACGTTATTTTAGTTTATTATGTTATTTATTAATAATTTTGTATCTGCATGTATAGAATATGCATGCAGTAGGTATATGCAGGTATACACAAATAAACTCATATATACAGAATAGTGCAACAGTGTGAGCAAACCTGCAAAGGGGGGTAGAAATTGAATGCCGTTTTGTTTTTCTTGTCCTTTTTCTTTTTCAGGGCTCTGATAGACTCGGGAACGTTCTGAGCCTTGAGCCCAGGGCTTTGAGAGCTCAAGTACAGTACCGTTTTTATTTGAATACTTCATTTAAAAGGACAGTTTGGGCAATACTTTGTATGCATTACTAAATAAAAAGCAAACTTCAGTCTTCCAATGTATATCTAGCTACCATATCTCTACTTTAAAAAGGGCTAAAACGTTTAAGCATTTAAATATTTTTTTAACTTCTTGTATATTTTTAATATTTTTTTACAATTGATTATTAAAAGACGATGCTCACATTTTGGACATTGATTGTTGTCAGTGATTGTGTGTGTTTATGAGGTGAAATGAACCGGGTATTCTTGTGTATCCTAGTCTCCCATTATTGTCTGGTTCATGGAGTGGAGCCTCTGTACTTAAGCAGGGGTCTATTCTCCTGTGGTGTCATTAACGCACCCAACAGTCTGTCTCGAGAGACTAGTGGGGAGATAACAGTGGAGAGAGTGAAATCATGTGATCTCATTTGCCTGGTGAAATAATAGTGAAATAAAACTTTCTCATTTGGCTGGAGACCCTCCCCCCCCCTTTTTGTGTGGAGTTATGCATTAATATTAGGTAACCACTTTTCAACCTGGTCACTGGGTTAGGGTCTTTGTAGTATGGGCAGAATCTGTATCCTTCCAAAAAGGCGAATGTTGAATGTATGTCTTTCTCACCATTGCGATTAGCCCTTCACTAAGTCCATCCCCAACCCATCCTTGTCCAATAGGCACGTTAGCAGCGAAGAAAGCTTGACCTGCATAGCAACCGTTGCTAAACTATTTGGATTGGCATTGGACAATCACTTTTTGGGGTGGGATTTAGTGAAGGGCTAATTTGCATCTCTGTACAGTAAAATCCTGAGTTTTAATTTACATTATTGTCTTGTGTTTCTTTTTTCTACCACATCATACCAGTAGAGGTCACTATTCACCTTGTAACGGATGGACTAGCTATATAGCCACTGCGAGTGTAGTAGAGCAATATGAGGAGAATATGTTGCCTTCTCACTATCTAGCTCACACACACAACACATGACACACGTATTGAGTTTGTGCTTGAAATGTACTGTAATTCTGCAAACTGTTAATACATATTTCAATCAATCAACTAATTAGTTAGGGTCATATATTCAACTAAAACATTATGAGTCTACAGTACATCTGTCCTCTATCTGGTCCACTAACAACAAAAAGTACCCGTGTGTTATGATCATGATGGCATTTATTTTTTGCTATGGTGCATGCCTTCTGGCTTGTTGAACAGCTGTTCTGAAGGTGTCAACCACAACAGGACCCAGACCAGATCCTCTTTTTACAGTGCAAAGAAATGGTGGTGTTTGAGAATTAGTCTGACAAAAAAACTTGTTTCAGGGTTTTGGCAGGTCTGTGTGTCAAATCAAATGAAATAAAAATAACTAGTGACCCCTCCCGTTTGGGGAGAGCTCAGCTGGCGAGAATTTCTGGGAACTCACATTAGTATAACTGACATGAAAATAAGTGCAATAGGCCTATAGTCTATTGTTGAGCAACAAAAACAATCTCGTTTCACAGGCAGATTTTCTGTCAACCATCCATGAGCTCAGTTCGAAAGAAAGACGGGTCAGCATGTCGATGTCGAATTTAAATTTGGAGTCAGTGGGATTTTGTAGAATGAAAGGCAGTAGTGTTGGTGGGTGCTATAACGGCGTGCTGAATCAGGTAACAAACGCTGCCTTTATGCGCGTGGAGCTGAGTGAGAACTAGGCGGGGGCACATGGGGTGGGGTGGACCAGAGAGAAGCAGAGAGAGTGCAGACTCAGAGCAGACCTAATAACGCTCTCCTGTTCACCGCAAGTTGCGCTCAGTGAGTGAATCCCGGACCGGTCCGGACAGCTCCATCCTCCAGGACCGCACGCTAGTCAGTCGAGAGACCAGACCATCCTGAATGAACAGCCGAATAGCAACGGGATTTGGTAAGTAGCCTATTCTAAAAGTAAGGAGATAAATAGCTGCAGGAAACAGCTTCTAAAATCAGCAATAAATCGCATGGCTGCATGGTGTTCTACAAGTTGCAATACGTAAATATCTATATCTTATAGCCTAAGTTAACATTAACAAGACAAAACGCACGTGTGTGCGCGCATGCTTTCACTGGACATTTTAATAGGGCAATGGGCGGATGCTTATAAAGACAAATCTGTTCTGACCCAGAATGACACTTAATGAATGCAGTATGGACGTGTATAGGCTACCGCTACTGTTCTCTTTAACAAACTCCTGAACCTTACCGCGCGCGCGCGCACGCACATATACACACACACACACACACACACACACACACACACACACACACACACACACACACACACGCTTACTGAAATAGCTGGGGTTTTATCAGGGAAATAGTTCTAATCCATCTTAGCAGACATTAACAACTAAAGTGCCTCATTCCCTGAAATATTTGGTTATAAACGTTCCAGTTGGTTTTCTCATATTGGATCAATGGGACCAGATCAGGCCTATGTGGGATTCCATTGTAGTATGATTTTTATTTTATTTTATGTTTATTATGAGCTCTTAGTGGAGATTGATTGATTTATTCATTAATTAACAGATTGGAGAATTACAGTACATTTCAAGCACAACTCAATACAAAACTGTTAACTGTGGACGACACCATAAAGTATTATGCACTTGTTTACAATAGGGCCCACCATGTTCAATTCATCATAACAAAACAAGAGATGTACAAATATACTCTTCTATATAGCCAAAAACAGGAAATCATCATAGGAGGTAAAAAGGGGAAAAAACAAACAATACAGTGAGGGGGGAAAAGGGGTGGGTGGGGGATTCAGGTTTTACGGGGGCCAATTTCGAATTGCAGTATAGGTGCCCTTTGAGAGCGGGTTTGAAGGAGTCAAGGGATTCACATGTCTTAATGACTGTTGGTAGGGCGTTCCACATTTTGGTGGCATAGGAGCGAAAATAATTTAGTGCCTTGTTTGTGCCGAATCTGGGTTGCACATGGTTTGTTGAACTCCCTCTGGTGTTGTGGGTGTGGACTTCGTTGACATTTTGACAGGTACATGGGTATCTTGGTGCTGTGTCGAATCTTGTGGACCAGACCCATTGCAAGATGCTGTACTCTGTCGTCGACCCTAAGCCATTCCAGTCTGTCAAAATGGGCAGCAGTAGGCCTATGCTTTTTTGTTATAATCATTATCAGCCTAGTGCCTACAGTATGGTATCAACATGATTAATGGGACACTGTAATGCGATATGATATGTCATGACGTATTATTGTGCCTTCTCTGCCCCAAAGATAAGGTTTCCTCCTCTGAGATGCTCAGTACAGCAGCCGCTTTGTGCTTTTGTGCTGTGTGTGCGTGGGCGTGTGGGAGTGCATGCGCCAGTGTGTGAGTGTGTGCGTGTGAGTGTGTGTGTGCGTGTGTGGGCTAGTGGGCATGTGTGCGTGTGTGCGTGTATATGTCCGTGTGTATGCTGCGGGCTGGTGTGAAACTATGATGTAACATCCCTCTTTCATTAATACTTCATCTCAGAAATATTATACGGAGGCTTTAATAACCACATTAACCATCCTTGTTGCCCCTATATTGGTCATGGCATTATATGCTAAATCAAATAAATCGAAATAATAGCAAATCTATAGCAAATCTACAAGCTCACAGTGTGTCTAAAACGTGTGTAAGTGGTTAATGCCACTGAAGGATGATGGCCCCATGCAGAGCCACCTGTCTTTCACCTGTACATAAAGTTAACCAATAGAAATTGCCCACATAAATTATCCAGTGTAGCAGAGAGGGTTCAGTTGCCGGAGACAATCCAAGGAGTTGTATTGACTCTACAAAACGAATCCTCTGGCTTTAATAGTCACTGCTATCCATCCACGTTAGGGACAGCGGTTGGCTCTGCCTTCCCTGGTAAAGTTGTCGCTATAGCTGGATGTCCAGGAGGCAGAGGCAGAGGGATGTAATGAACTAAGTCTGGATCTGTCATCACGGTCTGTACTAATCATTAGTATCTGGGGATTCACCTTGTGTTTTGCCAGGATAAAATGTGTGCACAAATATATCTGTGTTTCTGTTTTGTTGTCCGTGAGTGCGTGCGTGCGTGCGTGCGTGCGTGTGTGCGTGCGCTAGCTTTGACTTGAGGACCCATGAGACCAGCTCATGTTGTCTGCACATTCTGAAGAGCTCACTCTCTTGGCTTGGGTTACACAGTGACATTAACAAGCACTCTTGTCTATTATTGGCTTCGCTTTTACCCGTCGATTATTTCTATTGTCTCATTCTTACATTATATCTTTGATTCAAAGTTTTGAAGATTGTTATAATTAGATTTGATGTAAGAGTCCACAAGAGTAAAATTCCTCAACATTGTAGCAGCAATGATAAACAATAATACACTTTAATAGCACACTTTGAAGTGCTTGAATGTGCTGTGTTCAGGGTTCCTTCCTATTAACTATGTTATCCATCTGTGTACTGTATGTCCACACTATATGTCCACACTGTATGTTACACACATGTCCACTATGTGTGTAATAGTTCCATTTCTATTTTTATCTTTATGAGGAACTAAACCTTAAGGTTTATTCTTGTCTGTTATATATGACCCTTTTCACCATCGTTTCTATCATCTAATTCTAACATAATCTCCCCCCCATGTAAAGACATTCAATTGTTCTGAAACCGCTGAGAAAATGAGTAACACAACTGTACACTACGTATCTCATCCATTATACACAAACTAAGTTATTTGACCAATAATTACATATAGATGCTCTATGCTTAGCATTCTGCTTTGCCTTTTCGTGGTTCACTGAATAAGAGAGAGCACTATGGGAATAAATCACTGACAAAATGAGTAGTACTTAGCAGTCGTTAATTTTCCTTCACTGCACAATGTGAATGAGGACATTGTGGAATTGGGTGGTGACTGCATTGATGGTTTATATATTTTATGGAGGAGATCAATCTGTTTTCTTGTTCCATTTGGATCACTTATCGGATTCATTGCATGTCACAGATAAATCATGAATGAATTAGTACCGCAGGCAGTAACCCTAAACGTTTGTGTCCCCTGCTGGCTGCTGCCCATTTTAAATTAATTTAGTGTGACCCACTCATGTTCACTGTTCAAAAGTCAAGCGAGCTAAGCTCCTTTATACTTACAGCAAAAATTGCAGATCTACAAGCTCACATGACTGTAAGCTTGTATACTGTCTATTGTTTTGCACTACTAGGCATAGAGAGGAAGAGAGGAAAAGGGGGCAAATGTGATGTTAATATGAGGTGCGTGCCTTGAAGTAGAACTAAGTGAAACAGAAGAGAGAGAAACATGTAGTGTGTGTTTAAGGGTCTTCCAGATGGCAGGTCTGGCAGGGGAAACCAGTCTCTAATGAATGGTAAAGGAAATCACCTGAGGGAACTAGAGACATCAAAGGACCCTTTCTCTACTTATTTTTCTCCTACCCCCCCCCCCCTTTCTGTCAGTATTTAGAGTCAAATGCAACTCTTATTACTGTCTCTCCTTAATTCTCTTTCTAGCTTTGCTTTTCTTCATTTACAACTCTCATACTAGGTGTTTTCTTTCATACAGCAGCAGTGACTCACTCACTGTAAGTAATAGCTGAGGTTAGCTTTTGTGCTGGTCTCTTTGCCACCTTCTCTTCTCCATTGAATCCAGTCAAGTTCATTCTGCCTTCAGGACATTCTTCTTGTTAAAGTGAGGTGTCCAAGGGTCAAGTTCAGACAAAACAAAACAAAAACAACAGACCTGTCACCTGACATTCCTCCAGTCCAGGCCAACACGTGCCCATACTGTATACGTACATCACACACACAGCACTGACTCATACCAAATAATGAAGGGTGGGTCCTTAATCAGTATTTCTCAATATTGACACATTTATGTCTAAACTCCCTTGATCACATTATTCAACAATGTACCTCCATATTTATTACTGAAATCAGACTTGTCAACACTGATGAAAGCAGAGGCAACAGAGATAGACGGGTTATGGTTTAGTTTAATTGTTTTCTCCTTTCTCCACAATGGAGGATATTTGCAATATCTCATTATTTAATCTGTTATGTGGCCCATTAAAATGTACCTGTCACAATGTAAAATTCAACATATTAGACAACTAGTAAGCACATGCACACACACAATGTGTGTGCATGCAAGTATGTATGTGCGTGCACTTGGAGCAACCATCATTTTTTGTATTGTACCAACACTTCAGACTACGTCTACTGTACAGCATATATTTGTTTATTATGAATTCCAGCAGGCTGCTACTTGGAAGGGCATCAGACCACGAAATACCAAAGACGACAAACCATATCAGATACCACCAGGTCTAAAACACCTCACCTCTCAGACAAAAGAAAACATGCAGGGATTTACCTGGGATTAAACCTTTTCACAGCAGCCACTGCAATGACAATTTAGACAACTAAATGACAATTTAGTCACTCTTCTCCAGTGCTTACAATAAGCATTGCATATTACTTGCATAATAGAATACAAAGAGACAGAGTGTAGTGCCTCAGGAAAACCAAGAACCTAGCATCAGTCGAAACAATACTATCAGTATCAAAAATAATTATATGTACTGTACGCTGAAACTATAGGACAATGAATGAAACAAAACTAATCTAAATTACATTCTTAACATTGTGGTAAGAAAACGCATGCCTGAAGTAATTAACCATATGAACCCTAGCATCCCATTCCTATTCTGGGCATAATACTGAACATTTAGTGAAAATAATTTCACATATAGTGCCATCACAATGTGAGCAAGTAGGTTTAAGTGGTTAATGGCTCGATTCCATTTAGTGCAGCACTATAGCAGTCAGAGTCTTTCCAGTGAGCCAAGTTGCCAACATATACAATAGCAGCACCTGTCTCTGTTTGACCTGAATGGAGCACAAACTTAATGATTTAAAATACTGTAATGCAATATAATATAATATGCCACGCACATTGACACATGACCCTTTGAACCTATATATCTTTAAATCCGGGACAGCATCTGTGTCATTGCTATACATTATTATTATTATTACGCACATTCATAATAGTTGCACATTGCACCTTTTTCTTTATTATTGGTTTGTTATTGCTTATGGGCAGCCATATACTGTAGCTTAGTAGTGGGTAGAGAGGCGGTCTGGTAATCAGAAGGTCACTGACTCACTGCTTCATCGTCAGCCCAGACTGCCGGTAATACGTGTAGAAGTGTCCCTGAGCACACTTAAACTTTAGCTGCTCATAGTTCTCGAACGAAATCTGAAATGATTGTCTGAAACTTAAATTCTCCTGCGGGATTAATTAGGGTCCACAAAAAAAAGAAAAACTTGTTTTTGACAGCTCGAAATGTCTAGAATAATTCCAGGTCAATTCATAAGTGGATCCATGTCTAAAAAAAACATGGTAGGCTAGAAACTAGAACGTTTCATTCTTTAGTCATAAAACGCACAATACCTTCCTTAAAGGGACACTTCACCCTTTTTGCAAAAGAATATATGTTAATGACTTTTAGAAGCTTTAGAACACTTTCCTGGAGATCTTTATGTGTGTAATATGTGGTTTTAGATATTTTAGATTATAGCAGTGAGCCTGTTGTCTCTGATGTCATGGACACTGGGCTCACTTCCTTCCTGGACTACATGTTGTCTCAGTAAGACAGCTCTCCCCCTATCCACAAGGAGGAGCAGTGCACCAAATAATTATGGGAATTGTAGTCCAGGAAGGTAGTGAGACCAGTGTCCATGACATCAGAGACAACAGGCTCACTGCTACAATCTAAAATAACTAAAACCACATATTACACACATAAATACCCCCAGGAAAGTGATCTAAAGCTTCTAAACGTCATTAACATATATTCTTTTGCAAAAAGGGTGAAGTGTCCCTTTAATATGAGCGGCGGCGGTGGTGGCTCAGGGGTAGAGTGGCCGGATGGCAACAAGGTTGCCGGGCTCCCCCAGAGTTAGTGTCAAAGTGTCCTTGAGCAAGACTCTGAACCCCTAAATGCTCCCGTTGTGCTGCATGGTTGGTGCCTTGCATGGTTTCTTCCGCCATCGGTGTATACTATGTGTCGTCTACCCAACTATAAGTTGTGACAATATATTACAAATCTGGAATGTTGAATCTAGTATCATTAGACCCGCGAGTTATCCTACCAGTCTATTTCATGTCCAAAGTGCTGCTGCGGTGTATGTAAAAGGTCTATACCTCAGGCTATGGTCTGCACACTGCAACACAGACAAACGCATGCAAACACAATATGCCATCGGTGTGTGACTTCTGCTGCAGTGGTGTGACGCTTGTCTATGAATGGAACAGGGGAATGAAGAATTAGAACTATGCTTCTGTCCTTTCATTCTTTCTGTCTGTCTTTCTCTTGCACCCACAGTGAAATCATCTGTCAATTTTGTCTGTACCTCCTTCTCCTCATCTCTTCACCTATAATATGTAGGCACAGGCACAGGCACAGACACAGGCACAGGCACAGGCACAGGCACAGGCACAGGCACAGGCACAGGCACAGGCACAGGCACAGGCACAGACACAGACACAGACACAGACACACACACCCCTCTAGGCAGGAAGCTGCAGGAGGGACAGGAAGTGCATTTTGTGTGAACCAGATGCCCCAGAGATCAACACAGGAGGTGCCTCTGATCTCTAGACCCATCTCTCTCTCTCTCTCTCTCTCTCTCTCTCTCTCTCTCTGTGGCTCTTTGGCCGAAGGCATGGGGAGAGACAGAGTATGTTTTGCACTCCGTCCGTCCGTCCGTCTGTGAACAGCTAATCTCTGGCACCGTTGGCTTGATCGCAGCCATAGTCTGCACACACACTCCCTGAGTGCTGAACCTCTGCCCCAAAGTTTTCACATTGGCCTGCTATAGCACCACCAGGAAGCCACTTTGTGCAAAACAAATGTTTTGACAGTACACCTACAGATTTTGTCCAAACATCACGCAAATTGGTACACATTCTCTCTAGAGCCATTCAACGAAACATGTCTTTCAGATTTTTCAGACTCCATCCTGATTAGCTAAAATTGGCTTCCAAAGTGCTCCGTTTCAAACAAAATGCTGCAAATCATGAACACATCGCTTGATTTCCGTGAAATCTTGCACGCACATTCCCACTAGGCCGAGGAAGAAATGCCACTTGAATATTTTCAACTCAGCCTCATGGTGGTGCTATAACTGGCCGATTTGTGTTTTTACCTATAACTGCACCGATCTGTGTAAAACCTTGTATGCACACTCCCTAGAGGCCAAGGAAAAACCTTTGCCTGGAATTTTTCACATCTGCTCTTTATAGCGCCACCAGGAGGCCGACATATGTAAAACACATTTTCTAATATTACTCCTTCAGATTTTATCCAAATTTCACGCAAATCGGTACACATGCTCTTCATAGTCATGTGATCATGTGATTTGTTTGATTTCTCATAATTATCCATCCTGATTCGCTACGATTGGCTTCTAAAGTTTTCAGGAGTAGCCCGTTTTGTACCCGTTTTGTACAAATCGCCACAACTCCTGTCCGATTGCGGTGAAACTGTGTATGCCTATTCCCACTAGGCTGAGGAAGATATGCCACTTAACAGTTTTCAAATCAGCCTCATGGTGGCGCTACAACAGGCCAAGTCACGTCACACACACACACACAAACAAATGTTTATATTACTCCTAAACATTTTGCGAAACATCACGCATCACACACTCTCCTATCCTCCTGGTGGAGACCTGTGCCCAGAAGGTTCTGTTCTGTAAAGCATTTTGTAACCTTGTTTGGAAAAGAGCCATGCAAATTCATTAGCATTCTCCCTCTCTTTCCTCTCTGATAGTTAATTTGGTATTCATTTCATATCTTCAACTGCCCCACTTACTTCCTCCTCACTCTCCCTTTCTCATCCCTGCAACTATTATTTCTATTTCTATTTCGGGCAAAATGGGAATTCAATGTGTCAGAAATGGGAAAAACACCATTTATCAGCTCTGTCATTTCAGGAAGCAAGGGAAATGCATCCCCAGCCTGGCCGTGGGCACTGAAGCTCGTTTCTCTGTTTGTGTATGAGCTTGAAACTGTTTACACTGCTCTAAAATAACGCTCTGTAGATTCTCGGCCCTCAATCCAAACAACATTATGCAAACACAGATGTGGGAGATTTGTGATGGAATCTGTGACTGAGTCTAATCAATAAGACCAGAGTGTGTAAACCAATAGAAACAGAAATGGGGAAGTTATAACTGTGCCACAAAACCACACAGAAACAGGAACTCTTGCAATATCATAATACATGTTGCAGTAATGTTTGTTTCAGTTTGTTTATGTAGTTTTTCTGGTGTAGTAATGTACTCTTATCGCATTGATGTGGACATGGTGTGATACACGTCATTCCCTGTGTACCACATGTACTCTAATGTCTGACAGCAAGTCCCTGGTTTGATTCCCGGCCGCCCAGACCGTTTGCTGCAAGTGACTCCCAATGCACCTTTTCAGAGTTTCTTGTCTTTCTACTATACCAGGCTGTACCAAGCTAAAAGAAAATCCCCGAAGTTAATGCGATATAACGCAACTAATGCACTATTCTATACTTCTAGTACACTTAAGCCCCATTTCATATTTCGGCTCACAATGTGTCGCATCGCGATGCCTTGTGTGAGCTTGTAAATTGTCTATTTTCAAAAGATTGTAAAACATTTGTTAAAATCTGTTCTTCATCCTGCTATATTTTAGTGAATGGCCCACCAGCAGAGAAACAGTGAAATAGAAGATACATTAAAATGCTAAGACAGTGTTATTTCACTAGGCTAATTTGGAATTGTGTATATTCTTTTGACTTGTGGGTGAATTAAGGACACAGTCAGGGACTACTTCTGAGACAAGAGTTGCCAAGACAACGTACCCCAATTACATCATTTCCTGTGTGAAACTCAATGCCAGTTTGATTCACTGGAAGTGATGGTCCTCTGGGTTTATGGGCAAGAGGACATTCGTTTTCATAAAAAGTTGACAGCTATGCAGCAATATTTTCTTCATTAGATAGGAGTTGTGCTTTAAGTTGAAAGTTGTGCCTTAATTTGGTGTTCGTATATGTGAATCAACTTATTCAAAGGTACTGGCTTAGCAGTTTGATGGAGTCACCATTCATGAATCATACTTCAATATGCCTCCATAATTCTGTTTGTAACAAGGCAACCTAGAGGTGCACTTAGTTGAGCCATGTGGCTCTCGATCCAGACCTGTCATTATTATAATCAGCTAATATATTTGAGATAATCGTAATAATGTTTTGCATAATCGTCATGATCATTACCATGTTAAAAGGTTTAATATATTCAAACATTTTCAAAAATAGTGGAAATGGCAGATCTAAAAACATGTCGCGATGCGACACGTTTTGAGCTTGTATATAGTCTATTTCCACTCGGTTAATTCCTATATCTGCCTTGTGTAACTTTTGTTTATGAAGCCTAAAATGTTCCAATGTTCAACTTCAAACACAATGAAATCGTTAATCGCAATTATTTGTATGACAATTCATCATCATCTTAAATGTTTTAATTGTGACAGCCCTGTTAAACTGTCAGCTGGTCAGCTCAACCTTATTTTAGGACCCACAGTTTGAGGCCACGGACGCCAAAATTATAATATGTTTTATCTCTGGGACCTCAATCTACACTGTAAAGTGTCATTTTACTCTGAGAGTTACGTCAAGGGTCCAGGGCGACTCCTGGTTGTTCCTCGGACATGACGTTAAGACACAGTGGGCTAGTGTGTTTCAGGGCTAAAGTTTGTTTAGGTATTTGCAGTACCAAATGGTGGACAAAGTTGCGGACTGGGGGACACACATCAATTATATACACAGAGACAGACTGTGTCATTAATAACTACAGTTTCACACTTGATTCATGCCGCTTAACGAATTAACCCAGGCTCTGAAAATCAGAAACGGTTCAGAAACTAAATGGGACGTTTCATACGCATGGCTAACAATGTATTGCCGGCCCAGGCCGTAGCGTAACGGTCTGGGCACCGGACTGGTGATCCAGTCGCGGTGTGCCGCGGGTTCGACTCCCGGACCCGACACGGCCTTTACCGCATGTCATCCCCCATCTCTCTCCCGTTTCCTGTCAGCCTACTTTCTATCCCTTAAAAAATCAATAAAGGCGTAAGCCGCAAAAAAATATCTGAAAAAAAAAAAAAAAAAAAACAATGTATTGCCACATAAAACATATTTTCAGGCCCGGACGGTTAGCTCAACCGTCTGAGCACCAGCTAGGCTGCTAAGCCAGCCTGACGGCGTGCCGCGGGCTCGACTCCCAATCATCACCCCATCTCTCTCCCCATTTCCTGTCAGTCTACTTTCAACATATCAATAAAGGCAGAAAAAGCCCCAAAAATATCTTCATATTTTCAACATATTTTCAATATCAACCAATGTTCTATTATTGAAACTCAAGGTGGAATGAACACACTGGAGTCTTATGCTGCCCCATGATGGAGGGGAAAGTAACTGGTTGGAATAACATGTTCCTTCCACATGGTACGTCCTACCAGGGAAACTCCCCCCTGTCAGGTGATAAGAAGCGACCTGCTCACTCCTCATACATTGAAGGAAGCATGCTCAACAGGCTCAGTTCAGGGCTCTCCCCAGGTTGGCAGAGGGAGAGTAGCGTCCAGGATTACAGTTTAGGCAATTGGCAGTGGGGCCGGGTGAAAAATGGGTTTCAAACATTGTGAGATAAAAAAATATATATAATGAAGTGGTTAAACCGGGAAAGTCAGAGTCACTATCTGCAAGATGATAATAATTTGAAAGAAGACGGTTATTTTCCAGAACACTCCATAGCTCTAGCAATATGAAATAAATGGAAACCAGTGGTGAATAAACAAGAACGATGTTACATTTCCACCACAATGTGTTTAAGCCCTGAGGTTTAGCCTAGAAGCATAATTACAATGACGATAATGGTTGCTAAGTCTAGGTGCAGGGGACCATAATTGCATACCACCATAATGAGTCGATGAGTCTGACATCAGAATGTAAAATCTCATCATCACAATCATCATAATGGATAGCAGCTTTTAGACATACAAAACTAGTTTGGTGCAATTCATTATCATAGAAGCTTTCGATTGCAGTGATTATGAATACATCTAGACTAGAGGCATTAGATGTGATTTGTGTCCTGTAATGTACACTGTACAGTACCTTGTGTAATGTATTGTGTATGTCCTGTCTGTATCTTGAACGGTGACGTCATGGACGCAAAGCTAATTTCGGTGAAAGCTGACAATAAAGTTGTATCGTATCGTATTATTACCATGGCATAGATATCATATTATTTGGCTATATCTAATTGATAAGCTTTATCCATCCATGGTTTGTATGGGCTGTGCATAACGACCTGGGGAAATACACATTTCCTGTTCCTGTTTGTTCATTCACTTCATTGTTCCATTGCTTTGTTTGATTGGCTCTGCACCAGATTTGAACACGAAACACAAATTACATTTCATATATGTTTCAAATATGCTGCCGAGCCAATCAAATGTATGGGAAAATAAATGAATAAATTATTCCCACTTCCATTGGGACTTACAGCGTGAAGTGAACAAGTGTGGCAACTGGCAACAGAGTATTTGGTTTGGAGCAGACCCATCTTATCTCTTAGTGATATTTTCCTGCATCAGTTCATGTGTCACTAACCAAATCAGGTTCTCCAAAGTGCAGCAACTGTGATTGTCTCCACCAGGCCGAAGGCATGGGGAGAGAGTATGTTTTGCACTCCGTCCGTCCGTCCGTCCGTCCGTCCGTCCGTCCGTCCGTCCGTGTGTGTGTGTGTGTGTGTGTGTGTGTGTGTGTGTGTGTGTGTGTGTGTGTGTCCATCCGTGAGCAGCTAATCTCGGCCACCGTTAACACGGTCGATGCCAAATTTTGCACACACACTCCCTGGATGCCAACGATGAACCTCTGCCCCAAACTTTCCACAACGGCCTGTTATAGCGCCACCAGGAGGCCACTTTGTGCAAAACAGGTTTTTGCACAGCACACCTACAGATTTTGTCCAAACATCACGCAAATTGGTACACAGTCTCTCTAGAGCCATTCAACCAAACTGGTCTTTCAGATTTCTCACACTCCATCCTGATTGGTTAAGATTGGCTTCCAAAGTTCACAGGAGTGCTCAGTTTCAAACAAAATGCTGCAAATCATGAACACATCGCGTGATTTCCGTGAAATTGTGCACCCACATTCCCACTAGGCCGAGGACAAAATGCCACATGAACAATTTCAACTCAGCCTCAAGGTGGCGCTATAACTGGCCGAAAAGTGTTTTTACCTCTAACTGCACGGATCTGTGGATAACCTGGTGGAGACCTGTGCCCAGAAGGGCACTTTCTCTAGTTTATTCTATTATGCAAGTTAACCTGATGTTAATGTCCCATAGTAACTGATCACAATCATCACATTATTTTGTTTAGATTCTGTGTTATGCCAACTTGACATCTTCTAATTAAAGGACAAACTAGGGTTAAGTGGTTAATTCGAAGGTTTAGTCACCCTTATGTTATGACCTCATGAAGATATTGACTAAGAGACTGACTGTTACATGAGAGTGACACTACATCAAATCATTTAAACTTTTTACCATAACTGCATAAGATCTCATTTAGCCCAATCGTCCTTGCTTCAAACATTTTCAGCAGTGGAGGTCTGGCAGAACAGATGTCCTGTCTTCCCTCATTCAGCTGTTAGTTAGAGCACAGTCCAGTATTCACTACTGCCATAAACTAATCCTTTCATTAGGATCGGCTTCAGTTAGCCCTGCCAAAGAGCTAACTGTGCGCTAAGTCAATAGACTCTCCCACACACGCGCGCGCACGCACGCTGTGTACATGTGTGTATGTGTGTATGTGTGTAGTGTGTAGTGTGTAGTGTGTAGTGTGTAGTGTGTGTGTGTGTGTGTAGTGTGCGTGTGTGCGTGTGTGCGTGCGTGCGTGCGTGCGTGCGTGCGTGCGTGCCCGTATAGCATATAGACTTCACGGCCACAAACACATGCCCTTGCACATTGCTTCATTCTTTCACACTTCGGTGACACTTCAGTGTTTTGTCAGGAGCTGTAGTCTTGGAGGAATGCTTAGTTTGGCTTTGGCTCGGCACGCAGTTCTAAACTAGCATGTCAGAGTGCACTGGCATGTTTTCCTCCTCTCTTAGACTTAATTTAAACAATACAACATAAGTATGTGATGATGGTGCAAGATGTTAAGAATCATCAAGTTATAAAAATGTCCCTCCCTCTCTGTCTGTCTGTCTGTCTGTCTCAGCCCTCAGAGCTCTCAGGGGGATTGTGCAGCCCATGACGAAACCGCCAGTGACCACAGAGGATCCGTTTCCTCATGCCCTGCACATCCAGCCTGCTGGATGTGACATCAAGCCTTCACACAAGACCAGCGGAGCATTCTGCATTCCATGAGACAGGGGGACAACACACCATTCAATATCCTGGCCACATTCTTAGACAGTATCTCAGAGCTGTTGACTGTTACGCAGACAGGAAAAGGATATTATTCTGGACCAACTGAGAGACTATGACATCATTTGTACATATGAGTCGCAGATGACTGATAGATCCACGGTCTGGCCTGTGGAGCTGAATGGAACGGGAGGGAACGCAAAGTGTTTTACACTTTTTGCCGTTCGACGTGGATAAATATATTATAGCAGTGATACAACGAAATGTCTAGCTGTCAATGTCAATGGAAAAGCAATGACCTAATTCTGATACAATGACCGAACACTGATATCTTAACTACTCTGCCCACCCTCGGTGCCTCGCTGGCAGCTTAAAGATAATAAGTGACACATGCAAGTGTTATCGTAGTGTGTAAGGTTATAATATACTCTATACCATTTCTGCATGCGTGCGTACCCGCGCACGTAGGCTCATGTGTTTGTGTGTGCGTCGTCGTGTCCTGTTCCATCTGGGTGCATGGCTGTTTAAATCGGAAGGGTTGCATTAAGTGCGTTGTGATGTTGCGCCGTGGGCTCCTCTCCTGGGCGTCCCGTGTGGGAGGGGTACTCGTCCTGGTCTGCTGCTCGCTGTCTCTCCTCTACGTGATGACCTGCAGTCCCCCACACTCTGACCAGCCGCCACTGAGCCATGCTCTGCCCCACGCCGGACCCAACCATCTCACTCTGGGGGGTACAGGGCCCGGGGCTGGGGTGGGGCCCGCGGCAGGAGGAGGAGGAGCAGGAGGAACCGGAGCAGTCCAGAGTGGAGGCCCCCCAGGAGGAGCCCAGTCCTACCAAGCCCTTCTCCAGGAGCGCGAGGAGCAGCACCGCCTCCACATCGCCTCCTTGAAGAAACAGATTGCGCAGCTGAAGGAGGCTCTGCAGGAGAGGAGCCAGCAACTCAAAGGAGTACAGGAGACCCTGGAGAGGGCGGCAGTCGGACCTGGGGGTCCCGTGGAGGGACAAGGAGGGGTGCTGGCCGTGGCTCGGGGTGGTGGGGGGGGTTTGGGGGAGGCACAAGGGGCCAAGAGCCAGCAGGCCGACCTCCAGGAGTTCTTGAGGAGCCAGCTGTTGAAGGCCGAGGTGAACGCTGGCACCCGCCTTCCCAGTGAGTATGCAGTGGTCCCCTTCGAGAGCTTCACGCTGCAGAGGGTGTACCAGCTGGAAATGGGGCTAACCCGTCACCCGGAGGAGAAGCCCGTCAGGAAGGACAGAAGAGACGAGCTGGGGGATGTCCTGGAGACAGCCCTCCATAGCCTCAATATACTACCGCCGGCTCAGGTGGAGAGTCTGGGGAAAGAGGGCAAGACGGGCAAGGTCTACACCCCATCTGACTTCATAGAAGGTGAGGATACGTCAACACACAGTAACCACATGTTTAAACCACTGGTTGTCAACGTGGGGTATGGGGACCTCCAGGGGTGGGGGTTCCCCAGCTTAATGTTTGATAAGTAAGGGTTTACAAGGCTGAATCTCTTGAGTGTACAAATGGAAACCAAATATTAGTGTCCATGTATACTCTCTCAGATAGATACACACAAGAAACCAAGAATTTCAGTTGAACCAACCAAACCTACAGAGGTGCACCTCACAGGGCAATTAATCAGCAACTAAGGTTCTCACTGAAACTAAGGAACAAACTCTCAGGAACATAGACCAACAAAAAGGCAACTAGAACATACAGTACCCAAAGTCACTGCTGGGAACCCCAGTTGGAACCAGTCTCTCAATCATAACAGAGGAGAGAGTGAAGAGCTCAAGGGACAGAATGGGCAAGGTCAGTCAAAACAGGAATGGGCATAAATGACAGGGAAGGTGGACACACAGGGTAGGGGCAGAGACCACGAATCATGACAGATTGGGGGTCCTGGAGACTCAAGAGTGAAATGAACACTGAGGGTTTTAGTGTGTAAATGTTTTATGAGAGTGAGAGAGACTCCTGAAGTCAGGATATCCTGCAGACAGTAATGTACTCACATGATCACAGCCGTAGGACATGAACACAGCTGCTCCTTGTTTACAGGAGAAGTAACTAAGTGTGTGTGTGTGAGAGAGAGAGAGAGAGAGAGAGAGAGAGAGAGAGAGAGAGAGAGAGAGAGAGAGAGAGAGAGAGAGAGACTCTTTCCATAATAGTATATTCTGCTTAAAAGGAAATGGCATCTCCCATCATCAGCTTGTATTTTTACATTACTTAAAAGGTATATTTCACTTTCAAACTAACTTTTGGTCATTTTATCATCTACTCAGGCTTATGTGAACACCACAGACAGTTTTCAAGTTGCTTGATTCAGTATTTACATATTTGATATTAATTCTAGCTGCCCTAGCTGCCCCCTCCCTAGAGAGACTATACAAACCCATTGTAGCTTCAAACTCATTTTAATGTTATAATGGAGTTTGAAGTTACAATGGGTTTGTATAGGAAGGGGGCGGGGCAGTTAAAATGAATATCAAATATCTAAATACTGAATCAACTGAAGCAACTTAAACTCTGCCTGTGGTGTTCACATATAAGCCTGAGTAGATGATAAAATGGCCAAAAGTTGTTTTGAAAGTGAAACAAAGGATTGAGGTTTAAGTGACATTTCTTTCAACCTTCTACCTAAACTATTATAGCACAATGTAGAGGTTTATAATGTATAGCCTTGCTACTTTCTGTATACTTATAGGGCTCCATGTTCGTTCGATCTTTCTAAATACACTGTTTGGGGATTTAGCAGTGGGGAAGGGGTGTTCCCCCTCTAAAGTTGGTATTTTGGTTACCTGTCTAAATCCCTAAAATACCTCCGTTACCCGTTATATTATGCATAGGTGTGGTTTGGGCGTTCAATCACCGGTCCACGTGCCATTGCCTTTAAGAGATCACATATCCGTTGCCCGTTATGCCCAGTTCTATATTGCTTCATAGCCTGAAGGCTCATTCATAGTCTGGTGGCGGCTCGTGACGTCATGTTGTAGTTCGGTGGTCACCTCACCACCGAAAATCCAGACTATGAATGAGCCTTTACGGTCTATAGTCCATGGAAGAGTGATGTTGCTGCCTTGAAGACTCAATTGTGCTGCAAGTGAGTCTCGGAGTGAGTGAGTCTCCCGCACAGAGCCAAGAACACTCTTTTCATTGCTCATTTAAAAAATGTCAAAGTTCTATGTAAACTACGAAATTGGGGCTTTCAATTGGTATATAGAACGTGCGTGTAGGCCGTCTCTACGGAACTGTATGAAGCGAAAAGGAAAGTTCTGTAAATCGGATTAAAACCCATTTGCTGCGCTGGTGATGAACTGAACGAGCAAATGGAATCGCGCAAGCCGCACAATGCCTGGCACAAATAACTTCTTTGACTATACAATTATATAAACACAATGGACACAAGGAAGTGGCGGGCACTCACTTATGCTGATTATAGGAAAATTACAAAGAGATGCAATAGGAGAATAAGGAGAGATGAGGCAGCCTGACTCCGTGCCTGGACATCTCCATTGAGGCGCGCCGCGCGCCCTACCAAACTCATTTGGCATGGATTACTGGTGCTTTTAAACTCCACAATCGCCAGCCCATAGTCTTCTACAGTACAAAATAGCATTGCAAGATGAGACTAGAACAATGGAAGCACACAAAGTAGCCTAGCTAGTAGCCTACCACCAGCTACACAAAAGGTTAAGCCTATAATCTGTTGCGTCTCAGTGTCGCGTGCCGAATATAGCAGATCTACAAGCACTTGATTCTTGATGCTCACAATGGGTTTCGGCTCTGCACGCGACACTGACACATACCAGATAGGCTAGGAGCAAACACTCAAAATTGGGCTGAATGCAATGCACCAGTAAAACAAAGTGATGATGTTTAGCCTAGTCTGATCAAATATACAGTATATTACTACATGTAAGCCAAGCCCCGCCCCTCTCAATGATGAAGCATAACAACACAGGAAGCTAATCTTCTGACCAAAATTATTTTAATTTCTCTCTTCCTGTCCCCGATCCTGCACTGTCTTCTTTGTTATTCTGTTTGCTCCATCTATCCTATTCCTCTTTCTTTCCGTCTTGCTCCTTATCGCATTCTTCCTTTTCATGCTAGTCCCGTCGAGGTCCCAAGATCTTGAACTCTGACAAAATGTATAATTGCATTTCTTTATAGTCTCTTTCATTCTCTCTCTCTCCCTCCCTGTGATCTTTTGTGTCTTTCTGACATGTGCATGTGCATGTGCATACACGTATGTATGTACAATACACACACACACACACACACGCACACGCACACGCACACGCACACGCACACGCACACGCACACGCACACGCACACACACACACACACACACACACACACACACACACACACACACACACACAGTGTGTGTTAGAGTTAGAGATAGGGCTTAAGGGCTTATATTTGTAAAACTAAAAGCGATACATAAGTGTAACTGGAACATTGAGCTATACAAAAAAATAATAAAGAGATACAAGGTTTCCACCTGAAAGTGTCGATACATCGACACACCATTTCTCTCATGTCACACCTGTCTCTGAGAACAGCATGGTTATGGTTGCAGTGCTAGTAGGTGGGGGTGGGGTGATATAGATTTTAAATAGTGCTTAAGTGGTTAAACTGTTCCTCATTTTGCTGGGGCCCCCCTGGAACCCCCTCAAGGGCCCCTGTGCGTCCCCGCACCCCACTTTGAGAACCAGTGTCATAAGGAATTCATTACGCAGGGAGGGAACTGAACACAACCATGAATGGCACGAATCTGTTCAGAATTACGTGCAGGACCTTACTGACATTGGAGCTGGGAGGGTCGCGCACACTTGCGATATATTCGGCTACAATATTGTAACTTCATATTTGTCCTTATGATGACAATACATCACCTATTATTTTCAATGACTTCAGTTCAGTGTCCAAAATATTTGTTTTTATTTTACCTACTCTGGTTGCACTGTGATGTTGCAACCCCCCCCCCCCCCCCCATCGGCCTGTACCATTTCATAATTGCGCCCAACCCCAAAACATTGTTATCACATGCCATCAGAGAGAGACGAAGGAGACGAAGGAAGACAGTAGAGATGGTGTACACCTGGTAATCACATGCTGCTCTTACTCTGTCATGACTGTAGGTAGACATTTCACTGCATACATCACTGTTATTAGGGTATGTCTCCTGGTGGAGATTTGTGCTCTACTGAATGCATCTTTCTAAATGTGCCTTGTAACAAAGGACAATGTAGGTTACGTTGGCGTTAATACATTATCCGGTGCATCCATCTATCTATCTATATATTGTATACCTAATACATTTAAAGTGTTCTGGTCCACTTGTTTAAAACTGTTCCTGTACTGACTAGAAAGAAAGAGCTTTGAATTAATTTGCACTTGTTGCATTGATAATGCAACAAATTAATTCAAGGTTCAGTTTTTTTTTTCTTTTTTCTGTTGGTTGTTTATTCTCACTGAATTCCTTTATTGTCTGATTCTGTGTATATTGTGTGGGTGTCAAGCCTTCTATAGTGTGTACAGTGCATATACCTTTCTCAGGAGACCTACATACACTGACCTAGCACCCTTCCATAAAACAGCTGCCACGTGGTTGTAAAGCTGTACCTCTAACCACTGTTGTTAACTAGAGCATAATACACGAAAGCCATTCATAATGACGTCCCAGCCTAGACTACACACATTTTTTGTTTTAGGTATACAGAAAAAATGGCCGTTAGAGAAATTGAATTAAAATGATCAGAAATGCACACCGTTTGAAGCACACTTCTGTCAATATAATGAATCTCGTTTAAATCAGTGCTTAAAGTTAACTTCCCTGTTTTAACTTCACTAATATTGTGTTATGAATAGTCTACAACTTGGTCATCCTCGCTCCTTCATCTGTCAGGCTGGTCATCTTTTCCTCTTGAAACAATCAGAGGATGTCAACAATGAATGTCCCCTGGCAGGCTAGTAAGACAGCCAGTAACAGGTGCAAGCTTAGCTGCACATAGAAACAGGATGCATCGAACAGACTGTTTATTTAATGGTACAAGCGGCCTAACATGCAGTATATTCAGATCTATGTTCTGTGTTGTCAGGCACAGATTTGTTCAGGGATGTAATTATTCTTCACCGTCACTTTGATTACGAGTCAATCGTTTCATCATGGGGGAGCAATTAGCCCTTCACTAAGTCCCTCCCCATCCCATCCTTGTCCAATAGGCACGTTAGCAGCAAAGAAAGCTTCACCTGCATAGCAACCGTTGCTAAACTATTTGGATTGGCATTGGACAATCGCTTTTTGGGGTGGGATTTAGTGAAGGGCTAATTGTCCATGTCCGTTTTTCATGGTGGAGCAGTTACTTTCAGTAATCCTATGTTCAGGCACCAGAGGTGTTTACAGTATACAGAATGTACAAGACACTACATATGGTATCCACTGTCGAAACTGTTCCAACCGCTGGATTTAACATCTGTCTGTCTTATTGGACAGGAATTGCCCGTACGGAGAAGGACAAAGGGACACTGTATGAGCTAACCTTCAAAGGAGAGTCCAGCAGAGAGTTCCGTCACCTAGTCTATTTCCGTCCCTTTGGTCCACTGATGAAGGTGAAGAATGAGAGAGTGGACACATCCAATGTCCTCATCAATATCATCGTCCCGCTGTCCAAGCGCACAGAAAAGTTCAAGCAGTTCATGCACAACTTCAGGTCAGTCTCAACTAGTTACAGTTTTTACTTAAATATCTAGTTCATAAACGGCTTTAATTTGCTATAAAGCCATCTAATAATCAGAAAGGTCCAGTCTATGTGTCAAAGGGGTCCTGAGCAAGCAAGCCATATTGACCGGGGCAACTTACCATAACTCTCTTGGTTGGTTGAATAAAATAATGAATTCCGCACAACAGCTGCGGCTCCGAATACGTTTAATGACCAACAAGTGGTCTTCTGAGGTCACTGGCAACACCACATGTAGATTTTCTGTCCTGCACCAGCAGCTATATGGATGTGCATAATCTTTAATCCTTTTTGGAAACAGTAGGATGGTTTGGGGAGATGTCTGAAGCCAGAGGCACGGACAGGAAGGCAGACATTTACACTAAGAGAAGGAATTGGGTAAACAAGGGAAAGGACAGAATAAACATCATAGATGCTTTTGGGGGGAAAGTAATCATGTTTAATCAGTGTCCTTTCTTGGATGAGCTGGACAGTGGTTAGCTTGTATCCCTAATATTACAATCACACAAACTGACAGCACGCATGCGTGCATGCACATACTGTATCCTATATAGACAGAGAGAAGGGAGAGGGAGAGAGAGAGAGGGAGAATTAGAGCAAGGGAGAGAGTGAGAGATGGGTGGGCGGGGAGAGAGACAAATGAGAGAGTCAAACTAATCAGCTAATACCACTATTTCCTCATTGCTCAGCAGTCTGTCACCATCAGTAGAGAAACATCCTCCTTGAAGTCTGATTTGTTATATGCCTGCTGCACATTAAAATGCCCCCTGGGAAGAACAGCAGTGTGTGATATACTGTACGGTACAGCATAGCTAGCATTCCCACTTCATAAGGATAAGTCGCTGAGCTAACACATTACCCTCATTCATAGTTAACCACTTTTCACCTTGTGTCCCTATTTTGGGCATGTTTCCTCATACTGTAGTTGAAGATTTTCTATAGTTGTGAAAATAGCAGGCCACAACGTGTCATATCGTGACACGTTGTGAGATTGCTAGATCTGCTATTTTTGCCATTCGTCATAGTACTACAAAGTAGGCCTACATAGGGCTTAAAGAAGCACCCATTTCTACTAATAGTCTACGTCAGATGAATATCACATTAATATTCCTGCTCTGTAGACTGAAAAGATGAAAGATGATATAATGTCACACCCTAGTGAAAAGCAATTTACTTCTAATAATGCAGACTCTTTTCCTTTCAAAGTGATATCTAACCTTTCAAAGCAGAAACCAAAATGAACTGGCGAGTCTTTTAGCTGTTATTAGCCATGCTATGCTGCACAATCATTTAAATGTGTTTTTCCACATTTGTATTCATTACAAAATCAACCCACTTGCACACAGAACCGCCATGAGTTTGGCTGTATATTTCTGTCACCCACGCACATGTTTGAACATACAATAGTGGGCCCACACAAGTCCTTGTGTGATGCAACAGGACAATGTACACATGTACATTGCGCATACTGTACGACGTGCATGCATGTGTGCATGCGCATGTGTGCGTTGTGTTTGTGTGTGCGTGCATGTTGTGTTTGTGTGTTGTGCATGCATAGGGAGGGCAGATGTAGCATGATCAGCATGTGTGTGGTGTATTTGACATGTCTCCATTAAAATGCACGTAGGAATGTCCCACTAGGTCTTACTTGTCTCTTTGTCTGGATGTGTCCTTTGAGGGCATTTTCTATTTGAGTCCAACCGATATGTCGGTCTGGCCAATATCGGCAACTTCATGTTCTCTCCCCTTGCCCCCACACATGTAAAGCGTCTTTGAGTTATTTGAGAAAAGCGCTATATAAATCTCAGATATTATTATTATTATTTGATGACATTGGGATTCGGTATCGACAATTATACAACCAAATGTCCCGATTTTCAAACCACTTCCAACCTGGTGTTCCTATTGTGGGCAAAAACATTTAAAAAGCTATTCTCAAAGCAATTTTGCTGTGTTTCCAGGGAAGTGTGTGTACGTCAGGACGGACGTGTTCATCTGACAGTGGTGTATTTTGGAAAGGAGCAGATGAGTGAAGTCCGCAGCACCCTTGAGAACACCTCCAGGTTGGTGCACACCCGCCCCCCCTCACACACACACACACACACACACACACACACACACACACACACACACAGGTTAACACGGACATTGCTGTTCCTTGGAGTGGTTGCACCACTCAAAAAGAAATGTGAGTATCGTTTCCACCACTGTAGTGCACATAGGCAAGCATTATGTGCCCATGCATGACTTATGAAATCGGGAGATTAACAGGATGTATAAATTATAAATCGAGAGCACAGCTTGAGATAGGGTTAGAACTTAGAAGTATGCAGAGTGCATTGCAGACTCCTGCTAGAATCCTTGGAGTGTTGGCAGGTGTGAGCGCACACAAACACACACACAAACACACACACGCTCCTACCTCATTGAGGTGCCCTAGGTGTGATGAATAATAGAAAGGTGTATTCTGTGCTACCTATGCAGAGACCTCAGCGCAGCAGTACAGTAAGTACAGTAGGTTGCCTTGGTAACCAACGCTTCCAGAGCTAGCGAGGCACCTTGAAGTACAAGTACACTTCCAGGACACTAGACCGAGCGCTTCTTCACAAATTACTACAAATTGACGGCATATAAATTTAAATGTGAATGCAGGACAGAATATTTTGTATTGCTAATTTTACTTTAGAGGTCAGCCCCGATGCAGCTTACGTTCACAATCATTGACCTATAGTGCAGTGGTTCCCAAAGTGGGGTCCAGGGACCCCCAGGGGTCCTTGAGGGAGTTGCAGGGGGTCCCCAGCTAAATGATAATTAGGAACCAAATGGACCCTTATGGGTCTGTAACTCTGAGAGTGTACAAATTTGTACACTTTTACAATATAAATTGGGGGTCCCGGATATAGAAATGCCATTAAACAGGGGACCGTAGCATAATTCAGGTCAAACTGGGGGGCCCTTGAAATAGAAAATGGTTGAAAATCACTGCTAGAGCCGCAAAAATCTTCTCTTATGGGGCGCTTGGGATATATTTTCAAATAGGGGGTCCGCAGGCTGATGAGTATCATTTTGGGGGTCCTTGACATGAAAATGTTTGGGAACCACTGCTATATTGTCTGTGCATGCATGCTGATCACACGTCAGCCTTGACACAGGCCGCGTTCACATTGATCCCTAGTATCTGTGCATGCATGCTGATCACAGGTCAGCCTTGACACAGGCCGCGTTCACATTGACCCCTAGTGTCTGTGCATGCATGCATGCTGATCAGTGATCACAGGTCAGCCTTGACACAGACTGTGTTCACATTGACCCCTGGCTTATATGCAGCAGCATGCTGATCAGGTCAGCTGTTTATTGAGCTACAGACCCAGCAAGAGGGTTTGCCATGACGATGTTGGTCTGTTCTGTTCCACATGTCTCCAAGCTTCCAATGGCCTTGAAACACACTCTCTATCCACACTCTATAATCCTGAGCGCTGACAGGGGAGCACGTGGAAGGAACACGTAATTCCGACCAGTTCCTTTCCCCTCCATTAGGTGCCCCGTCTGGCCAGCCCAGGGGGAGGTAGTTTAGAGACCAGGATTACTGCATTTCTTTGTGAAGGTATACCTACCCTAGGGGACACGGGGAGAACATGCAAACTCCACACAGAAAGGCCCTTTTGCCAAACCTGCCTCAGGTATGGGCACTGATGACGCGGAGGATAGAACACGCCCCCCAGCGTTGAACTACTTAAAGCTTTTAAAGTTTCTGCTCAAAGCCAATAACTGTAGCTGCAGCTGCACTAGACACTTATATAACTGTTTATGTTAGTGTGAATTGGCCACTGTCAACAAGCTCTGATTGCCTGGAGAGACATCGCCTGTTCCCTAGCCTCTCGTTCTCCCTTCATCTGAGCATCTTTCTCTGGCTTGAGTGAATGCTGTCATTATGTGTTTGTTTAGTTGTGGACGATTGCTATCTTTAGGTGATTACATAGGAATGCTGGTACACGTAAAGGGATGCGTGCATGATCCATAAATACACACACACACACACACACACACACACACACACACACAGATACACGTGATGTACCCCGACACACGAGCGTGCGCGTGCATAGCCAATTACCCATACAAATGTCAGTAGAGGTACATTATGTAACATGCATACACAATATGCATACGCTTGTTTACAAATTGGCCTACATGTATGCGCACGCACTCACATACACACTTCAGTATATATTTGTGTGTGTGTGTGTGTGTGTGTGTGTGTGTGTGTCTGTGTGTCTGTGTGCGCACATGCGTGCATGCTGGTATGATTGAGAGAGTACAGTGCATGGTAAGGTCTAGTTATTCAGTCTTAAGCCATAACCACACCAAAGGGTCAAGACGGTTTTAGCGTTACAATTTACAATTTAGGCATTTAGCAGACGCTCTTAATCCTGTGGTATGTCTTGTTGCATGTTGACCCATGTTGACCCTAGTGATTCAACACATGGAATTCAATGGCCCAATTAAACCACACCAAAGGGTCGAGATGGTTTTAACTCCTTGCAACCGTTTGGTGTAGTTTAGGCATTTGAAGACGGATATAAATCAATACACATGAATGATTACTGTATTTCAGAGAGGGCAGAGCAGGTTGCTGAGGAGTGGAAGTGAACTAGGAAGGAATCCATCAAAGCTGAAGCAGATTGTCAAGCAGGATACAGACAACAATCTTAAAAGAGAGAGAGTGAGAAGAGAGGACTGTCAAGCTGTTTATCAAATGACATGCAGTGGCTCGGGAGGTAGAGCGGCACTCTAGGAATCAGAAAGTGTTGAAGACTCTTTTCTCTCCTAATCACGTACAGAATATAGGCATGGTGCTGTGAAATGTTTGACGTCACATTTCGCTGAGAAATACACAGAAGACAGAAAACATATTCTTGCCACACTATTATTGATCTTTTCACACCAGAATAATCAGATTTGGGTTTGACAACTGGGCTGCAAATGTCTTGCGTCGGAGCGGCATAAAAAGTCTAAATGTTTAATGCTTTAGTGCCTGTCTCTCTCTGTATTGTACACACAACTGAATCCCCTTGGAACCATCACAGTACATATAGTTGGCTCTATATATACGATGGAGGCAGAGCGGTCTGTTGGTCTTGTAACGGTTTCCACTGAATCAGGTACAATCAACAGGGCATTTAAAGACAGACGTGTATAACAGATGGCGAGTATATAGAAAAGACATATACAGCACCTCTGTGTTTTACTGTATACGGTTTGGTATAGCTTAAAACTCCATTGAGAAATTTAGAACCCATTGTCAGGTAGGTCGGACACCCACTGGTAGAGAAGTAGTATTGCCTGAAGGTCAAAAGTGCCAAGCAGGGATTTCCTCTTAGCCTGGTTAACCACTCCCCCTTGAAAAGGTGGTTAGATGTTTGGCCTCCCGGGTTCGGATCCCGGGTAATGGTATGATGACATAAACGTTATGGATTGCAGTTGGAATGGCAGCTGGTTGATTTAATGGCAGCTCAGAACAGGAAATGAAGCAACCAGACGATTTAGGATAGATTCATTGTTGTTCCAGACTTTGGTCAAGGAACAAACCGTGTCTCGTACAGACCTTAAAAAAAAAAGATTCGATACAGTACGTCTCTGGAGACCAGCTGGATGCAGCCGTATAATCCATGTTGTATGTAATTATATAATAACATTGTACTTTTTCTAACTACAATGCCTGTCAAATTGTTGTTGTTGTCATATTGTATACCTACCTATAAATACAAACACTATAAAAACTCATTCAGAGAGAGAGAGAGAGAGAGAGATGATTCATTTGTACACTCTGGTTACGACCAGTATGTTGCTTGCTGAAATTAGCGGATCTACAAGCTCAAGAATCGTGAACCGTGATATGTTTTCAGCTTGTAGATTTTCAGTGAGCGACACAGCTGTACGACGGTGTAAAACTTAAGCTGTTATAGAGATAAAATGGCAGAACTAACAGGATCTGGTCTGCTGCTCTGTGGGAACATGACACTTCTTTAGTACGCTTGTTGTTTTGACACTTTTTCAAAATGTGAGCCTCTGCAGCGCTTTAGCTCCTACTCATATTTAATAAGTATGTGATATTGCACCAGCTGGAAGAGAGGCAGATTATGTTTGTGTATTCTAGACATGGAAAGCAATAAAGATACTAAGGACACTGCAGGGTGGAGAATTAAGTTCTTAGCCTGATACGCTGTACAGCGCCACACACTCACACACGCACGTCGCACGCGCACGCACACATACATACATACACGCCCGCGCACGCACACACGGGATGAATGCTTTAAATAGATAATGTTCTTAGACTAGAATAAGGCTCACATGGTGTAGCTATTAGGATGAATAATACTCATCACCAGTTTTGCCTCGTCTCTGGAGTCACAATTAAACATTTTGACACCTTGAATACAAACGTTTTATTTTTTGGTGACCAAATGTAATTAAATACATCAAGAGCAACCCATTTTGCTCAACAATTTGATTTACTCTACAAGGACAATATAGGACATATTACTGTACTTTATTGCCTGCATGTGTGCACTGCTGTGCAGAATACATCCACAATCACCCACCAACGCAACCCTGAATACAAAAGTGAATCATTAAAATACGGACACCATAACATTTACCCTGAATAATTCATACCCGAGCTGAGCTTCATTAATCCATGAAATATTTTTCGTTTATATTGTTCGTTTTGTGATACATAGCATCATTAATAATGTGGTACAGTACTTTATCTAGGATAACCCCAATTGTTGATTGAATATGAAGCGTGGAATATGTCAGTAGGCTACTATTTTTCATCACAGATGATGTCACCGGAAAATACGATGCTGAGCGGCCTAGCATTTTGAAAGATTACACACAGATGTGAATGCATCTCCTGTTGTTGATTTTTTTTAAAGCATTTCAATCAGATAACTCACAAATCCAATAAACCAATATTTTATTATAGAATGTGAATACGTGAGTGTGGATATATTTTTCTCCCTGCTCAGCACAATTATATAGCCATCATTAACCATTAAGAGCAGGGACATAGATATACAATAAGAACTAAGCAGAGCCCACTGGTGATGCTGGGGTGGCGGTGGGA
Organism: Protomyctophum parallelum; assembly: GCF_964188405.1. NCBI lineage: Eukaryota > Metazoa > Chordata > Actinopteri > Myctophiformes > Myctophidae > Protomyctophum > Protomyctophum parallelum. The sequence continues at coordinate 26,478,308 of NC_139713.1, forward strand.
GCAAACAGCGCATAACAACAACCAGGAACCAGGAATGCAGAAGGAACGCAGAAAGAACACAGACTTAGGTGAGCTTAAATACCCCGCCCAATTGGTCAGCTGATTGCCACATCAGCGTATGACGTATGGGATTTGCAGAACACTGTATACACTCACATACTGTAGTAATGCACACGCGTGTTAACGTCTCGAGTGTATGCTGACTGAACTAACTTGCAGGCTCCGTATCATTTGAAAGAAAAGCATATCTTATACAGAACATCATCATGTTCATGTACTACTAATTTATGCGTTTCTTCAACGATGAAGACACCCGTCTGAACTTTCCAACAGTTCCTAACTCCCCCTGACAACTTAAGAGACATTTATTTTGGTTGCATTCCAATTTAGAGTAACCTTTCAGCCTTTGAATGAAGCGTTTAGGTCACACCCTTTATGATGTGCATTGTAAATCAAATCACGTCTCCGTAATTACATACCCAGACCATGCAACTTATTCATCAAGTATTGTTTGACAAAAGTAGTCTATGTTCCCACTTCAATGTCTATCCATTCCTCATTGGGACCTTTTCCCCTTTGACTGTGTGAGCGCGTTCGTGCGTGCATGCGCTGTATTTATATTCAGCTGGTATATTCAGGGAGCGTTCTTTCAGGCTAGTAAATGCACCATAAATGCTAAATGGTGTATTTATGGTGCAACTTGCTTTTACTGGACATATCTTGTAGATTTTACTGGACATATTTTGTAGATTTTACTGGACATATCTTGTAGATCCAGTAAACTTTACTGGACATATCTTGTAGATTTTACTGGACATATCTTGTAGATCCAGTAAACTTTACTGGACATATCTTGTAGATTTTACTGGACATATCTTGTAGATCCAGTAAACTTTACTGGACATATCTTGTAGATTTTACTGGATATATCTTGTAGATTTTACTGGAAAAATGTATGTACTATTGAATTGAATGGATTACGTATTTTATACAAGAACTAGTCTTGTTTAATAAAAGTACCTTTTTGACTCAATTCAATTCATTGATTTTTTTTAAATAAACTGAGGTGGAATCTCTGTGTAGAAGAAATGCCACCCCATTTATTAAAAAAAGATCAATGCGTATTTTCAGTTTGTAATCAGAAGTTATACAACTTCTGATTACAAACTGAAAATACTCAAACAAATGTTTATGTCCTATGACCATGTTATTTTCTATACAACTTCTGCTGAAAATACTCAACATAAATGTTTGTCTTGTCCTATGAACACCACTCTATAGAAGAAATACACAGATATAAAAATTGTGTATTTCTTGCATGCGACAGCTAATGGGGATCCGTATAATAAACAATCAGACATAGTAGCAGTAACAGTAGCCTGTAAACGAAAATGAATGAACCACTGAAAAAACGAATATTGATATTTCTTTTAAAGTAAACGTATTCATTTAATGGCGTCTTGCGATTTAAGTTAACAAACGTTCCTGAGGTTTTACGCCCCGTCAATTACATCTTTGATTGTGATATCCTAATGTGAGAATGTTATTCATAGATTTTGATTGAAATCTTTAGGTAATAATAATGATTTTGGGTTTAAAATAATAGAAGCAAGTTTCTCTCCCAGTGTGGTGGACCTCCCCCCTCAGGACAGTTATCATGACTTAATAAGTGAACCAGCGATCTTGCCAATGTTGACGTAGGTTAAATTCAGTTGTCAGTTTCAGTTTATTTTCGGCTAGGTTGTGTGACAAAGAGTGCTGTTGTTAAAGGAGTGCTTCCTACTAGCTCTTCAAGATGTAATAAACAAGCTCTATTTTGTCGACAAATCCCCTGTCCGAGACACTTTTAACCACATAAACAACTTTATTGTTCTTTATTTTCTGTGCTATAGCGTGTTTTAGTCTCTAATATAGAAGCAGCCACTCTGTGTGTGTGTGTGTGTGTGTGTGTGTGTGTGTGTGTGTGTGTGTGTGTGTGTTATTAATCATAGTACCTTAATAAGAGCTAGTCATAGAATTATAATTAAGGATACTTACATTAAATCATTTAAAACAAGTTCTATTACATTCCTGTTAGTGTCCCTCCACCTCCTGGTCCAATGTGTTGCATATCGTTGCTGTTTTCTCTCTCTCTCTCTCTCTCTCTCTCTCTCTCTCTCTCTCTCTCTCTCTCTCTCTCTCTCTCTCTCTCTCTCTCTCTCTCTCTCTCTCTCTCTCTCTCTCTCTCTCTCTCTCTCTCTCTCTCTCTCTCTCTCTCTCTCTCTCTCTCTCTCTCTCTCTCTCTCTCTCTCTCTCTCTCTCTCTCTCTCTCTCTCTCTCTCTCTCTCTCTCTCTCTCTCTCTCTCTCTCTCTCTCTCTTCTCCTCTCTCTCATCTCTCTCTCTCTCTCTCTCTCTCTCTCTCTCTCTCTCTCTCTGGCAAACAGTGCCCCTACTGGAACTAATAGTCATATACTCGTGCTCATGGCCACACAGACATTGCTGGTTGTAGGAGTGTTGCACACTCAAAAAAAAATCACACCTGTCTGATGCTCTTAACATCATATATAAATATCATCATACATCATCTCATTCCGGCCAATCACAATTGGCGTACTCACGCGCACACTGTTTTGATTGTTTGCGTTTACACAAACACTCTAAACTGGCCATTCATTGTCAATGGCATTTAACGTTAATTTTGGACAGCAGAGATGAAACAAAATGAATCAAATGGGGGGGTCTGTGGCCTTGCGCATATAAATGTGAGGGTCCTTGAAATAAAAAAATCACACCCGTGTGAACTGAGTGGTGCAACTCCCTCTCTCTCCCCCCTCCTCTCTCTCTCTCATTAGCAGGCAACAGTACAGCACTATCTCTCTCTCTGGCACAACAGCGCCCCTACTGGTACTAATAGTCATACTCTTGCTCATTAACACATACATAGGCGGACACATAGGTGAACACATAGGCGGACACTGACATTGCTGTTCCTTGGAGTGGTTGCACCACTCAAAAATAATTAAGTGGCTCAGGGGGTATAGTGACCGGATGGGAGCCGCAAGGTTCCCAGTTCGATCCCGGGCTCCCCAGAGTTGGTGTCGAAGTGTCCTTGAGCAAGACCCCTAATTGCGTGTGTGAATGGGTGAATGTATAATGCACAATCTCTATAAAGCGCCTTGGATAAAGGCGCTATATAAATGCACCATTTACCAATTAAAAAAAATATTTTTGAGGGGCGCTATAGCTACGCTAGATGTGTAAACACAAACATTGAAGACAAAAGTGAGGACACAAATTGTGATTGACCAGAATGAGATGATGTATGATGATGTATGATGACTGTGCCCTCACTTCACACATGCAAGTGTGATTTTTAAGGAAGCTGATGGGGTCTGTGGGCTGTGGCTATGCATATCAAAATGGGGGTCCTTGAAATTAAAAATCACACCCGTGTGAAGTGAGGGGCGCTCTCATCATCATGCATCATCTCATACTGGCCAATCAGAATGCCTGTTGCCTGTGACCTAATTTCTCCATTCATTGTCAAATCTTGAGACGTGTGGGACAAGATTTAGTGGACATTTGACCTGATTTCTCCTTTCATTGTCAATGGCATTTAATGTTTTGAATTGATGTTTAATTTACGACATATTTAGTAGAATTATCATCTCTTATCATCAGAAATGAATCATCTCATACTGGCCAATCAGAATGCCTGTTGCCTGTGATTGGCTAGCTGATTTACATATGACGTAAATTTTCCCTTCAATGTCAATGGCGTTTAATGTTTTGATGTTTAATTTATTTGTCAAATTTTGCAGAATTTTGACCTGAATTCCCATTTCATTGTCAACATTACACATTAAATCTTGATACGTGTGGGGACAAGATTAGCGGACATTTGACCTGAATTCCCCTTTCATTGTCAATGGCAAATCTTAAGATGTGTGGGGACAAAAGCTGTTTATGGAAGGAGCTGGTGCCCCTTAAAAATTGAAAAAGAGAAGAGAATCACTGCCAGAGAATAACAATAATGTGGGTTAATTGGCACTGGAAACCGTAGTCTTCTTACAATTTAGGCAGATTAGCAGACGCTCTTAATCTAGAGCGATTTACAGAAGGCACAAACAAACAAAACATGGTAATACATCAAATACATAAAGAAATTGTCATCATGATTTTGGACTGTCGCATAGTATACCCTTTCTGGTGTAGGGTAATGGAATTCCTTGAGAAATGGGTGGGATGACGTTGCCCAGGGATCCGCGGCTCTGTCTATCAGGGACAGAACTGCTGTCCCTGGCATATCTAAAAATGATTTCACTATTATAAAGGTTGGACTTGTTACTGCTGTCAGAATACTGTTGCGTCTTTGGAAAGTCCCCAGAACACATGGGCCTTAAAGAATGGAATGAAGAAATGATCAAAATAACATCATATGAATATATGTTGGGCAGGGTAGATGCAGAAAGCAAAATGAAAGAGACATGGGATGAATTCTGGATGTATATGAACCTTAAATGAACATTAATTTCCTTGCTGTTATATTTTTTTAAATTATTATTTAAAAAAAAAATCATTTTAACTCTTGTTATGTTTCTTGGTCTGTAAGGTTGTAATGTTGATGCTGCTTTGTACTGAACCTAGATTGATTTTGAAAACAAATACAATTTTGAAAAAAATGTCATCAAGAATCATGCGTACGCTAAGAACCAAAGAGTGGGATATCTATATATAATGAACCTATGTCTATACACTATAGAGTGCTATGTCTACATAAGTTGAGCCTTTGCATACTGTACGCCTGTAAGGTCATCAAGGCTAGGGCAAGTGCTACGGGCATAAGATGACTCAAGAGGTGGGTGTTCAGACTACAGTGAGTCCTGATTGCAATGGGAAGTCCATTCCATAGTTTTAGAGCCAGAAGGGAGAAGAGTTTGGGACATGTGGAGTGTTGTCCAGGTGTTTTTTAGCAACGCATTATTTTATTTTTTTAATATATATATATTTTATCCCACGATTTTGTAACCCATTTTTCACCCCTGTGTCAATAATCTAATGTGATCCTGGGCTACACACCCTCCACCAACCTAGTCCCCATATATGGGGGACAAGGGGAGAGCAACGGACTTGAACTCATGCTTCCTTCATGCCTGAGTGTCCAAGTTGCTCCTTTACACCTGACAAGGGGGAGTTTCCCTGGTTGGACGTAGTGCGTGGAAGGAACACGTTATTCCAACCAGTTCCTTTCCCCTCCATCAGCAACGCAACGCAACATTAAACAATGTACATGTTGAATGTTATCAGCACTATAGTATGAAAATACAGGGAAATGGATACGGTATCTTGCACATTTGTCACTACTATTTGTGCTTACTAGCTGTTTTAGTATAAATGCTGCTATAGTACGTGTCTCTGCTAAAGCATGCAAGTATTTTTCTACAGCTACATGGCACACACACACACACACACACACACACACACACACACACACACACACACACACACACACACACACACACACAGTTATAAGTGCTTCAACTGTTCCCATTTAGTCTCCAAAATCACCAGCGTCACCAGCTATTCTTGGAAGCTGAAAAACTGTATTTTGCCAGGCTGGCCCATGGGGGTCGTTATACAGAAGGATAAATACTTTTCAGCCCACTAATTCTTGGGGAACAAGCACACAGATGCCTGTGTCTATTGTCCTGTGGCTATTTAAGGTGGTTAAGAGTAGAAAAACAAGGCTTTATATCATTCTCATCTACAGATGTTTTAGACTAGAGGATGGCAGTCTTGGCAGACAATGAGACATGGCAATACAAACATTCTACTCATGTCTTTGTCATAAGTGACAAACACTCTCAATAATCAGAACCATAAAATTGTACATCTGAGTTTATATTAAAGTAAAATAAATAAAGGTCCTGCACCTGCATCAATAATTCTTGCAGACCCAAAGGAAAACACAAAACTGTTGCTTTTGAAGTTAAATTGCCATATTTTTTTTATCCGATTTAAACTTGATCAACCAAAAATAATAATTCAATTCAATTGAACAACAAGATTTAAAAGTACAAGTGAAAATGTTCAATCTCCGCAACGTAAAGTTCCTTTCGATGTCTCCAATGAGGCAACTATCAAAAAGGTAATCCCAAAAGTAACATTGTAGATCCTTTATTTTCCTAAAATCAAGTAATCCATAAAATCATCGAATAAAAAGGCTATGCATTGCTCTAAAAGGGAAAAAAGTATATTCCTCACCCAACCTTCAAGTCACGAGGCCACAGCAGGTTCTCCTTTGTCCAAAAGCTCTGAAGGGATTCAGAGTTAAACCCTCAGAAAGCCCCACTACTCTATGGTTTATCCATTTTTAATTTTGGTTTAGTATTGGCCTCAAAACTTAAAAGATTCTATTTGACTAACCAGCCCCAAACACGCTTTCTGATACCTGATACCTGATATCTGATACCTCTTCTGGTACCTAGATGTTCCTGGTACCTCACTTCCTGTAACTATTTCCAACATGCTTTCCCCCACAGCTCCCCCTATAATCAAATCTTGTCAACAGATGAATGACCATGGTTTAACTACACAAAACAAGACATATTTTCTGCACACGCACGCACGCACCACATGCACCACACACACACACACACACACACACACACACACACACACACACACACACACACACACACACACACACACACACACACACACACACACACACACACATCCTGAAATGTGTCACGATTATCTGTAGTCTGGTATAGTCTGGTCTACACACCAGTCTGATATAGTGTAATTGCGAACGCAGTGAGCCACTTACTATGACAGCAAGGGCTGAATGTCTGTGTGTGTGTGTGTGTGTGTCTGTGTGTCTGTCTGTCCCGCTGTTACACCACCCGCCCGCCACCAGAGGGCGCAGCTGTAGCACACACACACACACACAGGGCGCAGCTGTAGCACACACACACACACACACACACACACACACACGAGCTGCGTTCGCTTCCCGCGTTTGCGCGTCTTACTTGTATAAATTACAAATTATAAACATGTCTTTACTCTTTTTGTTATCTGTTAATATCCACCCCACCCCACCCCACCCCACCTCTCTCTCTCTCTCTCTCTCTCTCTCTCTCTCTCTCTCTCTCTCTCTCTCTCTCTCTCTTCATCCCAGAAGACTTACTGTAGAGTGTCATGCTGTAATGTACCGGATCCTTACTGTAGAGTGTCTTGCTGTAATGTACCTGATCCTTAGTTCAGGGTCAGTGAGGGGAAACCAGTAGTTCTACCTCTGTGTGAATGTGTAACTGCTGTGTGATGTAACTGCTGGCTTTGATGCAAGTGGGAGCGTCTCTCTTTCTGTGTGTGTGTGTGCGTGCGTGAGGTTTCCACCCAACAGGCTATAAATGATTGCAGCAGGAAGTTCTTGATTGTGAATCAAGATTAAGTTAGAGTGAAGAATGTGGAGCTTCTGCTTTTATGTAACGTCAGTGCCAAATTGGGTAGATGTTGACATACTCTAATATGGGTCATGTTTGGAGAGTTGAAAAAGACTAGGATGAAATATGAGGAATATATCATACAAACACAATTAGCCGTATTTGTGGGAGGGAAGCCAGGTTGGGAGGGAGATCTTTGTAACTGAACTAGCAACTCCTGACACATGCGCTATGCGCTCAGCCAATTACAGCGCAGAATGATGGCAGATCTTACAGCCAATCACATAGCCAATTTCCGTCCTCAATTTTGGCACCCTATGGTCATTTTGCGTTCACTACTAAAATGATTAGTTAGATATGCTTAAAAATAATAATAATTCTTTCCATCTGTCTCTTCAGGGAGGTGAACTTTAAGAACTACACTTTACTTCAGTTGGACGAAGAGTTCTCCCGCGGACGTGGTCTCGATTTGGGAGCCAGAGCATGGAAGGGAGGCAACGTGCTGCTGTTCTTCTGTGATGTGGACATCTACTTCACTGCAGACTTCCTCAACACGTGTCGCCTCAACGCACAACCTGGTGTGCACGCACGCACGCACGCCACGCACACACACACACACACACACACACACACACACACACACACACACACACACACACACACACACAAATTACAATTAATTTTACAAGGAAACTAATATAACAGGGTTGACAGTTCATGTTCACTTAAGGATACACATGGCACCTCCTTCTCCACACAGACAAACTGCCTATAACAGCCGAAACAGAACAGTATTTGGCAAGTTGTTTGGCTTTGCTTTTTGTTATGCCAGCTATTCTTAGACCACTCATGGTCAGTTTATGCACATGACCCAGGCTTCCAAATATCAGTATGGCAAATCTACAGCGATACCCGAAGTTTGTTATACTTCCACGTAATGGTTGATGCTTAGAATATTTATCTTGGAATGCCTGGTCCATGTACAAATCAAAGACACAGCCCACCTCCAGAATCAGGACCCCTTGTGACTGGTGTCAACAAAGACAACATCAGGTGTATTGGGAATGTTAGTTAAGACATCGCATGCACAGCTAAACCAATCTGGCAACACTCTTGAATGTTTATACATTGCTGCACTAGATGGCACATGCTTTCGAACTGCATCAGACACTAGGTCAACAATCCAGTCGTGGCGAGCAATATACAAGTTTTTGTATGCACTACATCCACACACACACACACACACACACACACACACACACACACACACACACACACACACACACACACACACAGTCAGTCAGTCACACACACACACACACACACACACACACACACACACACACACACACACACACACACACACACACACACACACACACACACACACACACACACACACACACACACACACACACACACACACACACAGTGGTCTGACCGCCATGTCTCTCTGTCTCTCAGGTAAAAAGGTTTTCTACCCGGTGTTGTTCAGCCAGTACAACCCATCACTAATCTACGGAAACCACGACCGCATCCCACCTGTGGAACAGCAACTGGTGAGATTTCATGCAGCTTTTCTTTTTTACATTTTACTGTAAGGAGAGAAGTCCAGTATTTGTTAATACATTCACATGTTTCTTTTTGCCTCAGGTGATTAAGAAAGACACAGGGTTCTGGAGGGACTTTGGTTTTGGCATGACCTGCCAATACAAAACGGACTTCATCAACATAGGTGAACTATAACTATACTAGTCCTATGCTTCTCAACCCTTTTCATTTAAGTTTTAGAACACTTTTATCTCTGGCAAGTTGGCAACCCCAATCCTCAGAGCTAATTTAACTCTGAGAGTGTACACTTTTTTCAACATTATGTGCAGACTTGAGACTTGGGACCACAACTGCCACTACAGATCTCCCCATAGCCTGTGTTGAAAATGCTAATATACAGCTTACATAACACCCACGTAACTGTATAAAAGTCCCCGTCAGCCCATTGGTCGTTATGTCACTATAGCATGCCGAGTGTTATATTGCTGGTGGCACAATTGATGAAACTGTTTTGTAATGAAAGCTGCTGTGCTTTATTGATCACACACAAGCACACGTTGGTGCATCAAGTATATTTAACTATAAGCTATGTGTAGCCCAGCCTTGCTGGCTGGGTCTGCTGCATTTTAATCCAAATCCTTTAGTTTATACTGTAACTTTGTGCCATGAAGCCAGCGAGGGCGTTCTCCGCTGCCACTTGTGAATAATTATATGGCCTGACTGACAATGCAATCTGCTTCTACAGTACTTCCACTCTCAGATAGCAAATACTGTAAGAGGAAATATAGAGATGGAAACAGGGCTGAAAAATAGCAGCAGTGGTGGTGAGTGAGTGTTTGTGTGTGTGTGTGTGTGTGTGTGTGTGTGTGTGTGTGTGTGTGTGTGTGTGTGTGTGTGTGTGTGTGTGTGTGTGTGTGTGTGTGTGTGTGTGTGTGTGTGTGTGTGTGTGTGTGTGTGTGTGTGTGTGCGTGCGTGCGTGCGTGCGTGCGTGCGTGCGTGCGTGCGTGCGTGCGTGCGTGCGTGCGTGCGTGCGTGCGTGCGTGCGTGCGTGCGACCGTGCGTGCGTGCGTGCGTGCGTGCGTGTGTGTGTCTCCCATAAGTCACTCCCCTATCTCCACCCACTGCAGTCTTAATCGAGTGAGAGTTCACAGAAATGCTAATAAACAGCATAAACTTGGGAAAAGTTCCCTACATAATGCAAATGGACAATGTTGCCTGTGTCAAATTTGATTTTTCTTGGTCAAAAAGAAGAAAAGAAAAATGGATGAGGGCATTTCCACCCACAGTTAGAGTTCTCAAAAATGCACCCACTGAGGAGAAAATGGATGAAGGACAGGGTTAGTCATTTTATAGTCAGATATACTTGGAGAGTAGGATAGGGATAGTAGGATAGCACAACAACAAATGATGCTATACTGTATGTATAGAAAACCCCAACATGTTCTCAGTCTGTGCTTGCCCTGTCCTGTGGGTTTAGGAGCACCAAGTTCACCAACTGTAGATAAAGCATGAAATAGAAACGAAGTAAAGCATGACTTCCAGGCTAAAGGGGTAAATACACTAACTAGATGGAGTGGAACTGATATGTGATGTTGACTGCTCTAAGAATGCAGGTTAAAACATGTCTATAGCTACACCATGTTTCTCTTATCATTCCTGTTTTCTGACATAGCCAAGCAAGCTGTGCAGTTAGAAAACATGTTGTGATTGGACAGCAGAATGTTATAGAAGTAGCTGACAGTAAATTAAATTATATGATTTAAATCATTATAAAGAAATGTGTTGAGAGCTTGTAGATTATGTATTTTTGCTGTTTGCGTGACACAACGATGTGTAAGTCATTATGTCCACACCCACAACACCAGAGGGAGTTCAACAAACCATGTGCAACCCAGATTCGGCACAAACAAGGGACTAAATTAATTTTGCTCCTATGCCACCACAGTCATTAAGACATGCGAATCCCTTGACTCCTTCAAAACTGCTCTCAAAGGCCACCTACAGACGGCTGCAATTCGAAACTGGCCCCTGTAAAATCTGAATCGCCCACCCACCCCTTTCCCCCTCACTGTATATGTTTTTTTTACCTTTTTACCTTCTCTATGATGATTTCCTACACTTCTATAGTGTATATTCGTACGTCTCTAAATGTAAATGTTTGATGAATTGAAAATGGTGGGCCCTATTGTAAACAAGTGTAATGCTTTTGTGAGTGTCGTCCACTCACAGTTAACAGTTTTTGTATTGAGTTGTACTTGAAATGTACTGTAATTCTGCAAACTGTTAATAAATCAATCAATCAATCAATCAATCAATCAATCAATCAATCAATGTCATTAGTCTAAGCCTAAGCGCTCATTCAATGAATCGAATAGCCTAAGTAATCAATAGAATAATCAAAAGCAAAATTATTGATAGTTGCAGCCCTAGAAGTGAAGCGCAAACAAACATCATATGGTTTTGTATATTCTTGCAGTATGTTATTCACCTTTTTCTTTCACCAGGATTTAACCTGTTATACTGACTGTGTAATTCTAATTTCACCATTCCAACTTAAATGTGCCCCACTGTCTGCAGGAGGATTTGACGTGGACATTAAAGGCTGGGGTGGTGAAGACGTCCATCTTTACAGAAAGTATCTCCATAGCAACCTGCTGGTAGTCCGCGCGCCGTCGAGGGGCCTGTTCCACCTGTGGCACGAGAAGCGCTGTGCCGACGAGCTCCCTCCAGAGCAGTATCGCATGTGCATGCAGTCCAAAGCCATGAACGAGGCCTCCCACGGCCAGCTGGGAATGCTCTTCTTTAGACATGAGATTGAGGCTCACCTTCATAAACAAAAACAACAAAACCCAAGCCCCAAGAAGACATGATGCATAGTGAAACCATTAGCATCATGATGGCCGATGATTAAGCATTGATAATCAAATGATGCTGAGGACTTTTCATGATGTCAATTAAGAGCTCACGATACCTAATTGATTTGGCATTACTCTTGAGGAGACAGATATGGTTCTGTTCACGTTGAGAGTGCCTGGATCAGCACAGTGCTTTATTGGAACACTGAACTAAACATATCCAGCCACCATGATATCTCTACTGCCATCTCTACTGTGCTTTTACTGTCTGTACCTGCTCACAGCAGAACCAGAGTAGGCTACAGTCATACTCAAACAAAACAATCAGAAAAGAGAGAATTTCTTCTTGGTACCTACAGTATGCAGAGTAAATTGTCATAAGAAAGACTCAGTGTTCCTCACATTTTATTTTCTTAAATGATGTGCCTTGTGTGTCTTGACAAACTTTGGGCTGGCCTACAGTACATTTATATTCTCAGAATGTCAGCTCCACCTAGTGGACTGAAAAAGTACAGGCTGGTGATTAAAATGAAGGACTTCCATACAAGCCTGTAATGGATCTGTTAAATGTTTGCTTGTGAATGGGTTATATGCTTAGAGTATAAGATTCATATATACTCTAAGGTTATATGCACACAACCTACTTCCGGGCCACTTCCCTACTTCCTTCACAGGTGTTACAGATGTTACTAATTAAGGCTCTGTTCCATTTAGTGTGCAGTGGTTCTCAAACATTTTAATTTCAAGGACCCCCATAACTCTGGGACTGTACAAATGGAACCAAATGGACCCTTATGGGTCCAACCAGGATGGAACAGAGCCTTCATTAGTAGCAGCGGTAACACCTGTGAAGGAAGTAGGGAAGGGGCCCAAGTTCTTTCCAAAATGGTGTGTGCATAGATAGAGCCCATTAATGTATAGATTTTGTATTCATTGCTTTCATGTTGTTTTCAGAGATCATATGCAATATTATGATTATAAAGAACATAAAGCTACGGTATGTGATACTTCACCTGTGCAGTATTATATGTGCTCCCTATTCTATTCAACTAGATTTTTATTTAGACGTCTCTCCACACAATCTGGCTACAAATAATTAAGAGGAAAGTTATGAGCTTATTATGATTAGTTGAATTATATATTATTTTACTTATTACTTATTACTTATTAAACTAAGTTATTGACACGTGAATGAATCCTTAGAAGATTTGATATTTATATGATAAGACTGCAGGAAGATAATTATTTTACTGAGGTTATATTGACGATGACTGAGTTAACAAGTCAGAATGAGCCATATTAAGTCTAACATTTATTATTATTTTTCAATATCTCATGTTTCCTCTGCATAGCGTGTGCATGTACGCACGCACGTCGCACGCACACAACACACACACACACACACACACACACACACACACACACACACACTACAGAGACAAAGTACGGTAAATGTGATATAAAGGGTATTTAACCCTAGAACACTAAACCCAACTTTTGTCAAACCATCACTAAACCCGGGTATATTTTACCTGATGCAATATATTCCATAAAAAACATACAAAAGTACAGCAATACATGGCAATTTCAGGTACTCAAACTACTTTAATATTTCTACATGAAATTTCACAAAGAAAATTAAAAATAGATCATGGGGACATGAGAATGGTCCAGTTGGGGGTAAAAAAGAAAAAGAAAAACAGGCATGTATACCTTCTATATGTCACTGAGCATCATGAAGCTACCCACACCCACTGCAGACATCAGCAACAATTATGAAAATCACATGAACAGAATTGCCCGGGTGAAAATCACCTGGGTTTAGTATTCTAGAATATTCCCCTTGTTGTTAAGAATAAATGCCTATAAATATAACCTTCCTTTTCACCTTCTAACAAAGATTAGTATGTTATAATATTGTCACTGTCGGCGGTGGAAACCTTGTATGTCCAAAACCTTTAGTTTTCAGGAAATGGAGAACAAAAATATCCTTTGTATCAATAGATCCAATGTAGTTATTTAGTCACAAGCTCTTGTTAATACTTTTCATTGGTTTATTAAAACCCACAGACAGACGTTGTGAGCTTGCCAATTGGCTATTTCCGCAACTGTTGCACAACACTGTCACAGGACAAACTATAAAATAGGGCATTCATTTACTTATTTTTAAAACAAAAAGATGAAATATGGAGATAGAAGGTTTTTGCCTGACAGCAAAGATATATTTCATATAATCTTCTATAGACAAACATCTTGGACTGACTTGATGTCTCATTCCAGCACTTCATTCATTCCATTAGAAGCAAATAAACTGAACAGTACATTTGTTTGATGACCAAAGCTATGAAAAAAGGAGGCACTTTTAAATAATATTTGTTATTGTTAGCCATTGACATTTTTTTATTTTCTTTGAAAAGTATTTTTGTGTTTGATGTCTCTGGATTTATTCTTCACTTGAATAAATTGAATAAAAGTTATTTTTAGCACATTGTTTACATTATTACATATTATATCTTCATTTTGGGGTTTGTGGGGTCTTCATTTAACATGTGGCATGGACATGAGTAATTATGACTTTTTTACTGGGGACAGTTCTAGTTTTGAAAGATGGTAGGGATTCACACTTTGTGTGCGTGTGTGCGTGCGTGCGTTACCTACAGGTGGCAGCATACAGTAAGTAACATTTTGATATTCTCATGTGTTGAATATTAACCATCACCATTTGGCCAAATATAATGAATAGAGTGGGGGAAAGGCCGCCTTATGGATAAAGTCAATTTTATGGCCAATTAAAATACATTTTAATATTAATTCTTCTAGCAATGCTTTACCCAATACATATGGGCACCATGTTGAAACATCAGATACATTTGATGTTATAGTACAGAAAGAAACAAATGTAAAAGTGGAAAAATGGAAATTGGGGAATATGTTGTGAAATAAAAAGTCAGAAAACTGGAATGTGGGAAAATGCCTTATTTTTACATTTACAAGGGTTGTGACTGTCACACTCAAAGGGTGAGACATGGCAGCCCTCAGTTACATTTAATTATTTCCCTTGACTGATGATTAATTTTGCACTTGTTTTGTCCATGTGATATGAACTGGACAACAAAAACAATGTTGAAGTTGATAATAATTTAATAACATATATTTTATTATCAACGTCAACATTATTATTATAAGAGAAAACTAAGTATTCAGTTACAGAAGTTGACTACCGGTATACATCATTTCCTTCTTTAGTTTTGTGTAGATCATGAAGTGAAAGTAGAGTAGTAGGCCTAGACACTATGACCGCTATGATCATCATAGGACACTGCTTCACTTCACTTGAGTGTGCAGCAGACAGCTGTCACCTGTCATATTAATTCCTGTGAGAAATTTCTTTTTTTCTTATAACGCAATTTGATATGAAAATTATGAATGTTATTTGAATTAGTCAACAGACAACTGTAAGCTAGTAATGTAAGCTGTATCGACCTCCACCATGAAATGCGTCCTTTTTGCCCGTTCCGAGCACATGGTAGCTTGACCAGGGTTTGACCTACTAAACTGGTAAACTCTGCACATTACTGATCCAGTCTGGGTCAGACCCAGACTCGACCGGATACGGAAACGGACTGTGCATATAGTGTAGTGCAGAGCCAATAAGCCATAGGGGCCATATTAGATGGCTCTTGTGTAGTGTATTGTGGTTGAACAAGACCGGATCTGAGTAGGTATACTGAACAGAAGGGGAGTTAGCCATAGGAGTTTGCTCACGGTTACGCGGCGCCGGCAAAAAAAAAAGAACCGATCTACAACAAGCTCACAAAGCGTCAAGCGATGGGGCGTGAGCTTGTAGATCGTCTATCTTTGCGGTGCGCGGCGCTGGACGCGCAACCAACCAATCACCCTTTTATCTCGTCATCGTCGGTGAAAGTAAAGTAGGCTACTTGGGAGGAGCTAAATAAGGGCATGATCGACCATGAAAGCTGGTGGTCGAAGCCTGGAGAGGGACACTTCTTCTTGTTCTGCTGAGACCACCAGACCAGCAGCACTCCGGGGGTCCGCGGATCCCAAATGCTCGGTCCTCCTCCTCCGCCAGAAGGGGCCTGTTTTTCTGCGGCGATCATGATTAGATCTCCGGTCGAGTCATCATCGCCCTCCGCTCCGTGTTTTCAGCGTGTCATTGTTGTCAATAAGGTGTTTTATTCTATACGCGCTTAACCGTTAGTGTTTAAGGATAGACCTCCTCTTTATGAAGAGGACAACGCTGTTGTCTTTTTCAAACAATAGCCTGTTATTCTGTATTTTTCGGTCTTTGGCGCATGCGACGTCGTAAAAGGAGGAGCACCTTATTATTGGATTATTATTATTATTTATTATTATTATAGAGGGGAGCGGAATCGAATATATAGAGAGGACAAGAGACTGAGGAAACACAGCAAACATGTTCGATGCGAAAGGGATCCCGTTTATTCTTCTGGACCTGGCATGTCTAATTCTAGGTATGTATATTGAAATGCTTCTTGAGAGAGCCTTCTCCAGCCAGCTGTCATTGCATTGACATTATTATGTGCGGTCACGTGAAGGGAGTGGTGGACTCTACAGCCAGGCCATGGATTATCAATATGTAAATATTGAATGCAAAACGTTCTGGGCTGCTTTGTGTACGCTTTGCACATATTTGTATTTGTGACTGATGATGTTATGTCATAAAAAAACAGCCCATGATGATGTATGCCTTATTTATAATTGGTTTCTATTGACATAGAGTCTAATAGAAACCAATAGTCCAAGTCTGACTGTCCTGTGCATATCTAATTTGAGGCGTGCTGCTGCTGCTTTGGTCCTAATTGACCTGATGTTTTACATGAAATACAATTTGTTCAAAATGTCCCCTTTTTTACATACAAAAGAAATAAATAGCTTTTCACCCCCTCTTTTTCCTTTAGCCCTAGATAATATAATAGCCTAGAGATAAGTAGTCTAAATGTAACTTGTGTTAAAGTAAATAAATATGAAATATAGCCTACATTAATGATAAATGGTATGCTATATAAATACTGGGATAAAATAGTAGTAAGTAAACAACAACTCAAATAAAGTATTGTGTTACAACACTATTGTGTTGGGATACTAAATTAGTATAACTGCTGGCAGTAGTCTATAACTAGTTATACTAGTTATACTGCTAGGATACTAAAACACTGATATCATAGCTGATATAAACCAGAAGACTGCCTTCTGATATTCATATCACAGTAATTGTTTAGCTATAAAATAATTATTTTGTCTACTATAAGCTACATCACATTGGACATAGTAACGGAAGTAACTAGAACCTCTAGAAACAACTATATTTACAATGTTTTAATTGTTTTGTAGTGTTTATTTTGAGCACTGCAATGATAAACGATAAATGATCAATAGTGATGTATTTCAAGGAGCGATCCTAAATTAGTTTCTTATGTCATCTGAAAATTGTTGTGCATTTTCTCATGTTCATTTTGGGCTAAATGTGACAAATATTAGGCAAGCTCAGAGCACACTAGTGGGCCTGAACTGTTACCAACTGTCACCATATATTCACAGAACTGTAGGCAATGTTTTGAAAACCATAAACCTGCACTGTCACTCAACCCAGCCCACATGACTCATGTAACTACGATTCATGTAACTACATGCCTATTAATTAGTCTGAAAACATCTCTGTTTGGCGTCAGCAGTCATAAACACTTATCGTTAAGTTATTATCAAGATATGTACTTTATGTATAGCTAAGGTTAGGTACAAAATAAATACTTAACCATAAAGCAAGAAGTTCAGTGTAATTACACAGCTGGTAGGTCTACATGTCATAGCTTTGACAGCTCGAGACCGTTTCAGACGCTTTGCATATATGATTTCAACATATGAATTATTGTATTTTAAATGCATCCCTTGCTTTTATAATCATCCCGTCTATTTCCAGTTGTATTCGACACACAGGCATTCATTGTCTCCAGGGTTTTAGTCTGATATTTTAATCGTATTATGTATGATGGAGACTATGACTCATGAAGCTACAGCTGTCTTCACCACACTAGACTACTATACTCTTACAATCCAGAGGGTTAATTTAACTCTGAGACTGTACAAATGGAACCAAATGGACATGTAAGGGTCCATGTGGTTCCATTTGTACAGCCTGTTAATAATAATAAGTTAATAATAACTATTGGCCATCTCACAATGCAGCTGTTCAGATGACTGATGATGAAGTAGACCTACGTTCAGAACACCATTCATTATAGTCAGTTTCCTCTCAAGAGCCATGCTTCTGTTCTGCCAACCTTAGCTATACTGTACCCCATATTGATGCTGTATGGTGCGTGTACTGTGTGCACATGTGCATGCGTGTGTTCAGTCATGCTTTTATTTGATGTCTTTCATTGTCTTTGGTTTTGTTCCTATTTTCTATGAACATGCACTGTTTCCTGATGGAAGTGCATGTCTTCATGTTCATTGTTGATGTCCTGCTAGGAGCTTCACACCATCACATGAACGAACTGCTGCGATCCTTTCCCGTCATGCTTTGCATGTAGTGATAACAAAGGGGTAAATGAGGCAAGCCAACCAGGCATAAGACAGAAGCATTACGCTCAGACTTTGGACTGTCAAAACCACTTAGCGTGATTTGCTATCTTTATGATGTTTTTCTATAGGCGGTACCTAAAGACCACAGCACTCTGCACCCTTCCACCCATGCAGTGAAGGACCTTTCAATGTATATTCTCTCAGGACCCGACACAGGACCTTTGCACACTCTCTGGATTAAATGAACAGAACACTAAGGATTTCACCGTGTGAAATCCCTTACTCTGATGTTACTGTGTCACAAATAGATAATGATGTCACACATAGATGATAGTGCAAAGCAACAACAGCTTCCCTCAGCGATGTTCTGCGTTAAGGCTCACCATTGACCTGGCTGCATGGGGGGAAAGCATTGATGTTTCTCTCATTTTGGTCTACTGTAGTATTTACATTTGTTTGTTACTTGAAATATTCTACAACATGAGACAGAACTGAAGCATGTTACTCCAGTCCTTTGGGAAGCTGTTTATTCTGTGCTTTGTTGTTCTGACCTGTAACCCCTCCGCCTCCCCCCCACCTATTGACTCCCGCCTTTAACCCGTCGTGACCTCTCCCTCCACAGGGGGTCTGCCTCTGGCGGCGTTTAACCTGGGTAAGATCCGCCCCTTCCAGAGCGGGTTTTACTGTAACGATGACAGCATCAAGTACCCTTTCCACCACAGCACAGTCACCTCCACAGTGCTTTACACTGTGGGCTTCACCCTGCCCATTAGCTGCGTAAGTAGACAAGAGTGTAGGAGTTCGACGACAGTTCACATTTGTTTGCCGCACACAGAGCTCACAGAGCTGGCAGAAACGGCAACATTCCTCAAATCATGTTCTGACCAGAAAGGAGACAGCTGGCTGCTATCTTCACCAACCAACAGCTGCATAATGGTCGTTACAACGGGTCAGCTGTCCCCGTTCTAGCCAGAGATGTCTAATAATGTCCTGCTCTGTCATGGTGTGATAAATGACACAGTCTACAGATGACATGATTGCTGAGGAGTTCCACCAAGATGTTTTTTGGGTTATGTACAAAAATGCATAGATGTGCAAAGGAAGATGTCCACTTAAAAACAAATAATGCATCCATCTGTCCATTTTCTTTTTTGCCAATACTCGTCGTCATCCAATTTAGCTGGCTCCACAAACGTTGGATCATAGCCATAGATCAATAACAGAGAGTGAGACCACTCTCTGGTTTAACTCCATTTCGCCCAGTTAATGGGGCCTTGCAGGGACGAACAGTACAGCGATGTTCTGCATTTTGGATTGGATGGAATGAATGATAAATAGCAGTAATTGTACCCTCTTTAGTTGTTGTTGCGGTATTGGCTGCAGTGGATTTGCACATTCACTTGTAGATTAGAATTTGTCCTTTTTTTTTTTTTTTACAAATCCCGTTCAGTCCAGGAAGCAGTTAGTGGTTAACCCATGGGAAAGCATCTGTGTTACTTTAGAACCACCTTAAGCATTATTTTATTCTTTGGCTATTCGAAAATACCAGATATACAAGCTCACAGTGTGGCAGGAAAGTCACGAGATGTGAGCTTTTCTTTTTTAAACGTGACATCCTGTGCAAATCTTTGAATATAATATATTCTTAAAGCTATTTTTCTTACTCAAATCTTTTCTTCTAGGGGTCCCTGGAACAAAATATGTTGAGATGGGGCCCGCGGCCAGTTAAATATAATTTTGGGGGTCCTTCTTGAGCATATATATATATAGATATAGCACCATGTTTTTCAGAAAATTGTTAGGATTTGTTGTGATTTTAAAATTGGGGTGGTGGGTGAGGATCCGTCAAGTTGCAGGTGCAGAGAACATATGCCAACACAGCAAGTATTACACATATCGTCTAAAGTTTATTACACACACAGAGAAATATCCTACTATAAATGCGCCACGTCTCTGTCTGTCTGCGTGCGTGTGTGTGTGTGTGTACGGTTGTAATGCATGTAACTCGAGAACCGTTTGACCCACCGACTTCACATTCGACACACGCGTTCCACACCCCCGCAGGGAGTGCAGTGCCAGGTATCAAGTTGGTCGGACCCACAGTTATGGTTTTGTAGAATGGCCATGGGTCTTTACGGGTTAAATGCCTAGCTCAGGGACACTTGGGAGTCTTGGACACATGCTGGGAGGACTTGGGGAGACCAACCGATGACCTTCCAATCCTATTCTCTAACCACTGGTTGATTTATTCATGAAGACCAACCAAATGAGGAAGTACCAAAGTTTACTGGCCATAATCCTAACTCTATGGCCATAATAAATGGGTGTAATATCACAAATACTTCAAAGGCTATGGCGCGCTAAGAGATTGTTATGAACATTAAAGGAACATCCGCACACAAAAAAATAATAATAATAAACCTTTTCGAGAGTGTGGATGTTTTTCTCATTATATCAGCCACTGTGGTCAAGTAGCTTGATTGGCGCATTGATCTCTTATACAGACTCAAAGCAAATATTGCCTTATTAGTGGATATAAAGGTGATATGATCATTATTTAAAAAAATATATATATATATATCGTTCCACTGATTGAAAATACATTGGGAATGAAATTAACAAAATGTTAATTTGTCAATTACTTGCTGAACTGATCTGAATTGAGCAGCAAGTTCTACCGCCTCCATCCTGCTTTGTGCAAAAACAGCTGGAATTCAGGATCTGTTTGGTTAATAACTGGGACAGAAAGTGCTGCTGGCACTCATCGTATTATCGTGTGTGCGTGCGTGCGTGTCTGTTTCTGGCTATTGTCTACTGCCTAATAAGTATACAAGAGTTCAGCCAGTGTGTGTGCGGTTTAATCCCTTGTGTCAGGGTTGCTGTGCGGGGTTAAAGCTCTATCCAGGTTATCCACAGACCCTAGTATAGGATATCTTTGGCAAATAATGTGCATTTTGGGGCTCCTATTTGACTAAAAGTTAGATATGATTCTCACATCATCTGGTAGCTCCACTGTTATGGATTTGAGAGTATAAAGTTAAGAGGGAGGACGTCACTTTGCATCACTTGCTAGAGAATTGCCCTAGCCTGCCTGCCTGCCTGGTTGCCATAGTTACACAATGTATGATAGCAAACCACAGCTGTAGATACATGGTTTGATGAGAAAACAGGAAGTGCAATTGTTTGTATTTATGTGTTACATTGGTTCAAACATACACAAAACATAAATATTTTGAATATTTAAAGTTACTTTAACCACTCTTACGTTGCGGCCTATAACATTTATAAAGACATGCTCAAAATAGGGATGCCAGGGTGAAAGTGTTTTAATCGATTAAAACCGGAAAAGCAGCTGTTTCTTTTTTGATTTTTTGCGTGGGATATTCAAAAATAGCAGACGTACAAGCTCACACCGCATCACTTCATGTTGCGCTGCGAGCTTGTACATTCATTGGAAAAGAATCTTGAAAGAATGATTACTACTGATTTTTAGAAGGCATTTTGTAGAATCGTCCCTCGGGGCTCAATGAGTTAAAGATTAAAGTCTGTCAGTTTGCCAAAGGGAAGAGCAATGGTCACACACAGTAAACTCCGTGGGAGAGAGATGAAGATAGAGAAAGTAGTGGTCAGTCTGTTAAAGAGCAGATAAAGTGAGTGTGTAACACGAGAGCGTATCAGACACACAAGTACAGGTAAAGCCCCCTGAGCAGCTGAAACACAGCCTGGGTCTGTTAGTGAAACACCACCTAGAACCACACTGTCCTCCATAAACTCCTCCATACAGGACAACATGCTGGAACACAGCCCTGGGTCTGTTAGTGAAACATCACCTAGAACCACACCGTCCTCCATAAACTCCTCCATACAGGACAACATGCTGGAACACAGCCCTGGGTCTGTTAGTGAAACATCACCTAGAACCACACCGTCCTCCATAAACTCCTCCATACAGGACAACATGCTGGAACACAGCCCTGGGTCTGTTAGTGAAACATCACCTAGAACCACACCGTCCTCCATAAACTCCTCCATACAGGACAACATGCTGGAACACAGCCCTGGGTCTGTTAGTGAAACATCACCTAGAACCACACCGTCCTCCATAAACTCCTCCATACAGGACAACATGCTGTATGTATGTGCTTTTCAACCCTTTTCATATCATGGCCCATTCCTTTTTCGGCATTTGAGCCACCTACAACCATTTATAAGATTTAGCCACAATTCCATGCTGAATTGATGTGGTACGATAGGAGAGATAACAGACGTTGATCAAAATAACTACATTAAATCACTTTAACATTATCTAATTGTGCAGACTTCTTGTCAATTAAGTAATGCAGATGTTTAACAATGATTTCACCTCACCAGCGAAAATCCAGACTATGTATGTACTGTGCACAAGTGTGTACCGGTATACTAGTGTTTGAGCTAGTTATATTCCCTTTATTTGGTTGTTGTTCACCACGCTACTGTACAACCTCATCCAAGTGGAAACTCTGAAGAGCCCAAAGGTGTATTTTGGGATATGTATAAAACACTATATATTTTGTGTCTGCCTGTATGTGAGTTTGGGATTTTGGGCTTTCTATAAGCTATAACACCCACTTCTGGCCAATGTCTAAATGTGTGTTGTCCTGCTATCACTAACCATACTGATATTAACCTCTCATTCCTCCTGTTCCTGGAAGTCAGGAAGGACCCGCCTGCCTGCAACCTTCCTGTTTCCTGGGTATTTCTCTAAGTCTAGCTGACCCATGCATGTTTTAAAGCTGCAATCCGCAACTTTCATGTCCAATCCAGGATCTGAACCTGGATCCCTCGAACGAGCGGCAACTTGCCCCGTTTGGGCAGAGGATGAATTAAATTGTGAGCTTCACACAATACCACTTGTCAACCAGTAGTGGTCCTATCCAACACTATACATTTCTCAATAGAAGAGCAGGTAGACCTACAACCACTGTATTGTCTTAATTACATTGTATTGGAAGAAAAAGCTCCAGCACACTAATTATTCCTTGATGGAAACATTGTATTAACACACTCTACCATAAAGTACACATTGGTCAAAATAAAAACGTGGACAATGAAAAAAGTGGTTGGATGGCAGCTTTACTAAATCTCTGACGTTGGTCTTTGTCTTTTTGCGTCTCAGGTTCTTCCTCCATCATGTCTTCACAAACAGCGGTGTTGCGTCATGTTCGTGATCTTATCATAACCTGTATTTTCTTTGTGTTTCTCTCGTTGCTTCCCTGCTAGCCGGACTCCCGTTTGCAATACTCACAGTGCGACACAAACCTTTCGTCCGGGGCTTTTTCTGTAGCGATGATTCGATCAAGTACCCCCTTAAAGATGACACCATTTCCTATCAGTTGTTAGGGGGCATTATGATTCCAGTCACAGTGCTCACTGTAAGTGCATCTGTTTTGTTTTGTGATAATATAATAATAACACCTCTGTCCTCCCCCCCCCCTTTTATTGGCTCCTATTTCATTTATCTTTGGCTTTCATTCCAGTGACCCTCAACCTTTATAATCAGAAGGACCACCAGTTTGATATCCATTTAGGACACGGATCCCCATTTCATAGTTTCTTATCTCTGGGACCCCAATCCTCCTTATTTTGACTCAGGGGCTGTACAAATTGAACCAAATGGACCCCATTTGTTCAGTATCGGGGTTACAGACCCCTAACTCGCCAAGGACCCCACGTTGAGAACCACTGTTCTCCATTTATGTCATTCCCTTCCTTTATCAATCTGTTGACCTGGTGACAATCTGTGTTGCTAAGAAGCCATTTGTGGATTTCGTTTGCAAAAACGAAAGTAAATAACCTCTTGCTTAGAAAGTGGTCAGAGTCCTCTGGGTCTGAACCAACATTTGTGTCTAAGCAAACACAGTAGTACACAATAGAACTTCCCTATGTCTGTACTTATTCAGAAAGAGTTCTCTTGATGTTAATCCTGGATTCCAAATGATGTCTAGTACCATAGGCCTAGATAATAACCAAAGAGAAGAATGAACACAAAAGACTGTCCGTCTGAACATGCACGTAGACACTCAAGCCACACGTTACTCATAAAATTACAGGATGACGTGCCAAAGCACAGTGTTCATTATCAACAATCCAAGCGGCTTCTTTAATGTCACGTTTTAACTTTATGAATAGAAAACAGAGCATGTGTAATTATTATAATTATAATAATTTAGTCCCCTTTTGATGTCGGGGTTAGTAGTCATCCTAACTATTAGGAGCAATGTAGTCTCAAGACTAAAGACTGTTGGAGACAAATGCTTCTGTAACACCTACATCATGCAGTCTGTTACAATACATTGGAAGTGCTGAAACAGTTAGATGTCCGCCTCACCCCCCACTTCCATTTAGTCGCATAAACTTGTACTATGGTTAATCAAAAGTAGTCGAAGCATAATGACCTAGGTTGCTGCTTATCTATTTTAAAATATATCTTCGTGAATGGAATCGACAAACGATGACAACTTCCTTTGTACGGCATTCAGGGGGCGTAATTATAAAGCATTCGACAGTTGTGGAATAGTTTTCTGGCTTGTGAGACTAGGAAGTGGCAGGGAAGTGCCATTAATAAAATGATAACCGGAAAAGCATCTGTGTCATTTTAGATTTTAGCAATATATATTGGATATTAAAAATAGCATTTCGTGCTACGCTATGAGCTTGTAGATTTTCTATTTTTGAAAAATCGTAAACATTTGTGATAGGGGTCCGCGACCAAATACATATCACTTTGGGCACCACTGATATAGCAACATGTTTTTCAGAGAACTGTTAGGATTTAGAAGCCTTTTAAAAAATCTGCCCCAGGTCCTAATGGGTAAATACAGCGCCAGAGGAGCAATTATGGATTATGTCTCTTGCTCAGGTACACTTGGACACATAGACTGGACGTACAGGGGTTGACGAACTGGTGACCTTCTGATTACCAGACGGCCTTGGCTTCCACTCACCTACAGCCATCGATAATTAATGTATAATTCATCTCCTTCAACAACTTCTCTGTTGCAAATTGTATGACGCAAATGTACCTCTGACGGAAACTTCTGAATACATTAATTGTGTCATACAACTATCAATTATCCACCCTGTGGTTGATGCCAGGAGTGTGTCATCAACTCCTAGTGGATAGAGTGAGCCCTTCAGACTGATTGCATTAGAAATGTTGCAAAACAAACTTTTAGTAATCAATGTCCTCAAGGACTTGGAAACAGTAACGTTTTCTAATGAGTTTCATATACATGCGCGTGCATGAGCGCACACACAAATACTGTATGTAAAGTAGGTAATGTTTCAGCTTGAACTGGATCTGCTTTGAAAAATACCTATTCTTTCCCCCTTTCCGTTTTGTTTTTAATTTTGTAATTTAAGTGGACATCATCCTATGACCATCTATTCATGTTTTCAGTTCAGGAGTATTTACACTAGCAGGGTAATAAAAGTGTAATAAAAGTTTACAGGTGAAGATTAATATTCAGGTGGGCACTCCTCTAAAATGTAATATGTCACATAGTTTGTTCCTTCTAGTTGTTCCTTTTCCACATAAGTTAATTCATAGTCATACCCCATTACCCATTGACAATAATTACCATTATCAGTTACAGTATATGATTTCAGAAACAATGTAAGAAAGTACCAACTTTGTGGATATTTAGAACATAAAACAAGAACACAAAATATATATATATGTATTTGCAGAGACTATGTTGTCAGAGACTGTCATCAATTATGTTTAATTTCTATTAGATTTATATTTTGATATTTCATACTTTTCTTTGTTGTACTGAGAGCAATCAAAAAGTTAAACTGTGGTTGCAAGCCGTCGCTGTTGGCCAGGAACCCTTGTATCTACATAGTTCATTATGTTTTTTACATAAATGAACACAAACATAGCGGATATACAAGCTCACAAGCTTGTAAGAAAGTGGTTAAGACTGTCTTTAAGAGATTGATTTGTGACTAAATAATAACTACATTGGAACTCAGGTTCTTTTTTCCATTCCTGAAAAGATCTTTTGTTAATTATTTTACATACAAGGTTTCCCCACACAGCAACGAAGAGTACTTGCCCAATAATTTGATTCTTTGCTCTTCATACTGTCCAATATTTGTTAACTAACCTATACCTCTGTATCCGTATCTCCCTTACCTACAGATGATCTTTGGGGAGTGTCTTTCAGTTTACCTAAAGCGCATCAAATCCAAGTCGTCTATCACCAACAGCTATGTGGCATGTGTTTACAAAGCTGTTGGTACTTTCCTGTTTGGCGCTGCAATGAGCCAGTCGCTCACTGACATAGCCAAGTATTCTATTGGGCGGCTCAGGCCGCATTTCCTGGATGTTTGCAAACCGGACTGGAGCCTAATCAACTGTACGGCAGGGTACATCGAAAACTTTACTTGCACCGGAAACACCAGGATGGTCAATGAGGGCAGGTATGTTTCTGGTTCTCTGTGATGTACATTTGTATGCAGGTAGCCTATGCACTTTCTTTAGAGTAGAGTTATAGAGTTATAACCACATGAACCCTCCCCTATTCTGGAGGGCGAACATTCGGCAAATAGACAATCTACAAGGTTTGGAAAACCTACACATACAGTAGTTGGGGCTAGAATGTACTGTATATAGACTGTTGTTCCAGTGTGATCTGGTGCAGATGTACTTCTACACCCTGGCCTGCATGGACACATCACTGATCAGACCAACCTGTTTATGTTTGAGCTGTTGCACAGTCCACAACCAAGCTTGTGAGACTGGCACCCAAACACCTTCTGGTGGAACCGGGATACCTCATCAAAGTATACTATTACTAACATACTGAGAAGAAAATCTAGGGGTCTAATACTAATTCATTTTATATTCGGTGAGGACTCTTGGTTCATGTTATGTTGAAGTATGGCTACCGTATAGTATAGTACTATATACTCTGGTCTAACCGTGTCTGCTAATCATAAAATAAATAAAGGCTGCGAGAGAGTGTAAGGTAACATGCTCCAGTCTGGATCGTCTGACTGTAATGTGAGCTCTTCATGGAAGAAAAGGTACAGAGGTCAGAAGAGAATGTTATGCACATCAGTGGTTCTCAACATGCGGCTCGGGCCCCCCAGGGGGGTTCCCAGATGAGATGACAGTGAAGTGACAGTTTAAGGACTTTTAAGATCGCTTTAATACCTAAAACGAAAGAAAGCAAGAAAGAAAGTAAGAAAAGGGGGGTTCTCAGTTCAGATTATCTTGGGGGTTCACGGCCTGAAAAAGTTTAGCATTACATCAAACCTTGTCTCTTTCGACCTAAGTAAAGTATGCGTGTAGTGTGTGTGGGGATGACTAATTTATCGGTCACACCCAGCTCCGAGTCTTAATTAGACCATCACCCACCCTACTCCATAAAACAATACAAGAAAGAGAATGTGACGTCAAAGTTGAAAGTAATAATGGGCGAACCTCACAAGATGGTGCTTCCTGTCCTAACAAGTATTGGAATTGTAGGAGATGAGTTGGCTCGGTAAATAGTTGATCAGCTACTTATACATTTTTCACCTACCAGTATTTCTTATATTATTATTATTATTATGTAATTGAATCTCTTTATCTTTTCATTTTTTAGGTAGTATTAAAAGTCCTTAAATTGTCACTTTACTGTCATCTGGGGAGCACCAAACATCATGCGGGGAGCCGGGGACGGCGATATGTTGAGATCAACTGTGGTAGAACACTGAGTGCTAATGTGGTTTCACTTGCTGATACAACCTGAGACAGTTTAATTGACCACACACACGCACATATTGGTGCACCAAGTCTGTAGGGTGCCATGTCATAGCCCAGACTTATTGGGTCTGCTGCTTATGTGTAGCCCAGACTTATTGGGTCTGCTGCTTACGTGTAGCCGAGACTTACTGGATCTGCTGCTTGTATGTACCTACTACCTACATACTTTTGTATACTTTGTTAGGCCTGCAGATCAAATCCGCTACCACAGAGATGGTTTAGAGGTCTGGCTGGTGTTGTGTCATTGTGTTGTGTCATCATTGGGTTGTGCTACTGTGGTCTCTTGGGTCTGACTGGTGTCTCTCCACCAACACTAAACATGAATATTGCATCTACTGTATACCCAGTGCATTGTCTTTAACAGTGTTGGAAAAGTTGCTAAAAAACTGTAAAATATTAAAGGTATATTCAGTGATTTCACTTAATTCAAATATCACTTATTTTTTTGTTTTGTTGTGATAATCCTCCCTACTATAGAGTGTGCTGGCCATATAAGGAGTTCCTCCCTGTCCCCAGTTAACCCCTGGGGGTCAAAAAACCTTAGGTTTCGTTTTTGACTCTCTATCCTGATTGGACGAAAGGCTGGGTCCCACAGCCAAAAACGAAACCTAAGGTTTTTTGAGTGAAATCACTGAATATACCTTTAATTATTGTTAAAGTAATATTATTACTTTACATATTACTCCCTGACAAAAGTAACTACCGGTAGTTACGTTTTGTCTCTCGCCCCCAGTAATTGCATCTTTTGTCCCCAAAAGTCTCACACTACGCAGTTTGTTCCGGACTGCATTGGTGCAGTTTTGTCATGACATAATCACAAAAAAGGAAAGGAAGAGGAAAGTCTAAAGCACAAGTTGTCAAGTCCAGTTGACATGATAGGGTCCAGGATGCTGGAAGAGGGGACAGGGAGAAGCATGATGATTATAGAGCCTATTTCACTGGCTCATTTCACAAAAAATAAACGAATAAAGATTACACTAATTTGACAGTGATTACATCACACTTCAAAATGTAATATACATAATGAATATGGTATATTATTATTTACACACATTCAAACGGCATACCCTCCCACACATGTGACCCTCGCTCTCACACACACTCGCAACTCTCTCTCATGTGAGAGTCAAGACAGCAAAGAGCAGATGATCTATTCTGTTTTGTCTATATAATCTATTATACATTACAGTGTGTACTGTAACTTTTAGCATGAAGCTAGGCAGTAATGGAAAGATGACTTAGTTTGGCCCTAAAGCCCTAGAGGCTATATTGTATCTGTCTGACACAAATACTTTTGTTACCACTGCAGTATTTGTATAGAGCAGTGTTTCTCAACCTGGGCCTAGGCTTCTCTTGCCAACAACTAATGGCCAAGAAGGTAGAAGTGAGTATTTAGTCACAACTTGTTGATAGCTGTACTAACGATACAAGAGAAACAAGACCAGCGGAAGCAGCTTGTGTCGCAGATCTCGAGGGTACTCGAATGACCCTCGCTCTCACGCACACTCGCAACTCTCTCTCATGTGAGAGTCAAGACAGCAAAGAGCAGATGATCTATTCTGTTTTGTCTATATAATCTATCTATTATACATTACAGTGTGTACTGTAACTTTTAGCATAAAGCTAGGCAGTAATGGAAAGATGACTTAGTTTGGCCCTAAAGCCCTAGAGGCTATATTGTATCTGTCTGACACAAATACTTTTGTTACCACTGCAGTATTTGTATAGAGCAGTGTTTCTCAACCTGGGCCTAGGCTTCTCTTGCCAACAACTAATGGCCAAGAAGGTAGAAGTGAGTATTTAGTCACAACTTGTTGATAGCTGTACTAACGATACAAGAGGAACAAGACCAGCGGAAGCAGCTTGTGTCGCAGATATCGAGGGTACTCGAATGATGACGACGACTAACGATATGAGGTTATGGTGGTGCAGGTTCCTAGCCCATAGTGCTGTCCGGATTCTGTACATCTCTTGATGAATGAAGAAGATAGCAATGTGAAACCCAAACCCAACATGAATGCCTAACCAATCTGTGCCAGGCAGTGGCACCCCCCACAGTGGAATGGTGCCTTACTAGTTACTGCATCAATGTGTACTGTAATATTATACCCCAACGGCCCAACCCCTGTGTGTGTGTGCACTTGCGTGTGTGTGTGCACGCGTGCGTGTTTATGGGAGTAACCAGTCTGGTCCTGTCACTAGTCTATACATAGACAGCGCTGCACACTGCTTCTTAAATAAACAGGAAGTAACTACAGTCTACACCCCACTGCATTATTCAGAGACATAAACACACTAACTCTTCCATGGACCCCATAGCCTGGATATGGGTGTGTCAGAGTGCATAAGGTGTCAGGGTGCATAAGGGTGTGTCAGAGTGCATAAGGGTGTGTGTGTGTGTGTTTGTGGGGGGTGCGTGAGTGTTCATGAATAGGTTATGGTCCTTTCACACAGTACACACATCTTCATTGGCACTTGCCATTGCCTGTATATTTTTTATCCCACGATTTTGTAACCCATTTTTCACCCCTGTGTCAATCATCTAATGTGATCCTGGGCTCTACACACCCTCCGCCAACCTGGGGAGAGCAACGGACTTAACTCATGCTTCCTTCATGCTTGAGTGTCCAAGTTGCCCCATTTACACCTGACAGGGGGGAGTTTCCCTGGTTGGACGTAGCGCGTGGAAGGAACACGTTATTCCAACCAGTTCCTTTCCCCTCCATCAGGCGCCCCGGCTGGCCAGGGGGAGGCAGTTTAGAGACCAGGATTACTGCATGTTTTTGTGAGGGTACCTACCCTAGGGGACACGGGGAGAACATGCAAACTCCACACAGAAAGGCCCTTTCGCCAACCCCGCCTTCGGGTATGGGCACTGATGACGCGGAGGAGGAAACACGCCACCAGCACCCACAGCGCCCCGAGTACTGCCATTGCAGTCTATGCGTTTCCTTTTTTAAAGGCCTGTCAGGAAGTCTTTGTGGTGTTTTTGTAGAACAATGGAACAATAGCTGTAATGAATTATTATCTTTCAGTTCCATTAATTGGTCTAGGCTCCTGATGGATTAGATTTTTCTTCAAGATAAGACCCAAAGTCCAAAAAGATGTCCTCCTTTCTAACATATCAGGAAATTGCAATGTTTTTTATAATGATTGACAGATGCAATTATGACAGGTAAATCGTGGAGCAAATCCATAGGTTAACAGAGGGCGAGTGTGACACGCATTGGCGTCCATTCGTTCAGTTGTCAAAGATGGTCAAGTTGTCACCCTTGACTTCTGGGTGAAAGGCGACAGCTTGACACAAGACTTTAGTTACACAATACCTCATAGTAAGAATTATATGACAGGACATGATTCAAAATGTTACACAATAAGCTGTTACACGATAATTGATAAAGCAGGCCTATAAGCTCCCTTTACTGCATGTGTTGTAATTGATTTTATATATATATATATATACACATACATATGATCAGCTAAGATGGGTCTGTAATATCATCTCTGCCGGGTGGAAACCTCCAAAACTGTTACTTTTCAGGATTCAAATTCAAAACTAGCAGATCTACAAACTCAAATTGTGAGCTTGTGGATCTGCTACTCAACAATGGGTTTAAGTGGTTATGTCACTACAGAGCCTTAAAACATATACCTTTTGATCTTGTTCTAGGCTATCCTTCTACTCTGGACACTCCTCGTTCTCCATGTACTGCATGCTGTTCTTGGCTGTAAGTATAAGAAACCTATGATTCATAGTTAGTGTGGTTGCCCTAACAGGGCCAGACTATTGTTATTGTAAATGAGCGATACTTTGCCGCACTACTCCTCCCACAGCCGCACACACTCGAGCCATATGTAAAATTGACCGGCTTCATCGGGAATCGTGTGCTTGTGTTTTGCTAAGAGATCCGTTGTATAGTTTAATTGATATTAATTAATTAGTCCTCCATAGACTTATAATGGGGAAATCGAAGACTAAATGTAAGTATTTTTTTTCCATTGGAGACCGTAAGCGGCATATTTACAAGACTTGGGAGGGAGGTTCATAATAATTATGAAAATTAATTGAAAAGGAATTACATCAGTCG
Organism: Protomyctophum parallelum; assembly: GCF_964188405.1. NCBI lineage: Eukaryota > Metazoa > Chordata > Actinopteri > Myctophiformes > Myctophidae > Protomyctophum > Protomyctophum parallelum. Next base: position 26,510,593 of record NC_139713.1, read on the forward strand.
GCCTCATGGTGGCGCTATAACAGCCCACTTATGTTTTTCCCTATAACTCTTGAACCGTAAGTCGTAAAATCTTGTTCCATGGATTCCTTGGGTCATGATGCATTTCCACAGGCCACGCCCATTCGTCAGGAAAGAAATTCCTGCTAATTTGAATTTTCTCCAAAACACACTTTTGGCTCCTCCTCCTACAGATTTTGTCCAAATCTCACAAAATCGGCACACATGATCTCCGGACCTATCCGATTAAAACACCAACTGCGGGAGGGGCCTATTGACTACTAGTTTATATTCATATTTGAATAGAAAAGAGAGGTCGCACACAATGCATCGCGACGCATCGTGAGCTTGTAGATCAGCTATTTTCAAATGGTCGAAATGTATATAGGGTTGAAGTGGTTACAGTAATGTATGTTTTTCTAATCAAAATGTAAATCTCCAAAGTAACTAGTAACTAAAGTTTTCAAATAATTGTAGTGGAGTAAAAGTACAAATGTTGGCTCTGAGATGTAGTGGAGTAGATGTAAATGTATTGGAAATTGGAATACAGTCAAGTAAAGTACAAATAACTCTAATTTTTTTTACTTAAGTACAGTATTTGAGTAAATGTACTTTCCACCACTGGGCTAACGGCAGGAGGATGAGTTAACAAAACGTCAACAAAGAGAGAAGTATATGACCAAGCTGTCCGTCTGATGACAAAAAAGATTACAGAAGAAAGGAGAGAGAAGTATGACTAAGACACAGAAGTGGTCAATGAATGTTATCCTCAACTTCATATTGACATCTGTTGTCTAGATCATATCTCACAGCAGGGCTGAATCATTCAGGCCGCGGTAGTCAAGTCATACACCCAGCCAGGCCACCCTATACCCACACATGTGTACGTTTGGATTACAAGCCATAGAGTATAGACAGAGTTGCGACATTGAGGGGGCAGAAAACAGCCTGGTCACGTGGTTATGTACTCACGCGAGCCCTATCGACTACAATACATTCCGTAAACTTCTGTATTTCATATCTCTGTATTTATGCCAAATATTGCGATATCGATACGTTATACGATATTACCGTTAAAATTTCATATTCTACATTTTAGTAGTAGTGTCAAAATCTCTTTTGTATTAGGTTTCAAAACAGGCCGTTTTCGGCCGTTTTTGTGCTGGGCCCTTACAATATTACTAGTTATTAAATCAATTTGTATTTTCTGGCAGATACGGTTTAAAGCCAAGAGGTAAAAAGACAAATGACTACTATCCAGCTCATAGATTAATAACTGCTAGGTGAGGTCAAATGTAAAATATATGAGAGCTATTGTATGCCAGTGCTCACCCCAGTTTGATGTCCCCATATATGGGGACTAAGTTGGCGGAGGGTGTGTAGAGCCCAGGATCACATTAGATAATTGACACAGGGGTGAAAATGGGTTACAAAATCGTGGGATAAAAAAAATTATATTAAAAAAAAAGTTTGAGCATGCAGGCCTTCCTCAGCTTTTCAAACACGTTTGTTTGAAACGTTGAGGAAGGCGTTTCAAACAAACTATATTAGGACATGGCATCTCTGTGCTGGGAGTCTTGTCAGACCAATTTTTTTTATTTATTAACCGTTACCATGTTTCTCTCAGCTGTACCTTCAGGCCAGACTCCAGGTTGAATGGGCCAGGCTCTTGCGACCTACTCTTCAGTTTTTCCTGATCGCTGCGTCGGTGTACACAGGACTGTCCAGGGTGTCCGATTATAAGCACCACTGGAGCGATGTGCTGACCGGACTGCTACAGGGCGCTCTTATGGCCATTCTGGTGGTAAGTAGGCCTGCTGAACTACTAACCAATTGAACCCTTGCATCCCTATTCTGAGGGTGAACATTCAGAGAAAAATCATTAACAATGACACACTATTCTGTCTCTCTACAGGTGTTTTGCGTATCCGACTTCTTCAAAACCAGAGTGGAGCCACAGAAGGAATCTGACATCCCCCATACAACCCTTCAGGAGTCCGCTACAAACGCAAACTTTGACAGCCCCAACTAAAAAGCCACACGGAAACAGAGATCAAACACTCTCTAGCCCTCATTTATTCTCATGTACTCTGCATGGACATACAGTATAGAGCATTGCTGATGGAGTATGTGTGTTGTAGTGCTTCATTGTCCTTGCTTTAAATCCACATACGGTGAGCTAGAGTATGAATGTGCATCTTTATTTACAAAAAACTAAACAAAAGGGGGAGGGAGGAGCCAGATTGCATTAACATTCTGGCTGCTGCTCACCAGATTCAATTAGATTTAAGTGGCTGCAAAGGAACAGACAAGACAACATCTTACCAGGAGTAAAGTGACGATGACATAAGCGCCTAAATGCCTAATTTATGCTCCGTCACACAATAGAATCATATTCCGGAAATAGCAGAGCTACAAGCTCACAACATGTCACATCCGCAACGAGATGTGTGCTTGTAGGTTGGCTATTTGCGCGTGCGACACAGTCATGTGATAAGTATGAATGGGGCTTAATCAAGCCTTCAAGCTCAACAGAAGTGGCTGACAGTTATATCGGGGATGAAGGTTTTGGACGGACAGGAACCATATTAGCATGTACCTGCTGAGCCAGTGGGAAGACTTTAATGCATGCACACACTAAAGGTTTAAACCACTGCTGGCGAGGGAAACCTGTGAATGTAACCCTGCTTTGTGCTTTTCTTTTATTGGAGTCAGCAACTCCACATCAATTGCTGATCTAGACTCAATCTTAATTGCACCACTATGATTTTAATGTATTTGAGTTTTTTATTTTGTCTGACTGCAAATAATGTCCGTTGGTTGGGTCCAGTGTTAAAGCTGCATTGTGCAACATTTTTCATCACAGGGTATGAAAATAATCTGCACAGTATGAAGATTTCATAACACAACAGATCTGTGTGTGTGTGTTTCTCCTCTTTTCTGAAGAGTGTTGTCAGCATCTGACTGAACTCTAAACTCTGCCTAAGACTTGGGTCTCTGCCCCTTAAAAGCTCCTGCCAGACCTGTTGAAACGACTGGTGCCTCGTCGTCAGTCATCTGCTCACCCCCTCCGACACCCATGTTTCCCACTACTGCATTATGGGGGAAATTCTAGCACAAGATGCACTTCGGTTAAATCATAAATGTAAGCCGTTTCAATTAGCCGTATCCATGCAATAAGTGATAACCCATTGAATTGATACATTTATTTACACCAAATACCTCTTCATAAAACCAAAATGAAACAGCTTTCCAGACAGTAGTAGCAAAGATGGTCTCGCTTCAGCTGCCATAGGCAAGGTATGGAGTCAACTTGTTTTCAAACAATGGCAAATCATATGAATAATTCCCCCTTCCCCCTTCATGAGTAGGGAAGCATATTAAACAATAAGGAAATCATTCATATGGCTAGACAAACACTAGAGAGGGCAGTCTTACTAGTGTCCATCAGGAGATGCTGACCTTGAAATAAAACGTCACTGCAATCAGAATCCAACCTTGTACACAAATCAATGTGACTTGCCTCGTGTTTTGGTCAAATCTGGAAACTAGATCGACAGTTTTGAGTCCCATGTTGCCTTCGCTGTACTGCTAACTGCTGCTAGCACAGCTACCCGTGTGTCTCAGAATTAATATAAATATAAATGTAAGATAAGCAAACTGATAAAATACCATACTTTTGTATAATCTGTAAGTAAAAAGAAATTATACTTTCTTTTTTTTATTGAAAGCGTGTTACAGATATGTACATATGTCTTGTTGATTGATGTCCAGGTTTTTGAATAAAACCAAAAATAAAAAAAATAAAGCCATGAGTACAAAGTCTTAAATTGTATTTGTTTGCAAAGTCAAAATAAAATCACAATGAACCACTTTACTTATTACAATGGAAATAAACAAAACAAGTAAACAGAAATATTCACTAATTATAATGAAGTCTTCTACTGTAGGGATTTGTGAGCTCTGGCCCAGAAATCCAAGCTAACATGAAACATGCATTTAATGCATAAATGCATCAACAGCTTAGCATTCAGTACAAAGGAATTCTTCTGAATAGAAGTATTCGTTATCCTTGATAAGACCATACCTTAAAATAACACCAACTTAAACCACTTTCTGCGTAGCGTACCTGCGGAAAAAGCAGATCTACAAGCTCAAATCATTGCACGCACTGTGACGAGTTGTGAGCTTGTAGATCATCTATTTCCGGTGCCGTAACACTATAATTATAAAATAGGGTGGTGGTTATCCTCCAATAGATTAGCTTGCACAATACATGCACTTCAATTGAATTAAATGCTAATCCTCTCCAAAATAATTTTAGAAATGTAAAACAAATACAGTCAACAGGAGCAGAATGAACAGGACAACTGGTGGACAGATGGTTAAGGATTATTGTAACATGGCCAGAGAACATTATCGTTGTCGTTAAGTAGTGCCTCCAACTTAACTTACTAGAATTACATTAATATTTATTCCAAGGCTGATGAAGATTGTGCCACATATATTTAAAGGTCATATTGCTCTGACGTATTGTGTGGGAAGTGGCCATGTAGGTGGAATAATCAACTGCCCATGTACCGGTAGGTGGAATAATCAACAAAAGTTGATTACACTGTACATTTTCTCCATTAACAGTTTATTACACGAGTAAAAAAAGAGAAAGGTCACAGGTGAGCTGTGGTGCATGAGGAAGGTGTCTATAGGTAGAGACTGGCAGCAAACACAATATCTCTCTTGATCTTTGTTATTCCTGCAGAGAGAAAGAAATAAATGAATTATAGGCTCAATATTGAAAAGTGCAATGAATCTCACCTTACAATAAATTAAATACTGGACAACTCACCCCGGTTTTTCCTCCCGGAATTTTCCCAAGTGAGGGGGACAACTTGTAATATGCTTTTGGCTGTTTGTATTCTTTTTGGAAAAATATAAAAAGATACTTCTATGGAAAGGCTATATTATTTAACTTATATTTACCCTATAAACAATTTAGTATATGAGCTCAAACTACAACAACTTTGATGAACCGACTTCACTGTAGTAGCCTTTTCATAAATTATGTTTGTACTGCTGTCGTGACATTTTATAGTTGGAGAAATATCAACAGCAAAGTAGCCTAGTAGTAGTTGTTGTGAATTAGTGGACATTTTGGACCGAATGTTTCCTTTATTCTCGTGTTGGCTTCTGTTTTTGCCATTTTTTTTATTTTTGTTGTTTCTCATAAGCACACATCCTTCAAGTTCCACAGCCATCTGCCATCCAGCCTCTCCCACCCCTTACTGGGGAAATTCCGGGAGGAAAACGGAAAAACGAGTTGTCCCGTTACCCAATAAATGCAACGAATCGCTGTACGGACATCTGTGTATATGTCTGTAATCCATGTTCCTCTAGAACTGTTCGCCCCACCGCCTTGAAATTCGACACACGTGTTCCACAGGGAGTGCAGTGGCCGACCTTGATTCGGTCGGATACATGGTTTCCCGGAACCGCCAGAAAAGGCTATGGTCAGGCTCTGCCAGTGAACTTAATAAGCCTAAGGTCACATTCATACCAGAGAGCTTTGCTGCGATTAAAACGAATCCTGCTGCGCATTTTCAGAAAGTGCACTTCGTTTGGCAGGTGTGAAGGCTCATTCGAATCGTAATGCGTATCAAAGAACCGCATTATACTCAGAGCAAAAACGGGGGCTTCGCTTCGCTTCCAATCGCACTTGATTACGATTCGGTGCAGGTGTGAATGCAATCCGCAGTAAATAAAGGAAAGGAAGCAAACAATGTGGCGGGTGAGGAGCTGAACACAGTTGGAGAAGGCATATTTTACGCAGCGCAAAGATGTCCCGTTACCGTGGATAGACGTGGTTGAATGAGGAGACTGAAGCCCTGATCGAAATGAGGACGAGTACATTAATCAATTGCTTAAGAAAACACATTAACAGTGCAGTGTAATAGTATTATAGCCTACAGAATATTCTGTCTGTCTGTGCGTGCCGTAAACATGGAGTGCTGTCACTGTGTGGGGACTAGTGGGGAGTAGGAACTTTCATCTCAATAAACGTGTAAACATTTTGCGCTGCTGTCTGTTATATCAGTGCGCTCAGCGCTGTGCCTCCATGCCCAAAAGAACAGTGTGTGGCTGCGTGCGTATAGTGAGAGAGCGAGAGAGAGGGGGGGGGGTGGCACGGACCAATGGCTGACCACTGGGTTTAAGTATTAACTTAATTTATAGTATGAAGGTGTCGTATAATGGGAGTGTGAATCATGCTCAAGGCGTCTTACCCTCAGCAAACTTCTTCTCCAGTTCAGTGTTGCCGATGGCCTTGGCAGCTGAACACATCTGTCTCAGAACCTCTTCCAGACGTCGCATGCAGCGGATGATGCTACCTACAGACAGACACACACACACATTATAATACATGTATAGAAACACAGTAGCATAGGAATCGGTCTTCCGTAGTGGACCTTATTTACTGTATGTTGGACTTTGTATATTTGATTTGCCTTTCTGACTGTTACTGGACCTGTTCTGTTTCTTTCCTCTCGATTCTCTTTTCCATATTCTAACTCTGCACTGTTGAGAACGTCCACAGAAAATAATATCACCCACTCTTATACACCTGTAATCACGTGATCCGAGTTGATTCTGCCTCGGACTAAAAATACAATTGTCGTAGATTTGCAGAGATACTAACAAGTAACAATGTTACAAAAATGCTATTAACATTAACCAAACTCCAATTATTTCATTCATATTATTGGGCTGACTAAAAAGATATTGCTTAACTGATACATTGACAGAAATTGCGTTTGTATTCTGGTTTCATAGAAATACACAACATTTTACAATGTAACAAAATCTCTACTAAAATAATGTGGCAATCATTAGGCTGACAAAAGCAGTGTTGCTTAACTAATACATTGGCAGAAATTGTGTTTCATAGAATGTGTTATTAATTAGTTGCTTACTTGTGGGTTACTAACGTCTCCCTTTGCTTACTTTAGGTCTAAAACTGACTAACTATTATCAGATTATGCCAGATCAGTGATTTTCCTATTTCTAACTTATGTATGTATGTTTAAAAAAAATAAGTCTGAAAGCTTTCAACATGTGAGCTTGTAGAGCTGCTATTTGGACAGCACACCTGTTGCGCATCGACAGAATTAGTTTGGATTCAGTCCAGGTGTGACCGCTCAAATCAACCTTCACCCACACACCACAAGCATATGGAATAGTATACATACTGTACTACATACAATTTCATATTCTGTACATGGTCACAACAGAGCAATTGAAACAGGGTGGAAAAAGCATGGAAGTGATGCTGCAGAAGTCTATATCTGACCTTCAAAGACATCGGTCATCTTGCAGATCTGAGCAAAGGATGCTCCGTTGGCCCAGGTGTAAACCACATCCATGAGGTGCGGTTTGAACTGGTTCAGATAGGACTCCTCGTCCACCTCCAGCTTGGCATCTGCTGACACCTTGGCTATGCGCTTTGCACACTCCTGAGGGTCAGAAAAGTAGCACAAAATAATGTCTAATAATGGATTGCATTACATGCCTACTCAAAGCGCTTACAATGGTCCATTAATTCATACATCCATTTATATTTAATACTACTACTATTAGAATATACTATCTTCTGAAAGTAAAAAAGATAAAGAAAAGGACATTAAATAAAATGTCGAAGAGATTTCGTGTGGAGGAAAATAATAGAAGACTAGAGCACTGGGGGACCCCAGTCAACAAAGTATATTGGGTTTTTAAAACCTGCATGGCGAATGGCAGAAATTAAATTATTTGCAACAGGGGTAAATGTGGTGTTTTCCTGTGAAATGGCAAAGTGGCACGGTTGTACAACAAATCATACATTAAGCACAAGTAAGACGCGCAAACACGGGAAGCGAACGCAGCTCGTAAATTGCAATAACAATTAGAATAAATTACATTGACAGACAGACAGACATGATCTGCAGGGTCTCATAGTTAGTGCTCACTGCGCACTCACTGCGTTCGCAATAAATGCTTTGTATTTCGTCTGTGTTACCTGCATCTGTCTCAGTGGCCCAGCAAGCTGTTCAGTCAGTTTTGGCATCTCGCTGGCCTGATTTAGAGAATAAAACACAGCATTAATTTCACCTGAGAAGGTGTTGCAAAGCGGCGCATTGTGAACTTGTGGATCGGCTATCTTTACCTAATGTTTGCCCCAAAGTAGGTACACTAGGGTTTATGTGGTTAACCAAACTGATTTAAATCAGTATAGGCAAACATTTACAAAGATGTTTTTGAAGTAGCATAATTAGCTGATCTAAAAGCACACAAGGCATCGAAACAACACCCTCACACGATGAAGTGTTTGTAAAAAAGGACATAAGTGGTGAAACTAATGACTAAATGAGCTCAGCTGTGTATATAATATACAGAAAAGCCTTTGTGTGGAACTAGATAGTGGAACAGCTGCACGTCTGCCGAGTAAGTCAGTGACAAAGATGAGAAACGAAGAGGAGAACTATAAGCACAACAGCAAGGAGCCAAAGCGCCCCTATGAGACAAAAGCCACAGTTTCACATCGACACGCACAATTAATGTCTCATTTGTTGTGTGAAGAGGACGTTCCGATATGGAGACTGATCAAAGGTTTTATGAAGACATCTGTTGCTAGGGTTGCCTCATGGACAAAACATGCACTATTACATCACTAGTTTGTACAGTGCTTTAGTTTCAGTGGTTGAGAGCTAGCCAAGAAGGCATTGTTCACCTGCGAATTTGGAAAACAGGTCAGGTTAGTATAGACAGGTAGTTTTGTTCTTTTCAGCTGTTTTGTTGGTGTAGTGAGTTATTGTGGATGTGCCGGGTCAGGAAGAAACTTGTGTGATTGTTTTTAGTTTTGGGGCCACCCTGCAGCGTTTCATCCCTTCTCTATTCATCCCAGTTTTTATTCACGCTTCACTTACGGTTTGTGTCTAGTTTTTTTTTGTTGGTATTCAGTTGTTTAAAACCCATTTTGGGCGGGAACCCCTTTTGGTAGCATTATGCTATGGTTTAGCTATTGAAAAATAGCAGATCTACAAGCTCATAGCATGAGCTTGTAGGTCTGCTATTTTTGAAAAATCAAAGAACCACTGACATAGAAACATAGCTTTTTCAGAAAACTGTCAGGATGTAGAAGACATTTTTAGAATCTGATCTCAGGTCAGAATGGGTTAACAGAATGCTTTAGAGTTGCGTTTAGTCGTTGTGCTGACTGTTAACTCATATCCAAACACACTGTACACTCTGAATGTATGGTGTGTGTGTGTGTGTGTGTGTGTGTGTGTGTCTGTGCATGCATGCATGCATGTATAGTATGTGTATACGTTCTGTATGTGTTCTTACATTCTCCTGAAAGACAAAGCAGGACAGTAAAGAAGTGGCCTGTTCAGCCGTCAGATCGTTGAAGAGACCATTGAATATCATCTCGGTCAGGAGCAATTCATCAGCACTGCACAAATACGACAAGACAACCGTTAGTCCTGAAAATGCAATCAACATGTGCACAAGTATTTGTCGTGTGTGTGTTAGAGGTGTGCGTCTACCTGCTGATCTCACAGGCAACGCGTCCCTTCATCTCGATGACGTCGGAGGGAGACGCGAAGCCAAGGCGTCGCAGGACTCTCTTCCTGCACTTGAGTTTGTCCATCTGCAGAACCGTCCTCGCCTTCTTCAGCTCCCGCTTGGCTGTTCTGACATCTGCTGCGATCTAACACACACACACACACACACACACACAAAGTTTTGTCTCCAACAGTTCTGCTGCATCCAACAGTTACATTCAAGTGATCAAGTGAAGTTAGCAGTAATAATGTAGTCGAGTCCAATTAGCCCAGACCTTGAGCACACGATAATATATATATGTACTGTATATATTAAGAGCACAACTTTGAGTGCTGTTCGGGTGGCCAAGTCATAGACCAGGACGTATGCGCAGTAGACGCCTGTGCTTTGACTTTACCTCTGCGTTTTCGACCCATAAAGTGGCAAGTAACAAACAATAAATACACATGGACAACAGACACACAATATTCACAGAGAAACGACAACACGCAACAACCTGCCCAGCATGGAAAAAAACATGGTCAATGCTGGCCAAAGATAAATCACTGTCTGCCTTCGTTCAAAATGTACGGTTTGTGTGTGTGTCTCACTCAGATCGCACTGGCACATAGTGGTGTTAGACGTGAGCACGCCGTAGGCGAGCGAGCATCTAGTTGTTTTTTGTGTACAACTGTAACCAATTGAACCAAATGGAACCATAAGGGTCCATTTGGTTACATTTGTTGTAGACTCTCAAGAGTGTGGTAACACGCATCCATCCACCCACCTATTTATCTGTGCCCTGGCTGAGTCCATTATCCAATTTAACCATTACCTCTAATCAACACAACATGCTGGGGTACCAAAGAACGAACAAACACACACACACACACACACACACGCACTTCATACACACAAGCAGTATCTATTATTAGAGAGCAAATAACAACGAAGGCTCTGCATTGGAATAGAACACTTTGTTGTTGAAAACACATTTTAAGTGGACACGGATGTGTCTGGTCAAAATGGTATGAAAACTCAAAAGTAGAAAACAGCGCAATTTGACTGTCCCTTAAAAAGGTAGGGTAACAGATAAGAGACAAGTTACAACAACTTCTGATATTTACAGTCCAGGGCCAATTAACTGTCGGCCTGCATATGGGGTGGGAAGAATTTAGCTGTTCAAAGAGTGAATCAATGTACAAATGTGTTTATGATTATATCCAAATACAACATAGACACTGTTTTTGAGCGGTGCCTAACCACTTCAATGACTGGCCGCGTGTGTGTGTATGTCTGTCTGTCTAGAGTACGGCCTCAACAACTGCAATACCGACCGAGTGTGGATGTCGGTTTGTAGTATACGACCCATTGACTGATTGGGGTCACATTCGGGCCACACTGTTGAGCAGCCTAAAGGGCCATTCACACTGAGAATTATAACTATAACTGCAGCCAGCCAGTGGTGTTATTGGCGGCAGCGGTGGCTCAGGGGGAGTGGCCGGATGGTAACCGCAAGGTTGCTAGTTCGAACCCGGGCTCCCCCAGAGTTAGTGTCGAAGTGTCCTTGAGCAAGACACTGAACCCCAAATTGCTCCTGATGTGCTGGTTGGTGCCTTGCATGGGTTTCCGCCGCCATCGGTGTATGAATGTGTGCGTGAATGGGTGAATATGCACAATCTATGTAAAGCGCCTTGGATAAAAGGTGCTACATAAATGCACTGTGTTGCCTTTAAGGCAAATGTTCTATTTTTCTGTATATTAATTAATGGTACGTGGTTGAATTTCTGTTTACCTTAGAAGGGCTTTGAGTACTTTATTATGAAGGCGGTTACCAGTGATTTTATTTAGAAAACTCTTTGTATTTAATGAGTCACTTCCTGTCAGCACCATTTTCATGCAGCAGTGCACAGAAATCACAGGTTGTTCAGAGCTGTGAGCCTAGAATCCCATCTAACCCACTTGGAAGCATTTTAGAGGCAATGCCGTAAGTTGTTGCGTTGATTTCAGTTAACTTTCTGTACAACTTTGTGAATTTGTGTACATATTTGTAAGAGGAAAGTTATTTACTTAACAATGTTTGCTGCTGTTTGCAGAGCATAGTAGCCTAGAGTGCACAGGTGTAGGGCATCCTGCTAATTGCCTTGGTGTGTGTAGGTCATTTAGCTACTCACCTGCTTTCTTTTTACTGTGAAATGATGTCAATTAAGAACAAAATGTTTGTATTGTTATGTTTGCAGTTTTCACCGTCATGTCATGAGGAAGAGCAACAGTAAATGGTCAAATCTTACTTCGTCTCTGTCTTCATTGGCTGCGGTTTAACTCAGTGTTTAGTGACAGTTCTCTACACTGCATGAGAACACTACATGCACCATTTACCATTTTATTGGGCAGCCTGCACCGCTCAGTTCACATGGTTGTGATTTTTCCAGACCATTTGAATTTCCGGCATTATTTCCACAATTAAGCCTGAGGAAGGTCGCAAGACCGAAACGTTGCTCAATTAATAAAATTGCTCTTAACTAGCAAGTGGCAGTGTGCGGATGTCCCTTCTTCCACAATTTCCGGCATTTAAAATTATATGTTGCCCTGTCTTTAATTGTTAAACAAGACATAAGTGGCTAGGTGAGAATGCAAACTGGATAGGGTGAAAAAGGTGAGAAGGATGCGAGAACAGGGGAAAGACAGGATAGAAAGTGTATGGTGTGTATTGTGTCATAAATGGCAGTGTAGCCAACACTGCAGCCTTCAATCCAAATATGACATACTTCAGGCCCCTCAAGGCATGCATCACACTCATTCAATTTCATCAGATCTGCACAAATCAAGTGGATCCATTTCAGATTAAAAAAAAACAAGAGGAATTTACAGAAAGGCGACAGGTTTGTATGCCTGAAAGGGGGAATGTACACTGCTGTTGCAGGAAACAAAGTAACCAAGGAGAACTTAAAGAGGCTTAGTCACAGATGGATAACCAAGGTCAGGAGCGGAACAGAGTAAAGCCTGATTTACTTAGTTGCATGCCAGTGTCGACCACAAAAATAGCTTATCTACAATCACACAATGCATCCTCACGCATTGTGTCACTGTGTGCTTTAGATTAGCCATCGTCGCATGCGACACTGGTGCAGAACTAAGCATAAATCAGGCACAACTCCACACTGCCCATCAGTTACCACTTTGACCAATGACACCCACACACTTATCATGTACTGTACATAGGCAAACATACAGATAGCATTTCTGTTTTAATTTCCTGAACATGGTTATGTACAGGTATGTAGACTATGGTGCGTCTTGCAGTTTTAATTACCCTCATAAGTTCCAGCATACCACAGTTGGTTACAACCTCGCTTGGCTGAGAGGCAAATAAGTACCGAAACCTCATGATGAAAACACCAAATGCATCTACCTTATTTATTTCATCTGTAAGCACAGAACAACCCATGTCAAGGGTCAACTATACTCAGAGATATTGGCTCTGCTGTGTTGTGCTCATACTCATAGGCACAAGGCCTAAGGCTGTAGCTCAGGGATCGCATTCCCCCTCATTAATTATTGCTTCATTAAAATGAATCAAACGCACACCATTGTTTTTGGCATTGGGTCAACAAGTTGTGTCAGTAAAGCCTGTAGGATTATCAAAGACTTCAGCCATGGACCGTTTCAGATGCTATGAGTGTACAAATTGAACCAAAGGGACCCGTCAGGGTCCCATTTGCAAGCAGTTCCGCATCCATAAAACAATTATGTATGTAATATTTACTGTATAAGTAGGACCCTTGCACACAGCACCTTCAAATAACATCAACGTGTGCCATGCTTAATTCTCTCATTAGTCATTGTTGCTATTGCTGCTACAATGTTGAGGAACTGAATTATACTCCTATTTTTACTTTATTTCACAAATCTCAATTTATTTTCTGTCATGGAGCAATTCAAGACTTTTGTTTTAATTCTTAAACATTTCCATGCACTCCTCCGTCTCTGATAGCCTTTTTTATAAAAGAGGTGGATCTCTGGGTGTTCTGCCAGTTGGCCTATGAACACAGCAAAGTCTATATATTGTCCATCAGCGCTTCCTGCGTTTGTCTGTACAAGTACACCGCCCATCCTGCTTCTAAAGGAAGCAATAGCGTAAGGTCATTTGTGGCTAACAAACTGTGCCGATTTGATTTATTTCAGCATTAACAGTAAAGATAAAAGAAAGCAACATTTCACTGGTAAGAGCCAACGCTAGACTATTGTTTCCAACCCTTACTTTCTATTGGTTATTTTCAATACACAACACAACCAAATAGGAATCAGGCCTTAGTATTTTATTCCATACACACTATATTATCAGACGTGTTAATTTCATGGTAAAAAACTGACAAAGTGTTTGTAGACTACCCTATTTTCACTGACGAACACTAAATAAAAACTAAGCTACAGTATGATGACAGTCTAGACTAAATATATTGCAATTTCGTCAAATAAATCTGAGATGCAAATCTTAGGGTTGAGACTAGCGGAGAAGAGATCCAGCCGAACTAAAAGACAAGTCATTTTAGGTTTACTTGCGCGTCCCATAGCAGATCTACAAGCTCACAGCGTGACACATTGTGAGTTTGTAAATCGGCTCTTTTCAGCATGTAACGAAGGGTAAAATAAGCCATTATTAAATTAACATTTTGAATGACATAAAACTCAATCAAAATTTGGTGTCCAAATCAACACTGCTGTCCATCTTACCAGGGATTTCTTCTCACAGAGGGAGTAGACAGACTCCAGGCTGGGGTCACTGTGCATTGGGTGGGAGTACATGCGGTGCTCAAAGGCCTCCACCTTCTGGATGACCTTCTTCAGGGCAGGGTCCTTGATGCCCATGTCATCCACGGGATCCAGCAGAGGAATGCCGTCAGGGAAACGCTTCTGCACCTCCTGAGAGAGGGGGAGACGACAAGAAACCATTACAGGTGTTAAAAACAAAAAGAGTGGGTGAAATATGTTTTACTCAACATTACATTTACAGGAAGAGTTGGGATAGGGAATAGAGCAGAAAGGAACACATGGCAGCGAACTGGTAAAATAACATGCAGGCTGTGGTAGATTCGCCTGGTTTCCAGGATAGAAAAACATATCCAACATATAAACTAGCATCAGATAAATAGAATCATAGTTCCATGTGCATATGGTTAAAGTGACATGAAAAGATATATGCAAAAACATACGTTTGCCATAAATACCTGTATAGCCTTGAGCATGAGCTGTCTGTTGTCAAAGGGCCTCAGATCCTTGGGGATGTACAGCCGGACTGAGCTAATGGAGTTCAGGAGATGCAGCATTACTGGAACCACCTGGACAACAATACAAAAAAAAACATATTATATATATATATATATATATATACACCCTAAGAAAACATAGCATATAACAATATAAATGCATGTCTACCCACAAGGTTTTATCAGAAAGATGGCATTGTGGAGGCAGTGAGCTGCACTGAGTCCACCAGGGCTCTACACAATGTTCTCTAGTATTTGCCTCTACACCAACAGCGATATCTTGTGCCATTTTTTTTTTATAGTTCGAATAGCTGATCTATAAGCTCACAACGTGTTGATGTAGATCGGATAGTTGAACTATTTAATAATGTTTTAAATTAGCAAAAAAGGGATCTCTTTGCCATCGACCAGCTCAAATGCTCACACCTGAGCTTGTAGATCTGACTTTTTCGCAGAATGGTTGCCCCAGAATAGGGATGCTACTTGAGACACTGCTGAAGAAAAACATTTTGGTTATACCACACCAGGGGTGGCCAAAGGGTAGATCACAAAGGCTGAGGTAGATTACATGACATGCCCCTAAATAATATTTAATTTAAATATATAAAAATTGGTATATGCCACTTGAATTAAAAGGTGAGTTGTTTGTTTGACATCAAAAAGGGCCCGTCAGCTCAAATCCACAATGCAATATTTTGTTTTCAAGATACTATTTTCAGCAATGGTGGGTAGATCTTATTGAGCTGGAAATTTTGAAAGCAGCCCTCTTAAATTCAGCTTTGTGTGTGTGTACTGTACAGTATGTGTTGTAACTACCCGCATCTCTCCAGTCTCTGTCCGTGTATGCTGTGTGTATCTCTTTATTTGTGTGTGTGTTACACCCACCTGCATCTCTCCAGTCTCTCCCGGAGAAGCAGGTTTTGCAGCCTCGGTGGCAGAGTCCTTTACACTCTCTTTACTGCAGTGGACCAGCACCTCAACCACATACAGAGGCTCTGCGTCTGAACCGGCCTACACAACCAAATGAACATTAGTCTCAACCACATACAGAGGCTCTGCGTCTGAACCGGCCTACACAACCAAATGAACATTAGACTCACACCACATACAGAGGCTCTGCGTCTGAACCGGCCTACACAACCAAATGAACATTAGTCTCAACCACATACAGAGGCTCTGCGTCTGAACCGGCCTACACAACCAAATGAACATTAGTCTCAACCACATACAGAGGCTCTGCGTCTGAACCGGCCTACACAACCAAATGAACATTAGACTCACACCACAGTTAACTTCTTAAATATTCATGCTTTTTTACTTTTAATTATTATTTTATTTTTGGAATTGTTCATTTTACATTTTAGTTTCCGTTAACACTGTTTTCTTTCTTATTGTTAACGATAATAACCCAGTCATCCACACTCTATAGATGTAAACAGATCTACAAGCTCAAAATGCATGGCTTTGCGCCACGTTTTGATCCGCTACTTTTGTGTTACACTGTAGTATGATCACGTTTATTAGGGCATTAATATAAAAAATAAAAAAAAGGCCACAAAGTATGGGGATAAGAGGTTTCTGCCTGACAGCGATGAAACGCAATGTGTTGCGACATAATACTGTACCTTCACGTTAGTCTTCTTAGAGAAGTTAACCACCACGCCCCAGCCAAAGTCTGAATCTTCATTTTTCACCTGGAGGATTGCAATTTTGTATTATTCTGCGTGAATAATGTGAGAATAAACATGATGGTTATTTCATGCATGTAAGAGTGTGTTATACCTTGACCAGTCGTCCAGGCTGTAAAAAGGGTAAGCAGTATTTGGGTTTGTGGACAAACTCTTGGATCTCCTTGCTCAGCTTGGCGAGCTGCTGTCTGATCTTAAAGTAGGTGACGACCACTTCCTCATTGGGGATCTCGATGGCATGATACTGTTCCTCCAACTTCTTCATCTCTGCACACAGACAGTTTAACCAGAACACAAATTTAAAAAACATTCATGAATGTTATGGCATTGCTTATTTCTCACCTCAAATGTTGTCAGATACATATTTAATACGGTTTAAGTTTTAAATGAGAATATTTTGACTAAGCAGACAGACAAGCAGAACTAAGAGTGTCTCTATAATGACAAATACCTGTACAGGTCAATTAAATCATGATTCATAATAGTTCACAAGGGCTTGCTGATCCAATTACACAGTATGCTTGTGTTTGACAGGAAAATATTCAGATTTACTTTTTTTAAGATATTTTTTTGCGGCTTACGCCTTTTATTGATTTTTTAAGGGACAGATAGTAGGCTGACAGGAAACGGGAGAGAGATGGGGGGATGACATGCGGTAAAGGCCGTGTCGGGTTCGGGAGTCGAACCCGCGGCACACCGCGACTGGATCACCAGTCCGGTGCCCAGACCGTTACGCTACGGCCTGGGCCTACTTAGGGATCTTTGACATAAAAATGCCCACACACACAAACACACACACACACGTCGGACCCTGACTGTGCTGTATGTATGCTGCATGAATTAACTTACTCTCCACTACGCCGGGCAAAGCCCTGTAGTGCTGGAACTGGTAGAAGGATTTCTCCAGCATGTACTCTGGGTTGATCTCCTCCACACGCAGCAGGTTCAACACCATGTTGTATGTGAGGTGGAAGGCGCTGTTCAGAGGGTCTGCAGAGCCCTGCACACAGCACAAGTTTAACCAATTAAAACCTGAAGCCGATTCTATAAATGCCTTCTAAATCAGTCATTCAAAATTATTCAAGAAGATAAAGGACATTTTTCACAACATTTCTAAAATGTTCAAGAATAGCAGATTTACATGCTCGCAGGGCGTCACTTTGTGTGGCGCTGTAAGCTTGTACATCTGCTATTTTTGAATAGCCAACACGAAAACCGGTTTTAATGGGTCCATGGGGTGAGTAATCGATAGACGTTTTTTGAGGGTGAACTATCCCTTTAAGGCGCCTGGATATAAAAAGAGAGACCCAAGAGGCCCTGGGAGAGATCTCAGACACTAGTAAGCCAACAATCGGTTTCACATGAACACAACCTCTTTCACAAGCCAATGGTTGTACATCAAGAACAGAGAAATATGATTCACTAAGAAAGAACGGGCCAAATAATTCACTCAAACGGCGTACAAAAGATGCCTTGGGCAACGTGCCATACATAGGACAGGAGCCGAACTGGCCACGGTCCTGGGCTTCCTCTGAAGTGTACGCAGTCTGTTGTGAATATTTTAATGGAGCAACATATGTCCCAGTGACCCAGAAAGAGAACAATTATAGGGTCTGTTATCTGGCTAGCTCAATTCAGTAATTCAGAGGAACTGTCAAGTGTTTTTGCAGGATGCTCTTGGGACCATTCTGGCAGTAGGAACACGGTTACGGCATCTCTGAAGAGTGGGGATTTGGTAAAATATTGAGAAGAACTGGCTCTTGGAAATATTCTACGGTTCATCGAGGTAAAAGCAGAAATAGGAAAGCAAAGTTTGGAAAACGGTATCACACATTATCGCCGACAGGCAAGAAACCTTGTCGTTATGTCCAAAACACCTTTCAAGAAATGGAAAAAAGAACACGTTGTTCCAATGGATCCAATCATTAATACTTTTCTTTGGTCAAAAATGTACAAATCTTCACTTTACACTTCGACTGCTCAACCCGAGTTTCCAGAGATAATTGAGTCTTTCCCTGCTAAACTCGAGAAGTCAGAGTTTGTTTTATTGAGCCTGGAGGGCGCTTTTGATAACTCATGAGACATCATACGTTTTCCGGGGGTTCTTTGTGACACGTCACACGTTTGGATCATGTGACTGGAAAAAAACAAGTCTCTTCCCGTGGGCCGATGGAACATCCCCATACAATGGATTCCTATGGGACGATGCGGCGTGATATGAATGCCTGTTATTCTAACTTTTTTCACGGATCGATCATGGATTATTTTCCGACACGCTATTTTAAGGCACCCGTGGGTTTTGATTGATTGATTGAAATATTTATTAACAGTTTGTAGAATTACAGTACATTTCAAGCACAAACTCAATACAAAGACTGTTAACTGTGAGTGGACGACCCAATTAAGCATTACACTTGTTTACAACAGGGTCCACATTGTTCAATTCATCAAAACATTTAGAGACATACAAATAGACACTTCTATGTAGTTAAAGAACAGAACAGGAATTCATCATATAGGAAGCAAAAAGGGAAAAGATACATATACAGTGAGGGGAAAGGGGGGGCGGTGGGGGGGATTCCGATTTTACAGAGGCCAATTTCGAATTGCAGCCATCCGTAGGTGCCCTTTGAGAGCGGTTTTGAAGGAGTCAAGGGATTCACATGTCTTAATGATTGTTGGTAGGGCGTTCCACATTTTGGTGGCATAGGAGCGAAAATAATTTAGTCCCTTGTTTGTGCCGAATCTGGGTTGTACATGGTTTGTTGCACTCCCTCTGGTGTTGTGGGTGTGGACTTCATTTACATTAAGGAAGTATTTGGACAGGTACATGGGTATCTTAGTGGTGTATCGAATCTTGTCGACCAGACCCACTGCAAGATGCTGTACTCTGTCGTCGACCCTAAGCCATCCCAGCCTGTCAAAGTGGGCAGGGGTGAGGTGGGTTCGGGGGGTGAGGCCAAGTAGGAGCCTGACCAGTTTGTTTTGGGAGGTCTGGAGCCTTGTTTTAAGGGCCTTTGAGGTGCTGTGGTACCAAGAGGTGGATGCATAGTCAAAGAAACCTTGTACGAGGGCTGCTGTTAAGGTCTTCAAGGTGTTTTTGTTGACCAGTGAGGAGATCCTGTAAAGGAATCTTGTTCTTTGATTGACTTTTTTGATTACGTTGGTGGCCATTTTTATCACCGGAAAGATTGGCCTCCAGGATGGAACCTAGGTAGGTAATTTCATCTTTCCGTGTGATAATGTTGTCACCCACTCTAATCAAGAAGCCATCTTGCTGAAATTACTATTTGATCCGAAGAGAATGGATTCAGTTTTTCCCAGGTGTAAGGATAGTTTATCAGCGAGCCAGGTGCAGATTCTACCGAGTTCAGAGCTGAGGGTCTTTTCAACCTGCAGTTTGTTCCTGTCCGAGACCAGCAGTGCTGAGTCGTCTGCGAACAGGAACAAGTTGCAGTCACAAGCTGATGTCATGTCGTTAACATATATTAGGAACAGTAAAGGCCCTAGTATGCTTCCTTGTGGGACGCCACAGCTCACTGGGAGGGGGGGGGGGGGGGGGACAGTGTTACGTTCACCTCCACCATCTGTTCTCTCCCCTCCAGGTAGGATTGCATCCAGCTCACTGATGTGCCATCAAACCCAATAGCTTTAAGCTTGTTAACCAGTATGGAGTGGTTCACAGTGTCAAAAGCCTTTTGGAGGTCCAGCTTGACCATGCCGCAGTATTTTCCAGCATCCACCTCGTGTTTGATGTGGTCGCTCAAATAGAGGAGGCATGTGTCAGTGGAGTGGGATGTTCTGAAACCAGATTGGAACTCGTACAGCAATTTATTAGTGGCAAGATACTTTTCAACCTGGACCTCGACTATTTTTTCCATCAATTTCGAGATGGAGCTTAGAATAGAAATAGGGCGGTAGTTGCCGGGTTCTAATTTACTCCCTTTTTTGTACAGGGGGGTTACTTTGGAGCTGGAGCTATGGAAATGGCTGAGTCTCTGAGAAATTTGGAGGGTATATTGTCATGGCCAGTGGCCTTGTGGGGTTGGAGGGCACTCAGTTTTTTAAGTACCTCCTCAGTTGTTACCATTGCCATTTTAAAATCATTTTTACAAACACCTAGGTTTTTTTAGAAGGCTTTGATGTGCTCTACACCAAAACACCCAGAGTGGGAGGGCAGTTTGTATATCGTACTCTTGTACGATATACAAACAAAATGCTAACAGCTACAGACGGGTACCTTGAGCAGCTGTTTGCCAATGGCTGGGCTCATTTTCTCGTCCACCATGAAGATGACGATGCCTCTCTCGTCCATTCCTCTCCTCCCAGCTCGTCCGGACATCTGGATGTACTCACCTGACGTGATCTAGAACAGGTGCACCCACAGTCATGATGCTAAATAAATGCAGTGTATACTGGATAAATTTCTTTAAAATAAATGTGCCGTGTATCTGTGGTGCAGACAAGGACAACAATCCAATATGGTCTAGTTCACTGATTCCCAATGTAGTGTCTGAGTCTTTTCTAAGGAGTGTTTTAAACTGATGAAACACACGTTACTGTTGCATTTCTTTGCAGAAAGAATCTCATGTGTAATTCAGGTATGTTTACAGGGCTCTGTGCTCTAAGTGTGGTGGAATGAGTGTGTGTGAGTGTGCCTGCGTGGAGCTTTGGCAGAGACAGTCAACAGATGTTCCTCATGAACCTCTTGGAGGGCAGCTTCCTCTGCTCTCGCATTCTCTTGGTGTGCGTTTCTGTGAGTGTTTTATGGGACCTGGTGTGCGCATGTGTGTGTGCGGAAGACCCTGAGTGTGCACGTGTACAAAGTGATGAAGAGTTGGGCTTCTAAGTGAAGGCAGCTTGATATATGGCCCTTGGCCCTTATAAACAATATGTGGCTGTTTATATAATGACATAAACCATCCGGTTCCAAGACCTTCTAAAGGGCTCACAAGCAGCAGGCGGCAGTGTGCCTGCTCCACACTGCACTCAGGTCAGTGTTGTGGTTTTATAAATAAAGGACAAGGCACCAACGTAGCCAGAGGAAACCGATTCCAGATAAGGGATAGCTTCAGAGAGCAACCAGGACTGTTTTGTGTACGTGTTTATGTTCTCGTTTCTTCGTACGGTAGCTTCACAAATCAATAAAATAGCAGCAACCGTCTTCCAGTGACATCATCGATGGGGAATACAAGCTAATAAAAACTGCAGGCTTTATAGTCCTGAAAAGTTGCAATGCGAAAATGGAAGCCATCATTCTCACAATAATGAAAATCTAAACATTTTTGTAAAAATATCTTGTTTAAAAGATAATCTGCCTAATGATGTCACTGGAAGACGGTTTCTAAACTGCCCACAGCCCTCCTATGAGACACAGACTGAGTAGAAAGAAATCGTGCCATTTTATCATGATTATTAGTGAGGACCTATTATATGAACATAGGTTGAAAAGTGGTGAAGTGGTCCTTTAAGTGGTCAAAGTAACCAGGACTGGCTGTGTGTTGTCGTTGTGTCCTTACAAAGCGATGGGTTTTGCCGTCGAACTTGCGTGCGCTCGTGAAGAGGACAGTACGCGCTGGCATGTTGATGCCCATCGCAAATGTCTCCGTAGCAAACAGGGCCTGCAAGAAACGGAGGCAGACATACAATCAGAACATTGAGTCCATCAATTACATTTAGATTATATTCTGCCCTAAAAGCAGCGACCAACTCCCTTCTTAGTAATGATCAATCTGGAATCATTAGGACCTGGACAACAGCACATCAAGCACAATACATCATGAATAATAAGCAACAATAATAGAATAAAAAAAGAACTATTTCAGGTGTGCATTAAGTTGCGGGCCAATGACTGTGATAAACAATTATGAAAATAGCAACACACTACTCCTTATGATAACTGTAGTCTGACATTTGACATTGAAATGTCACTTAATATTAGGAGTGGACTGTTCTCCAGCTTAAAACGGCAATGCATAACTTATTTGTTTAGTATGTTAACACTTTGACTGTAGAACACTTTCTCTCCCGTTCGGGGGTTGCCCGAGTTATGTTTTCATTGTTTAATCTGGATCACGATTGTTTAATCACGGCATTAAAGCTGTTCTAATACAATAGAAATAGCACATTTTCATTTGTTGGAGGTGGTCTCCCTACTCCCTGGTGTTGGGTCGGACAACTACTGGTTGAGTAGTACTGCCTGAAGTGTAATATTTTAGCCAAGCCAAGTGGACCTTGCCTCTTGCATGAGTGGTAAACATGTGCAGGAAAGCTGGGTTCCAATCACCGGCAGGACATGGAGGGTATGGATTGGATGATAGATCTATAATCTTTACTTTTATCTGTAGACTAGACAGAGTCCAGGTTCTTTTCTTGTCCTACCTTGAGCAGACCTTCACCGAACAGGATCTCGATAGTCTCCTTCAGGATGGGTAGGAGCCCCCCATGGTGGATACCAATCCCTCTCTTCAGAAGGGGCAGTACATGCTCCACCTGTAAAATGCACACAAGTTGCTTTACTTACTTAACATAAACATGACTCATGAGGATGCCAAAAGCATTACATATAACATGGTGGAGGTAGAGATGGGTTCTGAAACTATTTTATGGGGAAATAAATAGTTGTAGGACTAATGACTGGTCTAACCAATGACTAGTCTAAACCAAAAACTGTCTAAACTAAGTACTGCACCCAATAAATAAAGGAAAGCATTAAGGAATGACAATTTAAGATCGTTATGGATAGAGAATCATCCTCCTGACCTGAGGTAGTTTCTTATCTTCATCAGAAAGACAATCAATAGCATTGTTGAACACTTCCTCTACGAGCCGTTTCTCTTCCTCTGGGACAAGAAAACAAATAAACACGGTACAAACATAATTAACCATTTGAAATGTCATTTGCATTTATTTTGTATCTGTCCTTGTAACCCACACAGCCCAAAGAACCAGGTACCTAGGTGCACAACAGCTTCAGTAAATCATTTGGACAGAGAAAATTGCACAGCAGATATTGCTGCACATCTCACACAGAAAATGGATAAACTATTTACATCACTGCGACTGCCACAATAACATAATGTGACTCGGTGTACATATCTCACTTTATTTGTAGAATGACATTCTATCTCTATCCTGTCTAGTATGCAATCCCTTCTGCTTAGCCTTAAGCCTGCGGCATACTTCAAATGACGTTGAACTTTTTCGGGTTGTCAAAATGAACATAGTTCAGGTCTGCTAGTATTTCCCTCTACAAAAAAATAGCACAAGAACTACCACTGTGTGAGCTTGTAGATCCGTTATTTTCGCAGAATGTGTTCGTCTCAGAATAGGGTTAGGTAGCTAGGTTGAAGTGGTCAAACGTGTACTCTGTATGAACTGAAAATAAAATGATTGGAAGAAAGAAAGACTGTCAGTTTGGTTTGTCTCAGCCAGTCTAATGGTCCATTCCACTCGCACCTCCAACACTGCCCAGAGAGCGAGAGAGCGAGAGAGCGAGAGCGAGAGAGCGAGAGCGAGAGCGAGAGCGAGAGCGAGAGCGAGAGCGAGAGCGAGAGAGAGAGAGAGAGAGAGAGAGAGATAGAGTGCCTGGATGGATGGTAACCGTAAGGTTGCCAGTTCGAACCCGGGCTCCCCCAGAGTTACTGTCGAAGTGTCCTTGAGCAAGACACTGAACCCCTAATTGCTCCCGATGTGCTAGTTGGTGCCTTGCATGGTTTCCGCTGCCATCGGTGTATGAATGGGTGAATGTAATGCACAATCTCTGTAAAGCGCCTTGGATAAAGGCGCTATATAAATGCACCATTTACCATTTAGGAAAGGGGGGCATGCAGAGAAGTGGGAATCACAAAAGGATATGGAGGAGGATGAGGAAAGAAAGGAGAGGGAGAGGAGTTTGGAGAGGACTGAGAGAGAGGAACAGAGAAGGAGCCACGTGTCACGTCTCCTCGCTGACCCTGCAGACAGGAGGGTCCGACTCTGAACAACTCCAGACCTGCAACAGCATGTCTATAAATACCAACGAGGAAAGGCAGCCTCGATTATCAAAGCAACTACCAAGTACTAATATACGGAGAAATAAACTGCCTAGTTTGCGTGGAAAATATGTAAAACAGTGACTTACAGGGGTCAATAAACAGAGTGGTGGTTCAGGTTAAAATCAAGCCTACAGGAGATATGTTTAGCAGTTTGGAGGAATTTTCAGGTATCAACTTCATGACTAAATTCTTGAATTATTGTGAGATTGTAAATATACAGGTCCTGGGACACTTATGTCTGTTGGTTTAAGGGCTGTGGATTCACTGATGTCTGGAAATTAATCCTACACGATAAATGATTGCTTCCAAATCCATTTGGAAATCAAAATTGCAGTATTGATAAAATGGGCATGCGTAGCACTTGGCTCGCCTGCCCCTTTCATCAATACTGGCTGTGTGGTCACTGTTTCACCTCCTCTGTGCCCAAGTGTCCCTGAGCAAAACACTTAACCCCCAACTGCTCCCCGGGCACTGTATTGACACAGCCACTGTTCCCAATAGGTAGGATGGGGAAATGCAGATGACAGCAAATACCCTCACAATAAATAGACACCATTATGTATTATTATTCAAGGACACATTGGTTATTTAGAAATAGAATTGTGGGTGGACCCGTCTCATCTGTGTGCATACGACATCATAATATAAAGAGGCCTTGTGAAATCGATACATAAAATCATCTTAAATTGGCACAGCTAGGTAAACGCACAATGCCTCATATTTATGAGTCTGCCACAGCAGTTACCACCAATTAAGTTAGAAAGAACATAACTGTCTAAATGTGTCTTCGTTCGAACGTGGGTGTATTATTTCACTGAAGACAACCAGAGGCAGATAGATGAAATCTTCCGCATTTAGATCTAGACGTTGGCTTGCCAAGTCTAATTTGAAGCGACATTATCTGCCAGCATACGCCTCCATAAAGAATCCTGCCACTTGTCTAATGGACTAAATTGTTGAGAACAGCTGGGCTGGCACAATGAGCCATATTCATCGCAATCAGAGTGGAGACCAGTCAGAATGCGACCCCGCCAATCTGTCTTGGCAATTTTTGTGAATGTCACCACTTTAATTCGATTCTTCTCTCGCACTCAATACCCGGCTGAACCATGTTTAACCCCCAGTTATATTCTCTGTAACTAACTATATTCTACTTTCAATTAATTATCTACAACTGCAATTTAGGACTAGATCACATGCAGATATTTTGCATACTACCGAGTCCATACAAAGCGAAACTGCACACTTTTACCACTGCAGGACCAGGCATTATAGCCAAGTCACAGAAACATGATCCCAAAATATTTTTCTATGCAAGATGGAGACCTGTTAAAGACATCTGGGAAAGTGGTACATTCACTGGAAAAGCTCAAACTACCTGTATTGAAGTCCAGCTTGGACACCTGTAGAGCATAAGATTCACACTCCTTTTTACTGAAGCTGAAGATGATGACTGGCTGAAAGTTCCTCTCCATGATCATCTTAACAATCTTGAACACATTGGATGGACCTGGGGAGGGGAGGTGAGACATACTTTAAACACACCTTCCAACACACCTTCCTTCATACGATGTTTAACATGAATCGTGTACCCTCAATATGTCTAGACAGACAGACAGACAGATATAAACTTCTTCTGGTTCCAGATCTGGTGGGTGGACTTCTGACTTGACACATTCATAGGTAGGTTACTGGCACAGCTGTTTTGAGCCACTTGCTGCACATGGGACAAAAGTCTGCGGTGCTTTATTAATGTATATTGCGAGTGGTTTAATGTATATTGCGAGTGGTTTAAATAGTCTACTACTGGGAAAGAATGTTTTAATGAGCTTTTTGTGCCACGGACTGCATGTTGAGTGAGGTGTGTGTGTGTGTGTGTGTCTGTCTGTGTGTGTGTGTGTGTGTGTGGGGGGGGGGGGGGGGGGGGGGAGAGACAGAGCACTCTGGAGTATAGGCAGATATCTCGTGTTGTGTTTATAACAAACTTGAGGCAGTTGCATCCTCAGACACATCACTCAAACATGCACTTGCCCAGTCGGGCAACTAAAAAGCAAACTCAGTCCACCTTCCCCCAAAAGTTGTATTTACCTGCCACGGGCAGTGGGGCAACCGTTAGTGTAAAGCCGTTAATTGGATCCGACAGACTGGCACATTACCGACCGAACCAGGTATCGGGACATCTCTTAATCACCATATGTGACCATTTTCTTTTACAGAATCACAACCAACACAGATCATGTGTCAAATCAGATTTAAGGGTATCAGGGTTGGAAATAGATTTGTTTTGTAGTATGAACAGCAGAAAAAACACGTGGCAACAGATTTTTGTGGATCAGATTTCCAGGGTGACTTGAAATGCGATTCAAATCTGATTTCTAAAGATGACTCTCACTCTGGAGTCTGGACACTGAGTTATACTTTATAGAACTTTTATAGGTTCTAGTGGTGTCGTTCGACAACAAGTCTTACAACAGTGTATAAGATAACTTAGATAAGCATTACTCACACTTTTTTTACGACATCAAACAATGCAAGACAGGTGGACGATATCCGATTCCGTACACAGATCGATCTGATCACTTGCAAATAACATTGTGGACGGTCAGTCCTAAAGATCAGATGCAGGACAGAAACAAATTGGATCTGCCTGCCTACCTTTAGTTCCTTTCCTCCCTCTTGGATCCCACTTTCCCGGTTTGCTGGCACCATCGCCAGTGGTGTCTCTCAGGACGTTCATCGCCGTGTTGAAATTATCCTCTCTGAAGTCACCCTGGAGGAAAGCACATAGGCTCTATAACTGTCAAAAAACAGGTTGCAATATGGTATAGCTCTCATCAGATGTGTGGCATTTTTCATGTTTTGGTTGCGTTTATTACAGCCGAGTGAGCTGACAGACACAAATGGATTGTCAGTTTTCTGTTTGTTTGTGAGAGGACCACAATGGAAAGACGTCCTGGATGTTATTGTGTTTTTATCCTCAAATGCTTTTTAACAAACATGTATGATTTGTGGGTTATTTGCAATTCAAATGAACTAAAGATACAAGACACGTGTGATGATCTATATATCACATGTTGATCACTATATGACTAAAATCATATTAGCATACTAAAAGCAGAGTAAACATGGACACTAGACTAGGCCTTACATTCTCATCCACCACCAGGTGTAGTCCATCGCCCCCTGATGGGAAGATGTAGTGCTGCAGAGGAGTAGGCCGATAATCTGTGTACACCACGTGACAGGGCTATGGAGAGAAATGAGACAGGAATAGTTTACTAGAGCTCACAGTCAAAAACGGATGGAAAACAACTGAAGACTATTCTTTTAACAATAGTACAATACACAAACTTTTGCACAAACATTCTGGTTGTGGTGCCATATACCAGCTCACCTGTTTGTGGAGATGACAGATCCACTCAGCAAACTGTCTGGCGTTGGGAATGGTGGCGGATAGGAAGACGTAATGCACATTGTCAGGCAGGAGAATAATGGTCTCCTCCCACACCACACCACGCTCTGAAATGTACAAATGTTATTAGTTTTCTCACTTCCAATCACGACACGTATGGGGCTATTATCATACAGTCATGTGTTTTTCCTTTAGTATCAAACTATCCATGCATGCATTTCATGGTGTGGAGAGAGACTTTGCTCTCTTTTAATAGCTTTAAAAAAAAATTGAATTATTTTATTAGTACTTTGCTGGGTGTTTTATTGTATTTGTATAATTATTTATTGTCCTGTATGTATTGTCCTGAATGTATGCATTGACCTGAGCAAAACAATTTTCCCTTGTGGATAATAAAGACATCTAATCTAATCTAATGCACCTGCGTCTCTCATGTAGTGGATCTCGTCAAAGATGACCCAAGCAACCTCTCGCATGATCTCAGAGCCTCTGTACAGCATGCTCCTCAGAATCTGGGAATGATGACATAATATAAAACATAGTTATGACACCACTGACTGAGGAAATGTACACTCTCAGAGTGTACAAATGGACCAAACTATCATTTAGCTGAGGACCCCCTGGAACTCCCTCAAGGACCCCTGCGAGCCCCAGACCCAACTTTGGGAACTACTGCTGTAGATGGCATCAACCAATACTATCGTCTTACCCACTTGAGCCCTATTGAAACATTTCCAAAGCTTACCCTGCATTGATAGCTTGTTGCTGATCGGCAAATTTAAAGTTTTTGCCTATAATGAGTAATGACATGGCCAAAAGGTGATTAAGACCCATTTATGCTCTGTGGAGACAATACTTATGCATGTTCTCTGCATTCATTTTGTCCATCTTTGAGCACATTTTGAAACCTTACAGATACAGAAATGCATATCCATAATGTGCAAGAGTTGCATGGTACATGAGGAGCACTGTAGCTGCCTTGCATATATACATGCATACATATAGGATCCAACAACACAAACCTATGCACATAACACAAGAATAAACATAAAAATCACACCCGTGTGAAGTGTGGGGCACTCTTATCATCGTACATCATCATGACATAAAATAGACACTATGCCTATTTGCTCAGACACTGACGTAAAACAATATAAATAAATTGTTGTAGGCTTAATCATCAATAAACAACGCATTGCATCTGCGCGTCTAGTAAAGAGGTCCGCCGGTTCTAGTCCAAAACATAAATAAATCCAGTCCAAATCTGAGCAACCTATACCTATAAAGCCACTGGACGCATGGGCTAAGCCTTTTTTTATTATTAAGGAAGATCAGCATGCATGTCACCGTGTTCTGTTTGTTGACTTTTCGCTGACGAGGAAGCCGTGCCAGTGTGGGGACTCGGGAGACGGATAGGAGGAGGAGGTTGAGGAGGAAGCGGCTGTAAACGTTCTCCCTCCAGGCCAAATGGCCAATAATGGATATAATAATGTAGGTCTCTGCATTGATACGGTCGACATGTGTTAATCTCGTCTCGCTGTCAGCCTGTCACTCGCTTACATTTTGACTACCGCAAAGCTACCGTTGTAGGCTTGTAGCCAACTAGCCATTGAAGTACAACAGAGAACTTTGGGACATTGAGGGGGAAGAAAACAGAGCCCGAGCGCTGTTCATGCAGCGTGTGACAAGCTGGGCGGCGCAAATAAGGCATGTGTGCAACATGACAACTGTTTTAAAGTATTGTACAGTGACAACTACAGTCTCTAATGTTTATGTTGTACTATTACTAAAAACGATCTAAAATAAAGGGATTTAAGATCAGAACACGCATTTATTATTATGCAAATTAACCGTTAAAGCTGATAAGAATATTCGGATGTTTCTTAACGGTCGGCTAACCGGTTAGCCGGTTAACCCCTGACATCCCTAAATCTAACTCATGTTGCTATGGTTAGGTGATGTAATGGTGATGAAAAAATGGTGAAAAATCAAACATTAAATTCCCTTTATTGTTAATGGCATTTAATGTTTGCAAGATGACATAAATGTTCCCTTCATTGTCAATTGTCAAAAACAAACATTAAACTTGTATATAGGAGGGGATAGCGCACCTCAAAAATAGACACTAAGCCAATTTGCTCAGACACTATGACGTGAAATTATCCATTCATTCTCAATAGGAGGGGCTGGCGCCCCTCTAAAAAGATACATTAAAGTTTAAAACTGTGAGTTGGGGATGAAAATAACAGTTGCAAAGGTGAGTTCACATAATTTCATACTCAATAGTATGAGTGTACAAATGGAACCAAATGGATACAGGTCTCTCAAGCGTTACAGACCAGAAAGTTAATTTGGACCCCTGGTGGTCCCTGGACCGGACGTTGAGAAAATAGTGATGGCCTACCTCAGTTGTCATGATGAGGCAGGAGGCAGTAGGATTGATGGTGACATCGCCAGTCATTAATCCTACATCCTGGAACTCCTCGTACATCTCTCTGTACTTCTGATTGGACAAGGCCTTGATGGGGCTGGTGAAAATCACCCTCTGCTTCTCCCTCAAGGCAAGCGCTATGGCATACCTGCAATACACATTAATAATCAAGTTTAGTTGTATTCAAGCCTGCCAACAATGAGTTGCAAGTGCATACTCCACACATTTGCGCTACCCACTACATAATTGATGGATTAAATATAGAGATATTGGGATCAGCAAAAACAGCTGACGTCGTGATGACGACGTCGTACGTGGGCATAGATGTCAGACAGACTGTTTCTCTACATGTTTGAATCAAGCTGGGCAGCATGGTCCTTGTGCTGTGCCAGTAAAAGGGAGGCAGGAAGATGAGAGGACTCCAGGTCGTCCAGTAGAGCCTGCTTGCTCTTCCTCTTGGCCTGCAGGTGGCGCTGTTTCTCCTGCACCGCCTCCAGTTGTCTCTGCTCCTGGCCCTGCTGTTCCAGCAGCTGCTTCTCCAACTCCTCCTGCTCTCGTGTCAGCTTGGCCTTGTTCTCCTGGATGAGCGTTCTGTTCTCCCGCTGGTACTGTTCCATGGCCTGCTTAGTGCTCTCCACGTCCATGTTGTTGGTCAACCTGTAGACAATGTCCTCCACCTGTTCCAAGTAGTCGTTGTATTCTCTCAGGCTGTGGAAGTCCACGTCTGCCTTGTTGTATGTTCTGAGCACCTTCTTGCGGATGTCCACCTCCTTGTCCACGGCAGGATCCTCGAAGAGCTGAACGCGGAAGTTGTTCTTCCTCAGGGGCGTGTCGCACTGTGTACATTTACCTGTGCCGTGCTCAAACATGTTGGAATTCACACAGTTCTCGCATAGTGTGTGACCGCAGACGTTCACCATTAGTTTCAGGGATGGATTACTGAACTTGGTTGTTTTGCACGTTGGACACCCTTGGTAATCCATAATGTGTATCAGTACAGGCTTAAAAATTACCTCTTCTGTGTGGCTTCTCCATAAGAGCTTTGCAGCTGCTCAGCAGTGTAATGGAGTTTGTACATGGCCTGCTACCACTTATATTAATGTGGCGGCACAAACATGTAGCAAAGTTTGACCAATCCGTGAAGCCGATGGGTATTGTTAGCCAATCCGGCAAACCTTAAACTAGTGCTGGTTGTCTGGGCTAGGACCCACCGCAGTGGTGTCTGATTAGAACTTAACCGGGATGCCGAAACTTCTAACACAATGATATCTGGGTTGTAAGGCCAAATATCGCAGAGGAATATCCTGTCTCTCACGAGGACCGCAGCAAATAAATACTTCTAGCTACCCAACCCTCTTCGGATGGTGCCCGTGAGGCAGGCATTCGCACATTCTAATACAGCCAGAAAAGCACAACTCGCAGCCAGCTCAGTAGCATGCATCGTTAGGCATTAGACTCCCAACCCACTCCTCCCAGGTTCAAATCCCACTGCCGTCGCTAATTCCAACAACCACAGACTAGATTTCTTTGCGGATGAAGCATAGTTTTAGACCACGACGGTGGGGCGTCGCAACGTTTGACACATCAACTTGTGTGCTTCAGCCCGCTCTGTGGCGTCTCTCGTGGCTCAAGTTTGCTAGAGCCGACTCAGCCCGGTTTGAGTTGCAACCCGGCACAGAATAGTAAATTATTACCCCCCCCAATATTTCAGAGGCAGCCCATCTCCACACAGAGATTCATGTGTCCTCCAAAGACAGATCGTTGGTTCTCGGCACAAACCATCCCTGCCCCTGCCCCTCCCCCACACACACACACGTATGAAGTCGATCGGTCAGGTGGTGTCCGAATTACGCCCGGGATATTTACACAGGTTTATGGAATTTATAGTTTGATTCAGTAGTGAGACTCACTCTGCACAGACAGTCTTGCCAGCGGAGGTGTGTGCAGATACCAGGACAGACTGGTTGTTCTCGATGCATGAGAGGGCCTCACGTTGGAACGGGTCGAGAATGAAAGGATACTCCTACAACAGAAGCAAAGACAGAGGATTCCATTATAACAATTCTCAGCTTGAGTATTTTTTAACACGATACACTGGATGTGCAGAGTCGCTGAGTTTCCATGTACACTTGAATTGGATGTTTCTATAAAATTCCATAACAATTTACAGTTAATAGCTAGTATATGCAAGCGCATTTCTAAGTGAAAACTGATACATTTCAAGTTCAACATTCGCTTTCATTTAATCAAAGCAAAATAAATTTACTTTGAAAAACACCAAATTCAAGATCAGAAGCTCACAACACATTGCAATGTATTGTGAGCTCGTAGATCTGCTACTTTCGAAGTCCGACACCAGGGTGTACAATGGAGTGTAAATTAATTAAACATTTGTCACCTATGATGGCATACCCAAAATATGGACTCCAGTAAGTTATGTAATTATTTGAATGCTAAGAAAACAAATCATAGATACAAATTAACTAGAATGGCGGATAAACATCAAACCTACCTTAGCAGCTTTCCCCACACGAGGTTTCAGTGGTATGTAGGTCTCATTGGAAGGCAGAGCAACCTGGGGAACAGCAGCAGTATAACTTAAATGTACATTTAGAACTAATGTAATAAAACCATTTGATTTGTCTTTCATCTGTCTTTACCTCATGCGTGCATCCTTCCACTGTCTCTACCGACTCCACCTTCACCTGGGGCATAAAATCAGTAATGCTGCTGGAAAATGGATAAAATAAATTTACATTAACTTCAGAAGCAACATTATCAACTAAGGATCACCTGATATCTATTCTATAAAGTTCAAGTTAAAGGGATATGCATGACCCACTGCATGACCAGCAGTGGTTACCTGTTTGTGATGCAAAATTGCAAATAGCCTGCATCTGATTCCTGCATCCTTAGACTCACAAAAATGAGAAAGGACGCAATCATGTCACCCTCCGGGGTCTAACGGCATTGAAGTAGGACTCATAAAATGTCTCTTGGACCCATCAAAAAGACCACCCCTGGGGTCCCAGGACCCATTACATTGAAAACCTATTTACATCACTGACAGTCTCTGTAACGCCCAAGTCTTAGGAAATCAATTGGACAAAAATAATATCCATGAATTAAGTCTCCATGCAGGGGGTGAGTAATCAATGGAAAAAAGTTATTTTGGGGGTTTCGAAGTAGTTCACACATGTATATTAGAGGTTATTTCATCCGGTGACCACCCTCTCAAAAAGACCTAGAACACACCACTAGATATTTTGAACGTTTGATAGGGATCAACCAATTATCGGCAACGGCCGATTATCTGCGCCAATATCACAGATATCGGGGCACTTTTTATTTTGACCGATATTTTGGTCTCTCTATGCAACAGAAGAGAGAGAAGGCTCCCCAAGCCGCTTAGAGATCCACAAAGATGTCTTAATTAAATTAAACAGCATCTTACTTTATGTCATAAGAAGCCGTGTCAGGTCGAGGTCTCTTCCCAAACATCACTTCCTCAGTAGGATCAGGGTCAGCTGATCTCTTGGGCTTGGCAGGTAAGGATGGGCTGCCATCCCTCTCACTGCCATGTTTACCCCCAAGTAAGACTTTCCTGGTAGGGAAAGAATATAATGCTCAGTGTTGACAGTTTAGCAAGTCATTAATAAGTTATACTTAAAGTGTACAATTTATTTACACAACCTAAAACTTTGCCTCTGGTAAACAAAGGAGTCCAGGCAATAAATCATAAGAAAACATCATCAGCTAGCCTAGATATATAGCTAAACAATTGCTGCTCTTTTATTTGCAACCATTATGTCTTGTGTCAAGCAAGCAAAAACACATATTCTTGACAATACAAATCAATTCGGCTGTGTGGAAAGCCTATGATGCGAGGTTACAAAACACATAGGCCTAATCTGAGTTCTCAGAGGTACAAAACACATAACAAGTCAGTAACAGACTATAGCCTATAAACAACGAACACAAATACATGTTTATTTTATAGCTGTCCATTTTGTGTTAAATAGTTTTCATGTACGGTTCGGTTTCATTTTTAGAAGCAAGGGCTATTTGGATGTAATACAGCTAAAATAATGGCCAAAATAATGTTGTGCCAAATTAATGTTGTAATGTAACTCATTAAGTTAACTATTATCATTGTAAAAACAAATCGGTACATTTTGCCAGTAAAGAGAAAAGTTAGAGTCAAATCAAAGTTGTAAACAATGAACTAGTTAGGTATGCTATATTTAAATCTAATGGTGAAAAGCCAGTGTCGTATTTAAGACAGCATATAATGTCCGAATAATAGAGAATATGTATCAAAATGTAATCAAACTATAATAATATAATGGATTAGAATATCGATGCTAAACAAACTAACTAGCCTGGTTTATTACTTCGTCATACGACGGTATCGCTCGCCGAAAACAGTAGATCTGCAAGCTCAGAACGCATCGCGTCGCACCGCCTTGTGAGCTTGTAGGTCGGCAGTTTTCGGAACGCATGATGACACTCCCGGCGCTCGGTCGTTTTTTACTTGAGACAGCATGTTCATTTATTCTCTTTTATTATTAATTTAAGCTATTGTGACACTAGACGTGAAGCAGGAACACATGGTCATTACTTACCCTGATATGTGGGCTGTGGAAGACGCAGGAGACTTCTTGCCAGAAGCGGTTTGTTCATCATCAAACACGCTGAACAGTCCTTCTCCAAACGGGTCGGCCATGATGCTAGTGTCTATGATGTGTGCTTCCCACAATGCAACAACACACTAACTTCTTCCGCTGACGGCCATGGGTCACCACTCAGCACAAGAAAGGATAAGTGGGGTTTCTATTTTAGAACCCGCCTCCTCCAAGACTGTATCCGGTACTTTCCACAGTTAAAAGAAGCACAGCATAGAGGCCGTTTCAGTATCCGCCTGATTCTCTCTAAACCGGATCATTATAATAGCCTGGCAAAGGATTGGAGCCATGATTGGAGCTCCCAGTCAACAGTGTTGCCAGATTGTGCAAGAGAAACAAGCAATGAGGTCTAAAAATGGACAGAAGCAGCCCACATTCTGCTATTGAGAGTCTGGTGAAGAAAACACCCAATACAACTACAATGAGAACTCACTATTAACACATTAAACTGACATATATAGTTGAATTTATTGCATTGAGAAGTTTGTCATTTTACCAACCTGCTGGTTTTAAACGCAACCCGGGCTCACCCAAAGACGGCGAAATACCACGGATTGGCGCAATGAAAATGCGTGCATATGCACGCATTTACAGTGCGCCAATCCGTGGTATTTGCGTGCATGTGCGTGCATATGCAATATTTTGAAAAACAAGGCAAAACAAACCCGCAACCCAGACATGGCAACACTGCCAGACTCTCTTCCGCTACGGCAGCCGAATTCTCCAAAATTCTTCCTCACCTCCTCCTGGAGTCCTGATGCGGTGTGTGTGTGTAGCTGTAGTGTGTAGCCAGTGAGTGTGTTTACTCCCAGACTGTACATATTATCCACACAGGTTAATGTCAGACAGTTAATGGCAGGGTGATTGCTGTTTGTCGTCACATTGACAGTCATACGACACATTACGGGATAATATTGTCTTCATCATGGGTGGAAAGAAGAAAAAGAACGCAGCGGCTGCGCCTGTGGTGGTGGTCCCCCCGGCAGCAGCAGCAGCACCACCAGCAGGGACCGGCGTGGTGGGAGATCCTCCTCCCGGGAAGAAACAACCACCCAAACCTAAAGGTCTCATCACGGACACTGCTGCTTCTTTTCGTCCCATGCTTCTCACGGTTATTTACTGCATGATCTCATGTCGGCTGTGACTGTCGCATATAGGGCTAATGTCTACCTCCACCCTTTTGGGCATGATGACGTGATCTACTGTAGAGATACTGTACCAAGGAAATGATAACTGTAATAATACTAGTAGATAAAAAAGTCATAGTTCTGAAAGATCTCACAGTTATTGTATTGAATAAAACGATATTTGAATCAATCTGTATAGTAAAGTATGTTAATACAATATTTATAACCAAGCAGTACATACAGTGGTTGGTGGTGGTCTTCCTAATCATCTTCCATGAAGACATTTAGACCCAGGTGTCAGACAGCAGGACACCAAATGTACGTTTGTACATGCTCAGAGTTACTACAGGATCATAAATGTCATGTTCTCTGGTCTTCCTCTCAGGTCCAAAGACCTACAGTCTCAACAACACAGCCCATGTTGACACCGGTGGAGCGCCTGACAAATCAATTCTTAAAGTATGTTAATACAATGTAAAATGTAGGCATTTAGCAAATGTTCTTAATCCAGAGCGATTTACAGACAGTAAGCAAGTTAAATGCATCAAAATAGTAATAAGTAAGTAGGATCATAGGTAAACAAAGAACCTATCATCAGTCTAATTTATATATATATATATATATATATATATATATATATACACACACGCACACTACTATAGGATACAAATGACATCAGATCAGGCCATGAAACAAACATTTACATGCTCATGTAAATGAGCACCCCTAGCATCCCTAGCATAGGGATGCTAGGGGTCAATACAATATAACTAGCACATCTGCTCTGGTTGGAGGGGCTACTCTTCATTCTATTCAGACTATTCATAAATTTGCTGCAGTGACTCTTTCTCTGTCCAGTTTATGTTTGGTACAGTGTAGTGTACCCCTTTTTAAGAGGATTAAAGTTGTTTTGTAGTGAACGTTGACACTCTCTGTTGTTTAACACACAGGTTATCATTCAAAGTGACTTAGAGAAGAAGATCATCAAGCTCATAAATGACTTCAGACAGGAGAACGGTGAAAAGTTACCCATCTCTGGCCGGCTCACCAGCAGGAAGCTGGTGGTAAGGACAAGAAATTCAAGCAGTAAACAAACAAAATGGCTTTTTGTTGTGATTCATTCTTGTATTGAATTAATTATGACAGTAGCTTTCTTGTGGCCACAGGACTTGTACACAAATCTGCAGAAGTTCAACTTCAAGACAGAACACATTGAGGAGGCCATGAAGAGCAGTATCCTCTATGGAGGAGACCTCGTCTCTGCCCTCGACTGGCTATGCCTCAACCTCAAAGATGGTACCGTACCATACCATGTAGAGCCACTATTTAGCTGATTGTTAAACGTATACATTTTAAAACAAACAAACCAAGGAAATTAGGTTGTGCGCTTGTAGATATGCTATTTTCACTAGTGTGGGTCTCGGGAAAACGTCTAACTTGGTTGTCGATCAGAAAAGTCTGCGAACCACTGCTTTGCTATAATTTGTGTCCACATTCACCAAAGTCACACAACATTTAGCACAGTAACTGCAGTATACTATTGTAATTGTACTGATATACTACTGTAACGGCACTATACTACTGTAACTACTATACTACATGAATATTACTTTCATTTGTCCACAACAGATGAGCTTCCGGATGGTTTTAGCCAGAAGATGCAGGAGGAGAGCCAAAGTTGCAACAGGCCAAAGTTCCAGCCCCCTACCCAACAAAAGCCAGACCCACCCAGCCCCAAAGCAGTCCACAAACCCCCCAATGAGACATCCAAGGTTTGTATATGTTTGGCCAATCAACACTCTCAACACGTATCTGTATCATAACAAATTAAACCATAGGATAAAGCCGTTAATTCCACGTATTGCTGTTGTTCAGGTCCCTGTGAAGGACGAGGCTGCGAACATGAAGGACTGGATACTGAGATATGCGGAACAGTCCAGTGACGAGGACAGTGACCTGGAGGAGAATGCAGGGACCAAGGCTGCATCACACAATCCAGAACTGGATGAGAAATTCGATCCAGTATGAGGACTTTGATTTATAATGACATATTTCATATATGTAAAGGAGATTTAATTTAATACACAGATTGTATCAACACTTTGTCATAATGAACTGCAATAGCCAATCTATATGAAAGTGTGGGGTATTGCAGTTGCAAAATAGTATGCCCTTTTATTCTGTTATGTTTGTGTAGAATGACAGTTACCTGCAACTGACGGCTAAGCTGTATGATGCAAAGGAGACTGCAGCTGCTGCTAAGAACAAGCGAGACAAGGCAAGCCAGAGAACGGCACAGGACAGGATCCGCATCATACAGCAAGGTCTTAAATGCATGAACAGATTTCTGCCTGACGGCGATGAGTATTATTTTTTGACCAGCAAATGACAAAAGACTAATTTGACGTATCTATTTGTAGAGATGAAGCCGCTGGAGTCTCACCCCATGTTCAACCCGGCTCTGAAGGTAGTGGACGCACCCCCAAAAGAAAACAAGGCACTTCCTGTCACCGAGGAGAAAGAGGAACTCAACTTCAGTCTGTTTGAACAGGCTGCAAAACCCCCTCCCCAGGAAAAAGGTACAACTCTCTTTAAATGCCGTTTGCTGTGCCACAGAAGATGTGACACAGAAAAAGGAGCATCAAGGTCAATCAATCAGTACAAGGCAAGGAAATGGATAGAAATTAGATTAGAATAAACATTGCTTTTGTGTCATTATGAGCTTGTAGATGTGCTATTTACACTTTGTTACTGACAGTTTCTTTTAATGTACGTTTCTTTTCAGTAGTGAAAAAGAATGAACCAAAAGACATTAGGAATTTTGACTACACGGCTCGCAGCTGGACAGGAAAGTCGCCTAAACAGTTTCTCATAGACTGGGTGCGTAAGAACCTGCCCAAGAGCCCCCCGCCAGCCTTTCACAAGGTCGCAGCTGGAAAATACTGGAGATGCAAGTAAGTATATACAGTAAAAATCACACCCGTGTGAACTGAGTGGTGCAACTCCCCTCCAATCCCCCCCCCCTCTCTCTCTCTCATTAGCAGGCATCAGTGCAGCACTATCTCTCTCTCTCTCTGTTTCTGGCACAACAGCGCCACTTTTGCCCCTACTGCTACTCATAGTCACATAGGTTAACACGGACATTGCTGATCCTTGGAGTGGTTGCACCACTCAAAAACATAGGTGAGCTAGAGGGATGTTTTAATTGCAGAAAGCTACATGCTTTCTTGTTAGTTAAAACCTCTTAAGCCCCAATCCCCCGCCGGCGGGGGCAACGGCTGTCCACCTCATGTTTGTTGTTTGAAATTTCTTTATTTAGGAATACCCCATTGAGATACAGTATCTCGTTTTCGAGAGGGTCCTAACTACCATCAATACAATACAATACACAAAAGGGAGAAAAGAGAAAAAAAAAAGAAAAACTAAAACACAAAACAAAACAAACAAACACACACAATGAACACAACACACAACTCATGAACAGCTCTCAGCGGGTAAATGGGGCTGGTCAAGGTCTCAGGTTCCACTTCCAACTCAGATATTTTTTATTTTCCCTCCTGGACCCCCCTGGGGTTTAAGAAAGTGTTTGTGGGGTGGGTGATGGCTGATTTAAGCAGTCACACCTCACCTTAGTGAATGTCTTGGGACTTTTATGATTTAGCACTATAATAAATGTAATGGAGGAGTTCCATTCCATCATAAGTGTTATTGATGAATTATAACTTTATATTAGTGTGTACTGATATAGCTTTGCATCTTTTAGGGTGCGTGTTCAGAGAACGGATGATATTTTGGAGGTATGTCCCACCATTCTGACTGAGGACAGTATGCAGGCTCAACACCTTGGAGCCACACTGGCACTCTACAACCTTTGCAAAGGACAGGTATGCTATCGCTAACTTCCTAGTTACAATATATGCTGCGAATTGGCTTGCTTACAGCAGACAGTTTATAGTTACAGCATGCATTTTTCCTATATTCAATTGTGGTCTTCTTGTTGCTCACAGTCAGTGCACCAGCTCTTGCCTTCTACATACAGAGATGTGTGGTTAGATTGGCGAGACAACGAGCAGCGACGACACGATGAGAACCGCACCGCCGCCAACAAACCCCGAGATCAGTTCATCTCCCGGTTGCTGACGCGGCTCAAACAGCAGAAGAACCAGAACTACAACCAGAGCCTGGAGGAGGAGGAGGAGGCCAGGTCCCAGACTCACCCCGGCCTCCAAAACGCTGGTGACGATGAGCCTGAAGAGTCCTGGGAGAGCCTGGCTGGTCTGGACATTGAAGAAGGAGGAGATGGAGGAGACGATAAGAGCTTGATTAAGGAGGCAGGAGAGAGGCGAGAAGCGGCAGGGGCAGATGAAGCAGCGAGGGCGCTCCTATTGAAGCTGAGGAGCTCCTCACTGGCCCACAAGCTACTGGTAAATGCCAGAGTCTGGCCCATACCGGGACCAATGCCAGCAAAATCAATCAATTTGAGAAAACTTAGATTTGATTATATTGAGAACATTAACTTATAAGGAAACTTAAAAATTCAGATAGAATAATAAAATTAAGTATATACTATGTTAAACTCATTTTAATATATGAAAAGAAAATCTATAATCAAAAAGTCAAATATCTACCAGACGGATATCCCATATGTGATATGTCCGGTATGGTCCTGACTATTAAATACACTTCAGTTCATGTTTCCCCATGATGCGTAGACATATTCATGTTTCACTCTTTCCAAGTCAGTATTCAGAATGTGTCGCACCCCCCCCCCCCCCCCCCAGGCAGAACGAGAGCAGCTCCCAGTCTTCCAACACCGGCAGCGCGTCCTGGAGGCTCTGCAGCGCCACCGCGTGGTGGTGATAGCCGGCGAGACGGGCAGCGGCAAAAGCACCCAGATCCCACAGTTCATGTTGGACCAGCTGCTGATGGGGAGCGGCGCGGCACAGCCGTGCAACATCGTTGTGACGCAACCCCGCAGGATCTCAGCCATGAGTCTGGCCACCCGAGTCAACCAAGAGCTGGGCTGTGAGGATGCACCCGGCTCCAAGGTGTGGTGGAAACAACCCTTAAGAATGATATCGTCGCTGTCAGTTGGAAACCTTGTAATGTCCGACTCCAAGCTAACTCGGACATGCAACGCACACTGTTGAAGTGAACTAGGGCATTCATATATACATACACATATAACGATATACTGTACAGCTTTGGTGCAACTGTGTAATTATATGGTCCAAAAATGGGCTGAGAAGCAAAGGGGCAGGGTGACATGTAGTACCTGTAATTATGTAATCATCTGTTATTTACAACTGCTGTTGAGTTCATGTTGTGTTGGCTGAGACATGGGCTCTGTTCACACTGGCATCCCAATACAGAGTTTTGGCCTATCAAGAAAAACACATTGAAACAAATGTTTTAATGGAATCTGCCTTGAATTTATCTTTATATCGATATGATCACTTGAAAATAAATAACAGTGTGGACAGTCAGTCCTAAAGATCTGATTTGAGAAATAATTTTGATTTGCCTGTAGTCTGAACAAAGCCATAGGAATGTGGTTCAAATCCGTATCGCCAACACTCAATATTGTTTCTTGCTGTTCAGACTTGACAATGCAAAATGCAAATCTGATTCTAATCTGGATAGAAAATATAAAAAAGGCCTCTGGGTTTAAGTTCCCAACATAAACATAAAGCAACTAGGCTGGGTTCAGAAGCTACCCATGTTAATGACCTGGGTCTTGTAATGTATCTTCCAGTCGTCGCTGTGCGGCTACCAGATTCGGATGGAGAAATGTTCAGGAGACTCAACCCGTCTGCTGTACTGTACCACCGGGGTTCTGATCAGGAAGCTCCAACAGGATAAACATCTCAGCTACCTGACGCACATCTTCGTGGACGAGGTACTTTTCCGATTCTACAAATGTCTTCAAAAGAAGTTTTCTGAAAAACGTATGTAGTTATATATATCGGTGGTTCTCAAACGTTTTCATGTCAAGGACCCCCAAACTTATCAAAATCTCTTGTTCAGGGGACCACCAGATGGCAAAGATTTGAATCGCTTTAAAAAATACATATATTCAAAGATTAGCACACATTTTCACGATTTTTCAAAAATAGCAGATCTACAAGCTCATATCGCGGCACTAAATGATGCGCTATGAGCTTGTACATCTGCTATTATTGAATAGCCAAAGAAATCTAAAATGACACGGATGCTTTCCCGGTTTTATCCATATTTAAAAGACATGACAGAGTTCTTGTCTTGTTCTGCGCAGGTCCATGAGCGCAGCGTGCAGTCAGACTTCCTGCTCACCATCCTGAAGGACGTGG
This sequence comes from Protomyctophum parallelum, assembly GCF_964188405.1. Taxonomy (NCBI): domain Eukaryota; kingdom Metazoa; phylum Chordata; class Actinopteri; order Myctophiformes; family Myctophidae; genus Protomyctophum; species Protomyctophum parallelum. The sequence goes on from NC_139713.1 coordinate 26,553,138, forward strand.
TCATGAGGAGGTCGGACCTGCGTCTGGTGCTGATGAGCGCCACGGTGGACTGTCACAAGTTCTCCAGCTACTTTAACCACTGTCCCGTCGTCTCCATCCCTGGCAGGACGTTCCCTGTGGAGGTACAGTTAGTAGGAAAGGCTCAAATGTCAATGGGTACTAGGGCTGGGACTGGGATCCGGCACCAGAGGAACCGGAATCGGTTCCGTAACTGCTTTTATCACACCGGTATGACTATGAGGACAGAACTGCTATAGTTCAGAGTTTTATTTATTATTTATTTTAGATATTTTTCTTTAACCCGCAACACACTGTCAGGCTGTATTATCATGTAAAGGTGATGATGATGATTAGCAGCCTAGGTGCCTGAGACATCTACGCCAGCCGCCGGGCCGTTCTCAAACATTTTAATATAAGGACCAGTCCATAACTTTGAGAGTGGGTCCATTTGTACACTCTGAGTTACAGACCTGTAAGGATCCATTTGGAAACCCCTAGGAATTGTTAAATGGAACCGCTAAGGAATCGGACCGTTACGAGGGAATCGTTAAGGAACCGGAATCTCTAAAATACCAAAGGTTCTAACCCTAGTACATATATATCACTTCCGACTATTTTAAAATGCATGCAGGTGTGTTTGCCATCTCACTTCTCAGCTGAGTGGACAATGCGTACAGGACAGGCTGTGTTCAGGAACTTCAGGTACATCATGATGCTGTGTTTCTACTCCCAGGTGTTCCATCTGGAGGACATCGTGGAGCAGACTGGCTACGTTCTAGAAACGGACTCCGAGTACAGTCAGAAGATTCTTGAAGAGGAAGAGGAAGTCAATATCTCGGTCAGCCAGAAAGGGGGCAAGACTGTACAGTACCAGGTAATCCTGGGTCTCCATAATATGATCCTCCTTGCAGATACATCTGTGTAAAAGTAAATCAGTGACAGTGTCCTACTCTACTGTGTACAGTGGTTCTCAAAATGTTTTTGCTTCATTACCCACTTTCCATGATTTTGTTTTTATCCCTTTAACTGTCTTCATATCTAGCATATTTTGATGAATGATAACCCAACTTGAAGAATATAACATGACAAATATTAGAAATAGAAACGGAGTGAAAGAGTTGCAATTAGTCCATCCTGAGCAGATGTATTTTTTATCTGTGGCCTCCATTTTCTACTTTCTCTCACATACTCAGTAGTACTGTAGTAGCTACACCTCCCCCTAGGGATACACATGAGAAACAATGGACAAGGCCATTATTTCAGACAGTTTTGAGGATAGATGGTGATGATATCTATTGTTCCGTATTGGACCAACAAACAACCAATGTATGTACATATGGGGATCTTCCATACTTTGTACTGCTATTTGTTTTCCATTTGTGTCACGTTGTGTTTGTAACTAACATTGACGTGTGTGTGTGTGTGTTTGTGTGTGTGTGTGTGTGTGTGTGTGTGTGTGTGTGTGTGTGTGTGTGTGTGCGTGCATGCGTGCTAATCTAGGAGATGATATTGAAGGACTCTGGTGCTGGTTGGGACCTGGGTCCAGACTTGGACCACTTCAGCAGCAGAACCCTTCACGTTCTGCAGTACATGAACCCCAACAAGATCAACATGGAGCTGATGATGGACCTCATCCACTACCTGGGTAGTACCAGCTTCACTTGGATCTGTCTGTCTCACACAACCAGTGGTGTAAAATAAATAATTCCAAATAGTCCAAATAGTCAGACAGATCACAGCTCTCTCTCGCTCTCTCTGGGTAGAATGACATTGGTAGAGGTTACAGAAAGCCTGTTTTTGGTGTCATGCAATACCACTTGTCTACCAGTAGGTGTCCTACCGTACCGCACAGGATCTATTCTACAAACATAGCATGTATTAACCATACTGTATGCTAGACCCTAGCATTACCACACACAAAAAATATTCACACTGAAAAAGGTTCTAGATTGCATATTTAACCCATTTAAGCTATATATCACTTTGTGCCAGGCTGTGAGCTTGTACATTTTTTCTTCTTCTTTTGTAATAATTTATTTTGGAGAACTACTGATTTAGAAGGCATTTTTAGAATGGGCCTCAGGTCTCAATGGGGTCAGTATGAACGGTCATTTACTGTAACTTGTTGTTTGTGGTGTTCTCCTGCCAGACAAGGCTCCTCAGTTCACCTCAGCAGACGGTGCAGTTCTGGTGTTCCTACCGGGCCTGGCTCACATCCAGCAGCTCTACGATCTGCTGTCCACCGACAAGAGGTTCAAGGAGAAAGACAAGTGAGACACACAGTCACATTAATGATAATCATTATTTAGTTTTATTTGTAACGCACTTTATATTTGACATAAAATCTCAAAGTGCTACATTGCAAGAAAATATATATATATATTAATAATAATTAATATCATTCAGATCAATGGTCAACTATACTACCGGTACTCTAAAATGTACAAGTTTAAAATCACACAAGGCATCAATAAGTCCATCTAGGCAAATGTCTAATAATGTACCGACGTGCAACAGGACATATCACACCGTTGGGACGAACGCTAAAACCGTCTCGTCCCTATAGAAGTAAAGGTAAAAGGGGGGAATTAAGTAGGAAATGCGAGTCTGAAAATGTTGGTTTTGAGTGGTTTTAAACGTGGCGAGGGTGGGGTCGGCCACTCCCCGACTGCTCTGTACCATGTGGTTGGTAATGATAGATAATTGTACTTGAATCCCTGTATGTTGTACAGTTGAAGTGAACCATTCAGCACAGATTGATTCCCCTTTCATAGATACCGGATAGTGCCTCTCCACTCCACTCTCTCATCTAAGGACCAAGCTGCTGCCTTTACAGTGCCCCCTGCAGGTGTCAGGAAGGTAATGCTACAGAATAGTTTACACAGTTCTAGAAGTGACTCTGTTGTGTTTATTTGAGACATATTAGTACTGGGGTGGGTGATCATGAACTTTGACTAGCCTGATATGATCTACCAGAATAGCCAAGAAAAATGGGTTCAGAGACCTGCAGGTGGTTTTATCCTAGTTGCTATCTGGTTTTGGAAATATCTCAAATCAATCATTTGTGTTCTGTGGCCATTCTGGGCTGTATTTTGCGTGTCTTAAGTACCAGGTCTTATTACCTAACTTGAGTAAACTAAAGACCCGGAGGCGTGATCAATGCCATTTGGCTATTCTGAGTGGCCAAAGAGCATTGATCACGCCTCCAGGTCTTTAGTTTACTCAAGTTAGGTAATAAGACCTGGTACTTAAGACACGCAAAATACAGCCCCCAGAATCAATGCTTAGAATTCAGTCTTATTGATTATTTCATTAATTTGGTTAAAATTATATGAAAATTATAAGGATTGCCCAGTATGTTCTATTCATTATAATATATAGTTATATAGTCAGAAGTTAGATTATCACTGATCACTCAAAGTTGTGCAGTAGTTTACATACTGAAACATTGGCAACCCTTCGATTCACAATTCAGGAGGTTTCTAGATGTGCTGATAGATGGACAGACTAGTAGAACACTACATTAGCTAACATGGAGCATACTGTATGTCTTCTTGCAAACCTCAATATTATCGTGTGTAGAATAGTAGCCTATTCTATACCATCAATTGTACTGTATAGTGAACTGTTCTGCTCTGTTGGGTCTCTGTTTTAGATCGTGTTGTCAACCAACATTGCTGAGACGGGTGTGACAATCCCTGATGTAGTGTTTGTCATCGATACTGGAAAGACCAAAGAAAACAAGTAGGTTATCTTGAACAATGACTATCATAGCCTCTCATAGTACTGTATGTTAATTCAATATAACTAGTACATATGTAGTTGTTGGAGGTCTTCCATTGAGACATTTAGACCCTGGTGTCAGGCACTGAGCTTCAGTCGTTGTTGTCGTTTAGGTATCATGAGAGCAGCCAGATGAGTTCTCTGGTGGAGACCTTTGTCTCTAAGGCCAGTGCTCTCCAGAGACAGGGGAGAGCCGGACGTGTCCGAAACGGCTTCTGCTTCAGACTGTACCCCAAATACAGGTAGGACAATAACTCCTTTATTCAGAAATGACCTGAAATCTACAGGCCACCAAAAAAAAGTCTCGGTCCAGGTCATTTATGTGTCTGATTGTCAGATTTCTTTTTTATGATTCAAAATTTGTATTGCTTTTTCAGTCTAGTCACAAGGGAATAACTTCTGATACTTCTTCTTCTGATACTTCTGTACTACAACAAGTGGCCTGCACAGCCACTTTCCATGTGGCAGCATCCGAAAGCAATGAAATGAAAGATGAACCTGACATTTCAATCCTGCAGTATGCCATGCAGGTTCCTGCACCTACAGATTAGTTAGTTAACCTTCAGTTATTGAAAGGTTCTTCTGCTAACTAAAGTGGATGTCTCTCTCCCTCACGCTCCATATGGATGATCTCAGGTTCAATGCCTTCATGGAGTACTCCATCCCAGAGATACTCAGAGTCCCACTAGAGGAACTATGTCTTCATATAATGGTAAATAAATTCATATTATTACCAAACATTTTTACTTTTACTTGATCACTGTAGGGGTGACTGAATAACGCCAGATTGTCGAAAAATGATTCAGTCAACCCCTGCAAACACATGCAGACTTAACCCATTTAGGTCGAAATTTATAAAATGTCTTCTAAATCTGCGCCACACGATTCTTTTGTCAAAAATAGCAGACCTACAAGCTCGTAGCGCACGACTCGGTGGCGCGCTATGAGCTTGTAGATCTGCTATTTTTCAATAGCTAAATTATAATATGTTTAAAACACCAAAAGGACAGCTCCCTACTGTGTTTTGAATTAAAGAAATAAATGCAGGCCCAGGCCGTGGCGTAACGGTCTGGGCACCGGACTGGTAATCCAGTCGCAGTGTGCCGCGGGTTCGACTCCCGGACCCGACACGGCCTTTGCTGCATGTCATCCCCCATCTCTCTCCCGTTACCTGTCAGCCTACTGTCTGTCCCTTCAAAAATCAATAAAAGGCGTAAGCCGCAAAAAATATCTTAAAAAAAAAAAAGAAAAAAATGCAGATATACCATTACAAATAAATATAATTTACTAATAACATTTCCTCCCTCACCTGTCTTCTGGCCCTCTGTAGAAGTGCGAGTACGGTTCCCCAGAGGACTTCCTGTGTCGTGCCCTGGACCCGCCCATGCCACAGTCGGTCAGTAACGCCGTCAGTCTGCTGCGGAGGATCGGCGCCTGTCACCCTGACAATCACGCCCTGACCCCACTGGGCCACCACCTGGCCAGCCTGCCTGTCAACGTGAAGATCGGCAAGATGCTCATCTATGGAGCCATCCTGGGCTGCCTGGACCCCATAGTATGTACCACCACCACCGGCACACTCAATCCCAGTACAATGCATTATTAGAAAACATGCCACCATAGTATGTGTCATCGCCAGTAGCTCCGACCCACAGACATCATGCCATAATACATTATTAGATTCATGTCATTCCTTCCGGTGTGTCTTGCATGCATGCAGGTAACAGCTCTGCTATTTTTCTAAATCAGGCATTTAGGTTATTTAAAGAAGGGCCTGAACGATTACTGATTTCTTACCGATATTTGTTGAAAATTGATGATTGATTTATACTACGTCATACAACTGTCCGACAACGTTGTACAACTGAATATAAACTAGGCATAACACTTGACAACGTTGTACAACTGAATATAAATAAACTAGGCATAACACTTTCATGTGTTGATTGTTTCAGGCAACCATTGCGGCGGCCATCGCTGAAAAGTCTCCGTTCTCCACACCGATGCACAGGAAAGAGGAGGCCAACCTGGCCAAAGCATCCTTGGCATTGGCCAACTCTGACCACCTCACTATATATAATGCATATATGGGGTACATATTAAACTTCTAATTCTTTGAATTGGTTGAGCAAGATCAACGATGTGTTTACTTTTAACTCAGTTAATGATTAATGCATCATTCTACAACAGGTCGTTTCGAGGAAGCAATCTGATTGGTTGAAACGGTTTCTAGCCGTGGATCAAACCAGCACTGTTCACCACCTAATCAAAACAAATAATTCAGCCGCTCTGTTTTCCCAGAGTGCTAGCAAACTCGGTGGCTAGGCTAGCTAGTTTCTTGGGACATTTGTGGTCGTAGTGACTACATCTGTCATAAAAAATATATATTCTTTCAGCGATTTTCTTAGTTTTAAGGGTAACTGTTGTAGAATTGCAATATTACACTCAAGGGTGTTGTTTAACGTGATTATTGCCACTTCAGTGACACTTGCGGGACTCGACTTTGTCTCGTTCCTGACCGCATCACTGTCGTGGCAATAATCACGTTAAACAACACCCTCTCGTGTAATATTGCTTAATTGATTCATCTATCCATATGAGTCCATAATTTGACTCAGGCCAGGTGTGACTGCTTCACTCAAGCAGTCTTGAATTTTCTTTTGATTAAATTGATCTTGACATTAAATCACTGATTTATGTTGTGTTATCATGTGTCAGATGGAGGAACTCGCGCATTGAGGGATACAGATCAGAGATGTCCTATTGTAGAAAGCACTTCCTCAACCGCACTGCTCTCATTACCATAGAGGTAAAAGAGATCAAACACACACACAGAACTCATTCTCTTCCCATTAGAGAAAACTCTTCCTTCCATTTTAAAACCCTCTTTGAATTGTCTGCCTTCACCAGTCGGTGAAACAGGAGCTGATGAAGATGATGCAGCAGGCTGGTTTCTGGTCCTCTCGCTCCAAGCCCCAGACGGGCGCGCTCCGGAAGGAGCAGATGCCCGTCCTGAACGCAGCGCTGACGGCCGGGCTGTACGACAGCGTGGCCCGTGTCCTCTGCACCCCCTCCGTCGACGTCCTGGACAAGGTGGCCTGTACCGTGGAGACCCCCCAAGGCAAGGCCCAGGTCCACCCGTCCTCCGTCAACCGCAACCTACAGACGCACGGCTGGCTGCTCTACCAGGAGAAGGTATGATGGGAGAGTACGGTAGTGTTGTGAAAAGTGTTCCCTGGGACAAAAAAGTTGGGAAACACTGGTGTACACGACTTGATCTCTAGACTCACACCTCAGTCTCTGAAGGCTTCGCTCTACTTTGGTTGCTAAAGGTTTTCATCGCTGTTCTAGCCACCAACTTGGATTTATAATTCTCCAAACGTATTGGTAGTAGGCCACAATGGACATAAGCGCTCAGGCTTTTTGTGTTTTATCCTTTTGACAGATATGTACTAGAAATATATGGTGAGGTACTATATGTAGGCTATTTTTTGTCAATAAATACATCGATCAATCAAAATTGGCAGAGATCTCTGACCGTCTGGCAATTTGAGACTAATATTCTATTAATATAATTCTCTAGGATGCTCTCCTTATATATATACTGTATATATATTTTTGTTAGGTTGTTTTCGAGAGATGCTAGTTTGTTTTTAGTTTTTTTCTATGCAGATCTCTATTGGTTACTTTTCTGCCTTTATTTCGATGTTAGTACCTGTCACTGGAGAGTGACAGGAAACAGGGAGAGAGAGACGGAGTAACATGCCTATATGTGGTATATTGGTTACTTGTTCACGTTTTTGTTATTTAGATTTAGAATTGACCACACATGGGTAAGACTACTATAGCAAGTTTAGACATAATGCTAGATTTATATCAGGCTAATCCGATGCACAACATGTTGTCTTTGCACTCTACTTATGTGTCACACCTGTATGTTCCTGAACGTCTATTTTTAGGTTAAGTATGGTAAGATCTACCTACGAGACACTACTCTGATATCACCCTTCCCCATGCTGCTGTTTGGAGGAGAGATCGACGTTCACCACCGAGAGCGTCTTATTACCCTGGATGGATGGATCTACTTCCAGGTCAGTGGGTGGGGCCGAGGGCTGGATGGATCTACTTCCAGGTCAGTGGGTGGGGCCGAGGGCTGGATGGATCTACTTCCAGGTCAGTGGGTGGGGCCGAGGGCTGGATGGATCTACTTCCAGGTCAGTGGGTGGGGCCGAGGGCTGGATGGATCTACTTCCAGGTCAGTGGGCGGGGCCGAGGGCTGCTCCATGACTCGACAAAAGCGCTGGTGCAAAAGCTACTCTCAACGTTTGATTTAGGTTATTATTTCATTGAATGTTTGTTCACTCTGTAAGGCTCCAGTGAGGATCGGTGTGATCTTTAAACATCTGAGGAAGCTAATGGATGCACTCCTTGAAAAGAAACTTGAGAATCCCCAGATGCAACTGGAAGGTAAACACAAGTTTTGTTGGGATACTACCTTTCCCTTAGCTACCCAAATCAAATGATGTAACATTGTTTTTCTTTGCCCTAGGGACTATGAGAACTAGTGAAGTACACATTTGTAATATGTAACACATCCTAAATTCTTATAAAACATTCAACCAAACACTTTAAATCATAAGCACTCAAAATCCAAAGTCCAAAAGAAATATGTCCAAATGTGAAGTCCAAAAAAATGGCAAAATGTGAAGTATAAAGAAATGTCAAAAGCTGAAGTAACTGCATCGAAAAATCGATTTTAATTTCATGAATTGAAGTATATCGAAATGAAAACAGCAACATTGATTATATATCAATGCAAATAATCGGTATCGAATCGTTTTACTATGCAAATAATCGATTGTATCAATACTACATTTTTGTGCATGGTATTTAGCAATTTTTAGAAGATAAAAGAAAAAGAGGGGATTAATTACTTAGTTTAAAATAATGTCAATGTATTTTAAATAGTTACTGTATCGATTTCAAATCATCGTATCGGATCGCCATAATGAACCAATTTCGTCCATGTATCGCATCGTCAATCATGTATCGTGATACATATCGTATCGCTGTTAAAATGTATCGTTACACCCCTAATAAGCAGCCAAAGCCCGCTTTGTTTAACGACTGTGTTGCTCAGAGAGAATGATTTATTGAAAATCAGTTTCATGAGGCAGTGAGCAACGTAGTAACACATTATGCTTTTCAAAATAATATGCTCTTAAAGATTTGACTTAGATGTGACATCGGTATGTAGTTTTCTGTCTATCTCCTAACCATCAGTATCTGATTTTCTGTTTGTCCTAACAGATGAGAAGACCATTCAGTTGATACTGGACTTGATCAAAAAGGAGAGCACTTTGTGATGTCTGACCAAGAACATCATCAACGTCGTCACATAATATAGAACTGAACAGTGACTGTGAATCCTGTTCACCTTTTGACTACCAGTGTTCAGTCAATGTGTGGACGCATGGCAGGATTGTCAGTACTACCAGTTGGGGAAATGAAGGTTTAACTAACCACTTGAACCTTAGCGTCCCTCCTCTGGGGTGAACATTTGGCGAAAATAGCCAATCTACAAGCTCACAATGCGTTGCGTTTCCATAAACAAAGTGATTGTGAATTTCAACACATTTTGAATTGGGCCAAGCTGATCTTGGAATGCAAGAGGTTGGAGACAGATCGAACAGACACCGTTTCAGAAATCATTCTATAGAACTAGAGGACATTATTCCCATTGTAAAGGTCCTTGCAGACTGGACGCTGAAAAACACAGCAGTATGCAGACACCTTTAGTGTCTTCAAATCAGTTCTCTGGATAGCTTCCCGACGCGTTGTGACCTTGTAGATGGGCTATTTAAGATAGAAAAGAGCCCTGTACTGGGGGACACGGATGGACTGCTGGTCGTGCTGGACACCTGGAGCGATTGCTGCTGAACTGTACAACATGATTTTTTAAGAGAAATGCTAATAATTAAAGGACTTCATGTGCTGAAATAAATCTATTAATCTAATTCTAACTGAAGAATGAAAAACTACTTCATCTGTTTCTAGTGATGGGTTGTGTATCATAAAGAACACAGTGTCTAAGGGCAGCATGACACAAACAGCAAGCAAACAAACAATGGTCCATCATCCATGCCATAATCCTTGAGCAATGTTTTATTAGGAGTAAATTGCTGAATTAAATTCAGCAGTGCTCCTATTTTGTTGTTTGTCCGTTGAAGTCATTGTTTACAAGTTAGCGAAAGTTGACAGACTGACAGAGCTGTTTTTCTCCAGCCACAATAACAGAACAGACTATAATGGCCTCCAGGGTTCTTTGTCGACATACCAGCTACACCCCTGGTGCCACCCAAACTGTAATCTGATAACAATAGTTGTCCTGACTCCCAACTTATTCCTAATTATAGTAATATTCATTCATGACTATTCTCAGCGTCTGCCGCCCTCTGGGCGCTAGTGACAGGAGTGTCACACATGCAGTGTCACACATGCTGTACAGCCACCAATATGGCTTCCACAGTTTCCATTTGTACAAAAAGAACAATTGATATATTTGTGGAAATACTGTGCATAAACTGCTTGTTTCGTGTCAAGCCAAAAGGTTACGGTTGTTTGTGCGTGTGTACAGATGATCCCTTGAGATGTAGAAATACTGCAATTATTCTGTTGACACTGTTGTAGGCTGATCTGCATTTCTGCATACTGTACAGACAGTATGTCATCTTAGTACTGTCAAGTAATGAGTTATTTGGAAACCACAACATACCCTATTGTGAGACAGTCGCTGGTTTAGAATGAATAGTATTAGAATGAGATACGTGTCTGTACATGTCTGATTTGATCATCAGTGAGTCACTGACGACAAAACAAATATTTCTGAAACAAGGCACTGATTTGGGGTCTGTTAAAATGTTCACCCTTACAGTATAATGACATGCATAATGACACAGGGACACCAGGGTGAAAGTGTAAATCACATACTGATGTTAGGAATGTTTTCTGCTTTAACCTCTTAAGCATAAAATCCCTATTCTGAGCATTTCAAAGTAGGTTAAGTGAACATTAAGTGAAAACAGCGGATCTACAACCTCGCAACGGCTTGTAATATCAGCTGTTTTCAGCTCAGAGATTTGGTGTCCAGTAGAAAAGGATGGGAGAAGCAGACTTCCGGTGGACCCCAGTCAGTGAAGTAGATCTCGGGGTACATACACTACGTTTGTTAGACATACCAACAGTCTGATTATTACTTCCCCTTCCATGTATGACACAGGGGCATAGTGTTGCTATAAATGTATTCCTAATCATAGTACTCTGTCGCAGTCATGTTGGTGGCAAACGGGTGACTGGGATGAAATTAGAGCTGTATGTGTACATCTGTTGTGCTACGAGCTAAAGGATGCAGAATAACAGCAGGATAAATCATTAATGCCTCGCTCAGAGAGACAGAGCCTCCGCCAGGCCATTATCTGGCCTTGTTCTTATTTCCTAACTATTACACCCGAGTCATGGCAGGCAGAATGCACTGGTGGAAAGTAACAAAGTATTTTTACTTAAGTACTGTATTCAAACTTTTGAGGTTATTTCTTTACTTGAGTATTTCCAATGTCCAATACTTTTACTTCTATTCCACTACATCTCGGATCCAAATATTGTAATTTGACATCTATTTGAAAACTTTAGTTACCTTTGTATTGTATTATTACAAAACATAACCACCATATTAACAACTTCATTTGAAAATAGCCAATCTACAAGCTCACAAACTGTCGCAGATCTACGCAGACATCTACTATGTCTAAGTACATTTTGAAAGGCATGTCAAATGTGACAGTGTGTGTGTACAGTAGCTCAAAAACACGTTAGAATACCAAAAAACAGCAACACACAAATAAAATGTGGGCATTAAGTGCAAAGTTGTTGTAGGCATGATTGTAAATATATTATATATTCTTCCACAAGGTTAAAGTGTTATTTAACTCAAGGGTGTACAAATCTAATCAACATTTACTCTCAGTCACAAATGGGTAAATTAACACAGAGGATTTCAAGTGAACTGACAATCCCCAAGTTAAGTTTCACATGTCTTAGGGTATGTTTCAATTTTGCAATAATTGTTGCAAACTATATATGTATATGTGAGTGAGTAAATATGATCACAAGATCATCTCTCACATAACCAGAGAGGAACTGAAAAGGCAGAAGTCACAGCATCCATGGGCTACCAATAAAAAAAGGAAATATCCAGAGAAAATAAATAGATTGCTATGCATGTAACAAATACTTGCAATACAATATCATGAATAGAAATCAAGATATGGACAGCTTAATTAATCTGCAGATAGTGACCATACCCTCTGATGTGTCTGGAAGCATGTACCTGTAGCATTATTAGTTTGTCTCTATTCCTTTTATAAAGGCCATCAATATTATATAAATACATTTTATGGATTGTCCGTTTCATACAAAATATTGAAGCCCTTTTTGCATCTTGATACCCCAACTCCGACAAACACCGTTTAGAACACAGTTACATTAATACCACACATCAATCAAACATGTGTTTGTGCTTACAGGTATACAGTAAGGATACAGGGTACAGCTATAGCATTTCTCATCAGGCCAGCCAGGCCTAGACCTACAAGTCAGTCTCCTAATGTTTCACTCAACTAGAGACTGAGAACAATCTGCTAGATTTCATTGCTAAAGCTGGGTGGAGACAACTGCAGAGTTTTTGAAAAAAATAACTGGATTGCAGAACCAATCCAAAGTCTTTAGGGCGGACCTTCATATTGGGTGGGTGATACGATTGGTTTGCAAAGCAGTCTGCGTAGGTTTGTTAGCGGCAGTTCTCACTACTGTTCTAGCAAGCAGTCCCAATTCTCCCACCAGGTCTGACAAATAATGTCACCAGACTGGAAATCACAATATGTCATACTGTAGTGTGTAGTATGTCCTACAGTGGTGTGTGTGTGTTAGTAGCGGATCAAACTGTACCCTGGATCTTGCACTGTTGAGTAGATCACATCATCTGCAATCAGAGCAAAGATCAAAATGCAGTGTTGGATCATCACTTTAACCAGCTTATTGAGAACCATGCTCTGGGCTTCATTTTCATGGTGTGAGGGAAATAGCCTTTATTGTGGAAATATGATCCATGAGAAGAATCCAGTCAATCCACTCATGCACTCATACAAGGTCGTAGAATTTGATCATTTGAGGTTGTTTGATCAGATGTACAAGGGCTAAACGTACCACTGTTGTTTGTGTTCATGTTGACTGGAGTAGGTCCCCTCCTGCAAATTCACAAAACAATAAATAAAATAAAGATCATGACTTAGCAGCAGTACATATACTTTCTATGCCAGTGTTGTGGCAAAACAGAAGATCTGTAGAGTAAGTTTGTAGATCCACTTAGCCTGGGCAGCATTCCTTTTCGGGTTTATGATCTGGTCGGGAGCGGATGATATCGTTATGTCATGTTGTAGTCATCAGGCCGTAGCCCTCTAAACCAGAACTTCCTTTCCCTCAAACCGGGAAGAGTAATACCTTCCCAATAAAAGTGTGACTCGCACTACGCCACATCAAGGCTTTTATTGGGAAGATATTATTCTTTCGGTTTGAGGGAAAGGATGTTCTGATTAATAGAGGCTTCCAGCCTGATGACTACAAAACAATGACTACAACATGACGTAACGATGTCATCCGCTCCCGACCGGCTCACACAGCAACCAGGCTTTCCTCTGAGGTGGAAAGCCTGGTGACGCGAGGTTAAGAGCCACTGTCCTCATTGCGTGGCACCAGCACACAACTAAGTCTGGCTTAAATAGCAGTGTGAATCTACTGTCTCTTCATCGTCTCTGACCTGCTGATTGGAGGAGGCTGCCTAGAGGGCGGGGCAACAGTAACCACTTTCTGCCCGCGGTAGAAGTTCTCGTACACAACTGCAGCTGTGAAATGACGACAATCATTGTAAACCTACACATATAACATATGTGTGTAACATTTGCCATATAATAATCCTAACAAGCAGTCAATGCTTTTACCTGGTATTTTGTCACCCGTCTGTCTAAGTTTGACAAAATGTGCAATGTCCTCCTGAATGTCACACTGCTCCAGTGACTTCCTCACCTCCTCATAGAGCTGTGCGCTCACACACACACACACACACACACACACACACACACACACACACACACACACACACACACACACAGAGAGATAAATCTTACGCTAATATGTTCCTTTGAACTATTTAAGCCCTATCTTCTCCATTCAGGGCGGGAACCCCTTTTGGGGTTCTTGTTGCTATGCAGTATATAGCAATATAACATTTTTGAATGTGAACATTTTCAGAAAACTTAGGTCAGTGTTTAGAAGGTGTTTTTAGAATCGCCCTTGCCCCTTAGTCCTAAATGTGCTAGATAGCTAAAATAACACGTTCATCTTGTAGGTCCGATATTTTCTGGAAATCTCAGGAAATCTTTTCACCTATAATGACGTGCCCAAAATGGGGGGCGCCAGTACAGGCTGAAAATGGTTAAGTGCAAGCAGACAGTATACTGTGAAGGTGAATAAACTTAGCGGACAGCTCAGTGTGGGTCTGTGGGTGGGTCTACCTCATCACTGTTCACACACTGCTGGGAGAGCTGGTTCAGGTGAGTCCACACCGTGTTCCTCAGACAACTGATCCTCTCCATCGCCTGCTTTTCAAACATCTGTTGTATTGGGAGACCACGCGTGCACACAGTCATCATGTCACGTTCACAGGGAGACCACGCGTGCACACAGTCATCATGTGACATTCACAGGGAGACCACGTGTGCACACAGTCATTGTCACGTTCACAGGGAGACCACGCGTGCACACAGTCATTGTCACGTTCACAGGGAGACCACGCGTGCACACAGTCATTGTCACGTTCACAGGTAGACCACGCGTGCACACAGTCATTGTCACGTTCACAGGGAGACCACGCGTGCACACAGTCATCATGTCACGTTCACAGGGAGACCACGCGTGCACACAGTCATCATGTCACGTTCACAGGGAGACCACGCGTGCACACAGTCATCATGTCACGTTCACAGGGAGACCACGCGTGCACACAGTCATCATGTCACGTTCACAGGGAGACCACGCGTGCACACAGTCATCATGTCACGTTCACAGGGAGACCACGCGTGCACACAGTCATCATGTCACGTTCACAGGTAGAGGTGCATTTTCATGCATTATGACTCCAGTCTTACCTCACACGCCTTGACATGCTCCGTCTGCCACTCGTCTGCGGTTTTTCCCAGAGTGTTGACATTCTGCAGGTATATCCCATCTACCAATCAGACGGATGCGTACACACACACACCCAACAACACTTTAAATTAAATACAATAACACAGCAACTTGCACAGTTAGCACAGGTGCTAACTGGCCCAGAATTATTTTATGTGCTATGATTGAGACATGATTGCCGTTTATGGCTGGACTAGTCCAATAGACCGACATGGACTCTGCAGTAGTTATGTGGTTTGGTCCATTATTAGCTATTGGTCCAAAAAGAGCTGGCTGAATAGCACCTAGACCTAACTATAACCATTAATCAGTTGTAGCAGGTTCCCTATACCCTCATCTATGGCTGTCCCAATCAAGTTTTCTTTCCTCCCGATCCAAGTAAGTTAAGAGTATCTGATCGGAGATCTGATGAGCACAATGGGAGGAGTCAAGAGGAGTCTGTCTTCATTCTTTGAGAACAAAACATTCAACATTAGACTGATAGACAGACTGTATTAATCCTCTAATGTAAATTATGTGTTAGTAATTCAATTAAAAAGTATATTTGGAATCATATCTTACGTAATAAGGGCCTTTAATTTGGAGAAAGCTGCTCAAGAATCAATATGATACAAATAATTGCTATGACTTTGGCTATAAATGTTTCCAGCATATGTCAACTTCCTAAAACCGTAATGAGTGTTGGGTTCAGCTGACCTACAACCTAAATCTGAGAGAGTTCCTGTCGCATTCTACACCCACCACATGTACTTTTAATAGCCAACATATGACCAGCCATTGATTTGACAGCTTACCAGCCTCCTCTGCATTCTGTTTTGCCAGCTGTGCCTTTGAGTGGAGCTAAAACAACATGGAAAATAGTGGTTTTGAATAATAAGAATAAAGACGCATTCACACCATAGGTGATCAAAATAATTGCATTGCATCTAGCTTCCCGTCTCTTGGTATGTCATAATAATAACAATGAACATAATGGCGACAACTGGCAAACAGACGATCTGCAAGCTCACGAGTAGTGATGCCTGGTGAGATTGTCGATCGGCTATGTTTAGTAGGCCTATTTGGCGTACAATGAATTATATTTTAGTAGTTAGTGGTTATGGCTAACATACTGCTATATCCAAGTTCCTATTTGTTACTGCAGATCAACTGTACCTTCTCTAACTGCCTGGTGTTGGTGGTGCTGGCATTACGGTTCATATTCTGGTCCGCTTCTTCTTTATCTCGACACTTCACTTCATATGTCTTCTTTGACTGTGGAAAAGTTCTTTCAATTTAGCATACAGTAAACAAAATGCTGCAGAAGTACCGGTATACAAACTAAAATGTAACTACTACAGGGAAAACATGTACATATTTTATTTTATTTCGACTCTTTGAATGCTCTTTATTGCGCTCTTTATTCTATCCCTTTGTTTGTTGTGTTTTGTTGTTTGAATGTTTTGCTATCTATATGCTGCTGCATTGTCTAGGAAGCCAAACAAAAATAAGTTTTACTCCTATGTACCTGTACACAAGATGTAACAATAAAGTACAACCTTGAACCTGAAAAGTTCAGTTTAAGTACATACATTGAAAATAATGTCTTCTTAGTTGGGGAAGGTGATGCACAGATCATATTTGTTTGGTTGATCAACCAATTAAATCCAGGTCCAGTTCATAGTGTCTCACCAACAGTTGTCACAGCAACATAACACACAGCCAAAACAAAGTGCGCATTTGTTCCTTGAAGACCTGCCTGATAGTTACCCAGTAATATGCTGAAAATTGCTACAACATCCATAACCAACAGAGAGAAAATACTCATAATGCCCATATGCAAATATCACTATATCACCAGATATCTTTTTAAATAGTATTATTATTCATTGCCTGAACTTTTTATTATGTTTATTTTATTAGGTGTTTTTGCCGTTGAGCCTGTGTGACCAGGTGATTCCCTGCAGGCATACAGAGTGTTAAATGTACTGTAACGGCGACAGTAAATATTTGCATTGCTTCAGACCTTTCCTCATCTATTAACTACATCAAATAAGCTCTCAATGTGCACTGATATCATTAGCAATTTCCCCTTTTTTAAATAATCCATAATAAATAGTTCCTTTTTTGTGGCAGTTATGCCTCTAACATCCGAGGCTTCTCAATGGAACTTCCTTCTTTCTCTCCAAGCTGGGGAAGGAACATAATGGTCCAACAATGGTGTCTTCACTGCTTTTAAAACAGAATCACGTGAACTCTTTATTCAATTTTGCAGCGCTTTAAAACATTTTTGGTTTCCACCGTGTCATTCAGGAATAGTGCCTCCCGAGTCCCAACTGAATTGCACCACATTAAATGCATGCCTGGCTTAAACTCTTTGAAGTTTGACCCTGGCATCCTTATTTTTGGCAAGTGATTCAAAATGTCTCTAAAAAAATTAAATTCTTTCACAATTTGACACAATCTACAAGTCTGCAACATGCTGTGAGCTTGTAGATCCGCTGTTTTTGCTATTTGTCAAATGACAAAGTTTTAGTTGTTAACGATAGTTCAACTTAGAGCTGTAATGCTCCATCATCCGTCTGCTCCAATCAGATCTGCGTTACCTTGTCCGCACCCCTTTATAAACGGTCCTCACTTCCCTTCGCTCATCTGTGCTTCCGTTCAGGTAGTCAGGTAAACGCCCATCGATCATGTCAGATCCAGATGACAGCACCTCTCACCGCCGCAGCTCCAGGCTTGCTGCCGCCGAGTACGTCTCCTGGCCAGACGAACTTATTTACGCCGCGCTCTCCGGCCACGGCATCGTTCCCGAACGGGGCCTAACCCACTCTCAGCTAGTGGATCTCCTTCTCGCCACCATCGAGTCCTCGCAGACTCAGCAGCACGAGTCCCCCAGCCAAGGCAAGAGTAAGGGTAAAAAGAAAAATGCAACCCCGCGTTCAGCCGAGCTCACCCAGGACGAACCCGGCGGCTCCCAGGCCTACGCTGGCCCCGTTCAAGATCCGCATTCGCCGCCATCTCACGACTCCACCGCCCTGCTGCTGTCAGCCATGGCCACCCTGGCCAGCGCAGTCGGGGCACTCGAATCACGGCTCTCTCAGCAAGCGCCCGTGTTCCCTCCTCCAGCGGCCGGCAGCGCCACGCTCTCGTCCTCTTTTCCTCCTCCAAACAACCCAGTGCCACCCCACCCGCGGTCCGGGTTCACACTCTCCTCCGCCCAGCCAGTTGCCCCTGCCGGTAATTATTTCATTTCTCCCTTTTCCGCCATTTCCTCTCACCTCAGAGCCCAAATAACCGAAGGGAAGGACGTTAACCTAGCCTCTCTCATCCTCCCCACTCCCGAATGCGACAGAAAGCTGGTAGGCTCCGACCAGCTCTCTGCCGTGTTCCGCGCCTCCGATCCCCGCCTTAACCGTTCCCTCGACTTCTGCGACTTCGTCATAGCCTTCGGCCTGTTTAGGGACACCCTGTGTGATGCCTTCCCAGAGCGTAGATCCGAGTTAGACTCCTACCTCGCTCTCATTAGCGAAATCAAACGTAGATACGGCGGCCCCATGTTTTACGATTATCATAAAGCCTTCTCAGCTAAAGCGGCTAACTTCCTCGCTCGCTTCAATTCTAGACTCAACTGGGCGTGCCTAGACACAGAGCTGCTCATTCTGCACGTAGGCGGCCACAGGGCCCTTACCTGCCATCTGTGCAACCAAGTAGATCACTCCGCCGAATCATGTCCCAAGTCCGTGTTTCTCGCTCCCTCTGTGAAAAAAGAAAACCGCCCAAAAACTTCGAATCCTTCCGCCTTCGATTCTCAAGATCCCTACCCCCAGGACCAGCCCCCCCCGGGCCAGAGGGACTCCCGCGGAAGAGAGGTGACTTTCTTTAACAACATGCCCATATGTAATAACTTTAACGAAAATGTCTGTACTTTCGGTAAATGCCAATTCTCTCACGTCTGTAGCTACTGCAAAGACCCCCACCCAAAGTCCGTGTGCCCGAGGCGAACCCGCCCTCCGAGGGATGCCAGCAGGGAGGGTCCATCTCACAAAACTCCTCGATACTCCAAACCATTCTAAGTAGCCACCCCTCCACCCCCATCCACATTCACGCTTTATCCGCCGCTCTATCATCTCACCCCGACCCAGTATTCACGGACTATCTTCTCACAGGCTTATCGCAAGGTTTCCGCGTCGGCGTTCTCTCACCCCTCACTCACTCTCACGTGTTTCCTAATCTCCAATCTGCCCTGTCAGAACCAGAAATAGTCGCTTCTCTCCTGGAGAAAGAGGTTCTCAAAGGCTTCATGGTAGGGCCCTACCCCACCCCGCCTTTCAATCCGTTTCGCAGCAATCCCATCGGGATCGCTACGCGAAAGTATTCAGGGAAAAAACGTTTAATCATAGATCTGTCAGCCCCCCGTCACGACCTGTGCCCCAGCGTAAACTTCATGATTCCGCTCGAAAACTTTTCTCTGCATTACGCTTCTATCGACGACGCAATAAAACTCATTAAAATAGCAGGCCAAGGCGCTTGGTTGGCAAAAGCAGATATCACAGACGCCTTTAAAGTAATGCCAATCCATCCGTCCCAGTGGTCCCTTTTCGGCGTTAAATGGGAGAACTTGTTTTATTTCGCCACTCGCTTAACGTTTGGCTGTAGAAGCAGCCCCCACATTTTTAACCAGCTTTCGGAGGCGCTCTGCTGGGTTCTGCTGAACGTTAACCGTCTACCCTTCGTCCTCCACCTTCTCGACGACTTTCTGTTAATAGATTTTCCCTCCCAGTCCCCCCCCACCAGCCTCCGTTCACTCAAAGAAACGTTTAACGCCCTAGGGGTTCCCCTCTCGTCCGAAAAAACAGTCGGCCCGGCCAAGTCCGTCGAGTTTCTCGGCATCCTCCTAGACTCCGTAGAAATGAAAGCTTCCCTCCCGTTGGAAAAGCTAACTCGTGTCAAAGAATTAATCCAGAGCGCCGCTTCACCGCGCACCAAGCGCCAGCTGCTTTCACTTCTGGGTCATTTTAATTATGCAATCAAAATAATTCCCCAGGGCCGCTCGTTCATATCCCGGCTGCTGGAGCTGGCTAGCAGCGTCGATTCCCTCAGCGACGTAGTTGTTCTAGACGCAGGCTGTCAGTCCGATCTCTCATTTTGGTCAAAGTTATTGCAAGATTGGAACGGTATTTCCCTCTTCTATCACGACCCCGTAACTCCGGCTCACGAAATGCACTTATTCACCGACGCGGCGCCTTCTGCAGGTTTTGGGGGGATCTTCCAAAGGGAATGGTTCTCCGACAGATGGCCCGTCGAACTAACTCAGCCACCGGTTTCTATAGCCCACTTCGAACTGTACCCCATCGCCGTAGCCTGCAAGCTCTGGGGGTCCCGCTGGGCTCGCAAGCGTATAGTGTTCAACTGCGACAATGAGGCCACAGTCTTCGTCATAAATAAAGGCCGCTCCTCCTCCAATCAGATCATGCCCCTTATGAGATTCATCACCTGGTCCTCCGTCATGCTCAACTTCACGGTCCGCGCAGCTCACGTCCCCGGCCACCTTAACAATATCGCCGACTGCCTCTCTCGTTTCAAACTCCAGGAGTTCCACCGGCGATGCCCTTCCGCCAAGCCACTCCCCCTGATCTGCCCGGCGCACCGAGAACTGGTTCTGTCCTGATGCCCCACATCCATCACCTCCGTGCTCTCACCAACATCTATATTAAATCCGCTTTCTCCCCCGCCACTGTTTCCTGCTATGCCTCGGCCTGGCGCAAGTTCGGTCAGTTCTGCGCTGTCACTCCATTCCCCTCTTCCCAGTACTAGTCTCGACCGTCGCCCCTTTTCTCACTTTTAATTTCAAGTTTAACCACCTCAGCCACAGCTATATGAACAGCCTATTAGCAGGGGTCCAGTTCCACGCCCGCCTTCATGACCCCTTTTTCCCTAGCCTGTTCACCAACCAATATATCAAACTCCTCCTAAAGGGCTTTCAGCGATCGTCACGCCACGCCCCAGACCAGCGTCTCCCCATTACTCTAAACATTCTCCACTCCCTCGTCTCGGAACTCAGGAAAGGAGTCTTCACTCCGTATTTAGACCTCCTCCTCGAAGCCGCCCTTCTCCTCGCCTTCTATGGATTCCTTAGAGTAGGCGAGTTCACAACCAGGTCCACGGCGTTCGACCCCTCCAGAGACGTCTGCGTCTCCGACCTGCGCTTCACCCCCACCTGCTTCAACCTATCTCTGAAACACTCAAAAGCCGACCGTGACCACAGAGGCTGCCTCGTCTCGGTGGCCAAGGTCCCCGGCAGCTTCTGCCCCTTCTCCTCCATGCTGCGCTTCCTCTCCGCCAGAAAACGCTCCTCCGGCCACCTTCCTCTCTTCAGCCTCCCGAATGGTCTCCCTCTCCACCAGCACGCCTTCACCTCTCACCTCCGCTCCCTGCTCCAAAGATGTGGCCTCCCGCCTGACCGTTACTCCAGCCACTCTCTGAGGATCGGCGCCGCCACCACCGCTGCTGCCAGCGGCGTCTCTGTCCCGACCCTGCGGGCCCTGGGCAGATGGTCGTCCAACGCCTTCTCCTCCTACGTTAGACCTTCCTCCGCCTCCGTGCTCGATGCCCAGAAGTCCATGGCGTCCTCCAGCGCGGTACCTACATTGACTGGTGGATGTGTCGGGTGGCGGGTACCTCCTCTTCTGCCCACTTCTAAACATGTTCTCCCTCTCCAGGACGCCCATGACTCACTTCCTCCTAAACGACGGTCGACCCGTCCTCCGGCCACACGGGCCTCCTCCGCCGGGAGTCTCCCTGTCTCACCACCATCGCCAGGTGAACCAAAGTTCTCGCCACTGCTCCTTCTCGCAACCCTCTGCCGAGAGGTCGTCCACTCCTACGCTACTAACCCCACTCTCTCTTTTCCATCCGCCTCTGCAAGGTCCCATCTCCGCAGGCTCCTCTCTCTCTCCTCCAGGCCCCAGGCGGTCCAATGGCGCCCTAGGGCAACCCAAGCGGTAAACGACCTCCAGGTATGTTCTTTAAATTCCTTTTGGGGGGCAGGCTCAAGAGCCCCCCCTGCCTCCGCCAGGCAGGATCCGAACCGAGGCTCTGGTCCGTCCCCAGGGGGCCCACGCCAAAGCTCCTCCACTGTCTCCTCCTCGTACCGTCATCATTCTGTTATCATTCTGTTATCATACTGTCAGTCACTTCTCTGTCCATTCACTCAATCCCAGCTCCATACTGTAATCAATTCATCTGCAATAAATCTCACCTCCAACCTCCACCCTCCGTCTTAAGTGTAAGCTCGTTAAGAGTTGAAGTTTTAGTTGTTAACGATAGTTCAACTTAGAGCTGTAATGCTCCATCATCCGTCTGCTCCAATCAGATCTGCGTTACCTTGTCCGCACCCCTTTATAAACGGTCCTCACTTCCCTTCGCTCATCTGTGCTTCCGTTCAGGTACCCGCCACCTCCCCGACGACCGCCCAGCAGCAGGCTCCACCAGGTCGGCCCCAGGGGGGCAGGCTCAAGAGCCCCCCCTGCCTCCGCCAGGCAGGATCCGAACCGAGGCTCTGGTCCGTCCCCAGGGGGCCCACGCCAAAGCTCCTCCACTGTCTCCTCCTCGTACCGTCATCATTCTGTTATCATTCTGTTATCATACTGTCAGTCACTTCTCTGTCCATTCACTCAATCCCAGCTCCATACTGTAATCAATTCATCTGCAATAAATCTCACCTCCAACCTCCACCCTCCGTCTTAAGTGTAAGCTCGTTAAGAGTTGAAGTATATATCGATGCATTTGTTGATTGGAAAATGATTTCCCATCTACCACATAAACAGCAAACACTCACCTCCATGGTCTTCTTGTACTGTGAGGACTTTTGTTTGTGAATAGCTTCCATCTGTTGTTCTATCTGTAATGCCAGGATTATACAAGACTGTGACTAACAGCATTTATGACATATTACATTGTTACTAGCAATAATCAACATCACGTGACAATAATACCATAAAGCACCATTTTTCTTGCATCTTTTTGTTTTTCTCTGAAATCTTCTAATTTCTTGGCCTCTTCTCTCATGGTCTGAGCCAACTGGAGATGTGATAGACTCACATGTTCTGTTTCTAAGATTTACAAACAGCATTTATAAATATACAGTAGAAACTGACTGCATTACACTGCAACATTGTATTTTTATTTACATTGAAGAATGTCATGCTCTTACGTAGTTTGAACATGTCCAGAGATCTCTTTAGTGAGCTAGAAAAACAATATGAAAATAGATTACTTGGTACACAAAACCAATGAACTGATTTCTCAAAGTGGCCCCCAGGGGTCCTTGAGGGGTTACCCCCTGGGAGAATGTATAAGAATGACTATAGGTTTAACTGTCTCCACCTACTGTACAGTACAGTATTGATACAGTAGCTGTAGAATTCTTACTCAACTTAATCTACAACAAGGAATCTTTTCTTATGGGGGTCACTAGATATATGTATCGATTTGTGGGATTTTGACATGAAACAGTTTGAGAACCGTTTGATTTAGACTAGAGAAAGCTCTAGTCTAAATCAGCTAATTTCAGTACCTTTTGTTCATTGTACAAAGAATAATATTGAGAATGTGTGTATGAATGTACTTACTTCATTTCATTATGTCCACACACCTTCTTAGACAAACCCAGGAGGTCTTTAGCATACTTCTCTTCAATAGAAGCCCTGAAAGAATCGGAAATACATTTTAAAGCTGAGGCCTAATGCATATACAACTGAGAGTCCTCAACATTAAAAAGGATGCAAATTCCTGGTATAGGGTCTCACAGGTAGCATGGCATACAGTTTGATTCTCATTGCAGATGACAAGCAAAGATCATATTAAGATATGAAGACAAAAGATGGTTTTGTCTAACAGCCAATACTGGAACTCAGCTTGACCTCAGTGGCATACAGTATGTGATCAGAGATGATCTAATAGAAAGGCTTGATGAATGTCACTATTAGAAGATACACTCTAGTCTGGACCAAGCTGCAGAATGTAGTGCACTACAGTATATAGCCGATGAACTGGTTATCCAAAGAGCAGGACAGAAAACAGGACAATGCTACTGACAAGACCTTAGCCAGAGTTAACTTGACATTTATCCAAAATGAGAAGTCCACAATAGGCCATTTTAGAGTTGATCTCTTAACTAATGTTCACACCACAGCACTTCTCTTAACAGTGCCACAAGTTACAATATGAGACACACAAGTGTTTTCTCTTCTTTTACAACTAATTGCCTATAACTATTGATTATTTTGTGTGTATGTGGCAATGAATCAATGATATTGTCACACAACTAGTGATGGGAGATTAATTGGCGCTGCACTGCGGCGATATGGACATAAGGGCTACGCTTGCATGCAGGCCATTTGTCTAAGACAAATTTCTTCCTCGGAAGACAAATAATAAAGAACCATGAACCTTGATCAGCCATGAACCTTGATCAGCAAATACATCGTAGCGGACGATTCTAGTTGTTTTTTTATTAATCGGCATCGGTCCGATTAATCAATCGGACAGATTTATTAATCGGTCTGATTGTCTTTACAGATAAACAAGCCCAAAGTAACAGCTTGAACAGAGCCGTTACTACAAGCTCACAATATTAAATATAAGGTATAAAAGTTAAATCTGACTTGCCTAAGCCTGCAGTGCAGATACCCTGTATTTTTCAGAATAGACAAAATTATTATAATGTTTTAATACAGAATGAGATCATCGACATCAGTAATATCGGTTATTGGCCATAACAGCAATTAATTATATCGATATCGCCCAAAATGGCTCATCAGCATATCCCTACAAGGTGACATGCAAAAATAGTGAAAATAACCAATCTACAAGCCCACAACGCATCGTGACCCTATCTATTATCCATCCTTGCTCTTCAGAATGCCTTTCCTTTACTGCAACTAAGCCTATTCTGTCACGCCTCGCTCCTCTGCCTTTGTATTTGAGCATTGACTTAGGTCCAAACCACTGGACTAATATGTGGCTTGACCTTAATGGTTATGTGGTTGTTTTATGTTCAGTATTTTGCCATGTCTTGTTCTGTTTGGTTTTCTGTTACCCGGTTGGTTTTGTGTATCTTATTTTGTAGTATGGTCCCTAGTGTTTCCTGTCTGCCTAGTTGCTGTTCCCTACCTTGTCTCACCTACCTTGTGATGTGTCAGTGTTTTCACCTGTGTCCTCTTTTCCTGTTAGCCTATCCTGTGTTTGATTGTATTTTGAGTTCACCTGTGTCTAGTTAGTCTTTGTCTATTTATATACCCCAGTTTGTTCAGTCCCTTGTCAGTTCGTCATTCCATGTCAGTGTGTTTACTGTGTCCTTGTTTTGCCTGCCCCATTTTATGGGAAGTTTAAGTTTATGATTTAATAAACATCCTGAACTTTGAATCTTGCCTTTTGGTCGTACTGCTTTTGGGTCCTCTGATCGCACCCTGACACTATTCCATATTTGTGTGTGCGTGTGTGTGCGTGTGTGTGTGTGTGTGTGTGTGTGTGTGTGTGAGAATATTAAACAAGGAAGGAACTAAACATATCAAAGACAGTAAACTTTGCATCTTGTGCTTTTTATTTATCCATGAGTGTGCAGAGAGCACATGTCTTGCATGTCCGAGGGTGGACATGACGCAAGTTGGTTTTCAACTCGTGACTCACAAGGTTCATTAACTGGCCGAGCCACCAGCACCCTTACATTCTATGTATTGATGAGAAGTGATGTGATTTGAAATATTTACTATCATAAAATATGAATTAATCTACCTGATGTGATTTGAAATATTTACTACCATATCCAACACAGTCCCTGTGATTGTTCACTTGGTATATTTATAAGTTACATTTATTTAATATTTGAGATCAATGAATAGTTTTTTTCTTTCTTCTCCTAAGCAAATGTTTTTAAATAGTCATCATGTTATTCCGTTTTATTACATGGCTTGGTTGGATGCTTGATTCTGATTGGTCAATCGCCGAATTCAGCAGTCTGTTATTTCTGGATAATGACCGCTCCGCTCTATAACAGGCCGATGCCTAATCAAACCCTCGGAGCACCTGCTGTGCGGCTGCGCCCTGCTTGATTTACTGCCGTTTCCAACATGACAGCCATGTAAACACACACACACAATGTCATTTACAGTTGAACATTGCTCTCAAAAATGTTTTTGAAAACATTTGAGCGAGAAATATCTTGTTTTGTTGTGTTTTGGGTCAATTTATTCATTTATGTATTAAGTAGCCATGTAATAAGCGGGATAATCACCGTCGTGGTGATTAACCAGGGTTAAAACCCCTGTCAGTGAATTATCTCCCAACAATGACCAGACCACCTAGGCAGATATTATCCCTTACTCAATCAATTAATCAATCAACTAGTAGGTTGAAAGGTGTGTTTTGCAGTGACATGCGACCTGATTAACTGTAAAACAGCTTGAAGCTTGTTGGATGTAGCTTACACTGTAAAATCCTCTATGTTTCATTGTTAATTTAACTCCGACAAGTGAACCCGTAAAACATACTGTACTGTAGGTCCAAATCTTACACTATACAGTAGTAACCTCTTCATAATAGGCTAAAGAATAATGTAAGGTAAAATAGTTTTCACAATGTCATTTTATTCCCACTGGCAATGTGTGTGAGATACAAATTAATTAACAAAAAGTGTTTGTTTGTTTGTTTGTTTGTTTTTGTAAGCTCTAATCTTTAACTGGATACTGCTCTGAGTCTGAATGCAGAGGGAGGTTGTGAATGTAACTCAGAAGTTCTTCCAAGGGGACTTTAAGAAAGAGATAGTTCCCATTGAAGATGCTTCAAAACATTTATCCCCAAACGCTGGACATTTAGGAAACAAATGGACCCTCAAGAGCCCTTAAGGTTCTGTTAGCTCTTTGATCATGTAGCCTACTACAAATGGAACCAAATGGAACCTTACGAGTCTGAAGGTTTTTCAGTGTAGGGGTGACTCAGCAAGTGGGAAATGTTGGGTTAACATCCAAACGGGAAGCACGCACATCACAAAAATGTTGACAGGTGCAGGACAAAAATATACATACAGGAAGGTACGAAGTGACTTCATCAGGATGAAGACCTGGAGGGGTCGAAACGTTGATTCCTGATATCCTAATAAACTACTGGGAGCTTAAAGAACGGTGTGTGGACTTCCTACCTTCTTCCTAAATGTTGGGTTAAGGCAAATCTGTCACTCCATCTTCTGTTCTTTCTTAAATGTCCTAATCATCATCAGTAGTACTAGTATACTAGTATTAACTAAACTCGTTTACCTAGCTTTCATGAAGTCCTCCACCTCCTTGCATGTCCTCTTGCCTTCATTGAGATGTTGGATGATGGTTTCATAACCTCCTGTGTTGGTCAGTTCAGAGTTCTGTCAATAACATGGAGATGCAATAGTAGATTAAGTTCATTTTTCATTCCTTTCGTTTCTAACTGACATACTGTATATGAATACTGATTCTCAAGGTAGGGTCCAGGGGGACCCCCAGGCATGACATGAAAACATTTTAGAATAATTTCACTATGGATGTACAGTAGGTTAAGGATTTTAAGAGACAAAATAGCATGACAAACATTTCATAGGTTCTATAAACATGGCTGTGTGAAATGTGTATGATGTAGCTCTCCCAGACCTTCAGACAGACATAAATGACTGCTTCCAATTTGAACTGAGTCAACACAGCAGGTAACTTCTTTGGAAGAAGATATAAATTGATGTTTGGAGTGCCATTTCCCTGTAATTTGTTTGCTGAGGGGGGTGACAGTCCATAATTAGGCTAACCAACCTAATCTGTATTTTATGTGATTTAAATTAAGATCTATAGCTACTAGGCCTACTCGCCTGTGTATATAAAAAGCTGCCTATAAAACTTTCATCCAGAATAACCCTACTTTTTCATGGGAAGTGAGGAAGATTAATTTATAGTCTGAGACCACAATGTAAATATAATTCCATTTGCAATTTTTACAACACCATGTCGTGAATAAAAGTCGGAAAGAAAACAGCTGCACCTTTCATAGTAGAGTGGTCTACCGGTCTTCATTGGCTACGTTATTTCTGTCTGCATGCAATGTAAATGTTTCATTCCGTTCTCAGCCGTTTATATTAATAGGCGCAAGTGAACCCACACAAAAAATGATTGTCAGCGCAGCTTACCCAAAAGTAATCCTTGAAATGAATGTCTCTCATCCTTAAATGTGCAAACTGCAGAGCAGATAACTCCGAATGTTCTCAGACTTGTGCGGAGATATAGGGCGCGTTCGGAAATGCGCCTTGAACGCACTGGTGTGCTCTCTTGTCGTTCGAAAATCCAGTGCGCTGCGCACCGGGTGTGCCGAGTGCACGCACTGAGTGAGCAACCCTACCCTCGGGTGGGCGTTACCAAAAGGTGGGCGTGGCCATGGCCGCCAGAAGTCTGTCAGATTTTGACAGCTTCAAATTAGTGTTAAACATAATATAACCCAATTGACTCCAGTCCTCTCTGTTTAATATATCTATATAATGAAACTATATAAACTATGCATATACCATGAAGTGCTATGACTACTAGCTCTGGTCCATAGCTCTAATGCGTTTCATTTAGAGCTATGTTACTCTAAACTTCCCCGCTCGCATGAATGCAGACCAGCCTCTACTCTTTGGCGTAAATAAAAAGAACGTTTTTTGCTACACATAAAAACAAAGGCGAGTTGTGTCATTAGAAAGCCTACTTTGGTAATTGGTTCTAGTTCTAGTGAACAGAAATAATAAATAAATAGACTTTGTAACCTAACTGTAGGGAGTGCAAACACATTAAAGAGTTATTAAAGGGGGTTATCATCTATGAAAAGGCAACACAATGAGCAGAAAATAAAAAGAACCATGTAAATACAACAAATTGAGCAGAGCACTGCAGGGAGTCGAACCCCATTCCGGTAAACCAGAAGTACCACAACCAGTGCCTTGGTTTTTGTTTTGTTTTACGAGGTCCATTCGCTGAAATGTAAATTTTGCATTGCAACGGTAAAGTAATTTCACAATTGACATTGTAGGCAATAATTAATAACGGTATGGCACCAGGCCAAAGCCATGGGGATGGGCAGTCTGTCTGTCTGGAGAAGGCGTTGCTTAATTTATCCCTAGGTGGCTTAAAAAAAAACCCCAAAAACATCCTGTCTAGTAGTGTCAAGTAATAGTATGTAAACAATGTGCTATATATATATATATATATTTTTTTTTTCCTTCTTTTCCCTCTGTGTGTTAAGCATGTGCAGCAGCTATATCTGGTTGGACCATATAATGTATAACCTAATTCTGATCAGTGTTTGGGTCTATTGTATTACGCCTCTTGTGCAGATCCAAATAAAAGAATTCAAATGTGTCCGTCAGTTTGTTAACAGCTAATCTCCAGCACCATTAACCCGGTCGATGCCAAATTTTGCACACACACTCTCTGGATGCCAACGATGAACCTCTGTCCCAAATTTTCCAGAACGGCCTGTATAGCACCACACATTTTTGTATGCCCTCCGAGACTATGGACTATAGCCTTTCGCTTTTCCGCGATTTTACCTTTTTTCAAATCGTAAACAATGATGAAGAATGGCGCACTATAGCATGCCACTTAATGACCTTGGGGTCATCAAGGTCATTGATATTGATCAATGACCTTGAGCAGTATAAATGACCTTCAATAAGACTAGTAAATGACCTTGACCAGTATAAATGACCTTCATAAGACTAGTAAATGATCTTCACCAGTATAAATGACCTTGACCAGTATGCAGTCCGTGACCATGGATTATAGCCTTTTGCTTTTCCTTGATTTTCACCTTTTTTTTAAATCCTCAACAATGATGAAGAATCGCACACAATAGCGCGCCGCTCAATGACCTGAGACCATGGACAGATGAACCATGTAAATACAACACATTGATCAGGGCACTGCAGGGAGTTGAACCCCGTTCCGGTAAACCAGAAGTCCGACACCAGTGCCTTAGTTTTTGTGTTGTTCATTTACAGGTCCAGGTGTGCATACACATGTGCGCCTGTGTGTGTGTAGGTGCATTTGTGCATGTGTGTGCACGCTTCAATGACCACTGTTGGACCCCATGGGGATCAAGGACCTCAGGGAGCCACCCATAATTCACAACGGTCACAGCGAACTCTGTTGCATCACAACTGGTGGCCAACAGTCGTAACCAACACCGCCACGACCCACAGGAGAATACCATCGCACAGTGGTATCAGACCAACCACAATCAGCCAGCCCTCAAACCAAACCCTTCGACCTAGAAGAACTCAAAACTGCAATGGGAAAGTTGAAACCCGGAAAAGCAGCAGGGATTGATGACCTACTAGCAGAAATGATACAGCACCTGGGACCTAACGGAAAGACCTGGCTTGTGGGGATGCTGAACACATGCATAGCACAGAAAACCATCCCTTCTGTCTGGAAAAAGGCCAAAGTGGTTGCAATCCCTAAACCTGGCAAAGACCCATTATCCCCAAAGAGCTACCGACCCATTTCCCTCCTCTGCATCACCTACAAGCCTATCCCGTCACACCAAATTGGTCGACACAGCCCTAAATGACACCTGTGGCATCATCATAGGATGCATCAAGACAACACCTGAACCTGTCCCAACACCTGTTTACATTCGAGGGTCGCCGGTCCTCTCGAACGGAACAGTTTAACGTCATGCCTAGGACGAAAAGATATAGAGAACACCAACATGACAAATAACAGCAGGAAGGCATGGGCCACAATCCACCGTCTTGGCAAAGACCACACCACCCATAATTCACAACGGTCACAGCAAACTCTATTGCATCACAACTGGTGTAGTTATTGGATGGAGCCCGCACACCACCAAAAAAAAGAAAAACAACATACTATAGTATGCCCTCCGTGACCATGGACTTTAGCCTTTCGCTTTTCTGCAATTTAACCTTTTTTCAAATCCTCAACAATGATGAAGAATCGCGCACTATAGCGTGCCACTTAATGACCTTGACCAATATCAATGACCTTGAGCAGTATAAATTTCCTTCAATAAGACTAGTAAATGACCTTGACCAGTATAAATGACCTTGACAAGTACAAATGACCTTGACCAGTATAAATGACCTTCATCAGTAGAAATGACCGTGACCAGTATATGACTGTGACCAGTATAAATTACCTTCATGAGACTAGTAATTGACCTTGACCAGTATAAATGACCTTTAGAAGACTAGTAAATGATCTTCACCAGTATAAATGACCTTTAGAAGACTAGTAAATGATCTTCACCAGTATAAATGACCTTGACCAGTATGCGGTCCGTGACCATGGACTATAGCCTTTTGCTTTTCCTTGATTTTCACCTTTAAAAAATCCTCAACAATGATGAAGAATCGCACACTATAGCGCGCCGCTCAATGACCTGAGACCATGGACCAATGAATGAAATACAACACATTGAGCAGGGCACTGCAGGGAGTTGAACCCCGTTCCGGTAAACCAGAAGTCCGACACCAGTGCCTTAGTTTTTGTGTTGTTCATTTAAAGGTCCAGGTGTGCATACGCATGTGCCCCTGTGTGTGTAGGTGCATGTGTGCATGTGTGTGCACGCTTCAATGACCACTGTTGGACCCAATGGCGATCAAGGACCTCAGGGAGCCACCCATAATTCACAACGGTCACAGCGAACTCTGTTGCATCACAACTGGTGGCCAACAGTCGTAACCAACACCGCCACGACCCACAGGAGAATACCATCGCACAGTGGTATCAGACCAACCACAATCAGCCAGCCCTCAAACCAAACCCTTCGACCTAGAAGAACTCAAAACTGCAATGGGAAAGTTGAAACCCGGAAAAGCAGCAGGGATGTGCTGGACAGAGCTCAACCTCACCCAACACATTGAGGATGGGTTTGAGGGAAAACAAATAACTGGAGCAGCAACTGGAGGGCGAAGCAAGCACGCAGGCAGCTTGTGCCTGCCTGCGTGCCTGCCTGCCTTCCTCATGTGGAAGCTGCATAGTTGAGTTTGTGTGTGTGTTTCTTTTTCTGTCTTTCTTTCTTAGGACGAAGATCAAGGTAGACGCCGTTGGAAGGCTCAACACAAGCCGATGCCCCTAGAGATCCATCCCAAAGCTTCCCTCAGGGAGTCCAGCAAGCCAGCTAGCCAGCAAGCCCGCCCAGTCAGCCAACGCAGCCAGCCAGCTCCGCCAGTCAGCCAGTGTAGAAAGTCAGGCTGCCAAGCCAGCGCACATCAGCCCTTGCAGTCAACCATTGTAGCCATACCAGCCTTGCTCAGTCAGCTCAGCCAGGCCTCTCTCGAGGCCTGGCTCTCTGTCTGCCTGGCCCGGTCTGCCCCGCCCTGCCTTGCAGCAACAGAACCAGCCTTACTGGCAAGCCAGCCAGCTCAGAATACGAGCTCAGCAAGCCAGCGCAGCTGGCAAGCACGCAGTTAGTCTAAACCAGTTTCAGACTGGCAGGCCAAGGCAGACAGACAGGAAGACCGAGGCGCCTAGGCAGGCAGACAGGCCAGGAAGGCAACAAAGTGCAGGCAGGGGGACTGTCCGGCCTAAGGCTGCGCTGCAAGGGTTGGAGCCTGGCCAGCTCCTGCTGGTCTAGACTGAGTGGCTGTGGCTGCACAGTAAGGCTGCGGTAACCTAGTCTGGGCTTGCTGCTGCACTGGCTTGCTCAGCTCGCATTCTGAGCTGGCTGGCTTTCCAGAAAGGCTGGTTCTGTTGCTGCAAGGCAGGGCAGGGCAGACCGGGCCAGGCAGACAGAGAGCCAGGCCTCAAGAGAGGCCTGGCTGAGCTGACTGAGCAAGGCTGGTATGGCTGCAATGGCTGACTGCAAGGGCTGATATGCTCTGGCTTGGCAGCCTGACTTTCTACACTGGCTGACTGGCGGAGCTGACTGGCTGCGTTGGCTGACTGGGCAGGCTTGCTGGCTAGCTGGCTTGCTGTGCTCCCTGAGGGAAGCTTTGGGATGGATCTCTAGGGGCATCGGCTAGTGTTGAGCCTTCCTATGGCGTCTACCTTGATCTCCGTCCTAAGAAAGAAAGACAGAAAAAGAAAGACACACACAAACCCAACTATGCAGCTTCCACCTGAGGAACCGAGACGCGAGAAAAGAACTGAGCGTCACTTGGGATGGTCACAAACTATGGTTCTATGTGGGTCGGTGGCGGTGTTGGTTACAACTGTTGGCCACCAGTTGTGACCAAGACCGCCACCAACCCACAGGAGAATACCATCGCACAGTGGTATCAGACCAACCACAATCAGCCAGCCTTCAAACCAAACCCTTCGACCTAGAAGAACGTGAAACTGCAATGGGAAAGTTGAAACCCGGAAAAGCAGCAGGGATTGATGACCTACTAGCAGAAATGATACAGCACCTGGGACCTAACGGAAAGACCTGGCTTGTGGGGATGCTGAACACATGCATAGCACAGAAAACCATCCCTTCTGTCTGGAAAAAGGCCAAAGTGGTTGCAATCCCTAAACCTGGCAAAGACCCATTATCCCCAAAGAGCTACCGACCCATTTCCCTCCTCTGCATCACCTACAAGCCTATCCCGTCACACCAAATTGGTCGACACAGCCCTAAATGACACCTGTGGCATCATCATAGGATGCATCAAGACAACACCTGACCCTGTCCCAACACCTGTTTACATTCGAGGGTCGCCGGTCCTCTCGAACGGAACAGTTTAACGTCATGCCCAGGACGAAAAGATATAGAGAACACCAACATGACAAATAACAGCAGGAAGGCATGGGCCACAATCCACCGTCTTGGCAAAGACCACACCACCCATAATTCACAACGGTCACAGCAAACTCTATTGCATCACAACTGGTGTAGTTATTGGATGGAGCCCGCACACCACCAAAAAAAAGAAAAACAACATACTATAGTATGCCCTCCGTGACCATGGACTTTAGCCTTTCGCTTTTCTGCAATTTAACCTTTTTTCAAATCCTCAACAATGATGAAGAATCGCGCACTATAGCGTGCCACTTAATGACCTTGACCAATATCAATGACCTTGAGCAGTATAAATTTCCTTCAATAAGACTAGTAAATGACCTTGACCAGTATAAATGACCTTGACAAGTACAAATGACCTTGACCAGTATAAATGACCTTCATCAGTAGAAATGACCGTGACCAGTATATGACTGTGACCAGTATAAATTACCTTCATGAGACTAGTAATTGACCTTGACCAGTATAAATGACCTTTAGAAGACTAGTAAATGATCTTCACCAGTATAAATGACCTTTAGAAGACTAGTAAATGATCTTCACCAGTATAAATGACCTTGACCAGTATGCGGTCCGTGACCATGGACTATAGCCTTTTGCTTTTCCTTGATTTTCACCTTTAAAAAATCCTCAACAATGATGAAGAATCGCACACTATAGCGCGCCGCTCAATGACCTGAGACCATGGACCAATGAATGAAATACAACACATTGAGCAGGGCACTGCAGGGAGTTGAACCCCGTTCCGGTAAACCAGAAGTCCGACACCAGTGCCTTAGTTTTTGTGTTGTTGTTCATTTAAAGGTCCAGGTGTGCATACGCATGTGCCCCTGTGTGTGTAGGTGCATGTGTGCATGTGTGTGCACGCTTCAATGACCACTGTTGGACCCAATGGCGATCAAGGACCTCAGGGAGCCACCCATAATTCACAACGGTCACAGCGAACTCTGTTGCATCACAACTGGTGGCCAACAGTCGTAACCAACACCGCCACGACCCACAGGAGAATACCATCGCACAGTGGTATCAGACCAACCACAATCAGCCAGCCCTCAAACCAAACCCTTCGACCTAGAAGAACTCAAAACTGCAATGGGAAAGTTGAAACCCGGAAAAGCAGCAGGGATTGATGACATACTGGCAGAAATTATACAGCACCTGGAACCTAACGCAAAGACCTGGCTCGTGGGGATGCTGAACACATGCATGGCACAGAAAACCATCCCTTCTGTCTGGAGAAAAGCCAAAGTGGTTGCAATCCCCAAACCTGGCAAAGACCCATCATCCTCAAAGAGCTACCGACCCATTTCCCTCCTCTGCATCACCTACAAGAGAGGCTGCTACTCCAACGCCTCATACCACTCATAGACACCAAGCTGACTAAAGACCAAGCTGGTTTCCGTCCCGTCCTGTGCTGGACAGAGCTCAACCTCACCCAACACATTGAGGATGGGTTTGAGGGAAAACAAATAACTGGAGCAGCAACTGGAGGGCGAAGCAAGCACGCAGGCAGCTTGTGCCTGCCTGCGTGCCTGCCTGCCTTCCTCATGTGGAAGCTGCATAGTTGAGTTTGTGTGTGTGTTTCTTTTTCTGTCTTTCTTTCTTAGGACGAAGATCAAGGTAGACGCCGTTGGAAGGCTCAACACAAGCCGATGCCCCTAGAGATCCATCCCAAAGCTTCCCTCAGGGAGTCCAGCAAGCCAGCTAGCCAGCAAGCCCGCCCAGTCAGCCAACGCAGCCAGCCAGCTCCGCCAGTCAGCCAGTGTAGAAAGTCAGGCTGCCAAGCCAGCGCACATCAGCCCTTGCAGTCAACCATTGTAGCCATACCAGCCTTGCTCAGTCAGCTCAGCCAGGCCTCTCTCGAGGCCTGGCTCTCTGTCTGCCTGGCCCGGTCTGCCCCGCCCTGCCTTGCAGCAACAGAACCAGCCTTACTGGCAAGCCAGCCAGCTCAGAATACGAGCTCAGCAAGCCAGCGCAGCTGGCAAGCACGCAGTTAGTCTAAACCAGTTTCAGACTGGCAGGCCAAGGCAGACAGACAGGAAGACCGAGGCGCCTAGGCAGGCAGACAGGCCAGGAAGGCAACAAAGTGCAGGCAGGGGGACTGTCCGGCCTAAGGCTGCGCTGCAAGGGTTGGAGCCTGGCCAGCTCCTGCTGGTCTAGACTGAGTGGCTGTGGCTGCACAGTAAGGCTGCGGTAACCTAGTCTGGGCTTGCTGCTGCACTGGCTTGCTCAGCTCGCATTCTGAGCTGGCTGGCTTTCCAGAAAGGCTGGTTCTGTTGCTGCAAGGCAGGGCAGGGCAGACCGGGCCAGGCAGACAGAGAGCCAGGCCTCAAGAGAGGCCTGGCTGAGCTGACTGAGCAAGGCTGGTATGGCTGCAATGGCTGACTGCAAGGGCTGATATGCTCTGGCTTGGCAGCCTGACTTTCTACACTGGCTGACTGGCGGAGCTGACTGGCTGCGTTGGCTGACTGGGCAGGCTTGCTGGCTAGCTGGCTTGCTGTGCTCCCTGAGGGAAGCTTTGGGATGGATCTCTAGGGGCATCGGCTAGTGTTGAGCCTTCCTATGGCGTCTACCTTGATCTCCGTCCTAAGAAAGAAAGACAGAAAAAGAAAGACACACACAAAACCAACTATGCAGCTTCCACCTGAGGAACCGAGACGCGAGAAAAGAACTGAGCGTCACTTGGGATGGTCACAAACTCTCCAACCATACCCACCCCATGTATCTTGGAGTCACACTGGACAGGACACTCTTCTTCAAAAAAACACCTGGAGAACACAAAAGCCACGGTCAACACCCACAATAACATCCTGTGAAAACTAGTGAACTCCCAAGTGGGGCGCAGACCCACAAACAATCCGTGCAACTGCCATGGCCCTGTCTTTCTCTACAGCAGAGTATTCCTGCTCAAGCTGGAGCCGATCACGTCACACCAAATTGGTCGACACAGCCCTAAATGACACCTGTCGCATCATCACGGGATGGGTCAAGAAAACACCTGTCCCGTCCGTGCCTTTATGCGCTAGCCGGCACCTCCCCCCGCACATCAGACGACTGTGTAACGCTCAAGATGAATGGAAAACACAGGAGATAGACAGTGAAGTCTGGAATGAAATGATAGAGAACACCTCACACACACAGTTTCCTTTCGTGGCTGTTTACATTCGAGGGTCGCCGGTCCTCTCAAACGGAACAGTTTAACGTCATGCCCAGGACGAAAAGATATAGAGAACACCATAATGACAAATGACAAATAACAGCAGGAAGGCATGGGCCACAATCCACCGTCTTGGCAAAGACCACACCACCCATAATTCACAACGGTCACAGCAAATTCTGTTGCATCACAACTAGTGTAGGTATTGGATGGAGCCCGCACACCACAGGTATAAGAAAGACGTGATGCAGAGGAGGGAAATGGGTCGGTAGCTCTTCGGGGATAATGGGTCTTTGCCAGGTTTAGGGAATGCAACCACTTTGGCCTTTTTCCAGACAGAAGGGGTGGTTTTCTGTGCTGTGCATGTGTTCAGCATCCCCACAAGCCAGGGCCTTGAGTTAGGTCCCAGGTGCTGTATCATTTCTGCCAGTAGGTCATCAATCCCTGCTGCTTTTCCGGGTTTCAACTTTCCCATTGCAGTTTCAAGTTCTTCTAGGTCGAAGGGTTTGGTTTGAGTGATGGCTGATTATGGTTGGTCTGATACCACTGTGCGATGGTATTCTATGTGGGTCGGTGGCGGTGTTGGTTACAACTGTTG
Organism: Protomyctophum parallelum; assembly: GCF_964188405.1. Lineage (NCBI taxonomy): Eukaryota > Metazoa > Chordata > Actinopteri > Myctophiformes > Myctophidae > Protomyctophum > Protomyctophum parallelum. The sequence continues at coordinate 26,590,751 of NC_139713.1, forward strand.
GCCACCAGTTGTGACCAAGACCGCCACCAACCCACAGGAAAATACCATCGCACAGTGGTATCAGACCAACCACAATCAGCCAGCCTTCAAACCAAACCCTTCGACCTAGAAGAACGTGAAACTGCAATGGGAAAGTTGAAACCCGGAAAAGCAGCAGGGATTGATGACCTACTAGCAGAAATGATACAGCACCTGGGACCTAACGGAAAGACCTGGCTTGTGGGGATGCTGAACACATGCATAGCACAGAAAACCATCCCTTCTGTCTGGAAAAAGGCCAAAGTGGTTGCAATCCCTAAACCTGGCAAAGACCCATTATCCCCAAAGAGCTACCGACCCATTTCCCTCCTCTGCATCACCTACAAGCCTATCCCGTCACACCAAATTGGTCGACACAGCCCTAAATGACACCTGTGGCATCATCATAGGATGCATCAAGACAACACCTGACCCTGTCCCAACACCTGTTTACATTCGAGGGTCGCCGGTCCTCTCGAACGGAACAGTTTAACGTCATGCCCAGGACGAAAAGATATAGAGAACACCAACATGACAAATAACAGCAGGAAGGCATGGGCCACAATCCACCGTCTTGGCAAAGACCACACCACCCATAATTCACAACGGTCACAGCAAACTCTATTGCATCACAACTGGTGTAGTTATTGGATGGAGCCCGCACACCACCAAAAAAAAGAAAAACAACATACTATAGTATGCCCTCCGTGACCATGGACTTTAGCCTTTCGCTTTTCTGCAATTTAACCTTTTTTCAAATCCTCAACAATGATGAAGAATCGCGCACTATAGCGTGCCACTTAATGACCTTGACCAATATCAATGACCTTGAGCAGTATACATTTCCTTCAATAAGACTAGTAAATGACCTTGACCAGTATAAATGACCTTGACAAGTACAAATGACCTTGACCAGTATAAATGACCTTCATCAGTAGAAATGACCGTGACCAGTATATGACTGTGACCAGTATAAATTACCTTCATGAGACTAGTAATTGACCTTGACCAGTATAAATGACCTTTAGAAGACTAGTAAATGATCTTCACCAGTATAAATGACCTTTAGAAGACTAGTAAATGATCTTCACCAGTATAAATGACCTTGACCAGTATGCGGTCCGTGACCATGGACTATAGCCTTTTGCTTTTCCTTGATTTTCACCTTTAAAAAATCCTCAACAATGATGAAGAATCGCACACTATAGCGCGCCGCTCAATGACCTGAGACCATGGACCAATGAATGAAATACAACACATTGAGCAGGGCACTGCAGGGAGTTGAACCCCGTTCCGGTAAACCAGAAGTCCGACACCAGTGCCTTAGTTTTTGTGTTGTTGTTCATTTAAAGGTCCAGGTGTGCATACGCATGTGCCCCTGTGTGTGTAGGTGCATGTGTGCATGTGTGTGCACGCTTCAATGACCACTGTTGGACCCAATGGCGATCAAGGACCTCAGGGAGCCACCCATAATTCACAACGGTCACAGCGAACTCTGTTGCATCACAACTGGTGGCCAACAGTCGTAACCAACACCGCCACGACCCACAGGAGAATACCATCGCACAGTGGTATCAGACCAACCACAATCAGCCAGCCCTCAAACCAAACCCTTCGACCTAGAAGAACTCAAAACTGCAATGGGAAAGTTGAAACCCGGAAAAGCAGCAGGGATTGATGACATACTGGCAGAAATTATACAGCACCTGGAACCTAACGCAAAGACCTGGCTCGTGGGGATGCTGAACACATGCATGGCACAGAAAACCATCCCTTCTGTCTGGAGAAAAGCCAAAGTGGTTGCAATCCCCAAACCTGGCAAAGACCCATCATCCTCAAAGAGCTACCGACCCATTTCCCTCCTCTGCATCACCTACAAGAGAGGCTGCTACTCCAACGCCTCATACCACTCATAGACACCAAGCTGACTAAAGACCAAGCTGGTTTCCGTCCCGTCCTGTGCTGGACAGAGCTCAACCTCACCCAACACATTGAGGATGGGTTTGAGGGAAAACAAATAACTGGAGCAGCAACTGGAGGGCGAAGCAAGCACGCAGGCAGCTTGTGCCTGCCTGCGTGCCTGCCTGCCTTCCTCATGTGGAAGCTGCATAGTTGAGTTTGTGTGTGTGTTTCTTTTTCTGTCTTTCTTTCTTAGGACGAAGATCAAGGTAGACGCCGTTGGAAGGCTCAACACAAGCCGATGCCCCTAGAGATCCATCCCAAAGCTTCCCTCAGGGAGTCCAGCAAGCCAGCTAGCCAGCAAGCCCGCCCAGTCAGCCAACGCAGCCAGCCAGCTCCGCCAGTCAGCCAGTGTAGAAAGTCAGGCTGCCAAGCCAGCGCACATCAGCCCTTGCAGTCAACCATTGTAGCCATACCAGCCTTGCTCAGTCAGCTCAGCCAGGCCTCTCTCGAGGCCTGGCTCTCTGTCTGCCTGGCCCGGTCTGCCCCGCCCTGCCTTGCAGCAACAGAACCAGCCTTACTGGCAAGCCAGCCAGCTCAGAATACGAGCTCAGCAAGCCAGCGCAGCTGGCAAGCACGCAGTTAGTCTAAACCAGTTTCAGACTGGCAGGCCAAGGCAGACAGACAGGAAGACCGAGGCGCCTAGGCAGGCAGACAGGCCAGGAAGGCAACAAAGTGCAGGCAGGGGGACTGTCCGGCCTAAGGCTGCGCTGCAAGGGTTGGAGCCTGGCCAGCTCCTGCTGGTCTAGACTGAGTGGCTGTGGCTGCACAGTAAGGCTGCGGTAACCTAGTCTGGGCTTGCTGCTGCACTGGCTTGCTCAGCTCGCATTCTGAGCTGGCTGGCTTTCCAGAAAGGCTGGTTCTGTTGCTGCAAGGCAGGGCAGGGCAGACCGGGCCAGGCAGACAGAGAGCCAGGCCTCAAGAGAGGCCTGGCTGAGCTGACTGAGCAAGGCTGGTATGGCTGCAATGGCTGACTGCAAGGGCTGATATGCTCTGGCTTGGCAGCCTGACTTTCTACACTGGCTGACTGGCGGAGCTGACTGGCTGCGTTGGCTGACTGGGCAGGCTTGCTGGCTAGCTGGCTTGCTGTGCTCCCTGAGGGAAGCTTTGGGATGGATCTCTAGGGGCATCGGCTAGTGTTGAGCCTTCCTATGGCGTCTACCTTGATCTCCGTCCTAAGAAAGAAAGACAGAAAAAGAAAGACACACACAAAACCAACTATGCAGCTTCCACCTGAGGAACCGAGACGCGAGAAAAGAACTGAGCGTCACTTGGGATGGTCACAAACTCTCCAACCATACCCACCCCATGTATCTTGGAGTCACACTGGACAGGACACTCTTCTTCAAAAAAACACCTGGAGAACACAAAAGCCACGGTCAACACCCACAATAACATCCTGTGAAAACTAGTGAACTCCCAAGTGGGGCGCAGACCCACAAACAATCCGTGCAACTGCCATGGCCCTGTCTTTCTCTACAGCAGAGTATTCCTGCTCAAGCTGGAGCCGATCACGTCACACCAAATTGGTCGACACAGCCCTAAATGACACCTGTCGCATCATCACGGGATGGGTCAAGAAAACACCTGTCCCGTCCGTGCCTTTATGCGCTAGCCGGCACCTCCCCCCGCACATCAGACGACTGTGTAACGCTCAAGATGAATGGAAAACACAGGAGATAGACAGTGAAGTCTGGAATGAAATGATAGAGAACACCTCACACACACAGTTTCCTTTCGTGGCTGTTTACATTCGAGGGTCGCCGGTCCTCTCAAACGGAACAGTTTAACGTCATGCCCAGGACGAAAAGATATAGAGAACACCATAATGACAAATGACAAATAACAGCAGGAAGGCATGGGCCACAATCCACCGTCTTGGCAAAGACCACACCACCCATAATTCACAACGGTCACAGCAAATTCTGTTGCATCACAACTAGTGTAGGTATTGGATGGAGCCCGCACACCACAGGTATAAGAAAGACGTGATGCAGAGGAGGGAAATGGGTCGGTAGCTCTTCGGGGATAATGGGTCTTTGCCAGGTTTAGGGAATGCAACCACTTTGGCCTTTTTCCAGACAGAAGGGGTGGTTTTCTGTGCTGTGCATGTGTTCAGCATCCCCACAAGCCAGGGCCTTGAGTTAGGTCCCAGGTGCTGTATCATTTCTGCCAGTAGGTCATCAATCCCTGCTGCTTTTCCGGGTTTCAACTTTCCCATTGCAGTTTCAAGTTCTTCTAGGTCGAAGGGTTTGGTTTGAGTGATGGCTGATTATGGTTGGTCTGATACCACTGTGCGATGGTATTCTATGTGGGTCGGTGGCGGTGTTGGTTACAACTGTTGGCCACCAGTTGTGACCAAGACCGCCACCAACCCACAGGAAAATACCATCGCACAGTGGTATCAGACCAACCACAATCAGCCAGCCTTCAAACCAAACCCTTCGACCTAGAAGAACGTGAAACTGCAATGGGAAAGTTGAAACCCGGAAAAGCAGCAGGGATTGATGACCTACTAGCAGAAATGATACAGCACCTGGGACCTAACGGAAAGACCTGGCTTGTGGGGATGCTGAACACATGCATAGCACAGAAAACCATCCCTTCTGTCTGGAAAAAGGCCAAAGTGGTTGCAATCCCTAAACCTGGCAAAGACCCATTATCCCCAAAGAGCTACCGACCCATTTCCCTCCTCTGCATCACCTACAAGCCTATCCCGTCACACCAAATTGGTCGACACAGCCCTAAATGACACCTGTGGCATCATCATAGGATGCATCAAGACAACACCTGACCCTGTCCCAACACCTGTTTACATTCGAGGGTCGCCGGTCCTCTCGAACGGAACAGTTTAACGTCATGCCCAGGACGAAAAGATATAGAGAACACCAACATGACAAATAACAGCAGGAAGGCATGGGCCACAATCCACCGTCTTGGCAAATACCACACCACCCATAATTCACAACGGTCACAGCAAACTCTATTGCATCACAACTGGTGTAGTTATTGGATGGAGCCCGCACACCACCAAAAAAAAGAAAAACAACATACTATAGTATGCCCTCCGTGACCATGGACTTTAGCCTTTCGCTTTTCTGCAATTTAACCTTTTTTCAAATCCTCAACAATGATGAAGAATCGCGCACTATAGCGTGCCACTTAATGACCTTGACCAATATCAATGACCTTGAGCAGTATAAATTTCCTTCAATAAGACTAGTAAATGACCTTGACCAGTATAAATGACCTTGACAAGTACAAATGACCTTGACCAGTATAAATGACCTTCATCAGTAGAAATGACCGTGACCAGTATATGACTGTGACCAGTATAAATTACCTTCATGAGACTAGTAATTGACCTTGACCAGTATAAATGACCTTTAGAAGACTAGTAAATGATCTTCACCAGTATAAATGACCTTTAGAAGACTAGTAAATGATCTTCACCAGTATAAATGACCTTGACCAGTATGCGGTCCGTGACCATGGACTATAGCCTTTTGCTTTTCCTTGATTTTCACCTTTAAAAAATCCTCAACAATGATGAAGAATCGCACACTATAGCGCGCCGCTCAATGACCTGAGACCATGGACCAATGAATGAAATACAACACATTGAGCAGGGCACTGCAGGGAGTTGAACCCCGTTCCGGTAAACCAGAAGTCCGACACCAGTGCCTTAGTTTTTGTGTTGTTGTTCATTTAAAGGTCCAGGTGTGCATACGCATGTGCCCCTGTGTGTGTAGGTGCATGTGTGCATGTGTGTGCACGCTTCAATGACCACTGTTGGACCCAATGGCGATCAAGGACCTCAGGGAGCCACCCATAATTCACAACGGTCACAGCGAACTCTGTTGCATCACAACTGGTGGCCAACAGTCGTAACCAACACCGCCACGACCCACAGGAGAATACCATCGCACAGTGGTATCAGACCAACCACAATCAGCCAGCCCTCAAACCAAACCCTTCGACCTAGAAGAACTCAAAACTGCAATGGGAAAGTTGAAACCCGGAAAAGCAGCAGGGATTGATGACATACTGGCAGAAATTATACAGCACCTGGAACCTAACGCAAAGACCTGGCTCGTGGGGATGCTGAACACATGCATGGCACAGAAAACCATCCCTTCTGTCTGGAGAAAAGCCAAAGTGGTTGCAATCCCCAAACCTGGCAAAGACCCATCATCCTCAAAGAGCTACCGACCCATTTCCCTCCTCTGCATCACCTACAAGAGAGGCTGCTACTCCAACGCCTCATACCACTCATAGACACCAAGCTGACTAAAGACCAAGCTGGTTTCCGTCCCGTCCTGTGCTGGACAGAGCTCAACCTCACCCAACACATTGAGGATGGGTTTGAGGGAAAACAAATAACTGGAGCAGCAACTGGAGGGCGAAGCAAGCACGCAGGCAGCTTGTGCCTGCCTGCGTGCCTGCCTGCCTTCCTCATGTGGAAGCTGCATAGTTGAGTTTGTGTGTGTGTTTCTTTTTCTGTCTTTCTTTCTTAGGACGAAGATCAAGGTAGACGCCGTTGGAAGGCTCAACACAAGCCGATGCCCCTAGAGATCCATCCCAAAGCTTCCCTCAGGGAGTCCAGCAAGCCAGCTAGCCAGCAAGCCCGCCCAGTCAGCCAACGCAGCCAGCCAGCTCCGCCAGTCAGCCAGTGTAGAAAGTCAGGCTGCCAAGCCAGCGCACATCAGCCCTTGCAGTCAACCATTGTAGCCATACCAGCCTTGCTCAGTCAGCTCAGCCAGGCCTCTCTCGAGGCCTGGCTCTCTGTCTGCCTGGCCCGGTCTGCCCCGCCCTGCCTTGCAGCAACAGAACCAGCCTTACTGGCAAGCCAGCCAGCTCAGAATACGAGCTCAGCAAGCCAGCGCAGCTGGCAAGCACGCAGTTAGTCTAAACCAGTTTCAGACTGGCAGGCCAAGGCAGACAGACAGGAAGACCGAGGCGCCTAGGCAGGCAGACAGGCCAGGAAGGCAACAAAGTGCAGGCAGGGGGACTGTCCGGCCTAAGGCTGCGCTGCAAGGGTTGGAGCCTGGCCAGCTCCTGCTGGTCTAGACTGAGTGGCTGTGGCTGCACAGTAAGGCTGCGGTAACCTAGTCTGGGCTTGCTGCTGCACTGGCTTGCTCAGCTCGCATTCTGAGCTGGCTGGCTTTCCAGAAAGGCTGGTTCTGTTGCTGCAAGGCAGGGCAGGGCAGACCGGGCCAGGCAGACAGAGAGCCAGGCCTCAAGAGAGGCCTGGCTGAGCTGACTGAGCAAGGCTGGTATGGCTGCAATGGCTGACTGCAAGGGCTGATATGCTCTGGCTTGGCAGCCTGACTTTCTACACTGGCTGACTGGCGGAGCTGACTGGCTGCGTTGGCTGACTGGGCAGGCTTGCTGGCTAGCTGGCTTGCTGTGCTCCCTGAGGGAAGCTTTGGGATGGATCTCTAGGGGCATCGGCTAGTGTTGAGCCTTCCTATGGCGTCTACCTTGATCTCCGTCCTAAGAAAGAAAGACAGAAAAAGAAAGACACACACAAAACCAACTATGCAGCTTCCACCTGAGGAACCGAGACGCGAGAAAAGAACTGAGCGTCACTTGGGATGGTCACAAACTCTCCAACCATACCCACCCCATGTATCTTGGAGTCACACTGGACAGGACACTCTTCTTCAAAAAAACACCTGGAGAACACAAAAGCCACGGTCAACACCCACAATAACATCCTGTGAAAACTAGTGAACTCCCAAGTGGGGCGCAGACCCACAAACAATCCGTGCAACTGCCATGGCCCTGTCTTTCTCTACAGCAGAGTATTCCTGCTCAAGCTGGAGCCGATCACGTCACACCAAATTGGTCGACACAGCCCTAAATGACACCTGTCGCATCATCACGGGATGGGTCAAGAAAACACCTGTCCCGTCCGTGCCTTTATGCGCTAGCCGGCACCTCCCCCCGCACATCAGACGACTGTGTAACGCTCAAGATGAATGGAAAACACAGGAGATAGACAGTGAAGTCTGGAATGAAATGATAGAGAACACCTCACACACACAGTTTCCTTTCGTGGCTGTTTACATTCGAGGGTCGCCGGTCCTCTCAAACGGAACAGTTTAACGTCATGCCCAGGACGAAAAGATATAGAGAACACCATAATGACAAATGACAAATAACAGCAGGAAGGCATGGGCCACAATCCACCGTCTTGGCAAAGACCACACCACCCATAATTCACAACGGTCACAGCAAATTCTGTTGCATCACAACTAGTGTAGGTATTGGATGGAGCCCGCACACCACAGGTATAAGAAAGACGTGATGCAGAGGAGGGAAATGGGTCGGTAGCTCTTCGGGGATAATGGGTCTTTGCCAGGTTTAGGGAATGCAACCACTTTGGCCTTTTTCCAGACAGAAGGGGTGGTTTTCTGTGCTGTGCATGTGTTCAGCATCCCCACAAGCCAGGGCCTTGAGTTAGGTCCCAGGTGCTGTATCATTTCTGCCAGTAGGTCATCAATCCCTGCTGCTTTTCCGGGTTTCAACTTTCCCATTGCAGTTTCAAGTTCTTCTAGGTCGAAGGGTTTGGTTTGAGTGATGGCTGATTATGGTTGGTCTGATACCACTGTGCGATGGTATTCTATGTGGGTCGGTGGCGGTGTTGGTTACAACTGTTGGCCACCAGTTGTGACCAAGACCGCCACCAACCCACAGGAAAATACCATCGCACAGTGGTATCAGACCAACCACAATCAGCCAGCCTTCAAACCAAACCCTTCGACCTAGAAGAACGTGAAACTGCAATGGGAAAGTTGAAACCCGGAAAAGCAGCAGGGATTGATGACCTACTAGCAGAAATGATACAGCACCTGGGACCTAACGGAAAGACCTGGCTTGTGGGGATGCTGAACACATGCATAGCACAGAAAACCATCCCTTCTGTCTGGAAAAAGGCCAAAGTGGTTGCAATCCCTAAACCTGGCAAAGACCCATTATCCCCAAAGAGCTACCGACCCATTTCCCTCCTCTGCATCACCTACAAGCCTATCCCGTCACACCAAATTGGTCGACACAGCCCTAAATGACACCTGTGGCATCATCATAGGATGCATCAAGACAACACCTGACCCTGTCCCAACACCTGTTTACATTCGAGGGTCGCCGGTCCTCTCGAACGGAACAGTTTAACGTCATGCCCAGGACGAAAAGATATAGAGAACACCAACATGACAAATAACAGCAGGAAGGCATGGGCCACAATCCACCGTCTTGGCAAAGACCACACCACCCATAATTCACAACGGTCACAGCAAACTCTATTGCATCACAACTGGTGTAGTTATTGGATGGAGCCCGCACACCACCAAAAAAAAGAAAAACAACATACTATAGTATGCCCTCCGTGACCATGGACTTTAGCCTTTCGCTTTTCTGCAATTTAACCTTTTTTCAAATCCTCAACAATGATGAAGAATCGCGCACTATAGCGTGCCACTTAATGACCTTGACCAATATCAATGACCTTGAGCAGTATAAATTTCCTTCAATAAGACTAGTAAATGACCTTGACCAGTATAAATTACCTTGACAAGTACAAATGACCTTGACCAGTATAAATGACCTTCATCAGTAGAAATGACCGTGACCAGTATATGACTGTGACCAGTATAAATTACCTTCATGAGACTAGTAATTGACCTTGACCAGTATAAATGACCTTTAGAAGACTAGTAAATGATCTTCACCAGTATAAATGACCTTTAGAAGACTAGTAAATGATCTTCACCAGTATAAATGACCTTGACCAGTATGCGGTCCGTGACCATGGACTATAGCCTTTTGCTTTTCCTTGATTTTCACCTTTAAAAAATCCTCAACAATGATGAAGAATCGCACACTATAGCGCGCCGCTCAATGACCTGAGACCATGGACCAATGAATGAAATACAACACATTGAGCAGGGCTCTGCAGGGAGTTGAACCCCGTTCCGGTAAACCAGAAGCCCGACACCAGTGCCTTAGTTTTTGTGTTGTTGTTCATTTAAAGGTCCAGGTGTGCATACGCATGTGCCCCTGTGTGTGTAGGTGCATGTGTGCATGTGTGTGCACGCTTCAATGACCACTGTTGGACCCAATGGCGATCAAGGACCTCAGGGAGCCACCCATAATTCACAACGGTCACAGCGAACTCTGTTGCATCACAACTGGTGGCCAACAGTCGTAACCAACACCGCCACGACCCACAGGAGAATACCATCGCACAGTGGTATCAGACCAACCACAATCAGCCAGCCCTCAAACCAAACCCTTCGACCTAGAAGAACTCAAAACTGCAATGGGAAAGTTGAAACCCGGAAAAGCAGCAGGGATTGATGACATACTGGCAGAAATTATACAGCACCTGGAACCTAACGCAAAGACCTGGCTCGTGGGGATGCTGAACACATGCATGGCACAGAAAACCATCCCTTCTGTCTGGAGAAAAGCCAAAGTGGTTGCAATCCCCAAACCTGGCAAAGACCCATCATCCTCAAAGAGCTACCGACCCATTTCCCTCCTCTGCATCACCTACAAGAGAGGCTGCTACTCCAACGCCTCATACCACTCATAGACACCAAGCTGACTAAAGACCAAGCTGGTTTCCGTCCCGTCCTGTGCTGGACAGAGCTCAACCTCACCCAACACATTGAGGATGGGTTTGAGGGAAAACAAATAACTGGAGCAGCAACTGGAGGGCGAAGCAAGCACGCAGGCAGCTTGTGCCTGCCTGCGTGCCTGCCTGCCTTCCTCATGTGGAAGCTGCATAGTTGAGTTTGTGTGTGTGTTTCTTTTTCTGTCTTTCTTTCTTAGGACGAAGATCAAGGTAGACGCCGTTGGAAGGCTCAACACAAGCCGATGCCCCTAGAGATCCATCCCAAAGCTTCCCTCAGGGAGTCCAGCAAGCCAGCTAGCCAGCAAGCCCGCCCAGTCAGCCAACGCAGCCAGCCAGCTCCGCCAGTCAGCCAGTGTAGAAAGTCAGGCTGCCAAGCCAGCGCACATCAGCCCTTGCAGTCAACCATTGTAGCCATACCAGCCTTGCTCAGTCAGCTCAGCCAGGCCTCTCTCGAGGCCTGGCTCTCTGTCTGCCTGGCCCGGTCTGCCCCGCCCTGCCTTGCAGCAACAGAACCAGCCTTGCTGGCAAGCCAGCCAGCTCAGAATACGAGCTCAGCAAGCCAGCGCAGCTGGCAAGCACGCAGTTAGTCTAAACCAGTTTCAGACTGGCAGGCCAAGGCAGACAGACAGGAAGACCGAGGCGCCTAGGCAGGCAGACAGGCCAGGAAGGCAACAAAGTGCAGGCAGGGGGACTGTCCGGCCTAAGGCTGCGCTGCAAGGGTTGGAGCCTGGCCAGCTCCTGCTGGTCTAGACTGAGTGGCTGTGGCTGCACAGTAAGGCTGCGGTAACCTAGTCTGGGCTTGCTGCTGCACTGGCTTGCTCAGCTCGCATTCTGAGCTGGCTGGCTTTCCAGAAAGGCTGGTTCTGTTGCTGCAAGGCAGGGCAGGGCAGACCGGGCCAGGCAGACAGAGAGCCAGGCCTCAAGAGAGGCCTGGCTGAGCTGACTGAGCAAGGCTGGTATGGCTGCAATGGCTGACTGCAAGGGCTGATATGCTCTGGCTTGGCAGCCTGACTTTCTACACTGGCTGACTGGCGGAGCTGACTGGCTGCGTTGGCTGACTGGGCAGGCTTGCTGGCTAGCTGGCTTGCTGTGCTCCCTGAGGGAAGCTTTGGGATGGATCTCTAGGGGCATCGGCTAGTGTTGAGCCTTCCTATGGCGTCTACCTTGATCTCCGTCCTAAGAAAGAAAGACAGAAAAAGAAAGACACACAAACCCAACTATGCAGCTTCCACCTGAGGAACCGAGACGCGAGAAAAGAACTGAGCGTCACTTGGGATGGTCACAAACTCTCCAACCATACCCACCCCATGTATCTTGGAGTTACACTGGACAGGACACTCTTCTTCAAAAAAACACCTGGAGAACACAAAAGCCACGGTCAACACCCACAATAACATCCTGTGAAAACTAGTGAACTCCCAAGTGGGGCGCAGACCCACAAACAATCCGTGCAACTGCCATGGCCCTGTCTTTCTCTACAGCAGAGTATGCCTGCTCAAGCTGGAGCCGATCACGTCACACCAAATTGGTCGACACAGCCCTAAATGACACCTGTCGCATCATCACGGGATGGGTCAAGACAACACCTGTCCCGTCCGTGCCTTTATGCGCTAGCCGGCACCTCCCCCCGCACATCAGACGACTGTGTAACGCTCAAGATGAATGGAAAACACAGGAGATAGACAGTGAAGTCTGGAATGAAATGATAGAGAACACCTCACACACACAGTTTCCTTTCGTGGCCGTTTACATTCGAGGGTCGCCGGTCCTCTCGAACGGAACAGTTTAACGTCATGCCCAGGACGAAAAGATATAGAGAACACCATAATGACAAATAACAGCAGGAAGGCATGGGCCACAATCCACCGTCTTGGCAAAGACCACACCACCCATAATTCACAACGGTCACAGCAAACTCTGTTGCATCACAACTGGTGTAGGTATTGGATGGAGCCCGCACACCACAGGTATAAGAAAGACGTTCTTTGTTGAAATACTGACAGCGTTTCGATCCATTTGATCTTCATCAGGTCATGTGTACACAAAACATACACTTTTATACTAAGGGAGTGCCCCCATTAAACAATCAAAATACCACATTTTGGTGCCCCTCCCATCACTGCAGGTGTGACACGTCAACCCTGAGTGAGTAGGTGGGGACCCAGACATATTGATGTAAATATAGTCTGTTCAGAAATTGTAGTGCCTCTCATAGAGCTTGTAGGTGATGCAGAGGAGGGAAATGGGTCGGTAGCTCTTCGGGGATAATGGGTCTTTGCCAGGTTTAGGGATTGCAACTACTCCAGCCTTTTTCCAAACAGAAGGGATGGTTTTCTGTGCTATGCATGTGTTCAGCATCCCCACAAGCCAGGTCCTTGCGATAGGTCCCAGGTGCTGTATCATTTCTGCCAGTATGCCATCAATCCCTGCTGCTTTTCCGGGTTTCAACTTTCCCATTGCAGTTTCACGTTCTTCTAAGTCGAAGGGTTTGGTTTGAGGGCTGGCTGATTGTGGTTGGTCTGATACCACTGTGCGATGGTATTCTATGTGGGTCGGTGGCGGTGTTGGTTACAACTGTTGGCCACCAGTTGTGACCAATAGGCTTGGGCAATATATCGATATTATCGTTTATCGCGATATTTAAAATCAATATCGGTAATATCGTGGACTATATAAATAATATCGAAATCGAATATCGAATAATATCGAAAATAATACCCAATATCATAATTTTACCGTCATGTAAATATGGATTTTCTTTTAAATAAACATCTACATAACTGTATGTGTGTGTCTGTGTGATGAATTTACAAGTATTTCATTTTAAACGACTATAATTTGCCTAATAACTTAGTGTCCATGCATTGACTGGCACTGACGCTGAATTACGGCAACGAGGCGACAGCAGCGTTGTCGGACCGCCTCCGCCCAGGAAAGTAAACAAAACATGGCGCCGGTGAGAGTAACGAGTCCTAGCAAGTTGGTTCATAAAAAAACATCTGGAAATACTGCTGTTTGGCAGCATTTCGGGTTCCAGCCAAATTAAAAAGGCTGATAATCGATAATACCGATAATCGCGATATTATTCACGGTATCAATACCGATATCCAAAAATCAATATCGCCCAAGCCTAGTGACCAAGACCGCCACCGACCCACAGGAGAATACCATCGCACAGTGGTATCAGACCAACCACAATCAGCCAGCCCTCAAACCAAACCCTTCGACCTAGAAGAACTTGAAACTGCAATGGGAAAGTTGAAACCCAGAAAAGCAGCAGGGATTGATGACCTACTGGCAGAAATGTTACAGCACCTGGGACCCAACGCAAAGACCTGGCTTGTGGGGATGCTGAACACATGCATAGCACAGAAAACCATCCCTTCTGTCTGGGAAAAGGCCAACGTGGTTGCAATCCCTAAACCTGGCATAGACCCATTATCCACAAAGAGCTACCGACCCATTTCCCTCTACATCACCTACAAGGCTATATGAGAAGCTGCTACTCCAACGCCTTGTTGCCACTCATAGATACCAAGCTGACTAAAGACCAAGCTGGTTTCCGTCCCAGCCGCTCCTGTGCTGGACAGAGCTCAACCTCACCCAACACATTGAGGATGGGTTTGAGGGGAAACAAATAACTGGAGCAGCATTCAGAGATCTCTCTGCTGCCTACGACACTGTCCAACACCGCACAATGGTCAGGAAAAGCCTCCTCAACAACAGGCGCTTCTATGTTCAGTTAAATGACCAGAGGAGTAAATGGAAAGCCAAAAAGAACGGCCTCCCACAAGGTAGCGCGCTCGCCCCCCTCCTTTTCAATATCTAAACAAACGACCAGCCACTTGAAACCCAACCCATCAAAACCCCAACTATGCAGCTTCCACCTGAGGAACCGAGACGCAAAAAAAGAACTGAGCATCACAAACTCTCAAACCATACCCACCCCATGTAACTTGGAGTTACACTGGACAGTTTAACGTCATGCCCAGGACGAAAAGTTATAGAGAACACCAACATGACAAACCCTACACTTAAACCCTCTATATTTAATAAAAAACAATTCTGGACAGGAATCCTGTATTGCAGGGGTGCCCAAAAGGTACATCGTGATCTACCAGTAATCACAAAGGCTGTGCAGGTAGACCATATGGCATGCCCCTGTATATAATCTATCACTTGAATTAAGGTGACTTGACACCAGCTCAAATGTTGCACACAAACATCAGTAGCAAAAGTACAAAGTTATTGTGACAGTAATAATTGCTATAGTGTGTGTTCAGTAACAGGAATATTCCTGTCTCTCCAGCTCTTTAATAAATAGAAAAGGGTTTAATCAGGAGTTGTAGTAGCCACAGGATAATCAAAGCGGTGGATATTGCTCTTGTCTTCATGTCTTTATGTATGTAAATTGTCTTGTTGTTTGTGTTATGTCAAATGCGTGTATACGTGTTCTGCATATACTTGGCTGCTGTGTTGCAAGATAATGGGAGTTACTGATACTATGGGACTGAATGGGAGTGAAAGGGAGGTACTGTTACTATGGGACTGATACTATGGGAGTGCATGGGAGTGGATGGGAGTGAATGGGAGGTATTGTTACTATGGGACTGATACTATGGGAGTGAATGGGACTGAATGGGATGTACTGTTACTATGTGACTGAATGGGAGTGAATAAAAGTGAATGGGAGTGAATGGGACTGAGTGGGAGTGAATGGGAGGTACTGTGACTATGGGACTGTGTTTAACAAAAAGCTGGAGAGACCGGGAGACCTCTGTTACTGAACAAACACTATAGCAATGATTACTGTCACAATATAGAGCTATTTAACACTGTTACTGAACACACACTATAGCAATGATTACTGTCACAATATCTATTTAACACTGTTACTGAACACACACTATAGCAATGATTTCTGTCACACTATAGAGCTATTTAACACTGTTACTGAACACACACTCTATAGCAATGATTACTGTCACAATACAGAGCAATTTAATTTAGGTAACCAAATTGACCCCAATAGTAGATCTTTACACTCTCAATAGTTCAATTGTTGTTAAGCATCTGCTTAATTTCCAAAAAACTACACAATTAGAGAATGTAGAAGATTGCTACTTTTGATCCTTTAATTATATAATGCTGATTGTAGCATTGTGGTTAGTGACTGAGCTTTGTTAACATGAGTGCCCGGGATCGTTTCCCACCAATTTCAAAGAATGTTTGTTGCTTCGCGCCAATTTTCACAGAATGTGTGTCCTTTACCTACCAAACAATACTCTTCTCACCTCTAGTCGATTATTTATTCAGCGTTTGAACCACGGACCAACATTTGACGCCATCTAGTCTCTCAGACCCATTTGAGCCACTGACCACCATTGTGAGAGTCTATTAATGTGAAATGGTGGTCCGTGGCTCAAACATGTTATCACTTTTTAAGTTACTTGTTGTGTTTAGAATCTGTGACCAGTGCCAGCAGAATATGCCTCAACTCGATTTTTACAGATTACAGTAAATTATTAAAGTACAGAATGTAAGCTTTCATATGATGTATCATTCAATGAAATTGGACAATAATTGAAGGAGATATGACCGTCTAAAACTTGTTGAAACAGAAACCCCAAAGCAGAGAATAAGCCATGCAAAGAATCCTGAAATTTTAGCACCACTTGAATGGGTGTGACAATAGATACTTGTCCACAACCCTAATTTCTTGCATAATCACTCCCCCACCCACTAACCACTCCCCCACTAGGTTAAAGTAAAAGTAAGTTAAAGTAAAGAAATATAGGACTGAAGTTGTTTAGTGTATATTTTGTAATAATACAATCTAAAAAGTAACTAGTAGGCTAACAGAGTTTTCAATGGATATAGGCTATGTAGTTTTAGACCAATGCTTTAACATGTGTGCAATGAAACAAAGGGCAGAAGAATGAGATCTAACACCTTAGGTGCCCCAATAAACCCTTTTGAAAGTACAACAATTCAATTTAACTTATACACTACCTGGTTGTAAATAGCTGCAGTACAGAATTTTATGCAGGTCTACTTTAAGCAATCAAAGTCAGACAATTGACCCAGTATTTTGCCATTTAAAAAAAACAGATACAGCAAACAGCAAGTCATAATGATCATTAGTCAATTGATACCGTTTCGTAGAGACGGCCTACACGACGCGTGATCTTGGCGCTGGGTGCGCGAGGGAAAAAATAAAGCGATTTCTCGACATTTCCTTTTCAATTGATACCGTTTCATAGAGACGGCCTACACAAACGTTCTATATACCAAATGAAAGCCTGCATTTCATAGTTTACATAGTATATAACCTTTTTTTAAATGAGCAAGAAATGAGCGACACAGACGGCTAGCTAACTAGGCTAGCTAGCTTCTAGCCTGTTGTTTGTTGGTGAAAGACTCCAAGTTGGGAAGTGTATTTCAGCGAGTAGCTATACGTGGTTTTGTTTATTTACTCCAAGCTGGGAAGTGTATTTCAGCGAGTAGCAGCGAGGGTTATACTTTACAGAAAATAAACAAAACCACGTATAGCTACTCGCTGAAATACACTTCCCAGCTTGGAGTCTTTCACCAACAAACAACAGGCTAGAAGCTAGCTAGCCTAGTTAGCTAGCCGTCTGTGTCGTGTGCATGTTAAAGAGCAAAGAGCCAAGATCATACGTCTTATACGTTCTTTTAATCATAACTCGCTCATTTCTAATGTGAGTCTATAAATGTAACATGGTGGTCCGTGGCTCAAATACTTAATGAATAATGGACCTCGACTAGATGGAAAAACAATTGTGTTTGTTTTGGTAAGAAGGAAAAACACTCGGTCATCGACGGGCCCGTTGTTTATAAACCTTCAACAGTAACCATTCGTTTACTGAAACACTGTTTTACGGTTTCGTACAAACATCATATATAAACATCATAACAAGTAACTTCAAGTGATAGACGTTTGAACACAAAAACAACAACAGCGTTAAGTATTAAATAACATTTAATCACTTACTTGCTCCGAAGACGGACCCGGAAGATGGTGACGTGGCACTTCCAAACAAACACTGACCAAGCCGACCTCCACGCGTCTCTTCCGTATTTGAGGACGGCGGCACTTCCTTCCGGTGTGAGGCCACGCCCGCGAGATTTAACAGTGAATTTATTGGAGTCATATTGTAGTCCTACGTTACATCCGGGTCCCTTGGTCCCATCCGCTTCTCATTGAGCACCGAAGTCCTGACGTAACTGGCTCATCCCGACCATTCCCCTGGTCTACTATAAGCGTTGTGGTCCAAAAATAAACAAGCTGTCTCGGCGTTATTGTCAGGGAGGTGTCTCTGTATCGTTTGCAACAGTCAGTCACTCATATATGTTACGGTCTGCTTCTAGCGAAAATCGAACTAATTCAGCAGCAGTAACATTAGCGTTTTCTCTCAGTCAGTTGATTCTTCATATCCATATGAGTGAAGCGGCCGGGGTGACATGTTTATTGTTCAAACACAGTTGTTATAGGCAGCGTCTAGTGAACAGATCTAATGAACAGATTTAAGGCTTCCGGTGGACGATCTCTTCAAAATAAGAGTATCCTCTAGAGTATTGAAAAAAAGTTTAATTTGCACATTAAAACTACAAATTAAGCATTTAAATTATGCTATATGATGCTATAAGACACACATTATGTTTCTGTGTAAAAATAAGTAATTAAATCATTATAATAATAATAATAAAGTTATCTAAATGGATAAATGCTATTCACTGGAGTGCATGGACTTTATAAAGTGGACACTGGACAAAAGACGGCTCCGCGAGGCAACTATCTGGACATACCCACGCGTTCGGGGAGATGTCCTGTACCACACCCCACTCTCCGCTAAGCGGGAGAGGTGTAAAATTCACAGCAGCAGACCTTCTACTGGGGTCAAGGCTGACAAAAAGTACCGTTTCCGGACCCAGAATGGACACTGGACAAAAGACGGCTCCGCGAGGCAACTATCTGGACATACCCACGCGTTCGGGGAGATGTCCTCTACCACACCCCACTCTCCGCTAAGCGGGAGAGGTGTAAAATTCACAGCAGCAGCCCTTCTACTGTGGTCAATGCTGAAAAAAGTACCGTTTCCGGACCCAGAATGGACACTGGACAAAGAGGCCTCCGCGAGGCAACTATCTGGACATACCCACACGTTCGGGGAGATGTCCTCTACCACACCCCACTCTCCGCTAAGCGGGAGAGGTGTAAAATTCACAGCAGCAGCCCTTCTACTGTGGTCAAGGCTGACAAAAAGTACCGTTTCCGGACCCAGAATGGACACTGGACAAAGAGGCCTCCGCGAGGCAACTATCTGGACATACCCACACGTTCGGGGAGATGTCCTCTACCACACCCCACTCTCCGCTAAGCGGGAGAGGTGTAAAATTCACAGCAGCAGCCCTTCTACTGTGGTCAAGGCTGACAAAAAGTACCGTTTCCGGACCCAGAATGGACACTGGACAAAAGACGGCTCCGCGAGGCAACTATCTGGACATACCCACGTGTTCGGGGAGATGTCCTCTACCACACCCCACTCTCCGCTAAGCGGGAGAGGTGTAAAATTCACAGCAGCAGCCCTTCTACTGTGGTCAATGCTGAAAAAAGTACTGTTTCCGGACCCAGAATGGACACTGGACAAAGAGACCTCCGCGAGGCAACTATCTGGACATACCCACACGTTCGGGGAGATGTCCTCTACCACACCCCACTCTCCGCTAAGCGGGAGAGGTGTAAAATTCACAGCAGCAGCCCTTCTACTGTGGTCAATGCTGAAAAAAGTACCGTTTCCGGACCCAGAATGGACACTGGACAAAAGACGGCTCCGCGAGGCAACTATCTGGACATACCCACGTGTTCGGGGAGATGTCCTCTACCACACCCCACTCTCCGCTAAGCGGGAGAGGTGTAAAATTCACAGCAGCAGACCTTCTACTGGGGTCAAGGCTGACAAAAAGTACCGTTTCCGGACCCAGAATGGACACTGGACAAAAGACGGCTCCGCGAGGCAACTATCTGGACATACCCACGTGTTCGGGGAGATGTCCTCTACCACACCCCACTCTCCGCTAAGCGGGAGAGGTGTAAAATTCACAGCAGCAGCCCTTCTACTGTGGTCAATGCTGAAAAAAGTACCGTTTCCGGACCCAGAATGGACACTGGACAAAGAGGCCTCCGCGAGGCAACTATCTGGACATACCCACACGTTCGGGGAGATGTCCTCTACCACACCCCACTCTCCGCTAAGCGGGAGAGGTGTAAAATTCACAGCAGCAGCCCTTCTACTGTGGTCAAGGCTGACAAAAAGTACCGTTTCCGGACCCAGAATGGACACTGGACAAAGAGGCCTCCGCGAGGCAACTATCTGGACATACCCACACGTTCGGGGAGATGTCCTCTACCACACCCCACTCTCCGCTAAGCGGGAGAGGTGTAAAATTCACAGCAGCAGCCCTTCTACTGTGGTCAAGGCTGACAAAAAGTACCGTTTCCGGACCCAGAATGGACACTGGACAAAGAGGCCTCCGCGAGGCAACTATCTGGACATACCCACACGTTCGGGGAGATGTCCTCTACCACACCCCACTCTCCGCTAAGCGGGAGAGGTGTAAAATTCACAGCAGCAGCCCTTCTACTGTGGTCAATGCTGAAAAAAGTACCGTTTCCGGACCCAGAATGGACACTGGACAAAAGACGGCTCCGCGAGGCAACTATCTGGACATACCCACGTGTTCGGGGAGATGTCCTCTACCACACCCCACTCTCCGCTAAGCTGGAGAGGTGTAAAATTCACAGCAGCAGACCTTCTACTGGGGTCAAGGCTGACAAAAAGTACCGTTTCCGGACCCAGAATGGACACTGGACAAAAGACGGCTCCGCGAGGCAACTATCTGGACATACCCACGTGTTCGGGGAGATGTCCTCTACCACACCCCACTCTCCGCTAAGCGGGAGAGGTGTAAAATTCACAGCAGCAGCCCTTCTACTGAGGTCAATGCTCAAAAAAGTGCTGTGCCTTGGGGCATTGACATGAAATCACTGGCCTATAACATGCATTGCAAAGTAATACTAATTATTTTGGTAATTACTGGTGTTTGAACACTAATGTCTGCATCAATGACAATGGTAATGTCATTCACTATGTAGATGGGCCATTAACAGTAATAGTTTATTTTTACAGTGCTGTGTTTATACATTCCTCCAAACCCTCTTTCTGGCTGGGCGGTGCCCAGGTATAGATGAGGTGACAACGATCGTTATATATATAGTGGCCCTCTCCATAGCATTACATTTATGAAAGAATAAAAGAATACAGACAAGGCTTTGAAAGTTAGAAAAAAAATACCTTTTAATTCATCATTAATCATTTCTCATTCACTGTTACACAGAAGAAGAAGAAATCATATCAATAATGATCATCACAATCAGAAATAAAATGCTCATTTAAAAGTTTCCAAATCCCTACAATATTTGTTTTTAAACATCACAATTTGTCTTAATGTGGACTGAGAAGCTACTTTAATAGTTAGTAGTTACAGATTTGATCAATTTACTGCATGTGTGTGCGCATCTGTGTTAATACAGCAAACATTATTCAAACACATGCAAAACATGCAAAAACTACAAAGTCAATCAGTGCAAACATCACTCAAAAGTACAAAATGGTACTATAAGTGCAACGTACCTATAAGTGCATACATTACTCAAATGTATAAAAAGGTAAGACGTGCAATGTACCAATTAAGTGCAAACGTTACTCAAAAGCTTAGGTACAACATGCAATGTACCTCAATGCAAACATCACTCAAATGTATATATGGTACAACATGCAATGTACCTAAGTGCACACATCACTCAAATGTATAAAAAGGTAGCCTATAGTGCAAAGCATCACTGCAAACATAAAGTGCAAACATTGTACACACACACACACACACACACACACACACACACACACACACACACATACATTGATCAAAAATTAGATGTACTTTTAAAGCAAAACCAGCTCAGTCCAAACATTTCAAACGTTTGTTTTTAGATGATCACAGTAAGCACTATTGGATTAAATCACGTGGGGACGTGTCATTTGGCGTCCCTCGCATCCTCCATTGGCGGCGAAGTTCTCCTACAACATATAAGACAGATAAAACAGAGCCTTTTAGTGCAGTGCAGTACTTAAACTATGTACTCAGAGCAATACATTTTTTCCTGTCAGCTCATACAATACACAATCTCGCTTTTCAGTCTCTGTTT
Source organism: Protomyctophum parallelum (assembly GCF_964188405.1). Lineage (NCBI taxonomy): Eukaryota > Metazoa > Chordata > Actinopteri > Myctophiformes > Myctophidae > Protomyctophum > Protomyctophum parallelum. Next base: position 26,612,656 of record NC_139713.1, read on the forward strand.
GGTAAGTGTTGAGACTCACGTCAAACAGAACAGCTTTGGAAAACAAACAAGTGTAGAGACCACAGCTACTGGTATCAGTTTGTGTTATGAAATGAGGGCAACTGTCATAACACTCATATCTAAATGTGATAGCCATACCTCTACCATGAATTGCAAAGTACTGTAAGGCTAAGTATTTTTGCAGTGGACCAAATACATTAACCAGGTCTTGTTCATAGCTATGGACTGAATCCATTAGAACAACATCTAAGATTATGCTATCACCCTCCACTGTCTTTTTAGAGAAATCTATGACAATTGCTCCCCAATGAGTCTTTTGGAGGTTGACTGGCAATATTACCAACTCATAGCTCCACCAATTCTGTGATGTTCTTGGTACATCTATATACTTGTGCAATTGTGTCTAAGATGCCTTTTTGTGACACGTCCAGTGGCTGCACTATAAATTGTGACATGTTCTTTGTAGATGGTAAGGCCTTGTCACCACATTGAGTACAACTATACAGACTAAGACTTTTCAGGCAAAGCAGGTCATCTCCAAGGAAAGGAGACCGAAGTGTGTATTCTACAAAGCTGTTTAATATGGTGTATACGTCTGTCCTAGAAAATTTCTGAGACACTAATGACACTGATGTGTTGGCTAGATTCATTGCATAAAACCACATCATCATCATCTTTTTCCAAATTGTCCTCCGTTATTGTTCTATTATTATCCTTGTCTATTGTGATGCCAGCATCACCACATTTCACATAGAAATATAAGCACCCATTTACTTTTGACTCTCGCACAGCATTTGCTGCTGGTAATATTTCTATCATTGTGTCATTTGCTTTAATTACAACATTGTCATAAAGCAAGTCTGCCCAAAAGTGTCCAGTTTTGGCCATAGCGCCTATATGACAAATGATTGAGGCCAATTTATACTTAATTTTACCGCCGTCACAAATAGGAATTTCGATTACACCAGATGGTTCTACATGCCTGCGGCTCACCGACCCACGATCAGTAACACGCGACAGAGAAAGAGTAATGAAATCAGGAGAGTTATTCCAACATATTTGTCGCTTCATATCACAACCACATGCTGTACACTTGTCTGGACTTACACCTTCCATGATTGAGTGTTCGAAAAGAGAATTGAGGGACTCTCTTTTCTGTGGCAGCGGTAATGCAAAGATATTAGTAATAGAAGAATTGCTTTCAACTGTCCAGGCACAGAATGTACAGATGTCTGTATGTTTTGCTTGAACAACTGTGTGGACACCACACATACTCAACCAAACTACTAGTTTGTGTATCAAATCTAATGGGTCATTGTGCATTCCTAAGGCCAAGTCTGGGATGCTATTCACTAGTTGTTGAGTGACACCACGGATTGTTTTGCAATCAAATGTGTGACCTGGATTTTGAAAAAACGCTTGAATGAGAGCTGCTAAATTCCCCGGCATATACTGAACCATCAAAGTAGGTGTCAATGGTTTCAATTTATCTTGTACTACTTGTAGATGCAGTATAGATTGTAGAGTTGCATTTAGCCAACAATTATTTTCATTATTTGCAAACCTGCATATACTATTGCAAAATCCTGTCTCTGTGCCTCTGATTTGTGGCTTTGTTTTGTCTGGCACACTTGCTGAGCTTTGATTTTGTAAGAACATCTTTGAATGTGGGGATGGCCGGTGTTGATAAGAGCCCCTAAGATGTTTTGGCAATTTTCGTTTTTTGTTCCAATTTTCTACAGGTGCTGGGTTTACGCACTCTACCTGTGTTGTTCTGTATGCTGCTTTGTCACAGAAATCTATGGCTGACTGGTTGTAAAATAAGCGCATGTGCTGTACACATTCGTCAAGTCTGTGTTTCTCATTTCGTAAAAGCAACACTTTTGTGTTTTTGAATGTGGCCTCAGAAATAGCTGTGCTTTTCTTACACAGGTTTATTTGTGCAGCATAGGCTCCAGAGAATCTCTGCAAATCACCTGAGAGGAGATCTGACCATATTGGAATAGTTGGGAGCATCTTGAACAGCTTGTTTAAAATCAGTTCCCCATGGTAGGTATTTTCACCTGTGTCATTGGTGGTTTTCATTGCTTTATTGGCTTCAGTCCTTACTGTGTCAAAATGTTCTTTGAAAGGAGATGTACTTTCACTGACATCCTCAAAATCACCAAAGAAGTCATGATCAATCACAGTGTCTTGTTGATCATGCTTTTTATCAACATTTTCTTTCTGTGGCGCTAGATTCTGTGTCTCAGACATGATGGTGTCAAGACTGGCTTGCACCACGCTGGAGTTCCTTTTACTACCAAGTACAATACAAGCAGCTTGTACTATTGTACTTGTTTGTTGTAGTGTTTTGGCATTAACTAAAGTGCTGAAGATGTACATAGCCAAAGTATACCTCTTATCTCTGTGTATGTACTGTTGTTTGCAAATGTGACTTGCCTGTTTCATCAAATGACTCTTACATGCCCTTATGGTACAGAAATCTAAATCTTTGTTATCTGCCTTTCCTACCACTATTCTCCAGCAGCGTAACAAGTACATACTCATGCTATCTTGATTGAAGATATGCATACTGGCTTTTAAAAGCACTATGGACCTGTCACTATTAATCTGAATCGTTGTTGTGTTTGTACCAAATATCTCCTTCTCTTTGCATCTCAATTGTGTGAGTAGTTCCTCTATAGCTGATTGAGTATGTTCTTCAGAGATCATGAATGCAACAGGAGTTGATGAATTAAATGAACTTACTATAATTTCATAATACAAAATCCTTTTCTCTGTTAGTTTAGTCTTAATGATCCCCCCTGTGGCATCCCATGATGCCGCACATTGTGCTGTCGCATTGTGCCACAGTTTCACTCCTGCTTCACTAAAACATATAACCTTAAGGGGACTAACTTTAATAACTTGAATGAATCCTTTTACAACAACACTGTCTGTGTCTTTATCCTCCCATTCTTTTTTAAGGTCCATCAAAGCTTTGATCTCACTGTTATCCTTCCATCCTTGTTTCCGCTGTTCATATTTGACCTGCCTGTACAAAGAAGTGTCTTTGCCAACTCCGCTACGATTTCCAGCTATTAAAGACCTTGGGTCTGCAATGTTCACTGCCTCAATGTAGGCATTATGTGCAAATCGGTTCATCATTGATCTACCCAAGTTTGCACGCTCTGTGCTTCTAATGTATCTACCTCTCAATTTGTCCTTTGTGTGATATATGTTGCCAGTGTAAGCTATATGAAATATGCCGTCTTCGAATGAATGGAGATGAATTTTAAAGGTCATCTCACATGAAGTATGCCGGCAGGCGCCATTGATTTTCTAACGACAGCGGTAGAAAAGTGGTGATTAACAAAACTGATTATACAGTATGGATTACTCTAGTCAATTTGATACCGGATATGATTTAATACCGGACTTTTACTTGTATTAAACAAAATATTTCCAAATGTTTTGATTGATTTGATTGAAATATGTATTAACAGTTTGCATAATTACAGTACATTTCAAGCACAACTCAATACAAAGACTGTTTACTGTGAGTGGACGACTCAATAAAGCATTACACTTGTTTACAAGAGGGTCCACCAAAGAACAGAACAGGAATTCACCATAAAATTGACATTGCACTGCAGTATTCATACTTGTACTTACATTTGAGTAATTATTCCACCACTGACAACCATGACATACAGTAGCTTCTACAGCAGGTGTGTCCAACTATCTGTTGTTGTTGACAAAAGGGCATATATTTGTCCCAGCATTTTTGTAAGCCAACAGTTAATGAGTCTTTATTGTGGTGACATCAGCATACTACCAGATGTACAAATATTGTAGGGATTTGGAAACTTTTAAATGAGCGTTTTATTTCTGATTGTGATGATCATTATTGATATGATTTCTTCTTCTTCTGTGTAACAGTGAATGAGAAATGATTAATGATTAATTAAAAGGTATTTTCTTTCTAACTTTCAAAGCCTTGTCTGTATTCTTTTATTCTTTTATAAATGTAACGCTATGGAGAGGGCCACTATATATATAACGATCGTTGTCACCTCATCTATACCTGCAGTCACAGCTGTGTCTCTAGCGCTCCCAGGTGGCGAAAAATGGCGGAGGAAATTGTAGCAAATTGCAGCATTTGCGGTCTTGGTCGCTTGAGCGTCATTAAACACGCATCAACGTGCAGACCAACAGCAGGTAAAAACTAATGTTATGAATTACCTTTCAATGATAAGCAACGTTTAGTTAACAACGAGTATTTATTGTCTGTAGTAACTAGTAAGAGGAAGCTAAGCTATGGCTAAGTAGCCTACTGTACATCTGTACATCACCATACAAGTGTTCACCAACTTCACCATGTACATGACTTTGGCTGGCCCATGTTTATTCAGACCCCGGGGATTAAACTGTAAATTAAACTGTTGCTCATTTTACTCGGAACCCCCCCCCCCCCAGCACAGGGTCCCTGAACCCCACTTTGAGAACCACTGCTATAAATGATAGTAGTCTTATAACTCAGTAGCCTTAGCTAGTTGTCCTTGTGAGAGCCATATTTAGAACAGAAAATGTTTATGAGTGCATTTTAGTTATTTAATTGTGTGTACTATATTGAAGGACATTTCTTGATTACACATTTTGTGCAGCCTGAGTCTTAACTGAGTTAATAGAGCCAATTAAGAATCCAGCCTATTTGAGTAGAAGCCAGCAAGCCAGTTAATTCAGTGTGCATTATCAGCAGCTGTGTCCAGCAGGTTTTTAGTTAGTTCAGAGCTGGAAGCCTGAGAGCAGCTACAGTTTTTTGACCCACTTTGGAAATACTAAACCACGTTGAAAAATATTAAGACACTTCAGAAATCGTTTTTGAACACTTTTTTGTATCGCATGTTTTGTTGTTCTGTAGGCCTACACCTTTTTGTCAAGTAAAAACTAAAAAGTTAATCTACAGTGGACGTGGATTATTTTTTGGAGTCAAGCTTACTGCTTCACGGGCTTTGGAACCTACAGTCCTGCTGGAACACTTTGGTTCTGTTTGTCTCTAAACTTGCACACTTAAACCAAATTACCCTTAACATTCTTACAATTATATTCATTCACTTGTTTTAGGGTCCAGTCAGCAGGACACTGTGTCCAGTGACTCCAGTCTGGGCCAGTCCAGTCAGCAGCAGTCAGCTGAGCCTGAGGCAGGATTCATTTGGACGCATCCTGCTATCCTGCTCCTCATCGCTCTCTTTGAAGAGCACAGAGAGAACTTCTCCTCTGTCAAGATGACCAAGAAAAAGGCTTGGGAGCTGTTAGCCAGGGAAATGGGAAAAGGAGGATATGAACTTACTGGTACACAATGCAGCAACAAGTGGAAAGGGATGCTGAAGGTGTACAAGGACACACTGGCTCATAATAAGAGGTCTGGTGCTGGCAGAGCTACATGCCCCTATTATGCTGCCCTGGATGCTCTGCTGCACAAGTTCCCCAACATAAACCCCCTGTCAACAGCCAGTAGCAGCAGTGGTTTTAAGCCACCAGCCACCATCCCTACACCTCTGCCCAACTCTCAGCCTCCTTCCAACATCATCCTACCACCATTCACCCCTGTCCTACCTTCACCCATCTACACCCCACCACCACCCACCGGACCAGATGACCAAGACAAAGCTAGAAAAAGAAAAAGAAAAAGTGCAGAGGAGCCGACTTGGCTTAAAGAATATAGAATAGAAGCCAAGGAACGGGAAGAAGCGGCAGAGAGGAGGGCAGAACAGATATCACAACGCCATACAGAAAAATTGGGGATGTTGGGCCAAATACTGCAACAGCAGAACAAGATGTTGGAGCTAATGGTGGCAAAGACAAATGAAAAATTAATTTAATTTACTACATTTGAGTTTATTTTCTGATCAAATCGCCTTTTTTGTGCCAACAAACATTAAATGCCATTGACAATTAAATGAGAAAATCAACATGATGTATCATATGTTACCCAGTGCTAATGCCTAAGCTGTACATTGGTCTAAATTGTTTTTGCATTTATGAAAATAAACATTTGAAAGATGCAAGCTTCAGAACCAGTTTATTTGACAAAATTATTTGACTTTCACTTGTTCTGACAGTTCAGTTCTGACTTTGAGTGAACCATTCCCCGAAACATCAGGATTTTACAGTGAAAAGTGGAGATATTTTACTAAATAAATTTTCTGCCATAACTTTCAAATTAATATGCAACTACTCCCCAAAACAACTACAAGTCTTAGGAATTAATTGTTGGGTGAGTGAACATTCAGTGCTACAAGTTTAAATGCAGACAAGGTCTGTCTGTTAACCATGCACGGATAGGACAATCTATCTATGCTGTGTATTTGGAACACATGCAAGATCATTCAATATTCAAACCAATGCATTCACCAAAACCAACTTAGTTCACTATATTTGTGTGTGCTTGTGCTCCGGACAAGTGACTTGTGTGCCCAGACAAGTGAATGGGAAATGTTAGTTAGTAGCAAAAGTAGAAAGTACTCATTATGCAGAATGTCACATTACATGTTTTCAAATGTTGGAAAATAGGCGATATACAATCTCACAATGCATTGCGACACAGTGTGAGCTGGTAGATGGGCTATTTTCAAATGGCTGCAATCTGTAACTAGGGCTGAAGTACAAATAGCTCAAAATGTTACTTAAATTAATAGTACTTAGTTACGATCCACCACTACCTGGCGACCGCGTCCCTATTCTGGGCATGTCATATACCAAGTAAAAAAAACAAACATGTTTCAATGATGTCAAACTGTGGCAACAAGATGTGAGTTTGTGTGTAGTGATGAAATGGGGACATTCAACTATAAATGTGGAGTGAATATGGAGGCGATGTAGTTCCTCTTCCGAGTGCCAACTGCCTGCCAGCGATCATGCTCCTGATGCAGTTCTGCAACGAACAGCACCCTGTCCTGGTCATGACGCTCCTCCTGTGGTGGATCCTCATGTACTGTAGCTCTTCCTGTCCATCCTGTGAAGTTTGTTTGTGTTAGGATTGCACTTGTCTAAGGTTTACTTTTAAAGACCACTGTCCTGTTTTCCATAGAACGGCTGCCACATGGCGGAGAGACAATCTCCATCCTAACTTTTAAAATCATTTTAACTTTTGTGAACACCACAGATGTTTAAGTTGCTTGATTCAGTATTTAGATATTTGATATTAATTTTATCAGACATATGCCCCCTTCCTATACAAACCCATTGAAAATAAAAACCTTGGTTCTGGTGACTCATACTGCCCTCCTAAATTATGTGAGGGGCCGTGTCTTTTCAATTACTTTTTTTATTTGTGACTCCTGTGATGTGAATTATCAACCGAGTTAGTAGTTATTTATGGCATACCTGGATCATGTCCTCCACCTCCTCTTCATTGGCTAGACATACATTATGGAGTACGCAGCAGGCCATGACACACAGCGGGATCAAGTCAATCCTGTTCATGTCTGGATACTTCAGGCGGCGAAAGCGTCCTTTAAAGGTTTTATGACATTCATTTTCATTTCTTTTTCTTTTAGGTTTTATGACCTCAATTACACCCAAAAAACCTGAACTTTGAACATTCAGTGGATTTTCTGTGGTCTGAAGTTTTCTTTTTGGTTTGGAAGCCTTTTGAGCTACAATGAAAACAGGCAACACAGTGAAAACAGTGACATCTGCTGGCAAATCCCATTGACATATATGGGATTTGCAGGGTCTTACATCACTTACTGCCGGCAAATCAGAGCACCCGTTTGAGCCAGAAAACCCCAGATCACAGAAAATATACTGAATGTTAAAAGTTCATGTTTTTTGGGTGCAATTGAGATTAGAAAACCTAAAAAAAATAAGAACAATTCCAAAACTTTTTTTTTATGTCACAATCCCTTTAACCCATTCTGACCGGGCACCCATTTTGGTGTCGGCATCATGTTATGCTTTAGCTATTTAAAAATAGCAGATCTACAAGCTCATATACAAACTTGTAGGTCTGCTATTCTAACGACTGACATTTTTAGAATCTGATCTCAGGTCAGAATGGGTTAAGGAGTGCAAAAGCCCTGTATACAGAATGTAACAGCACAGTGATAGTCATGTTAGAAGTGTCAAAAGGTATGAGACCTGCAGGATTGCAGTGATAGCTATTACACTATTTGCCTGTTAAAGGACCACTTCTCAACCTATCTTCATATAATACGTCCATACTAATAATCATGATAAAATGGCACCATTTATTTCTGTCTGTCGCTGTCTGTGTCTCATAGGAGGGCTGTGGGCAGATCAGAAACCCGTCCACCAGAGACATCATCGTTAGGCAGATAATTTCTTTAAACAAGAAACAAAAATGTTTAGATTTGTATTATCGTGAGAACGATAGCCTGCAGTTTCTATTAGCTTGTATTCCCCATCGATGATGTCACTGGTGGACGGGTTTCTGAACTGCCCATAGCCCTCCTATGAGACACAGACCGAGTAGAAAACAAATGTGCCATTTTATTGTGATTATTAGTGAGGACCTATTATATGAAGATAAGTTGAAAAGTGGTGAAGTGGTCCTTAATATGTACCACAAACACCATCCTTTATAATAGGAACAATCACATTATACAAATGGACAAATTATTGCTAAACCAACCAGCGTGAAAGGTGTGAAGTATGGTTGCACTAAATATAACTATTACAAACCTTTCAATGGTCGTCCTGGTGCCCGACAGAGCCAAGTTGTAATGTTGCTGCTCTAGGGTCAGGTGGCCATTATCTTTGAACCTGACCAACAACCACGGCTGTAGGGGGTAGGCAGGGTCTCCAATGATGTGTGTGTCGTCTGGCATCATCTGCTCAGGGTTGGCTTCAATTCTTGCAGCCAAATCGGACTCTCTGTAAACCCTGGCATCATGCACCGAAGCAGGATATCCACTGAAGCAGTCTGTGAAGGCCATGCTGTGGTCACAGACTGCTTGCAGGTGGATGCCGTGGAAACCCTTTCGGTTTAAATAAGACTCTGGGTACTTCAGGGGAGCCTTGATTGGGATATGGGTCCCATTCCCATCAATGGCTCCAATCACTTTGGGGAAGCTATAGTTTTTACTGAAACCCTTTATGATCTCTGCTACCCTGGGCCCAGTAGGCCATACTATAACAGTTTTTGCGATCCGAGACAATGCTTTCAGGACTCTCTTGAAGCAGGCCTCTACTGTTGACTTTGTCACATTGAAACGGTCACTGATCCCCCTGCCGAGGAGAAAGAAATATTTGTATTCGTCAATACAAAATGCAGTACTTTGTGTGATTGATTGATTAACAGTTTGCAGAATGGGTACATTTCAAACGAAAGCACAACTCAATACAAAAACTGTTACTGTGGACGACACCATGATAAAGCATTACACTTGTTTACAACAGGGTCCACCATTAATTCATCAGAACATTTAGAGACATACAAATATACACAATTATCAATTCTAAAGGGGAAACGGGGGTGGGGGGCAGTTTTGAAGGAGTCAAGGGATTCACATGTCTTAATGGCTGTTGGTAGGGCGTTCTACATTTTGGTGGTATCGGTGTGTAGTTTGTGATTGAATGGACTCGTTGATATAGTTAGTAGTAGCTAATGAACTAATGAAGGTATAATATGTCACTAGGCTAAGTTACTTGAATGACTCCTGGTTGCCCAATAGCCACAGAACAATCAACAGCTGCTTGGAGGCTGGAATGGATGATCGGCCCACTCCATGTTGGTTGATCAGGTCCTCTGCAATTTGCTCTGTTAAGCAAAGCAAGACAAATGTAACTTATTTGTGGAGCACATTTCAATATGGTAATTCAAAGTGCTTTATACAACATTAACCCTCCTGCAGGTCAGTTCTGCATGGTCAATATATTGGTTAAAATCATGTCAGGGTTAGTGTAGTAGACTCCAGGAAGACTAAAATATTTTTGGTCAGTATCATGCAAGAGCACCAAGAGAGTAAAACACATAGATGGCATGTTAAGGACCTGCTAGGACTGCAAAGGTTGTGCGTGTCATCCTGAAATGCTCCTTGAAAGCATGTCCCTGTACTGAGGAACGACCCTCTCTGCATACTGCATAGTCTGTGATCTTCACCCTGGCTTCTGGTTGGGCAGGGGCTGCCATTTGCAGCATATGTCTGTCCACCCTCAAGTCCTGGTCCTAATAGAGAAAATTGTAGATAGATAGTATACTATCTATAATATGATATTGATTCATATATAGCCTGACAAGCCTGTTAATTGTGCTTTGCCCTTTAATCCATAGAAAAGATGATTCAACAAATTCTATATTTGTTTATTTGTGTCTTTCTTGAAATGTCTCTTGACCCAAATATTCCATCACTGCTGTTGCTACTATCATGAAATGGGCTCAATAAAAATGAATCTTATCTTGCCTTATCTTACTGTATGTGTGTTTCAGTCTATTGCACGTCAGGGTGACGTGCATATGGATACAACCATACCTGGAGGGACAGTTATGATGTTGTGATTGGCTGTCAGCCTCAGAATAATTATGTTTTCATTCATACAATAGAATAGACCTTTTTTCCCAACAGACATATTGACATGAAATTGTATAGGCCTAGGCCAAAGGGTAAACAAACACATTACACAGTATTAACCAATGCTATTAATTATGGTTGTGTGTTCCATTCAGGGTTTAAATAGCTTTGTACTGCAATTGTAACTATTTTTTATCATTTTAATGTCTGCTTCGCTGCAGTCTGAACTTCATGATATGAATGTTGAGGTTCTTTAACCAACATTCAGAGAAAATAGCAGATCTACAAGCTCACTGCCTGCTTTCTGGTTTTAGTTTCTTATGTTTATAGATTTTTCTTTACAACATAGTATTTTCAAAGCAATTATCACATATCCCCAGTGAAAGAAATCAGGAAATACAAAGCAAAAGAAAAAAAAAGAAAACACATTACATAGTGTAAAGGGAACAAAGACGGCGACCACGTACAGTAGGCCACTGTGGGACCCCAGCCAACAAAGTACATACTGTGTGTGGTTTAAAGGGTTATGGCCCTAATTGGAGCTTGATTGGATATCCAGTCCAGTTAAAATTATGGAAGCATTATTAGAGTTGATTTGGCCTAGTTTCTAATAGCACCCTTATAAAACAGTTCCTATCTTATCTACATCCATAATTAGTCATGTGACATTTATTGCCACAGCTGTGTGGAGACCAGTTTTCAAACTAAGTCAACCTAAATATGAAAGTCTTATCACCATTAGCAGTGTCACGTTATGTAAAGTGTAACTTTCCCAAAACAAATCTGTGCTTTATACTATTATTTACAGTACTTGGCTGACAAAACAACTTCCCAAAACAAATTGAGAAACATAATTCAAGTTGCATACCGTACAAGTTCTGATCAAATTATCACCAACATCTGTCCTGAAAGTGTAAATGGTGCATTTATATAGCACTTTTATCCAAAGCGCTTTACATTTTGCATTACATTCACCCATTCACACACATATTCATACACCGATGGACGAGGAAACCATGCAAGGCACCAACCTGCACATTGGTGTTCAGAGTCTTGCTCAAGGACACTTCGACCTTAACTCTTGGGGAGCGCGGGATTGAACTGGAAACGTTGGATTCACCTCTGGTTGTTCTACTGATCTACTCTACCCCTGAGCCACTCCCGCCCCAGCCACTGTCCCTTATACATTGGCTTGTAGGTCTACTTGGTAAAGTCTACCATAGATCAATGCCTGAGGGACAGTCACAGTGTGATTTACTAGATGACACTGGAGACAAGATCTTCTAGACCTTTTTCACATATTGACATTAAATAGTAGACTAATGTTACATCCTTTACAGGTGTGATAGCTACTAACTAAGGTTCTGTTCCATTCATAAGTGTAGCAACAGGCTACAGCTGTTGTAACTGCAGTCTGACTCTATTTACCAGTTACAAATAATGAAGATAAAATAATTTAACTACCAGTTCTTGTCACCTGACTCCAGATATGTAATGTTTTTGTACTACTACTATTTTGATAGTCTGGACATGCCTCAACAAGTTAACAATGTCATAAAACATTTCCAGATGGCACATGTATGCAGATTACAGGCCTTCTTATCAATGAAACCATTGACCTATATTGTACATTGTACTGTGCCTGTAATTGATGTCAAATCCAAAGAGAGACTTAACTATATTTGGATTTAATTGTGTGAACTGTGAAGTTACACAGTCCTGAAATTAAGCCACCCAGCTCAAAGTAACATGGATGATGTCGGCCATGCACCTGGGATAATGACAAATATTGAGTAGACTAAAGGGCCTTCCACACCAAGCACTTTAACTACAACTATATTGTTCACCACTGTCTTATAGTTATAATACTTGATGATTGATCTGACAGTGTTGAGTCAGACACAGAATAGGGACAGAATTTCCTGTCCACTGTTGTTGTTAAATGGTAAATTTATATAGCGCCTTTATCCAAGGCGCTTTACAGAGATTGTGCATTACATTCACGCATTCACACACACATTCATACACCGATGGCAGCGGAAACCATGCAAGGCACCAACTAGCACATCGGGAGCAATTAGGGGTTCAGTGTCTTGCTCAAGGACACTTCGACAGTAACTCTGGGGGAGCCCGGGTTCGAACTGGCAACCTTACGGTTACCATCCAGGCACTCTACCCCTGAGCCACCGCCGCCGCTGTTGTTGTTGTTGTGCCATTCTATCAGTGCAGAACTAGCTTATAAGATATAAACCAAACCAAATTATCTTGTACTGTAAGTGTGCAAGTCCTCCCAAATGTACAGTAATGCAGGACAGCTATCAAACAACATGCTTTGTCATATTATTGCATGAGAAAATATGGAATATGAAGGTACACATAAAAAAAAAACAGGACATGAATGAGTGATAAGGGATTTTTGTTGTTATTCCAACTGACTGAGTGAGTGTAATAACATTGTAAACAGTGTAACAAGACAGGGAGGGACTTGGCACTGACAGAGGGGGTTCCACGACTGTGTAAATGACGTCACCAGTACAGTATATAACACTGCCCTGCTATCAATAGTACAAACCTGTTCTACTTGTCAAGACAGAACTACAGAGATATACAAGTCTGAGCTGTGCTTTTGTGTCTGTGAAAGCGAAGCAGATCTTCAGAATGACTGGCCATGGTGAGTATCCTACACCAGCAGATTTAATTAATATAACCTGCCCATATACAGTGTAACAGTTTAGTCTATGTGTAGCTAGACCTACAGCCTACTGAGTACTGCTGATATTTTTGATTAAATCATTTATTTTTTATTTTGTGTGAAAAATGGCAAATACGTTTAAGGAAAAGGGTTAACCCATTTTGGGCGGGAACCCCTTTTGGTGTTTTAAACATTATGTTATAATTTAGCTATTGAAAAATAGCAGATCTACAAGCTCATAGCGTGCCACCGAGTGGCGCGCTATGAACTTGTAGGTCTGCTATTTTAGAAAATTCTTAAAAATGCGGCACAAATCTTTGAATATGTATATATTCTTTCAGAGCGAACTTTTATTTTTATTTCTACGTCAGGCCTAAATGGGTGACGCAAGATATAGCCCTATGTGTAATAATAAGCCCTGACCTTCAGCCTGTTCCTTTTTTGGTGGGAGATGGATTAAGTGATGCATCATGTGTAGGCTGTTGATATCCATACAATGTGTAATGTCATAATGTATGTCAAAATCATTCATTCATTCATTAATGCTCTTTCTTTCCTCAGATCATACAGCGACAGTTGTGCTCTGTGCACATGAGCTCCGTAAAGTTGGGGACAATCTCCACTGGAGATACAAATTACTGGAAATCCTGACCAAGAACTATAAGAATGTCATCAAATTCAAGTGAGACGAGCTAACTGCAATCCAAGAGAAAATGATAACGCAGTCATCCAGACACCAAGAAGAGTTGTGGTTATGGAATTGGACCCTCTTCACTACTGCAGAGAAATGCAGGTGTCAGGTGGAATGGCAAATCCTGGACAAAAGTGATCAAAGTACAACTTGCAGGAGTACGGCGGATCAGGAGTACCATGCTGAAATGTGGCTCTATCAGCGCAGATCCATGGATGAACTGCAGCGAGAACTCGAATGGAAATGAGAACTTCTGCTGAGGAGCATAGTGTTGCATGCGTTTCATGTATACCAGACATGTGTATATGCTACCATGAAGACAGAAGTACTGGAAGCTTCTCTGGAAGCTTGACTTATTTGGTTAAAGCACATAAGACTTTCTTCTTCTTTTTTTTACCAATTATATATTTTTCCATTTCAATATAATTGTAAACTCATTTACTGTGGGGCTATGTCCAATAAAAGTGATTTGAAACACTTTGTCTCAATGAAATGTTTTAGAACTGATCACTGGTCAACTCTTTGCTAGAAATACTTTCTCTCATTTAATGGGAAATGTTTTTTTATTTTCTCCGTCCTCTGGTAAGATATAGTCTAAGCATTAGTATTTTTAATGTATTGCCTCAGAAGTACATGGTGTTCAAGTACAGGTTTATTCCACTGTAGAGGACCTTTGTTCTTCTCAGTGTTAGATGTTTTTTTCTTTTGTACAATATTGTTATATATTGTACTGTAACATGTCATATAATTTGTCTTTCTGTGACAGAAAATAGTCAATCAATCCACTGTGGCTTATTAAAAAAGTAGCTTTCGATGGTCAAGTGGTTAACCCATTTTGACCTGAGATCAGATTCTAAAAATGTCTTCTACATCCTGAGTTTTCTGAAAATAGCAGACCTACAAGTTCGTAGCACACCACTTGGTAGTGCGCTATGAGCTTGTAGATCTGCTATTTTTCAATAGCTAAAACATAACATTTGCTTACACCAAAATGGGTTCTAATATCCCCAATGAACCCACACATATACCCTTACCTAGCTTAGGACTAATAAATAAAAACACTGAACGGAGTTAAGCATCTACTATCCTTTTTAATTTTTAAACAAAACAATCTGTAACAGAATAACAGGACAACAGAGAGAATTTGTACTGAATTGAGGCACTTAAAGGATCTATCCTTTATTTTATGTGGCAATACAAAAGCATACATAAGTAGAGGATAGGACACAAGATCCCTTTCACTGACTTTATTTCCATCTTACACGTAAAATGTCTATTCATTATATTATTCTTTCCTGTGTAGCTACATCCGCAAGTTCCCCAGCCCTCCACCAATGACATGCATGGTCACTTTAGTGTAAACTGTGTTAAGCAGTTCTTCACACCTATAGGCATTGAACAAAAAGGTGACATGATTTAATATTATATAGATCTTATTAGTCAGACCAAATACAATCCCTTACAATGGGAATTTTACATAAGCAAGGTTTTCCGAGGTTGATTCAGAGTTGATTTAGCTAAAGATAAAACTTCATAAACCGGTTTAACATTGGTAAATGTTTAGTTGTATACAGTCTTTGAGTTTAATCTGTGCCTAAAATAACATTGTAAATAGCACACTGTAGTAGAATAGACTACAATGAATACAAATACATCAAGCTAATTTATTAAGGCTTGATGAGAAGTACCTAAATATGTGGAATAAAAACTGGAAGGGTTACACTTAAACCTTATAAAATCTAAACAAGCCCATTTCACCTTTCCATTTTAACAATGACCAACTCCAGGCCTTTGTCAGTTCTGATGCAGGCTATAGGTACAGAGATATCCCTGCACATTAATCTGATACAGAGTAGGCCATTGTCTGTTATACTGTGTACATGCATCTTTGTCTCACACTGAGGACATGTTGGCTTTCTCAATGAAACAGAACTTTATTATAAGGCAAACAGGGAGAACGTTAAATTGTGTGGTGTTTTATATTTGGAAAGTATGATTGCTAAACATAATGGTTCCCATTCTCCTTTTCAGAAGTGGGTTATTCAACCCAAAGAAATCCCCCTAAATTGTACCCCAATGATAGGGCCACACACTGTGCAAAAATATTTGGCAGGCTACTAAAGCAGCTATTATCAACATAAATATAAATGGAAGACTAGTCACATTCTATAAAATATAGAATGCATCCCCATCAAAGTGGCAAAGAAGATAACAGAGTTTTGTTGAATTAAGGACTTAGTTCCTTTTTTTTCCTTTCTCCAGGCCAATTAAAGCAAATTAATTACCCTCCCCACCATCAGTAATGGAAGAAATGTACTGAGTTCCTCATATCATCTCTGTCCTCCTAACAGGCAAAGTCAGAGGATAGGATTCATAGAGATAATGAATCAAGCATCATTCAAGTGGGAATCAAGTACTAGAAGCAAGTCTGAGTAATACAGCCTTATTTAAACTTTGTTATGCATTGTCTCCCACCAAAAATAGCTAATCTAATAGCTCACAACACGTTGCACTGCAATGCATTGTGACCATGTAGATTGGTTATTTTCGGTGTGAGACACTGGCGCCAAACTAATCAACAGTAAGAGTATAAACTGCATGTTACTTGCTTTATTTAACCTTGAATAAGAAAATGGAGCAGACGGCAGGAGTTACCCTTTGTTGTCATCTAACATCGTAAACAGAAGCCCATCTGTTTGTAGTGTCACATCAGAATACACTTTTCTACTCATGGCAGAACATCTTCTCTCTGTGTGTGAGGGCAGCTTGTAAAACGGTCTTGTCATTTGGTGTAACCGGCCACCAACAACATCTCATCATCTCGACCAAACAGATTGTCCCATTAAGCGAAGTCTGCCAACCAGTCAAAATACCATTGTCCAAAGCCAGATCTTCCAATCCCAAACAGTCAGCTGTTCTCATTTGGTGAATGCTGCCACCACCGCCCACATGAGTTCATTGGCATTGGGTTTGGTGCTCTCCACCTCTGGCTCCAGTTCCACCAGCGTACGGACTCTCTTCATGCCCAGGTCATACTGTTCATCCTGGAGTGGTGCAAAGGCGTTCTCCAGAACATCAGACGAGTGGGCCAGGAGGATTAGGGCTAGAATTCGTTTGTCTATCCGGTGTGGGTCATTTACCCATTTATCCAAGACGGAATCTTGGACCTTCTTGACAAGTCGCTGCATGTAACAAATGTGATTTATACATTACTTATCTGTTATGCGTGTGCACTCGCATGCATATACACATTCATAAATGACTGCAGCAGCATATCTCACCTTTTTAATGTTGTTGTTGGTGAGCGGATGCGTGGTCATGTCGAAAAGTAGGAAGTTCTGTTTCTCTGTAGTGAGTACACCTTTCTCCACCAGGTTCTTGGCGAGACGCTCTCGGACGTTCCTAAGCTGGTAGTGCAGCTTCAGCGGATTCCATGTCTCTCCTAAAACACAAGAAATAGGATGCATTAGTACGACATTCTAAAGAACATCAATGTATAAGAATGATTACCCAATCAGCTTTTTTGCATTATATTCCGTTTCTGTACAGAAATATTTTCATAATTTGGGCATGTGACTTAAAATAATGTTTTGACAAAAATGTCCACCACAAACAAGCCCATATGGCGATGACCCTTGGTCCATACACAGGGTACACACCAGTGACATCACCCCAACTGCCCATTGCTTTAACTTTTTCCAATAAACTGGTTTGAATAGTTATCAGGAATTAAGACAGGTTGTTGTGTGTGTGATATTAATTTGCTTGACAATAGTGTGAGACCGCAATAATGATGGTAATCATATGCAAATACAAACAGCAGGAATTTGTTACGCAACACTACAGTTGCTTGGAGGCTTGAACTGCTACTGGCTAGCTCATATGGTGGCTGAACAGATCACACCTTTAAAAGTCAACACTGGGAGTTGTGTCAAAGGTGAGTCTGTGTAATCAATACATGGTTTTCCTGGCCGTGGCCTGTAAACTGACATCAACATAACTTCCTTTAGGGTTTTAGGGACGTACTAGGTGGAAACACCTCCATATTTATGATGATCGATATCGGCTGAAAAGTCTGATGACTTGATACATCAGTGAGGGCACTATAAAGCATATTAGTTAAGTACTGGTAATACAAATAAGATGTTATATTAACTTCATGTGCTATATTGTGTAGTGAGCAGATCAGGTTTATCGTACCGCTCAGCAGCTCTATCCAGCTCTGAACTGTTTCTGGAGGCTGGGTTTCTTTTACGTGTCTCAGAGCCTCGTCCAGCAACATGTCTCCTGTTGGTGCATCTGATTTAAAGATCACCTGCGCACGCACACACACACACACACACACACACACACACACACACACACACACACACACACACACACACACACACACACACACACACACACACACACGTAAATAAATACAGACAAGTAGTAGCATTTGGGGTTCACTCCAAATTCAGTCGAAGCATCAAACTGACACAGAAAGATAAGTAGATAATATAAAAAACTATTCAGTCTGTATAACATTCTAGTTTAAAATCTGGATTTTAACTACTGGTCACTTGTGCATTTGCATGTTAATCGAGTTAGTGTTTATGAGTTAATGTCTACTGTGCATTCTGTTATTGTTTTACTGTGGTGTTTTGTTTTATGTCTGGAGCAATAAAAGAACCTGTAAGGGATAATAAAGCTGATCTGTCTTAAGACTCTGAAGTAGCCATACAGAACACAGGGTCAAGGCTCAACTTCAAGCACAAAATGTTCACGATAGAGGGGAAGAAAAAAAATCACACCCGTGTGAAGTGAGGGGTGCTCTTATCATCGTACATCATCATAGCGTAAAATAGATACCATTGGCAGTATCTTGGTTGCGCCTTACCCTTTATCCCTTAACTTCTTTGCCATATTATTTTCCTATCTTGAAAAAAACATTTTAAAATAGTTCAACTAGCAGATCAACACATTGTGAGCTTGTAGAACTATTTTAAAATAGTAAGAAATATAACAAATAAGTTTAGGGGTAGGGCAAGATATAGCACTATGTCTATTTGCTCAGAAACTATGACGCAAAATTCTCCATTCATTGACAATGGGATTTTAATGTTTGTGTAGGACTGGGATTTGTTTGCTAAATGCGGTTTAATCCAGTGGTTCTAAAACATTTGAAAGACTCAAAGACCCAAATTAATATGTAATTGTCTGCATATCCCCATCTAAAAACATGTTCTGCCAGGTACCCCAGTACCAGATTAGTGTTGTTACATTTTTTCTAATAGCTGAATATTAAAGTGCTCATGTATTTGCTTCTTTTGGGCAACACTGTTCCCCTTACCTTCCTTGACAGTAGACTTCTCCTCCTCATCCCTGTGGCCTCCAGCTGCAGTCGGCCCCTGAGGGCCAGCTCTATCAACATGCACCCTCTGAGACCCGAGGAGATGCAGTCATTCCAGAAGGAGGTGTAGCCCTGGGGAGGAGGAGGAGCAATCCAAACACATGTAGAGAGGCGGATTAGAGTTGACGTGTTATTACACAGTTCCGGGTTGAGGTGTACCAGAATATGAATAATAAATGAATAACACACAGAGCCTCTAACAATTCAGTATGACTTACTTACGTTGACGTTGTAGTAGCCGCAGTCAAGCCCCGTACTACGAATACATTCTAAAATGAACGCTGCTCTGCTAGTGCTTAGATTACGTAACGATCACAATCAGCTATATAACCTATAACCCCGCATTATTGACACATACACTTGAAGAATAACGTTGCCAGCTTCCGTCAAATGGATAATTAATCTACGGTACATTATTATAATTAACATCAGCGTTGAGCTGGGCTAAGCTGGCTGCCAGACAGCAGTAAACGTACAGGTCCCACTTCCCTGGCATCAGCCAGTTTACAAGCCTAATATCATTGCTCGGTTGTTTACAGAGCAGATCTACAAGTAGCCTACTCTACAAGCAGCTTGTAGATCAGATATATCAGATCAGATCTACAAGCAGCTTCTAGATGTGCTCTTGTTTCAGCGTCGAGCGACAGCGCAACAAAACAACAACCACACAACAACAACAACAACAACAACAACAAAACCTTCCAAACCTCTCTGTCCTTCAAGCCCAGGAGCAGAACTTCTTCCATGAGTGTGAGTCTGGTCTCTTTGGCGTCGCCTCCCCCCGTCTCCCCGTATCCGTCCTCCTCCCCCGGTGTCACCGTGTCCTCCTCGCCGTCGGATCGCCTCTCCTTGTCGGCCTCGGTGGTCCTCCTCTGGACGAGGCCCGACGTTCTCTGCGTGAGAGTGCTCGTCATTATAACGAACGACTCACAGTCCGATGAGACAAAACAAAACTGCCTGTCTGTCTGTCTGTCGCCAAGGAATGGTTGGTTGTCGTCACGGCATCAAAGTGATTAAAAACACTAAAGGTGTGAATTTAACCGAGTAAAGGCAGCAGCATGTAGGCAGATGTCACTACTGTACTGTCTGTAACCCTTAACGCTGCAACAACTTGGATTATCTGTTCTGTTCACTTCACTTCCTGATTCTGAACCAACATGGTGGCGGTGGGTGACGTTTAAAGCTACAATGTAGAAGTTTTGCAGCATAGATATACGGTAAAGTAAAATGTGTCTATGTTTTGCAGGATTCCCATTCGAACCCAGGCAGTCCCATGGGGTGTCCCCTTCCTTCCACGTGGGAAAACCCAAACATATTCCACCTTGCCCTTGGTATGTTTTGTTTACTTTTCAAGAGAGAATCAGGGGAGAGAGAGAGATTGATTGATTGAACAGTTTGTAGAATTTACAGTACATTTTAAGCACAAACTCAATACAAAGACTGTCAACTGTGAGTGGACGACCCAATTAAGCATTACACTTGTTTACAACAGGGTCCACATTGTTCAATTCATCAAAAAATATATTTTATGGTGCAGGACTATATATCAATCAGTAGCCAAACCAGGTGTCCAAAATTCTAATATCAATGGAAGAGTGATACAACATTCAACCACTGCAGAATGCAGATACACTGTTTTTTTTAGAGAAGATTAGTATTAATATAGGCCTACTACTCTATGGTTTTAGTAGTTGGAATAAATCACGGATTGTAGCTTTAATGTAGATTTAACACACTGATAAACGCCCCAGGCGCCCCTAGTATGCGCCCCCCAGAGTACGCCCCGACTCGCGCGCACTGCACACACACACACACACACACACACACACACACACACACACACACACACACACACACACACACACACACACACACACACACACAGGCACGTGCAGGGGCGGGGGGGGGGGGGGGGGGCTAGGGGGGCTTGAGCACCTGCCCTTTTGCAGAAAGTGGCAGTGCCCTTTCTCTCTCTCTAGTTTACAAGTTTTATTGTATAGCCAATAAGGGCTTGTGGTGGGCCAATAAGGGCTTATGTGGGGGACCAATAAGGGCTTGTGTGGGGGGGCAAAAGGGGCTTGTGTGGGGGGCAAATAAGGTCTTGTGTGGGGGGGGGGCAATAAGGGCTTGTGTGGGGATCAATAAGGGCTTGTGTGGGGGGCCAATAAGGGCTTGTGTGGGGGGGCAATAAGGGCTTATGTGGGGGATCAATAAGGGCTTGTGTGGGGGGCCAATAAGGGCTTATGTGGGGGATCAATAAGGGCTTGTGTGGGGGGCCAATAAGGGCTTATGTGGGGGATCAATAAGGGCTTGTGTGGGGGGCCAATAAGTGCCATTGGCCCTTCAAGACGAACACACACACACACACACACACACACACACACACACACACACACACACACACACACACACACACACACACACACACACACACACACACACACACACACACACACACACACACACACACACACACAGAGAGAGAGAGAGAATAGTTTTAACTGGGTGAAATCCCCCAAAAGCAGGAGAAATGGTCAAATAGAATGAGTCTTCTGCAAAATGCAGTAGGGTTGGCAGGTACCGGTATGTAATGTATAATATGGTATATATCTCAGTTGAAATAACAAACAGTACAATTTAAACCAGTTAATCAGGTTGTAGTATTCAGTTGTTCCACAAGATGGAAGCATCTCGATGGGAAATAGGCTGCCAGCCCATTTTGCAAGCACGAGATTGAATGATGAAGGTTTGATTGAAAGGAAATCACTTTTAAGTTCAGGTCAGGGATTCTTCAAGTTGCATAAATATGATAATACCTCGTTTGAACACAAGCTAATTTGAGAAGAGCACAATTTGAATTAATAGGCTTACTGTATCATTAATTGATTATTGATTGATTGATTCAATTAGTAATTGATTTAATTAAATTAATAATTATTTTGCTAATTACATTTGATTACATTCACCAAAATTTGAAAGCTATATGAATTCCACCATCTTCTATCATGGAGTACAGAATTTGATGGTGATTGATGAATATTATTCTTATTGCCCAAGTAGGTTGTTGAATCACAAGGCCAAATCACAATTAATAGGCTATAGCCTATGCGAATCGATATAGACTCACTATACTATGCAAAAACGTCACATTAACGAATACTACTCATACTTGCTTCAGGAAGTCTATAGCCTAGATATTAGGCTATATATTTGCATTCATGGTAAAGAACTAACAGAAATAACGTTACCAAAATTAGCAAGCTTATGCTTGCTTATTAGCTCCGTTTGGAACCTCAATATCTACGCTGCTACGCTTTAGGTCCGAGATGAGGATGAGGTTCAGTGTCAGGATATCCATGCACAGGTCGAAATGGGCTCTAGCTGGGTCGAGCCCGTCCACAAACAGTGGCGAAACAGTATCAATCAGTACACTTTTTAAAAAGTAAAGGTATCAGAACCGAGATACAGTTGATAAACTTAAGGCCGGCACTTAACATTTTTAGTCCAGCGTCAAACAACTGCTTAAATCAGGCTTTAAATAAAAATGTAGTCCAGTCAACCCCTGTTTGCATGCGCAGTACTGCTTCCGTAACATTGCATTGTGAAAATATGGTACTGAGTACTGACTGACAAACAACCGCCTTGTAAGCGGTTGTTTTACCCCAGACTTAAAATTGTATGTGCCAACCTTATGTTTATCAACTATATCTCGGTTCTTTGAAATGAGTACTGCTTGATACTGTTTCTCCACTGTTTGTGGACGGGCTCGACCCAGCTAGAGCCCATTTCGACCTGTGCAGGGATATCCTGACACGAAATCCAAACAGAGCCCTCAACACATATTGAGGGGAAATAATCCCTAAAAAATATTATTATTATTTTCAGCAATTAATGTTTTTCTTTTGATGATAGACAAACATGAAAATGTAGCCTATATGCATAGAAATTATGGTAATTAAGGTATTATCAATGTTGTTACAGCATGATTAACAAGAGCTGACTGCACTATAGTCTACACTAGCTGCTCTGGCAAATGGGGATAATCTAGTTTACATTCTTGGAACAGCAGTGATCAATGCTATATTGACTTGTCTGTACGGTCTGTCTCCAACTACAAGAGGAGTCAATACAGCAGGTGCTTCTTTTCTGCCTTGAACAGGATATGATAGATATAAACAACATATAATAACACGACCAACTATTCCCGGTAGAAAGTCTGCCCTTTCACCTGATTATCTGGAGGGATTAGCTATTGCCAGTGGCCTTGTGGCTGTGGGATCACTTTCTATGTGGCAACAGTCTGTGGTTGGGGTGGCTAGGATCCTCGATAAAGGCCACGCCCGCTGTGACTCCTGGCCCAGCGCCATGGAGGGTCAAAATGGGTCATTGACCCCTTAACGGACCACCATGACCCCCTAGTAAAAATAAAAGTCAAACGCTCACCCGAACACAACTCTCTGTATTTCACCGTATCACCTAAAACTGGAGGATGAACAGGCCTTAAACCTACAGGCTTTTTGCTGACAAAACGACCGTCTTATACAGTATGTCCTGAATGGAAGGAAGTCCACATCCACACAACCCTCTCTGATTATGAGTTTGTGAGTTTGCGCAAACAATACTGGCCATTATCAAACAGGATGGACAAACCTGTCCAATTGTAATGTGTTGAATATTAACGAGAGATGGTGTGGACTGATTGCGGCTGGGTGCATGTGTGGTGATTGCCCTTGGGAGGAAACTCTAGAGGTTGTAGGTCATCTTGGTCCATATCAACTCTCAGAGGGAAGTTTTAGTCTAGAAACAAACAGGTGATTGGCAGCATGTGCAGGGTCAGTGGAAACCATCCCTGGAGATGAAGACAAAATATTGTGATGTGTTAAGACTTTGTGCATTTCTTTGATGTAACCTATTTTCCATTATGCAACCATGTTCCTCTCAACTGTAATCATGGACTCTCTTCGTTTATTTAATGCTGACCAGTTTGTTAGCATATCCAGAGAATTCACATGGCTCTGTGTGGAGTGTGTTATGTTGGCATTGGCGTAATTGGAAAGGCAGGTACATCTGACTTTTTGAATCAACAAGTGAAGTAGTGAACTCAATCCATATAACTTATGTTGATGCTATCCGTCTGAGCACAGATCCAGAAGTAGCATAAATAATTACAATAGATCAGTCTTGTTCAACAATGTGTAAAACATCCATAAGGCTGTGATACTCAATCCTTGGAGAGATGATTCCCCAAAGGTTGGAAATATGCTCAGAGTAAACAACCTCCATGACAACCAACCAACCAACCTCCAGAGAGAACCAGCAGTCTGACCATTTACGTAGCATATTTGCACGCTGTCCAAGATGACCAGATACACATCCATTATCCCTACTCTGGAAACAGTCTATTAGTATGTTTCCTCCCACTCTTTTCTGTGTTGCAATGTTAACCATTTTCAACCTGGCTTCCTTATTTTGGGCATGTCAATATAGATAGAAACCTTTGCGCCGTGAGCATTGTGAGCTTGTAGATTGTCTATTTATATATTTATTTGTATTTTTAATAGGGCCTAAGTGGTTATCAACAAGTGTCATCAGTCAGACAGGGATCGTTTTTAATTGTAACTTGATCTGTTCTCTTGTACTGAATAGGGCTTAAATGTTAAACCCTGTAACACCATTGTGTCAATAGTTAAATATGAATGATTGATTGATTGATTGATTGATTGAATAGGCCTACTTTATTAAAAGTTTGTGTGGACGAGCACAGGGAAGTACATGACTAACTAAATTATCTTATTGCTTGCATGTTATATATTGTAGTGAATAAAAAACTGTAGCTTACGATTATACAGTTAAAAGAATCACTGTAACAATAATATCCAAATAAAGTTGGATTGGAGTTGGATAATTCAAGGATTTATTTTTGCCACCAAAGATAAGAGGCAAGATATAAGAATATTTCCCATTTAAAATATATGGAACAATGAACTGTCTCCATAATGAAATAAAACAATGTATTCAAATGTTATTTGACTAGATATGTGCTTTTCAAAAACATTAACTCTTTGTCTACTGTATCCCTTGACTGACAAGATGCTTAAAGATGCATGACAAAGATTTACAAACCAATTTCAAAAGGCTCGAAGTAGACCTGTAGTATTTCACTTTGCACATTTTTGCTCACTGAACCTGGAGTTCTAGTCTAACGTAAAGTCTTCACAGAAAGCCTAAATCACTCCCCAGGGTTTTAAAGAGAGCCACACTCAGACCCATATTGGAGCCATTTCCTGTCTCGAGAGTGGGCGAGGGGGTGACCCTTAGTGCCCCTTTGGTACATACACACACACACACACACACGCATGCATGCACGCACGCACGCACGCACGCACGCACGCACGCACGCACGCACACACGCACGCATGCACGCACGCAGGCACACACACACACACACACACACACACACACACACACACACACACACACACACACACACACACACACACACACACACACACACACACACACACACACATTTAAGACTACACACCCTCAGAGAGCAGTATGGGAGTCATGTACCACATCCCTGCACTAAGTGAAAAACAGAATACACTACATGTCAGGTGAGTAATGGCTGAGAAAATATAATTTTAATAAATAATAGGAGAGGGCTGAGAACATGCAGGAGTGAAATTTTGGTATCATATATTGTAGTTCATTCCCCCCCACCCCCACCCCCACCCCCTGAGAACATGCAGGAGTGCAATTTTGGTATCATATATTGTATTACCCCCCCCCCCCCCCCCCCCCCTCCCCCCCAACGCACACCCACACCCTATATGAGAGAGACACTTCCAACGTTGTAGCAGCTTGCAACAATAATAAATAATGAAGTTTAATGGTGAGGTCTGAGAGGTTACTCTACGTCTACTAGCTGAAGATGATGGGAAAACAAACAGTCACACATCCTTGAATTTCCATAGGGTGTTCAGCTGGGCCTGCAGTTCCTTTGCGCTCAGCTTGTGTGAACTTGACATAAACAGTGAAACAGAAGCTTGTGCGGCTCTTCCTGTACAGAGTCAAGAGCTATCCTATTATGGTAGAACACAAGGACACCAGCAATCCTGGTCCACGTGCCAGATGGTACATAAACACCCTAACAATAGAGAAAGAGAGCGGAGGGGGTGGAAGAAAATAATGAAATAAGGAAAGTGAATCCAGGTTGCATCTAAAAAAGAGAGGAAATGCTGTTTCCTTTACGCATATTCAGCATGACTTAACAATGACAACATAATGTCCATAAAATTAAATTGCTTTCCTTGCAGGCGAAGATCAGTGTATTTTTGCTTTAGCTTAAAACCTGAATAAGTAAATGGACAGCATTACTACAGTATATCTGTACACAGATCAGGTAGGGTCAGTCTTGTGATGCACACACTTTGTCACATGTGATTGAATGGAGTCCTTGTTTTTCTTTTCTCAGCTCAAACAGAAAGCACTAGGTTTCTCAAGTTCAATCGGTTATTTACGGTATCTGAGGGCATGTTCATTTATTATAGATATTAACATTGAATATTAAACAGCAATACATTGATAGTCTCTCAGTCTTATACTGTATATCATTATACGTCAATGTCATTACAATACAGCAACAATTCAAGCTTCTGTTTCTGGTTAAGCTTGATTTAAAATGAGAATATTTGAGACAAAATAACCACTGGTAGTTTTGGTTTCACTATTTTAGAAACTGGGTTGATGCGGAACGGGCGTGTAGGATCTCACATTGTGTGGGGCAAATTAATGGTTGACATCATACAATGTAAAATATTTGTATGTTGCTGCAAAACTTTAAAACGTGATCCTCCCTTTCCTTTCCTCTCCCTCAGTGGATCTATACAGGAAGCATTTAACAATAGAACTGCAGGCCTCCAGAGCCCCTATGAAGCTCAGCTGTGAGTAACTCATGTGCATGCACGCACTGACGCACGCATGTACGTATACACACACACACACACACACACACACACACACACACACACACACACACACACACACACACACACACACACACACACACACACACACAATTTATGTGACCATACTGTAGAATGTAGATGAAAACTAGCCTGGAAACCAGAGAAATCTCAAAATCTGCCATTGCAAAAAATAAAAATTGCGCATTGCCAAGGTTTTTCCCCTTTCAACCCATATTTTGAAGAGCCAAATATCCGTAACCGGATGTTACGATGACGTAATGGTGTGTGTGGTGTCTTGACCGGTTGTTGTTCTCTCACTGGATGCAGAAAAAACCTGACCGCGAGTATCACAGTGCCGGCTAAAAAACCTTGTTTTGACCAGAAACGACATTCATTGTGCCGATTTGGAGATAAAGGCCATTGAAAGCAGCACATAGAGTGCATGTAGATGCGTGCGCATGAACAGGAGACCGCTACCGACTCGATCTAATCAAAACATTGATTAAAGAATATATAGACATTTTTCGGTTTTGGCGGGCGGCCAGACTAAAGCTTATCTACAGTACGTGATCTACGGTTCTTCGGGTCAATATTCAATATTGACTCCCATCCTAATTGTCTCACATGCCTCTCTTCTCTTTACTAATGTACTGTACACTCACGCACGCACACGCACAGCCACACACACACACACACACACACAGTCACACACACACACACACACACACACACACACACACACACACACACACACACACACACACACACACACACACACACACACACACCGTATTTGAGGTAAATTCATTCAAAATCATCAGTGTTTAAATATCAACACCAGGTGACCTTTTGTGTTCACTAGCTGTGGTTAGGGGGTGACCAATCAGGGACCGGCTGATGTTAAGTGAAAACATGGGGTTTGAGGGTGCAGAAGCCGTGTCAAAGTGATGAACATGATGAGGAGCATGAAGACCTTCTGATCTCCACCATCATCTGGTTACTCAAGGGGAGGTCATCTACAGGGGGGTCAAATACACGCACACACATACACACACATACACACACGTCGCGCAGGCACCACATACACATTTGCATGCACACATGCATGCACGTGTACACGCATGCACATCCTGTTGTCCTCACATAGCTCTGGTCCATAGCCCTAATGCCCTTTGCTGCCGTTGCATTAAGGCTCTGCCACTCTTTGCTTCTAGCCCTCGCATGAAATGCAGACCAGCCTCTCCTCTGTCAAATTTAAAAAACATTTTACCTACTCACCAATACAAAGGCGGCTTGTGTAATTAGAAAGCCTACTTTCCTTAGTGGACGCACTCTGAGCCCCCACACCACATTACTCCACTGCGCCCTCTACTGTTACTGCCAAGAGAAAAATCTCATAGACAAGATTTTCATTCCGGAGGAAAAAAATCCCTTCCTGCCTTTCTGGCCAATAAGTGCATTTTATGTGGTGTGGGTCCACTAAGGAAAGTAGCCTTCTAATTTAAGTAGGTAAAACGTTTTTTTTATATTTACGCTACAGACGAGAGGCTGGTCTGCATTTATGCGAGCATAGCCTAGGGAGAGAACAGTTCCATAGCTCTAATGAAGGCACTAGAGCTATGGACCAGAGCTAGTCCGCACACACTCTCTCAGACACACACTTGTACAATGTACACGTGCACACAGTCACACACACGCACGCACGCACATGCACACGGACCAACGCACAGTGTCTTAAGTGAACAACACACCAGACACCTGAGGAGACATGACCCTCTGAACTGGACCTGTAGAACCGTGCTTCCTCTGAAATCACCACAGCAGATCTGTCACATTGACACTAACTCAAACACTCGAGGCTGAAAAACCAAGGACATACTTGTACGGTTTAGGGTGCATATTATAAAGGTGTATATGCACATTAGCACCTTTCGTGTTAATTTAACTCTGACAGTGTACAAATGTAGTCCATTTGGTTACACTCTTGGAGGCTCGTCTCCTCCAAATACTAATAGGAGTATTAATCACATGGTCAGACCAGGAGGCAGATCGATCCGCTTGGCTCCAGGACTTTGCATCTGCTAAATAAATAATATGAGAACACATTTTTCTTTTTCAATCATATGCCAGTGGATTAATACTCCCTCGGACCCCCAAGCTATTAAGGATTTAAAGGATTGACCCTGGTGGTCACTGGTGTGCTACTCTCTTCTATAGATGTCATGTAAGATGTCACGCTAGCAAATGATGGCTAGCCCTAAACAGCACCCCCAGCAGAATACAATCGGCTCCTCCAATCACAATGATCAACAGAAATGCTTGGAATTTGATGTCATGTTGGAAACAACTGTTTGTTTGTGTGTGTGTGTGTGTGTGTGTGTGTGTGTGTGTGTGTGTGTGTGTGTGTGTGTGTGTGTGTGTGTGTGTGTGTGTGTGTGTGTGTGTGTGTGTGTGTGTGTGTGTGTGTGTGTGTGTGTGTGTGTGTGTGTGTGTGTGTGTGTGTGTGTGTGTGTGTGTACAAGACTGTGTTTGTACTGTTCATCTCCCAGGTTTTAATGTGTGTCTGTCTGTGTGTTTCTATGGGCAGGGCGTTGCTGAAAATGAGGACTTGTGCTCAGTTAAAAAAGGACCACTTCACCCATTTTCAACTTATTGTCGTATAAGAATCTGGTCCTTAGTCACTAATGCTCATTATAAGATGGCACTGATTCTGTCTACTCACTCTGTGTCTCAGAGGTCTCAGAAATAACCTGCTTAGTGCTTACCAATGACATCATCGGTGGGGGAGGTTTGGTATATCAAACAAGCTATAGATTTCATACAATTATTATTAATGCAAAAGCAATGGGTTCTATTTTGCATGCTAACTTTCCAGCAAAAAAGGCTGTTTCTATTAGCTTGGAATCCCCATTGATGAAATGTATAGTCTTCCTTTGGCGCGTGATAGGTTTGACCCTGGTCAGTTCAAGGTTAGCTGCGCAGTGCGCACACACAGATAGATAGACAGACACACACACAGAATACAGACAAACAAAAAAACACAACAGTATCTCCACATATCGGCCTTCCGGCTTGGTGGAGATAATAAGCAGTTATATCTCTTTATTGTCTCCACCAGGCCGAAGGCATGGGGGGAGAGTATGTTTTTGCACTCCGTCCGTCCGTGTGTCCGTCCGTGTGTCCGTCCGTGTGTGTGTCCGTGAGCAGCTAATCTCGGCCACCGTTAACCCGATCGATGCCAAATTTTGCACACACACTCCCTGGATGCCAACGATGAACCTCTGCCCCAAACCTTCCAGAACGGCCTGTTATAGCGCCACCAGGAGGCCGCTTTGTGCAAAACAAGTTTTTGCACAGTACACCTACAGATTTTGTCCAAACATCGCGCAAATTGGTACACAGTCTCTCTAGAGCCATTCAACGAAACTGGTCTTTCAGATTTCTCAGACTCCATCCTGATTGGTTAAGATTGGCTTCCAAAGTTCACAGGAGTGCTCAGTTTCAAACAAAATGCTGCAAATCATGAACACATCGCGTGATTTCCGTGAAATTGTGCACGCACATTCCCACTAGGCCGAGGACGAAATGCCACATGAACAATTTCAACTCAGCCTCAAGGTGGCGCTATAACTGGCCGAAAAGTGTTTTTACCTCTAACTGCACGGATCTGTGGATAATTTACTTTTGTTGCCCTTTTATCCAACCACCAGATGAAGGCAAGCTGCAATGTCCTACATTCCTATCCTGGTGGAGACCTGTGCCCAGAAGGGCACTTTTTCTAGTTGCCTTTTTATTTTAGAGTTCATTAGTATTAATCTACACCAGTGGAAGAATTGATTAAACATTAGCCTATATCTGTCTGATCTGCTGTACAAGGCATGTAGCTTGAGCTTGTAAATATTGTTCAAAATGTCAGGGTTTATGTGGGAAATGTAAGTAATGATATGGAAACAAACATAAATCACATAATGCAGAACCATACACCTCTGAAATTTGAACTTTCCATCCCTCTTCTATAAAAGAGGGCAGAGGTACCCATTCTGTTTGTGGGAGAAAGACAGCCAGTGTCCAGGATGTAACCCAAGCTCTGAGTCACTGTTGTCAAAGCCAAAGGGTCAAGACCCTACCATGGCCTTCTGGAGACCCCATAGCATGGCCATCTAAAGAGTGAGAAGAAGCTACAAATTCTGTCAGAAGACAGATGGTGGAGATAAAACCCCAGGAAGAACAAGACTGAAAACACCACTAAATGCTTGTCTATACTGAGTCATATTGTTGTTTTCCTGCCTGGGGAGGATTGGGGAAGGCTTTGATCGCAGTGTGCTAATTTCAACTGACATTGTACATCGTTTGTTAATTACACAACCCCTGTGTGGAATCAAATAGCAGGGATTGATTAGCTCCCCTGGTAAAAAATAAATACGTTCTATGGTGTCCCAGGTTAAGGTTCATGTCATGTGTTTGAATGTGATTGGTTTGCATCACAAGGCATTTCCTCTGTCTAACGCCACATGCCTCTATGATGTTACAGCTGATATTTATATAGAATCACACAAATCACACTTGTGTGAAATGAGCAGTGCCTTTTATCATGATGACCATGTATGATGATGATTGGTAACGATGCAACTTGCATTGGGAACATAATAATACCCGTTGTCATAGCACTGGTTTTAACTATCTGTGTACCTTTTGTGCCCATACTGTGGAGATCTCTGTATCTGCCTGTCTGCCTGTGTCTGAAGAGAACTGACTGTGAAAAGTGGACTGTAAGTAATCAAATGGCAGGTGTGGGGTTGCCATAGCAATCAATTGGCTGAGGCAGAGGCTGGGAACTCTACAGGTGAGGGGACTTAGGCTCATTAGGTCCTCTGGCAGAGCCTGACCAGAGCCTTTTGTGGTGTTTCTGGACAACGGTGTATCCCACAGACTGCACTCCCTGTGGTGGTGTGGAACGGGTGTGTCACTTTTGAAGTCGTTGGGTTAAACGGTTCTCAAGTTACGTGGATTACAGACAGACAGACACAGACGGACGGACGGACGGACAGACAGACAGACAGACAGACAGACAGACAGAGACGTGGTGCACAGAGTTGTCGTAACTCTGTCTTACTCTATGGCTCTGGTGCATTTATAGTTAGATTAGATTAGTTAGATGACATGGCACATACACATACACATACACATACACATACACATACACATACACATACACATACACATACACGTACACGTACACATACACATACACGTACACGTACACATACACATGCACGCACGCACAATTTTAATGGTTTGTATTTACTTATAATACATTTATTAATTTGTACAAATGGAAACAAATGGGTCAATTTCTGACACATGGCACATACACATACACATACACATACACATACACATACACATACACATACACATACACATACACATACACATACACGTACACGTACACATACACATACACATGCACGCACGCACAATTTTAATGGTTTGTATTTACTTATAATACATTTATTAATTTGTACAAATGGAAACAAATGGGTCCATTTCTGACATGTTTAATGAGGCCAGATGACTGACCTTTCTTTAAATTGACGTGTACATATCTGTCAAAAGGATAAAACACAAAAACCCAGAGAGCTTTCTAAGTACACACTGACTGTCATAGTTCTAACTCTATCATTGTTCATTTGTTTGACTCAGACCAAAGTCACTACCGTCAGCCATCACCCATGCCCTATAGTACTGTACAGTATATGAAGAGAATGCCAGGAAGTAAAGAACCACAGATTCACTGATCACATTGGTTGCCATCTGTTCTTTCTTATATGAAGCATTTCCTGTTGTCTGTCTCCATTTTTCAAACACATTACAGATATAGTTTCAGAATAAAAGAGAGAGGGCAGGGGTGGGGCAAGGGTTAACTATTTACTTTGGATGGAAAATTGACGTTAGCCTGGTCAATGTTAAAGTTGAAGACTTCTACGTTCATCAAAGAGAAGTCAGCAGGGACTCTGCTTTCTTTCACTCCAAACTAACTGAAGAGTTCAATTTTCTCTGTGGTACTAGCACCGCAGTGTCAGTTTGTGATTATAATATTCCTTCATATTAAGCCAGAGCTGCAAAACCAGAGAATGACAATGTAAGTCAAATGCTACAACAACATAGTCATGATGAGCTTTGTATAAACCTTTAGTAGACAGCAAAGATATTTTTCAGAAGATATTTTTCTACTGTGCCTCTACTCTACTGCCCTTGTATTGTCATTACAGGCTTTCTATGAGCACCACTCATATGCCTATAAAATCAGCTTAAATGCTTTATGTACAGAGAAGATTGATCATTTAAGGGATCAAATGTAAAGGTATTCATATATAGACAATATAGTAAGTTCGTAGTAAGTAAATAACACTTTTCAACAACAATGCATTCACACATAACTTAAGACCTCTTCTCTTGTGTGTAGGCCTATAGAGATTCCTCTTAGATGCTCAATGTAAATAGCTTTGACTGAAAGGGGAAGGGTCCTTATTCTACTGTTTGCCTCTGGCATGACTGATGATACAGGAGGAAAATGAATGTCTGTTAGGCAGCAGAAACCAAGCTCATTTCCCTTCAATTAAATGGATTTGTTGAGGATAAACAGTATGTCTTAATTATCTATCTGGAAAGTACAGTTACTGGCATTCCACACCACCACACTATCACTATGACTGCAGCATGAATTTATGTTCTTCTTAAAGAATCAATATAGTTTAGGTTTATTTGCACAATATAATGATAATTTGTAGTTACTGTGCAGGAAAGGAAGCAAGACTGAAATGACTGAAAATGTCTTTGTTAAACAAGAACAATAACAATTGTTCAATTGGAGGATTAACATTTGGGGCATTAATTGCTCCTCTAGTCTAGAACAAAGCAAACCAGCTGGAATTTAAAAAAAATCAAAAATCAAAACTATCATTACTCTAGAAGACATGTTTTACATTGTTGTTGATGAAGATGGAAGATGATGGCTTTAATGACATGTTCAGTGAATTCCACAACTGAGGACCTCTAAATTGGATGAAACATGTCTTGATGTACCACAGAGGGGTAAATGGAAATGATCTTTCAGATGTCATAACAATACTATAAATTGTAGTGAAAACTGTGTTTTTCTGATTGTTGGATATTTGTGGTGTTTACTACTGAAACTGAGAAAGAACAGGATGGAGAATGTGGATATAAACACTAAATCCTAAGTGTTATATTACATCAATTCAGACCTAATCTGAATGAATAAAATGTTATTTTAAACAGTGACTATGGTGAGAAAATTAGGTTATCTCGTCCAGTTGAGTTATTAAGTCGTCACTCCGTACAGCATGTTAATACAATATAACGAGTGCATCTGCAGCATAGGTGCCGGAGGGGGGGTCAGAAGGGTCTGAATGTCCCTGCACAATTGGGGGAAAATTTTACCGACCAACACTGCATGCTTGTCTCTCGCTGCAATGACCATTCTGGCTGTAGTCTTTAGTAGTTGTGAGCTGCGCCTGCTATGTCATGACCCCCCCCCCCCCCCCCCCAAAAACAAAAAACATTTGTCCCCACACTTTTTACATCCCAACGGCGCCACTGATCTGCAGTTGTTGGATGTGGACCTGCTATACTTTTAGACCCTCAGGTAGGGCACAGATGGTTCACAAGTAGTACTGCCCAAATCTCATGGCTGCAATATGATATCTCGCCTTACAGATCTGTAAACGTTACAGATCTGTAACTCTAACAGTGTACAGTATGGGTCCATTCTGGTGCTGTGTGGGTGTGCTTAAAATGAAAACCACTGGTATAGTGGATGTTAATTTAAAACCAGGTCACAGGGGGTGTCATCGGGTCAGGAGGAGGAGGGGTGGGGGGGGGATGGCGGTGTACAGGGTGGTGGAGAAACATAAAACAAGGAAACTAATCAGTCTTCCTGAGTCTCAGGCAGAGATATCTGCTGCGGGGCTGAAGACACAGGAAGGACTGTTGTAAACTGTCTCATTCTCAGGGAGTTCCTGAGATTCTGTACTGATACACATGTGTATTTTGTTCCAGCAGTGTGCCCGTAGTCCACAGGTCTGTGTTGTGTGTCAATTTAGACATACACGCAAATGCATGTGCATGTACTGCGTGCGCACGTGCGTGCTGTACACAATCACATGCATTTGCGTGTTTGTGTGTGTGTGTAATATTAGATGATGGAAAAGGCTGACATGGGATCTACATGGAGTAAATAACTAGTTTTCCAGTGAAGCGATCCTGAGGTTCATCGTACTTTGTATATGAAAGGATTCATAATATTTACACACAAAGTAATGAAATGTCCTGAAGTGGTCCCCTCAGTGATTTCAGAAGTGGATACAGATATCTCTCTCTCTCTCTCTCTGTCTCTCTCGCTCACTCACACACACTCACTCACCCTAGCTCTCTTTGTCACTCACTGTGTGTGTGTGTGTGTGTGTGTGTGTGTGTGTGTGTGTGTGTGCGTGTGTGTGTGTGTGTGTGTGTGTGTGTGCGTGTGTGAGCACGTGCGACACCGTGTGTGCATAATGTACATGTGTGCTGTGCATGCCATGCTGAAGGGGTTGTACTGTAAGCCATACTAGGCATGCTTGCCATAT
This sequence comes from Protomyctophum parallelum, assembly GCF_964188405.1. NCBI lineage: Eukaryota > Metazoa > Chordata > Actinopteri > Myctophiformes > Myctophidae > Protomyctophum > Protomyctophum parallelum. The sequence continues at coordinate 26,648,572 of NC_139713.1, forward strand.
CTTCATAAGCCAGGAGCTGAGTGCTGTTTACAACTCAACACCAGAGAGCAGGACTTCTAAAACCCACCGTGTTGTTTCACTGTACAACTGTTATCGAGGCTTGGACTGGAGCATATGTTTTTGTCTTTGTTAATAATAAGTGATGGCAAAGGTCAGTTGTAAATGTAAAGGCCTTGAGGTTTATTTAGCCAAACATAGGCTACTCTTGCAAAGGGAAACTGATGGAAGATTGTCATTAGCCTACTTAAACTCTGCCGATATGCTTTTATTTATTATTTATTATAATTTGAAGCCTAGGCTATAGGCTAGTAAGGCTACTGTTTAAATTATTCTTATATAGGTCTGAGGTCCTACAGTCGAGAGGAGACTCATCTTTTGTTATCCAGGTGACATGTAAGTTGGAGAAATATTTTCAGAATGGTAAAAACATCATTACCTCACACAATACAGTCACTGCAGTCATTGTGGGGGTTGAAGGTGTTCCCAACTAAATCATTGATATAGGAATCAAATGGTCAGCTTAGCAGCATGGTTTTCAGAGTTAAATTAAGTCCCAGATATATAAAAATATCAAACAGGGCCCTAGCCTGGCTAATAAGCCAGACCGAATCAGCCGTTGGCAAAAAAAAAGATTGCCCACCACACGACAGTATGATTTGAGTCTGGCTTATAGCCAGGCTACCTACGTGGTGCATATCAAACTGGGGGTCCTTGAATTTAAAAAGTAAAGGTTGAGAGAAGAATCACTGGTTTAAGTGAAGTAGGCTAGTAGGTTAGAGATGGGGATTCTGGTCCTCCAAAGTTCAATGTTTGATAGTTGTTTTTGAGTTTCCAGGCATCCCTTCTCTGCACTGGTAAGATTTTCCCATGCGGGTTGGCAAGACCTTAAGCACCCGCAAACGCTCGCTGAGCTCTGCCCACCACCACCGTACTTTGTATGAGACTGAGAGAGAACTCCTTCTATAATAACTCCCCTCCTCCTCGTCCTGTCTGCAGCTCAGCTCAGTACGTTGAACAGAGAGAGAGAGAGAGAGAGAGAGAGAGAGAGAGAGGCAATGGTCAATGGAATAAGACGCCCCGGGACACTGCTGGTATTTCTTATTAACAACATAGTTCTCTTAACGATTCAGATACTTCTTCACGTTGATGCTGCATCACAGGGAATGCATTACGAACCGCCATCACCGCTCATTTAGACATTATTTTTTATTATTATATTATTATTATTTCACCGCCGGAGATTTCTGACTGTCATCTCGCATCATACTGAAGACGTAGCAGAAGACTGAAGCTTTCATCGCGGCTGCAGGACGGACGCCAGATGATTATATTCAACATGCAGCTCGTGCGAAGTCATTCCACCGTGACAACGTTGACAGCAGTGGGTAAGTGACCTGACGTCTAAATGGACATGTGCTTTTATTTTACATCATACAATATTATTAAAGCGCGCGCTTGAGTGGCACGCTGGCACGCACACTTTCTTTTTTACTGTCATCATGTCTGAATTATACTTGGTTGGGCATCGATTCTCGCATCGAAAATAGCCAATATCCAAGCTCACGACGCGTTCTGAGCCGTTGGAGATTGTTTCGACGCGCAACACCGGCGCGTAACTGCATGGACGTGGTGCCAGGTGGTAATGGTATAAATAAGTGGATCTCAAAGTGGGGTCCACGGACCCCCGGGGGTCCTGGGTTGTCCCCAGATAAATGATGGATACCGTAGTTAGTTAGGAAATGGACAATGATGTGGCTGTATGTATAACTCTGAAAGTGTTCAAATGGAAGTTATGGAACCAAATGAATGGACCCTGCGGGTTCATGCTAACGTTGTTCCATTCCATCTGTAGCCTACACTTTCAGAGTTGTGGTATGTCGTATGTGGTCTAAATCCCCAGTATCTTTTTTTTTAATGACATTTTTTGAAAATATTTTCTTTTTTTCTTCCTCTTCTTTTCTTTTCTTTCATTTGTTTACATTTTTAACACCTTAAATCTTGTATGGGGTCCTTGGCACTAAAGCACTGACTGGTGGTATTCAATCGTATCTTCATGGACAGCATGGCACCAGCGCGTCACGGCACGGCACGCCAGAGCCTACGTAATCAGAGTGTACATAATTCATGACTATGCAACTAAAAGCACCCATTAGATGTGTCGACTTAAACATTACTGAAGCCTAAACGAACCCTACTACCCCACAACCTTTTTAGTGTTGGCACATGATTCTGTCCACAAAAACCGACTCTAAAGTTCCCTAGAGTGTTCCAAATGGCATTTTATTGTGACTATAGAGTATAGACTAATGAGACCTCTTAATTGGTTTTATGTAGCCAGCCTGCTGTATTTGGGACATTGGTTCTTTGGAGCTGTCAAACCCACAAAGCTTGTAGATCTGCTGTTTGTGGCCCACAAACAGATCTACAAGTCCTGCAAAGCGGCGTGAGCTTGTAGATCGGATATTTGTGCTATAAGATATGTCAGTATTGTCAGTCACTCTGAGGTAGCCTACTTGGAGTGGCACTGAGATGGTGAGTCTTAGTTGAACATAAAACAGTGTCAGCCTTCATTTCTTGTAATCCCTATGAAACAAATATTGATGTAGCCTATCTCAGCACACATTTTTGCCTATAATTGCAGAAGCATTTCTTTGGTGAACTTGGTTTGATGCTGTTTGGGAAATAATAATGTTCTCTATGTAGTTAATTCATATGGAAATGTTAATGAACCAGCAGACCATATTCACTTGATTAACAGGATTTCGACCTTAATCTTACAAATCTGGATGTTCACCAACTTAATGGGCCAGTGAGTCACAGAAAAAGCATCAGTGTTAATTGAAGTCTGAGAGGCTCCATCTCATAGTTGAATTAGCAGAGTATTTGACGTATTAGTAATGGATATGAATGTTGGTATTGGGGAGTCCCTTGGTGGCCGTGCGCTCTCAGGTTCAGCTCCAGAGCAGCAGTAGTGAATTAACTTTAGGTCATGTTCATGTAGCTAGTACAATCATGAGGGAAATTACCGGCAGACGTCTCTGTTGGAGGAGACAGACAGACAGACAGACAGACAGACAGACAGACAGACAGACAGACAGACAGACAGACAGACAGACAGACAGACAGACAGACAGACAGACAGAGACAACAAAACACACGCGCGCGTGTGCGCACACACACACACACACACACACACACACACACACACACACAGTGAGAGACAGTGAATCAGAGAGACTTAAGTAAACAGTTCACATCTCTTTCTATTCTCAGATTCCTTTGCTTACATGTGACGTGGGCTCGTGACCATCATTAGAGAATTGAGTTAGAGATGCAGCTGGAGATTATGTGTGCGTGCGTGCGTGCGTGCGTGCGTGCGTGCGTGCGTGCGTGCGTGCGTGCGTGTGTGTGCGTGCGTGCGTGCGTGCGTGCGTGCGTGCGTGCGTGCGTGTGTAGGATTGACGATAAGCTCCCATTACTAGCAGATCATCATCATTATCACATTGGGAAGTGAAGTCTCCTTACTTAGCCTCTGCTGCCCTCATCCACCCCTCATCCACCCCTCATCCACCCCATCAATACAACCGCTGCCCTTGAGGTCGCTGGAGTTTCCTTAATAGTTGTTTTGTTCTATTCACAACGAGATGATACGTCCAACACATGTAGCCATTCACACATCCAACCATTCTGCTCTTCATGATACAGTACGTCACGGTTCAACACATGCAGCCATTCACACATCTAGAGATGATACGTCCAACACATGCAGCCATTCACACATCTAGATGATACGTCCAACACATGCAGCCATTCACACATCTAGATGATACGTCCAACACATGCAGCCATTCACACATCTAGATGATACGTCCAACACATGCAGCCATTCACACATCTAGATGATACGTCCAACACATGCAGCCATTCACACATCTAGATGATACGTCCAACACATGCAGCCATTCACACATCTAGATGATACGTCCAACACATGCAGCCATTCACACATCCAGAGATGATACGTCCAACACATGCAGCCATTCACACATCTAGATGATACGTCCATCACATGCAGCCATTCACACATCTAGATGATACGTCCAACACATGCAGCCATTCACACATCTAGATGATACGTCCATCACATGCAGCCATTCACACATCTAGATGATACGTCCAACACATGCAGCCATTCACACATCTAGAGATGATACGTCCATCACATGCAGCCATTCACACATCTAGAGATGATACGTCCTACACATGCAGCCATTCACACATCTAGATGATACGTCTAACACATGCAGCCATTCACACATCCAGAGATGATACGTCCAACACATGCAGCCATTCACACATCTAGATGATACGTCCATCACATGCAGCCATTCACACATCTAGATGATACGTCCAACACATGCAGCCATTCACACATCTAGATGATACGTCCATCACATGCAGCCATTCACACATCTAGATGATACGTCCAACACATGCAGCCATTCACACATCTAGAGATGATACGTCCATCACATGCAGCCATTCACACATCTAGAGATGATACGTCCAACACATGCAGCCATTCACACATCTAGAGATGATACGTCCAACACATGCAGCCATTCACACATCTAGATGATACGTCCAACACATGCAGCCATTCACACATCTAGAGATGATACGTCCAACACATGCAGCCATTCACACATCTAGATGATACGTCCAACACATGCAGCCATTCACACATCTAGATGATACGTCCAACACATGCAGCCATTCACACATCTAGATGATACGTCCAACACATGCAGCCATTCACACATCTAGAGATGATACGTCCTACACATGCAGCCATTCACACATCTAGATGATACGTCCAACACATGCAGCCATTCACACATCTAGAGATGATACGTCCTACACATGCAGCCATTCACACATCTAGAGATGATACGTCCAACACATGCAGCCATTCACACATCTAGAGATGATACGTCCAACACATGCAGCCATTCACACATCTAGATGATACGTCCAACACATGCAGCCATTCACACATCTAGAGATGATACGTCCAACACATGCAGCCATTCACACATCTAGAGATGATACGTCCAACACATGCAGCCATTCACACATCTAGATGATACATCCAACACATGCAGCCATTCACACATCTAGATGATACGTCCAACACATGCAGCCATTCACACATCTAGAGATGATACGTCCATCACATGCAGCCATTCACACATCTAGAGATGATACGTCCAACACATGCAGCCATTCACACATCTAGATGATACGTCCATCACATGCAGCCATTCACACATCTAGATGATACGTCCAACACATGCAGCCATTCACACATCTAGATGATACGTCCATCACATGCAGCCATTCACACATCTAGATGATACGTCCAACACATGCAGCCATTCACACATCTAGAGATGATACGTCCATCACATGCAGCCATTCACACATCTAGAGATGATACGTCCAACACATGCAGCCATTCACACATCTAGAGATGATACGTCCAACACATGCAGCCATTCACACATCTAGAGATGATACGTCCAACACATGCAGCCATTCACACATCTAGATGATACGTCCAACACATGCAGCCATTCACACATCTAGATGATACGTCCAACACATGCAGCCATTCACACATCTAGAGATGATACGTCCATCACATGCAGCCATTCACACATCTAGATGATACGTCCAACTCATGCAGCCATTCACACATCTAGATGATACGTCCAACACATGCAGCCATTCACACATCTAGATGATACGTCCAACACATGCAGCCATTCACACATCTAGAGATGATACGTCCAACACATGCAGCCATTCACACATCTAGAGATGATACGTCCAACACATGCAGCCATTCACACATCTAGAGATGATACGTCCAACACATGCAGCCATTCACACATCTAGAGATGATACGTCCATCACATGCAGCCATTCACACATCTAGAGATGATACGTCCAACACATGCAGCCATTCACACATCTAGAGATGATACGTCCAACACATGCAGCCATTCACACATCTAGATGATACGTCCAACACATGCAGCCATTCACACATCTAGATGATACGTCCAACACATGCAGCCATTCACACATCTAGAGATGATACGTCCAACACATGCAGCCATTCACACATCTAGATGATACGTCCAACACATGCAGCCATTCACACATCTAGAGATGATACGTCCAACACATGCAGCCATTCACACATCTAGAGATGATACGTCCAACACATGCAGCCATTCACACATCTAGATGATACGTCCAACACATGCAGCCATTCACACATCTAGATGATACGTCCAACACATGCAGCCATTCACACATCTAGATGATACGTCCAACACATGCAGCCATTCACACATCTAGAGATGATACATCCAACACATGCAGCCATTCACACATCTAGAGATGATACATCCAACTCATGCAGCCATTCACACATCTAGAGATGATACGTCCAACACATGCAGCCATTCACAGTCACAATTTATCCTGTCCAACTATGAGTTATATTATGTGAGTGTGTCTGTGATTGTGTCTGTGTGCAATTGTGCATGTGTGTGTGTGACTGTGTGACTGTGTACATGTATGCATGCGTGCAAGTGCGTGTGCGCGCTCTTGCCTGTTTTTACGTGCACATATGTACTGTATGTATGTATGTATGTATTTGGTTGGAATGGGTAGGGTTTAAAAAAAGGCAAGAATTTGCTCTGGTGCACTGGCCTAAAAGTGGGTCCTTAAAAACTGCTAAAACGTCTGAAATGTATGTATGTAGGTATGTATGTGTGTGTGTATTTTAAAAGGGGGGGGGGGGGCTTTTTGGTAAAAATCCCTGCCCGCAATACCTTCCTATATTTAAAATTAGTCCAAAATAGGGTTACCAGTGAAGGGCCAACTGCCTATTCACTGGGGACTATGCAAGGCAGAGGCGTCCACCCCCCTGAGTCCAAGTTTAAGCTAGATGTATGTATGTATGTATGTATGTATGTATGTATGTATGTATGTATGTACAGTGTGTGTGTGTGTGTGTGTGTGTGTGTGTGTGTGTGTGTGTGTGTGTGTGTGTGTGTGTGTGTGTGTGTGTGTGCGTGTGCGTGTGCGTGTGCATGCGTGTGTAATCCACCTGGGTTATACAGGGCCAGGAGCTGGCTGGTAGGAGACCCTACTGGGAGACCCGGTGTTGTGCTATTGGAGCTACCTCTGCTCAACTCAGGGGCCCACATGTGGTTATTGTAGTGGCGGCATTTAAGCTCAGTAAATTCCTAACGGAGATGATGGGTGTACAGGTGGTTTTGGTTTGGAAGTCAAGAGAAGTCTGGCATCAATCAGCATGCATGTGAGACTCGGGCAAACAACCTACTATGGAATCATGACAGCATTTCACAAAACACAGACTCTCTCTCTCTCTCTCTCTCTCTCTCTCTCTCTCTCTCACACACACACACACACACACACACACACACACTCACGCACGCACGCACGCACGTACGTACACGCACGCGCGCACATGCACACAGGCGCAGAAGTGCACTGGATGCAATCAACCTGCATATCCAGTGTCTACAGTATGCAGACCACACAGTCAAGTGGATCTGTAAGGGTCCATTTTCACACTATTAGAGTTAAATGAACACTTCGGATTTGACTGTGGACTGTGTCTGTTTTCCTTCTAGATGTTAGAGATTTATTTGCGGAACCGTTTATTCGCATCACATTCAGACAGAGATCGTGGCTCCACATGCAGAACACACTTTATGAGACGTTGCATCACTGCATGTTTGCATATCACATTGGAAGAAAAGCTATGGACCATATGGGTGACAGCAAGCATCATCTTCTTAGTTCATCAACTGTGGAATGAAGCTTATTTGATAAAGAGGTGTTTCATTTTTCTTTTCAAAATCCTTTTATTCAGTTTTTACAAAGACAAAGTGTCGCACTTGTCACACTTGTGCTCAGTTGTAGAATATATACAGTACATACAGAGGCTGGACAATATGATATATGAATAGACATATATTCACCCAGCATGTTTTAAACATATTACTTGTGTCTCGTGGTTTGGATTTTGCATGTAGTTTCTCTGGTCTCAGATCAGAGCCTTGGGTCTCTCCAGGCAGGGTCATAAACCTTGGTAACAATGTGCTAGCTGACTAGATTAGAAGAGTAATTCAATATTTGTTTGAAGGATACGAGACGAAGGACACTAAATCTTCAGACATTGATGCTTTAGTAGAAATCATGGGGACAGAGAGACGGCTTAGAATACCCCTCATCATCATCATTACTCAAGGTATATGGCCTCTCTGTTATCTTCATTTTTGAGGGGCTCCGGCTTTCAGAAATTATGTAGCAGTCTATGGAACCCAGCATGACCCCAAGCATGACCCCACTCGTGGCACAAGTGTGATTTTTGAGGGCCGTTGGCCCTCCAAAGTCTTGGTTTTGAAATAACGTCAAGCCAAGTCTAGATGGACTTTTAATGTTTGTTAAGAGCACTTTAAACAAACATAGAGTGGCACCCAAGTCTATGGACTTTTAATGTTTGTTTACAGCACTAAATGTGATGTCATGTCATGTGGCAGCCAACTCTATGGACTTTTAATGTTACAGCACCTTAAACAAACCAGGCAAAAATTACCAGGCATATCACATTTCACTCAGCTGCCAGTTCCTGTAAAAGTTCACTGTCCCTTGATGACAGCTCTCTTTCTTGTTGGTTGTGATGCTTCTCCGATATCTTCTGAATATTTACATTCGAAGAATTTGTATGTTGCCAAGGTCACTCATTATCTTATCTCTCTCTATCTCCCTTTCTCTTTCTCTTTCTCTCCCTCCTTCCCCCTTTCTTTCCACCCCTCCCTCCCTCTATCTCTCTCCATCCCTCCATCCCTCCCTCTATCTCTCTCTCTTTACCTCCTCTCTGTGTGCCCTCTCACATACACACGCACGCACACACGCACGCACGCATGCACGCATGCGAGCACGCACGCACACGCATGCACGCATGCGAGCACGCACGCACACGCATGCACACACACACACACACACACACACACACACACACACACACACACACACACACACACACACACACACACACACACACACACACACACACACACGCCATCTCTCCCGTGTTATAAATCTAAATCTAGAGTGCATTCACTGGGCAGATGCTCCAGATGTTCCACAGGAGTTTACTCTGCACTGTATCTTCCACACTCCGTCCTTTTTTGGAGCTTTGAAAAAGGCATTCCTCTGTCACTGCATGCCGGCTTGTGTTGCTACCGGCTGGGCTGTAACACTGTCAGGAGACTGATACCACACCGTCTCTTCCCCCACTCACAAACTGGAGACTACAGGTGTCCGTTAAGAGAAGAAAGCGACATAGTGAAACATAGCACCAGAACCAGAGTAGGTTACACAGTATACTGTCCTCTGTGTTCATTTCAGCTCTTACTGTAAACCCTATACAGTATATACTATCTATAAGCTGTACAAAGCACTTGTAGATCTGCTATTTTCACCGGATGTACTTGCCTATTTAGGCTAACCTTATAGTACTACACTATGTATGTAAGCAACGCAACTGCAGCTAAGATAAATCTAACAGCCAATAGCCAAAATGATTAAGACACGTGCACTGCACACCTCTGATTTGCTTTCTTGTATCTAATTCTAATACATAAGATGGCTAACACCATTTAGGCTACAGACCACACATCTATCTGACTAGTTTATTCTATTCTTGTTTAGGATTCTCTGTTCTACATTACTATAATCTGATTACCATGTCCCAAAAGAACTTAATGTACAGCTGCTACATCTCAATTGTATTATAGTTCTACTGTGAGAACCTTTCTCATTGAGAAAATGCTTGGCTTGGCCATACTTAGTAGCTGCTAATAAAATCTTCTGTGCTGTGCCAATGGATACAAAACAGTATCCAAAGTAAAATACTGCATGCATGTCTCTTGAAATACTCCCTACTGACTAGTTAACAGGACAATTAATCACTTCAGAAATCAAATAAGAATCATTGACAATAATTAACTTGTCAATCAGACACAGGAAGACTTTCATATACCATAATGGTGGCAACATATTGTAATTTAGAAGTCTTTTATGTTAATTGGGCACATATTTCTGTGATAGCCTGGCAGTACCATATCTGATGTGGCAGCTGGACAAGTTTCCATCCTGCCCACAAACAACACATGAGTAAAACAAATCTATTGTTGTTAATGAAATACTTTTAGCAGTGCATGGTTCAAACTTGAGTCCTTATGTCACTCAATTCACAGAATATCTCACCATGCATATAGGCACCATGAACTAATTTAGAATAGTTCCATTCTTCATGTCTACCAGTTCAGTTTACAATTGTGTTCTCATGTAGGCCTAAACTTTCCATTACACAGTATACACTGAGTCTGACCACCAGTATAAAGCTCCGTGAGGTACAGCAGGGATTGGGGCTTCGGTACGTACTGCATGGCAGGGATTGAGGTTAGGTACAGAGATCGAGGTTACATGTGACAAGCATTTTCTTTTTTTTAAACAGTATATTTATTGCATTTTTCTTTTTTTTTTGACAAACGGTCAAATACAACAAAACAATACATAATACAGACAATACAATTACTTAAAATGAAAACAAAACAAAAACATACAATACATACATATATAAATACAGTATAATAAAATAAGGGCACTTAGATTGGTAACAAGCAAACAATGATAGAGTCCTTATGGCCACAAGACCAAACAGCTGCAGAGAATACAATTAAACATTTTCAGTTTCCAAGATAAATCATTAACCGTAATATATTGGATAAACCGTCCCCATATCTTATCAAACATCTTCTGTTTATTCTTCAAAGTATAAGTGATTCTTTCCAGAGGAAGACACAATGATAGTTCCCTAAACCACTGAGCAATACTGGGTTTGCCTATCTTTTTCCACGATAAGGCTATAGCCCTTTTGGCTAGTAGTAAACTTAAATCTAGAAAGCATTTGGGCTAGATACTGCAGGGATTGAGGTTAGGTACAGAGATCGGGGTTACGTGTGACAAGCATTTGGGCTAGATACTGCAGGGATTGAGGTTAGGTACAGAGATCGGGGTTACGTGTGACAAGCATTTGGGCTAGATACTGCAGGGATTGCAACACGCACACATGTTACGCACCTGTGCACAAGCCCTGCAACACAAACAACACTACAAAGAGACAGAGAGACTGACGCATCTATTTGTCACACACATGTGCATGGGTATGTATGTGCACATACACAGGACGGACATGCATGCTTTTAGTTAACCCACCTGAGATCAGATTCTAAAAATGTCTGTTTGAAAATGACAGTTTTCTGAAAAAGCTATGTTTCTATGTCAGTCATTCTTTGATTTTTCAAAAATAGCAGACCTACAAGCTCGTAGATCTGCTATTTTTCAATAGCTAAAGCATAACGTAATGCTAACACCAAAAGGGGTTCCCGCCCCAAAATGGGTTAAAGCCTACATAACGTGACAACATACAGCTGTGATGCACGTGCTTCGACAGCCAGAAAATACGAAGAGACAGACAGAGGCAGTTTGAAGCTACTGCATCATGCAGACAGTGACCTCCTGGTACATGCATGCTGTGAAGAAGAACATTATTTAACATTGTTAGGTGCAATTTCCGCCATCCAATTATGTTACAGCAAACGGTTACATATACTCAGCCTCTCTGTAACTGTGACCCGTTATCTAGTATAATAGTCCAGCAGCTTATGCTCCAATATTACGACACAACAACACATGATCACATACGGTAATATGCCTACAGTACACCTAGTAGTACAGATTCTAATCAACGCAACAATCCTGCAATGGCATGCATGTGTCATATCAACATCATCATCAACATCATCAACATCAGCATATCATATGCTTTTTGGTTTGCCACAAACCACACAACATGATTCCTGAATGTCACATTCTACATTTTATCTGGAATGTTGGCCTAATGGATTTGCAAAAACAAGGGTAGAGCCATTACTATACTGCTGTATTGTAAGTGTAAATACTATGCAGTGGAAATGCAACATTAGAGTCCTGGGTAGGCCAGATGACCGGGAGATCTGTTCTCCACGGAGCACCCCTTTTGTTCAGATATTGAACCTAAATGAACTCCATTGTTGTATTGTAGCTATAGTAATGTTGCTGAACTATTTTAAGGAACGATTTTTCCTATCAGTATTTGTGAAAAACCTATATTAGACTTTATTGTCCCAGAGCCAGAGGGAGATTTGTTTTCATAGCCTTTTCAACACAGGAACACATAAACACAATAGCATACAATAGAACACGCAACAAGCAACACACAAGCAATGCATATCATCCTCATACAGTATATCCATATCCATACCTCCTAACACACAACATTGTCAGTGAAGCAGTTTGTTTAACCACATGAATCCTAGCGTCATTATTCGGGGGCGAAATTTCAGTGAAAATAGACGATTTAGCGTGGCTATTTTCGGCGAGGGGCATTTGGTATAGAGGTGGAAAAAGTACAATAGACTCCTGGAGACAACTGTCAACAAAGGGTTTAATATGGACATAATTCCAGCTACTGCGATTTCCATTCCCGTTTAAAGTTCTATACTGTACCTCCGTCTAGATGGCAGTAATGTGATGTGACGAGGTGATTTATAAATTAGTCTAAATCAAGCCTGATGGGGTGATCAGTGTCATTTGTAGTGTGAGTGTTAGATGTGTGATGGCTCTGTCGTTCATGTCAGACAGTTTGGGTGTGTGGAGAGAAAGTATTGTACAGCCGGTTTATGTGATGCTGGTATATTTCTGTCATGGTCACACTTCCTGTACCCCTGCTTTTTGATGGCTCTGCAGAGAGTCTTGTGCATCCTATGTGCATGCGTGTCTAATTTAAATATTATATCATACATTTCCTGTCAAGAAATACAAGAAGTGAATGTACGGTGTGTTAGTACATTTCCATGGTGGCAGGAAATCACACTTCTTGACTGTTAGTGTTAAGGGGTAAGCAGAAGCGATGTTTCCAGGAACAGTAACTCATGCGTGGAGAATAATTCATAGTCCTCAGCCTCTAAAGCGACAATGTCACTGACAACCAACATTACTTTGTTTGAGAGTTCAGACCATTCTTTTTTTTCTTCTTAAGATATTTTTTTGCGGCTTACGCCTTTTATTGATTTTTGAAGGGACAGACAGTAGGCTGACAGGAAACGGGAGAGAGATGGGGGGATGACATGCAGTAAAGGCCGTGTCGGGTCCGGGAGTCGAACCCGCGGCACACTGCGACTGGATTACCAGTCCGGTGCCCAGACCGTTACGCTACGGCCTGGGCCGAGAGTTCAGACCATTCTGCCTGTGCTAATTACATCTATTAAACATTATATCGGCGTATCACTGTAACGAATTTCTGATGATGACAGATTCATTCTCATCTCTCTCCTGGTCATCACCATGGTCTTTAGGTACAATTGTTATCATGCCATAATGGCCCTTTCAGTAGGATGGTCTGTCCTTCTAATCATACCCACGCAAACTGAGTGGTGGAACTATACTTTTATAGTTATAGTCACTATAGTTGCATAGTGACTGTGTGTTATAATTCTGTGTTATAGTGTGTGTGGGGCCTTGGAGTGCCTTGGAGCCAAGCACAGTTGTGGACCTAAGCAGCTGCAGTATCAATACCTTAGGTCCTACTCAGACAGGAGTCAAAGGTCCTACTCAGGCAGACATACGGACGGCCAGACAGACACACATTGAGCATAGAAGATGGTGTGCCACCGCTCAAAAATAGATCATAAACTGTTGTTATCTGTCCTTTGAGGGTTCTGGAGTTCATGCAAATCAAGAAGACCATGTGAAAACTGTATATAACATACAGTTTTCACATGGTCTTCTAGACATCAGATGATGAACGCTTAGTCACAAAGGGCTGTGCCAAATGAACTCTGTCTCGATCACACACACACACACACACACACACACACACACACACACACACACACACACACACACACACACACACACACACACACACACACACACACACACACACACACACACACCAGACATCGTTACATGGTGTAATAATGACCCTATATAATGTAACAGAAAGCGGAGGGAAACCAAAGTCTCTCATAAAATGGTTTTAAATAACAGAGCTCTCCTCATGGCCATGTGACCTTATGACCTCATGACCTCGACCCTGATGGTCTTCTCACACACACACACACACTCACGCACGCACGCACGCACGCACGCACGCACGCACACGCACACACACACACACACACACACACACACACACACACACACACACACACACACACACAGCGCGCCCCGGGTTTAAACACAAACATATTGGAGGCCCGTTCTTTCTGTTCATTGTCATGTTGTCATGTTTTCAGCAGCATTATGTGGTGCAACTCTTAACCATAATTGGACAGCTCACCACCTTTTTGAAATGCAGCACATCATCAAGACCACGGACACTGCCCTCGAGACCACCCAGACCACCAGGCCACATCTTAGGATATTTTATTGCAGTCGCGAAAGAATGCCTTTCTGGTAGGATCAAAATGCCAGAATGGAATTTGGAATATGGCGTCAGTCCGTCGTTAGCGCGACCATCCCTCCAGCTGGCGTACCAGCGTACATAACTATGGACGCAGATTATGAGGTATTTCTCAGTCATGTGACCTCACAGGCGCTGCACAGTTGTTGAGAGGCATCACAGACGTGGTGGGGAAAGTAACTAAAGTGCATTTACCCTTTGCATTTATTTGTATTTTTGAATCCACTACAACTGCTTGGCAGCTTTCGTTTTTGCAGAATTACCGGTAGATTATTATTTCACATTTTGTATACCTTTTTATTTCTATTTTATACTGATATTATTTATACTGGATATTCTAAAATATAGTCAATCATTCTACAACCTCAAGCTTGTAGATTTTCTCAATAGTTTTTAGTAGCCTATACTTTTACTTTAGTAGGTGACTGTAAGTATATATATATTATTATAATACATAACGCCAATACTTTTGTACTTTACTAATAATAATCAGAGTACTTCCACAACTTCAGACGGGGGGGAGGAGGGTCAGACAGGGAGGCGAAGGGGAAAGTGGAGGGGAGGTGAAGATGGGAGAGGAAAGCAACTGGGGGAGGCGATAGAGGTCATTGGGGAGGTTCATTTAGGAGAATTTGTGGTGGGAGTAGATTACGCTATCACCAGCCTAACACAACAACACGGAGCAGACATGATAGTGGGAGGGTTAAGTAGAGTTCACATAAAGCATAGGGCTCAGACCCCCCAGTTCCTTCACATTAACTACTTAATACCCTTAGTAATACACGTAAGGTCTATTCATAGTTCTCATCATCATTTTTCGACCGCGGTCGAGATCGTGGATTTCACAATATTACGCCAGACTTCCCGGTCCTTCATTGCCATCCCCAGTTCCTGCTTACTGATGATGCCTGTGTCCCTATAGCGATGACATCAGGGAGTGACAGTTTTCTACCTCTGGTCTGCTTTGAGGCAGGACTCCAGAGAAGAAGGGAAGATATAACCTCATTGTCAGCTCTGTAGCAGTGGCCGGCAAACTGTGTTCTTCTGGATCGGACTAGTGAAGAAACACGGGGAAGGTTGGCGTATATTAGATTAGTCGATGGGTGGCTCTTCCAAGACAGATTTGCGCTCTCATTAGAAGGCGGGTGTAAGTGCCATCCAACCGTTTCTCTAGTTTCTTTGAAAGTGTCCATGTCTCGGAGCCATAGAGTAGAATCGGTCGTCCTAAATATTTTTTACTTTTAAAGGACCACTTCACCACTTTTCAACCTATCTTCATATAATAGGTCCTCACTAATAATCATGATCTGTGTCTCATAGGAGGGCTGTGGGCAGTTCAGAAATCTGTCCACCAGTGACATCATCGATGGGGAATCCAAGCTAATAGAAACTGCAGGCTTTCTAGTCCTGAAAAGTTGCAATACGATAATGGAAGCCATCGTTCTCACGATAATAAAAATCAAATCTTGTTTAAAGAAAAAACTGCCTAACGATGATGTCACTGGTGGACGGGTTTCTGAACTGCCCACAGCCCTCCTATGAGACACAGACTGAGTAGAACTTTTTTTTTGGCATTTTATCATGATTATTATTAGTGACCAGAGGAGGACCAGTTATATGAAGATAAGTTGAAAAGTGGTGAAGTGGTCCTTTAACATCTTACTAAGCTGGGATGACCAGATCTTATGCATGTCATTGCAGGCTGACCAGGCCATACCCTTCCTAGTTTGAAAGTCCTTTTGGGAAGAAGATATATATATGAATACATATGAATACATACATACTGTACATAGTTCTAGGTGATATGGTGACCACCGAAACGGTGCTTAGTAAAAGCAGAGAGATGTGTTGGGGTGAGCAGTGAGTCGCTTACCACCGCGGTGTGACTTCATGTTGACACCTTATCACCTTAAACTGGAGTATGAATAGAGTAGACCTTTATAAAATGGACCTTGATTGCAACTATACTTTTTTTTTCACTCTCCACCAACAATTGTCGATCTACAAGCTCACAAAACACTGTCTTGTGACGCGCTGTCAGCTTGTAGATCTGCAAAAAAATTGTCAGGGATAATAGGCATAATGAGGTTCAAATGGTCAGCTCAGCTGCAAGTTTCATGTTTAACCCTGGAATTGAACCTGGGGTCTCTCCCACATGTGAGACTGCTAACACCCCTCCAAGATTGAATCACCACAATAACATTTAAGCTGATGAATGGGTTCTCTCTCCTGATTGGATGAAATTGTTGGTGTCCCACCTCAAAATGTATTTTCGGTTTGCTCAAGAGCTGGAGAGATGGGGAGACCCCTGTTACTGAACAAACACATTATGGCAGTCATTACTATACAGTTTCAACCTTATTTTTGTGAGCCTTCATTTGATAGATAATGTAGGGCCCTATCTTGCCTCACCCCTAATGCCTAAACCATTTTGGAATTTTTGTACTATTTTGAAAAACATTAAAAAATTGTTCAAATAGCCTACATCAACACGAACTTGTAGATCGGCTATTTTAACTTTTTCTAATTAATTTTTTTAATGTTTTTCATTAGGGCCCGTAGTAGACTAAAGAGACAGGAACCACAGAGAGAGAGAGAGAGTATAGCAGGGATGTGATATGGAGCAAATGGTCCGGCCAGCTGTGAATCTAACCGGGGACTCTCTGTCGGGTCAGAGCCCGCTGCCCATCTAGTATGCAGAGCTTTAACCTTTAAACCCATTTAGACCTGAGGAAAATTCTACAAATGCCTTCTACGTTTTCTGAAAAACCCATGTTTCTATGTCAGTAGGCTATTCACATTTTTTTCTTTTTTTTAGCAGATCTACAAGCTCGTAGCGCGGCACCGCTATTTTTCAATACCCAAAGTATAATATAATGCTTAAAACACCAAAAGGGGTTCCCGCCAAGAATGGGTTAACAAAATGGTTTTAGTTTTAACCAAAAAAGAATATCACTTACAGCACCTTGCTTGTGAGTAAAAACACAGTGTCAGGTTTTCTGTCATGAAGAATAGTCTCTCTATGCATGTCTTCTAGCTTCTGCGTTCTCAAAGCTAAATGTTTGCAAAACAGTAGTGTTGGTGGGGGGGGGGGGGGGGGGAGCTGTCTGGGGCCGTTTCCTTGTTTTTTCCCAGTGTACCAAACCCCCTATCAACACCCAGGCCAGAATCAACAACATGGGAAGTACACATGCACGGCTTTGCACGTGCGTGTACACACACAAATGCACGTACAGTAAGCAGTAGCACACACATATCCACACACACAGACGCATGCACACACACACACACACACACACACACTTGCAGACCTCGAGGGTTCTCAATTATGCTATGTGCTGATAGCCTGAGATCGTCCATGTCTGCCTGTGTGTGTGTGTGTGTGTGTGTGTGTGTGTGTGTGTGTGTGCGCCGCGCGTGTGTGCGTGCGTGCGTGCGTGCGTGTGAGTGTTTGTTCACGTCATGTGTGTAGTCAAAGCACTTCTGCATCTGTGCGCCAGGCTTGGCCAGACCTAAAGGTCCCCCAACCCTTCTATGCCGGGCCCAGGCCAGCGGTGGCCCGGCAGAGCCATCCATCAAACTGGTCTGCCTGGGGCACCCCTTCCACTACTGTTAACCCTCATTTATACTCTGTCCTGTGACGGTGTCCTGCACCAAAAATAGCCGATCTACAACCTCCATATAATATGCTCGTTTGTGCTCTTGTTGTACGATGCTGTCACGATCGGAACATAGCAGACCTGTACGTTTCGCTTTCCCCCCGCTGTGTATAATTCAGGCTTTATTCTTCTCCTAGACTAGCGATTCTTGCTAAACATTCTCACCCCCAGGGCGTACTACAGTGTTGAATTGGGGAACATCTAGTCTCGTGTTGCCAGACTGTCGCCTCTCGCAATTTTCAAACGCTTCCGTCATACAGTCTGGAGCAACGGAAGCTCTATCATGAGTAAGCGATGAAGCGGAAGTGAACCCTCCTCCCCACTTCCGTTTCGTCTTTACAGTCCCGCAAATTTATCCTAATATAAATAGAAATCATCTATATAGCTTGTTACTTAGCAGAAATGTAAATAAAATGTAAAGATATTTTATTTAAAATATATTTTTGTGAACGGTAATGGCAGCTTCCGTTACTCGTATTTCGGGAGGTGATAGTTCTAGACTCTATAATAGCATTTGGAGATTGTGGAATAGTTACGCTACGCGAGACTATGGAACATGTTTGACATGTCACATGTTTGACGCATCACTTTTCGGCGTTCCCTCACGTGGCTGACAATGGAATGTGGATGCTCTTTTTCACTCCCAACTAGTATCAGGTTGACATGCCAGTAAAAACATTTAAAACAAGGCAGGCACACTGTTAGAAATGGAATTATGCCCCTGTGAGGCACACCCGAGGTGTCTTTCATCCTCGTCAACAGCATACGACACATCCTCAGTGTTCATTTAACTCTGAGACTAGTGTACAAATTGCGGGTCCATTTGGTTCCTATTTCCAATTCCCAAATCATGTCACATATAGACCAGGGGTTTTCAACTGCTTATGAAGCAGGGACCACCACCCTGACTGAGAATCAACCTGGGGACCACCACCCTGACTGAGAATCAACCTGGGGACCACCACCCTGACTGAGAATCAACCTGGGGACCACCACCCTGACTGAGAATCAACCTGGGGACCACCACCCTGACTGAGAATCAACCTGGGGACCACCACCCTGACTGAGAATCAACCTGGGGACCACCACCCTGACCCTCAACAATCGACCATTGCTGTGTTTGGAGGGGGGATATGGTCGTGGTGTGGGGGAAATAAATTAACCTTCCATATTAAACTCATGTTGCTGTTCATTGTAACATATTCTATGAGTAAGCAGACACTTGCGATTGATTATGGGCACATTTCCTTATAATGGTGACTCAACCAGGCAATCTGGTACGGTTTCCCTTGAGATTCTAACTCTAACACTTTTCTGTGGAAGTTCTTGACATCCGACTTCCCAGTAACTGACAACATCGACGCGTCATCATTTGTCACCAGATCATTTACTGCATTGTTTCTCAACTTGTGGTCAATACAATAAATTCAAATACGAATCTTCACTTTCCTACATTACTAAATGCATCGTCAGGGACCACATTCAACACCTTCACGGACCACCAGTGGTCCACGGACCACCTGTTGAAAACCCATGATATAGACAATCACTCACCAAAGTGTAGTGGCTTACAGTACAGTTAAGATAATTTGTGTATTACAAAACATACACTACTTTATTTTGTAAATAATGTGTAGTATTCTGTATGGCAGTAAATTAAGAGGTATAGCTCTGCCTACTACTAATATAATGTGACATTTTACAGTCTCATTTAGGATAACTGCCATATCACTGTGAAGAACATCCGGTTCTGGTCAAGACTTCACGAGGTGAAAACACCTGGATAATGTTCTGAACAGAAAGAGAGGGGGGAGGGGTAGAAGAGAGTGAGAATACAGAAAGAAGAGAGAAAGACACAGTGAGAGAGAGAAAGAGAGAGAAACAATGAGTGCGTGAGTGCTTATGATGGGGAGAGTTGGAATGATGCCAATGGGAAAACCAAATTTCCTGGACTGGACAGAGGGAACAATTCCATGTGACAAATTCCAAATCGCCTCAAGAGACCTTTGGAGTTCCATCTGGATGTGAGAAAGACCTGACATTTGACTGCTGGCTGAGAAACATCACCAGCTTCTTTTGATCCCAAATTGTCTTAAACCGCAGCATCCATATTCTGGGGGGAACATTGGCTAAAAATAGCAGTTCTACAAGTTGCGATGCGTTGTGAGCTTGCTGATCGGCTATTTTTGGCAAAGAGGTTTGGTGTAGACGGAAAAAAGGCTTAATACAAGTTAGTTGAAGTCAAACTCTTAGCACACTCTCAGAGTACAATTAACAAGATAATCACATGATCTGGCTCTTTACTTTTCAATTTCTGCCAGAAGGCTAGCAGAAAGATATTTTCTTTCACGTAAAAAAACCCAAACATTATCCTCATCTATTCTAGACCCATAAGCCCATAAACATTAAAGCTCAGTTTTGCAATACATGGCCCTTACTGGTTATAATCAAGAGGAATTA
The DNA here is from genome assembly GCF_964188405.1 of Protomyctophum parallelum. Lineage (NCBI taxonomy): Eukaryota > Metazoa > Chordata > Actinopteri > Myctophiformes > Myctophidae > Protomyctophum > Protomyctophum parallelum. The sequence continues at coordinate 26,669,371 of NC_139713.1, forward strand.
TGCCATTGTGTGTTGAAACAAACCAGATCCCTATAGTCTCACGTAGCCAGACGATGAGAGATCTCTGATCTCCGTCATGTCTGGTGACATCTAAATTTAACATAGGGCCTAACTAGGTGGAAACAATTTGGCAATGTAAAAAAATAACAACCTTTAGGGGGCGGTCCTTCATATTGGGTCGGTATCAGGTTTTGTTTTCAAAGGAGGGGGGCGCGTAGGTTTGTTAGCGCAGTGGTTCTCACACCTTTTTATGTGAAGGACCCCCAAATTATGACTCGGCCAAAGACATCTGAAATGATTTTGTGCCAGGATACAAATAAATATATTGTGTTGTTAAAATGTTTTACAGATATTATAAATTGTTCACAGTTTTCCACGGATATTTAGAAAAATGCAGAAACTGTTTTCGCTGGGGACCCTCCGGAGACCCCTCAAGGACCCCTGGGTGTCCATGTATCCCACTTTGAGAAACATTGTGTTAGCTAACAGTTTATCTGCTGTTCTGTTCTAGCCCCTATAGTGACTTTAGATGTCACCATGCGTATCAAACAACAGTTGTCATAAGACAGACAGTAGCTCTGGGCAAGCTGCCGACAATCTTCCAAATATAGCCAATCTACAAGCTCATAGTGCTTTAAAGAGCCACACGTTGTGAGCTTATAGATCTATTATTTTCCCCGCGTGAATGTATGACGAGTATAAATAAGGCAATAGTGGGGACTACAGTAGTGGGAGTAGGGGTATATGGGAGGGGGTGAGCTCATTTTGAGAAGTGTCTTACTACATGTAGTACTGTAGGTGCCAAGATGTTTCAACATCTGGCCAGTGTTCCGGGAGGGGAGCATGATGTCTCAGAAGGAGCTAACCTCATTCCCAGGCTTTCTCATCTACAAAGGAGAATGTCTGTATCTTATTATTTGCATTTAAAATAATCATGACTCAAGTAGAAGTAAAGGTAGAAATAATGATCTGAGTCAGAGCTTCCAGCAGCGATGGATGTGGATGTCTGTTGTGTTGTCTGTTTGGTAATATGTGGAGCACAGCGCTACTACATTTGTAGTGTCACTGATGGCCCGGATGTCTGACTGATAACATTAATAGTTGGACACTTTTTAAACATCTAAGTATTTGGCCTTGTTGTAAGGCATTAAGTCACTTGAAAAGGCTTGAAGTCTCAAGTCAAGAGTGCTCAAGTCATGTCACGAGTCATTGGCGTTCAAGTACCAAGTTGAGTCGAAGTGTATTTTTTATTTGATCAAGTGAGTCTAAAGTCATCAAAATTGGGACTCGAGTCCAAGTCCTCACCTCTGCCATGGTTCCAGCTGTTCACAGATGGATGGACAAACAGGCGGACAGGGATGAAAACATAATCTCCGGCCTTCCGCCATTCGGCCTGGTGAGACGCCCAATCATTTAGAATTAGGAATTTACTTAAGGTTCTCTCCATCTACAGTATGTGTGTGTGCATCTAAAACTACATTTTGGGCTGTACAGTGGAGAGCAGATCAATACAGAGAGCAGGGAGATTTATGGAACACATCATTAAACTACGTATCTTTAGAACAGTAACAGAGTTAGGGGTGCAGTAAGAGTGGTCCTGTGTGTGTGTGTGTGTGTGTGTGTGTGTGTGTGTGTGTGTGTGTGTGTGTGTGTGTGCGCGTGCGTGCGTGCGTGCGTGCGTGCGTGCGTGCGTTTGTGTGTCAATAAATAAGAAGAAGTTAAAAGAATGCAACCAAGATAAACATTATTTCTTGACCGCTGGATGGCTTAACCAGATCTGCTAGGCCATCTTGTATTGTCTGTCTGTGATTATGAATTCCACTTTGTATATTATCTCAGATGTGTATGTTTCTATTTTTATTTCACTAAATAGACCCGCAGTGTAAACTTGCAGTCGTATTTCCCAAGGTGCAGCAGTTCACTCAGGCACCGGGGATGATAGTATTTGCTCCAACTATTTGTCGTTTACAAAGGTGATTATTTTCTCTTTTTTCTTATTGGCTGTGATAAAGCCCGTTCACCGTTTGACTCCAGGGTGTGTGTATTTATAGTCACTCCAGAGGTGTTTGATCCGCCCCAGAAGCCCCTTCAACCCCAGCTGGGTCTCCCATGGTAGTGGTGCTTGTAAAACCTGTATGATCAGCAGCTGTAGCGGTCATTGTAATGAACTGTGTGTGTGTGTGTGTGTGTGTGTGTGTGTGTGTGTGTGTGTGTGTGTGTGTGTGTGTGTGTGTGTGTGTGTGTGTGTGCGTGGGCATGGGCGTGGATGTGTTGCATGTGCATGTGTTGGTGTGCATGTGTGCGTGATTATGATGGTGTCCACCCTGCCCATTTAAGAGGGGGATTCAGGGGGATGAAAGTTTTGACAGGCGTTGTGGGGGATGATGTAATTGCGTGGGTCGTGTAAGCCAACATGTTTTCAGGGCCAATAAAGAGCGAAGCTCTAGAGAAAACATCTGGAGTCATCTGGATCGTATAGATACTGTACTGTAATGTGACACCTGACATCCTCAAGTCAATGAATGAAAGGATGTTGTACAGACTGGAGCAGAGGAAAGAGTGAGGGATGGAGAGAGAGAGATGAATGGATGAAGGAGTTGTGGAGTGTTGTAGACGGATAGTGATGGACGGATGGACAGAGAAGTGAATGGATGAGTGGAGTAGAAGATGGATAGCGTAACAGTGGATGAATGGACCAATGGAAGCAAGAAGACCTCATTGCAGGAAGAGAAGGATGGAGGTGGTCGTCCCCAATGATGCACCATGCTCTCTCTCTCTCTCTCTCTCTCTCTCTCAATTCAATTCAATTCAATTCAATTAGAATTAGCTTTATTGGCATGAGAAAACATACGTTTACATTGCCAAAGCAAAAGTGGAACAAAACAATCAAGATAAAACAATAAAATAAACGTGTAAACTGTGTTTACAGCTGTGTTACATTAACACTTTGAGTAATACTCGCTTGTGAAACTATTAAAAAAAAAGATTTTCTGCCAGAGATACTCTCTCTCTCTCTCTCTCTGTCTCTCTCTCTCTCTCTGGTTCTCTGCCTACAGACATTCCAAAAGAACACAACTGTCCAGGAGAATTAAGCCCCATACTGGCCAATATCGTTCTCGCTGCATATTAAGACACATCTGTGTTTTTTAACACACCCACAAATCTCTCTCCAACCCCCCAAAGCGAACAGAAACATATATGCTTACATATGATATGTGCACACATGCTTGTAGACACAGATGTAAAAGTTTTATTGTGAAGAATAACACACCCACACAATTGTGGCTAATTTGCACTGAAATGATGATTAATCACAGCCAAGTGGAGAGTTGAAGCGGCAATCTTCACAAACCTTTTTTTGTGACTAAAAGGATATTTTTACTAATCTGTATGGTCTCATTAGCCTCCCTGCTCAGTAGGACACCTACTGTACTGGTTGACAAGTAGTACTGCCTGGAGCTCATAAGCGCAATACCTCCCCAGGCCAAGTGAGCATTCCCTGTTGAATATATTCCCGTATAAATGTGGGATGATCTGATGTTGCCGGAGAGCCGAGTTCGAATCCCGAGCAGGACATAAAAGTTACAGATTGCAGCTTTAAATGGAAGACAGCTGAGCCTAAATCTGTATCGGAAGTTCAGAGGCCCATGAGAACCGTTCCCAGAAACCATGACCAGGGAATGGGGGAGAACTAATGTAGTGTTTTGGGAGGGGGGCAGAGGGGGGACCAAAGGACCATGTCTGAGAGTGGGAGAGAAATAAAGAAGATAAACAGTGAGACAGACAGAGAGAGGGAGAAGACGAACGTGAGAGGGGCGAGGGGCTTAAAAAGAGAAAGCAGAAAGAGCATAAAGATACAACATGGAAAAATCACTAGGTATCTCGCCATGCAGGGTGGCTGGAACTCCGTCATTTGGGCACATCTATGACGTCTGGCATCTATGACGTATGACTCCATATGTGGGCAAGGTTTCAGCCTATCCCAATGACACTTATAAAGTTAAAGACGGACAGACAAAGAAAAAGACAGGAGCTAAAACATTATCTACCCTCCTTCTGCCTTTGGCCTGGCCAGGGTAATAAAGACGGAAATGTGGGAACGGTTAAGTGGGTTCTCCTTGCCTCGTTACGACCCGAGGCCATGCCAGAATACAGGAACTTCTGTCCCATGAGACTGATGATATAATTCCTGCTGCTACGGCCCTCTCCCCTGACTACTGGGACACTAAGACTACTGCTGAATATGATATGGTCATGGTCATACTCTGGTCATTATCCTGTCAACCTCCCCATACAATACAATCTCTGGGACCCCAATCTGCACTGTAAAATCCTTTACTCTGAGAGTGTACTAATGGAATTAAATGGATATTACGGGCCAGCAAGTGTCCATTTGGCTCCATTCTGTGTACTCCCGGAGTTACAGACCTGTAAGGGTCCATTTGGTTCCTACTAGTCTGTAACTAACTATTAATCATTGAGCTGGGGATCCCCTGTAAACCCCTCAAGGATCCTTGTCACATTGTTGAGACTGAAATGCTCCCCATAACTCCCTGTCACATTTACAGTATGAGAGTGTGGAGGTTAGGGTTAGAGATGCACATAGCAAACATTTCTCTGTACATTTGTGGATATATTCTGTACACATTTACACATACTTCTATTTCATATTCTTATCTAACCTTCTGTAAGGACATATCTGTGCTTAGTCTGCTTACTATAAATAAACTTTTACGCTAACATACTGTATATTATTATGTGTGGGCTGGCTGTGTTTTCATGCCAACCCAACAGAAGCTATCGTCCATTTCATCACCAGAGTGCTGACCGTCCACAATCTTCTGGCCCGATCGTCCCTGTAAGAGTTGGACACAAGCCACAAACAGACGTCAGCTTAACCTAATTTATATATTGTTGTATTATAACCTTCATGGCTCATTGAAAATGTGCTATTTTCAGAGAGCCACGCGGTAAAGAAATATTAAATTAGCCATTGAAAGACCATATTCATTCATTTCATCTGTTTATCGCTATGTAAAATGAACTTCAGCTCGCTTATGTTGTTTGCTGACACATTACAATAATGTACTAACTTTCTGTCTGTCTGACAAGTGTAGCACAGACCACAAGTCGTTAGGGGTGAGTTTTTAGATTTGCTTAATAACTAGCTTGTGTCTACAGGTGTGAATTTAGGTTAGGCCTTATAGCTGATTATAGCCAGTGCTGTGTTTAACAAATGATGGGGTGTTCGCTGGGGTGTGTTTTTATAGTAGTTGAATTGGGCTTTGAAGCGTCCAGGTGCTTACCTGGGGTCAGTTTTATAGGATTACTGTCTCACAGGCCAGCAGGTGCTGTGGTGTATTTAACAACGTGTTGTCAGACATATCTGAGTTTCGATGAGAGGTTTGATGTCTTACAGGCTTATCATGTGCTTATATGGGGTCGTTTACTTTTGCTAACTGTGGCAAAGAGGGCAGCAGGACGTGTTATGTGAGCTGGTGTGACCGACAGGTTGAATTTGCACATTTGTCATTGACTCTTCGACTGTGAAAACAATATGTTTTCAAACTATATATTTACTTGCTGCCCGCCAACCCCTGAACTGTAAAATGACTCACCTTCTACCTTAAATGGCAGTATTACCTTTTGATGTTTTGCCCACGGATGATCAATGTGATTGATTGATTGAACATGTTATTCACAGTATGTAGAATGGGTACGCTGCAAACGAAAGCACAAGTCAATACAAAAACTGCTACGGAGGATGAAACCAGAAAGGCACTAAGACGTGTTTACTGTTTATTTACAGTAAGGGTCCTCCATTTGCAATATCACATTCCTTCACAAACAGTGAAGTATCATTCAGTTTAAATTACACTTCACTTTCTATGAGTCAAGATCAGCATTGACATCTTGGCTGAATTGTGCCTATATCACTCAAAGAACAGAGCACGCCTGAGATCAGACATTCTTAACCTGACACATTGTATATCTCATCATATTAATAACAGTGACAGAGGACATTGTGTTCAGACGCCATGAAGTCCATAAAGGGACAAGCTCCCTGTAGGAGCCCATTATGTTGGTAATCCATTTAGACCTGAGGTTGATTCTAAAAACATGTAGCGTACGCCTACATTTTCTGAAAAAAGAAAAACAAGTATTGAAAACATTAAAATAAATTAATGTAGCTATATCTGTAGTAAAAACTAAAATGACAAAAGACAAAACTTTCCAGGTGTAAATCAGTGTAAATACTTAAACGTGTGTGCCAAAGTTCATGTCAGTTGCCGCCTTGCTGTGTTTGATTCATCACTGTAAGCCAAGAATAGACCTTTTAATAATCAAATTTATGCATGGTGGAGAAAATAAAGGATTGAATTCTCCAAGCAAGAACAGACTGCAGACTGCAGTGTTTTGCACAGAACACACAGCAAACTGTATTGTATGATAACATCAAACTAAAGCAAAGCATGTCAGCCAGGTTACTCCATGGAAGGAAACCCATCTCAGTAGCTTTTTTTTTTTTTTTTTTGCGGCTTACGCCTTTTTATTGATTTTTGAAGGGACAGACAGTAGGCTGACAGGAAACGGGAGAGAGATGGGGGGATGACATGCAGTAAAGGCCGTGTCGGGTCCGGGAGTCGAACCCGCGGCACACTGCGACTGGATCACCAGTCCGGTGCCCAGACCGTTACGCTACGGCCTGGGCACCATCTCAGTAGCTTAACCAATTATTGAACCTATCCCTATTCTCGGGTGAACATTCGGCGAAAATAGCTGAGTTCACAATGCATCACGTTGCTACGTGGCTATTTACAGCAAAGAGATTGGTGTAGAGCAGGGGTTTCCAACTTATGAACCAGGGAATTTACAATATATAAAGTCCCAACACCAACTTTGATGATGAACTAATTGCTTTTTTTTCAAAGCAATTTTCTTCATTTCCTGATGAAATTATATTTTTCATTTTCAGAAAAATCTACATTTTAGAGTTAGGTGATTTCTTCCCGACAGCAGATATATATAGCGTTGATGTATGTAATAGAATGACACAACCCTTGTTGATTATGCCCAAACAGAACTACTAAAACAAAGTTCTCTGTCTATTCGAAAGGCGTTGATAGCAGAAAGGAACTAGAAAAAGTGCCCTACTGGGCACAGGTCTCCACCAGGATGAGCAGATGTGAAGAATTCCAGGCAAAGGTTTTTCCTTGGCCTCTAGGGAGTTGGCATACAAAGTTATCCACAGATCCGTGCAGTTAGAGGTAAAAACACTTTTCGGCCAGTTAAAGCGCCACCTTGAGGCTGAGTTGAAATTGTTCATGTGGCATTTCGTCCTCTGCCTAGTGGGAATGTGGGTGCACAATTTCACGGAAATCACGCGATGTGTTCATGATTTGCAGCATTTGGTTTGAAACTGAGCACTCCTGTGAACTTTGGAAGCCAATCTTAACCAATCAGGATGGAGTCTGAGAAATCTGAAAGACCGGTTTCGTTGAATGGCTCTAGAGAGACTGTGTACCAATTTGCGTGATGTTTGGACAAAATCTGTAGGTGTACTGTGCAAAAACTTGTTTTGCACAAAGCGGCCTCCTGGTGGCGCTATAACAGGCCGTTCTGGAAATCTGAAAGACTGGTTTCGTTGAATGGCTCTAGAGAGACTGTGTACCAATTTGCGTGATGTTTGGACAGAATCTGTAGGTGTACTGTGCAAAACCTTGTTTTGCACAAAGCGGCCTCTTGGTGGCGCTATAACAGGCCGTTCTGGAAAGTTTGGGGCAGAGGTTCATCGTTGGCATCCAGGGAGTGTGTGTGCAAAATTTGGCATCGACCGGGTTAACGGTGGCCGAGATTAGCTGCTAACGGACACACACACACACACACACACACGGACACACGGACGGACGGAGTGCAAAACATACTCTCCCCCTAGCCTTCGGCTGGTGGAGACAAATATAAGAAAATGAAATTGTTCTATAATAAAAGGTACAAGTGAAATAAAAGCATATGCTCTGTGTTTTGTCGGTGGACGTTCGTTCATACAGCTCCAGGGTGTGTGTGTGTGTGTGTGTGTGTGTGTGTGTGTGTGTGTGTTTGTGTACAATACTTCACTTCTGTCTGTCAGTGATAAATGGAGAAGGTCTGCTAGCCCTGGAGCCGCCTTGAATCAGCTAAATGAACTGGATTGGGGTGTGTGTGTGTGTGTGTGTGTGTGTGTGTGTGTGTGTGTGTGTGTGTGTGTGTGTGTGTGTGTGTGTGTGTGTGTGTGTGTGTGTGTGTGTGTGTGTGTGTGTGTGTGTGTGTGTGTGTGTGTGTGTGTGTGTGTGTGTGTGTGTGTGCATAATCAAGTTAATGGGGGGAGGAAATGGAACCTGTCTTAAGAGATGGAGGCGGGGTGGCATGGAAAGGACAAAGTGAGAGGCATAGGGGGGTATGGCCTGCATGATTTATCCTTCTCAGTACGGCGATGTCACTTGGGGAAAGTAGCCAATCTTCAAGCTAACAACATGTGGTGGATGCAACACATTGTGAGCTTATAGATCAGCTATTTTCGGCGAGCAACACCTTTGTGCTCGACAGTATAAATGATCTATCATTGTACAGTACAGTACAGTACAGTACAGTACAGTACAGTACAGTACAGTACAGTACAGTACAGTACAGTACAGTACAGTACAGTACAGTACAGTACAGTCAGTGACTGTGCAGAGAAATCAGGGCCATCAATTTCTAAACCCGACTGTCTCTTTTTATGTTTAAGACGATACAAGGAACCATCACATAC